>NW_024038320.1:665000-1330000 GCF_016077235.1 Cyprinodon tularosa
ATCCAGTTCCAACCAGGTTATTTAAGGAGGTATTCCCTTTGATCTCCTCCTCCATTTTAGATGTGATTAATCTATCTCTGTTACAGGGATATGTACCTAAAGCTTTTAAGATTGCTGTAATTAAACCTCTGCTTAAGAAACCGTCTCTTGACCCAGATGACTTGGTCAATTATAGACCTATATCCAATCTTCCTTTCTTATCCAAAATTCTTGAGAAAGTAGTTGCCAAACAAGTTTGCGATCACTTCCACCATAATGAACTTTTTGAAGAGTTTCAGTCTGGCTTTAGAGCTCATCATAGCACTGAAACAGCTCTGGTGAAAGTCACTAATGATATTCTCATGGCCTCAGATAATGGACTTGTATCTGTGCTCGTCCTGTTGGATCTTAGTGCTGCATTTGATACAGTTGACCATAATATTCTTTTAGAAAGACTTGAATATTTTGTTGGAATTAAAGGAACAGCACTAGACTGGTTTAAATCTTATCTATCTGATCGAATTCAGTTTGTTCATGTTAATGATAGATCTTCAACACGCTCAAAGGTTACCTGTGGAGTACCACAGGGATCAGTGCTAGGACCAATTCTCTTTACTTTATACATGCTCCCAATTGGTAGAATTATTAGACAGCATGGGATTAATTTCCACTGTTATGCTGATGATACCCAGCTATATCTGTCTATAAATCCAGATGAAGCTAACCCATTACATAGATTACAGGCATGTCTTGAAGACATAAAAACCTGGATGACTCTCAACTTTCTGCTTCTGAATGCAGACAAAACAGAAGTTATAGTCTTTGGACCAGAGTCTCTGAAAAAGAAACTGATTAGCCAGTCACTTCATTTGGATGGGATTAAACTGATTTCAGATAATAAAGTAAAAAATCTTGGTGTTATTTTTGATCAGGACCTGTCATTTAAATCCCATATCAAAGAGGTTTCTAGAATTTCCTTCTTTCATCTGAGGAACATTGCAAAAATTAGAAATATCCTGTCCAGGGGTGATGCTGAGAAACTAGTCCATGCATTTGTTACTTCAAGGCTGGACTATTGTAATTCTTTACTATCAGGAAGTCCACAAACTGTAGTTAAAAGCCTTCAGCTGATCCAAAATGCTGCAGCCAGAGTTCTAATGAAAATAAAAAAGAGAGATCATATCTCTCCTATCCTGGCTTCTCTTCATTGGCTTCCTGTTAAATCAAGAATAGAATTTAAAATCCTCCTTCTCACATATAAAGCCTTAAATGGCCAAGCTCCATCTTATATCAGAGATCTGATTGTTCCTTATGTTCCTAACAGAGCACTTCGCTCTCAATCTGCAGGTTTACTAGTGGTTCCTAGAATTTCTAAAAGTAGAATGGGAGGCAGATCTTTTAGTTATCAGGCTCCTCTCTTGTGGAACCAACTACCAGTTTTAGTCCGTGAGGCAGACACCCTGTCTACTTTTAAGGCTAGGCTTAAAACTTTCATTTTTGATAAAGCTTATAGTTAGGGTGGCTCAGGTTATCCTGAGCTATCTCTATAGTTATGCTGCTATAGGCTTAGACTTTTGGAGGACATAGGGACCCCCATTTCATCATTCTGCTTCATTCTCTCTCTGTTCTCCTATTCTGCAGAATCTGTTAGTTCAATCTCTAACCTTCTGCTCTCTCTGCTTTTCCTCAGAGTAGCTTTGCCTCGTCTGTTCCTGTTTGGCTGTGACGTCATCCTGGAAAAAAAACCTCAGCTGTGCTGCTTCTATCAACACCCTTGTTAATAGATGTTGGAGATCGGCCTGTTTTCCAGTGTGGTCCTGTTTCTCTGACCGTGACTGAGTGGATGTGCTCTCTTCGTCCTCTGGCATGGGAGCTGCCTTGGAGCTCGTCTGCCTGGCTGTGTGTTTCCTGGACGGGGCCGCCTTTTACAGCTGCTTTTTGTATCTCTGCTTCTGTCTCCTTGAACCCCAGTCGGCCTCAGCAGATGGCCGCTCACACTGAGCCTGGTTCTGCTGGAGGTTTCTTCCTGTTAAAAGGGAGTTTTTCTTCTCCACTGTCGCTACAAGCATGCTTAGTGTGAGGGATTGTATTTGAGTCAATGAGTCAATGCAATCAACTGGTTTTCCTTAGATAGAAAACTTTGTATCAATTTGACTGTATGATCTGGTTGAACTGTAAAGTGCCTTGAGATGACATGTGTTGTGAATTTGGCGCTATATAAATAAACTGAATTGAATTGAATTGAATTGAACCTATGTAAATGTAGTTGTGAGTGGATATGCGTGAGGATACATGGGTGTTTGTGTAGGTTTGTGTAGTTACATAGGAGCTGTAGAGAGATGTTAAGAGGCTTGTTCAATCATGCTGATGAGATCCGTAATGCAATAAAGTAGCAATTCTCTGACAGAAGTGAGGACACTTTTGCACACATTATCTCCATTATCTGTGTATACATTAACCTTGAGTGTAGTGGCAGGTAACCTAAAAGACCCACACTCATGCACACTCCAGTAACGTGGCAAACATAGCAAAAAAAAAAACATCAATGTATGCTTTATATTTTCAGAAAACGTCAATATGTAAAATGTGCTGTATTTTTTTATAGTGTGCAGTACTTCAAGTGTTAAATGTTGTTGAATGTATAGTAAAGAAAATATATTACCCAAAAAGTTTCATACATTTATTGTTTACTTTAAACAAATACCAAAAAGAACAGAAACAAAGAAAGAACCAGTAATTTATTGCATTGGGGTTGAATGTGCCTTTGTAAATGCACTTATTGTTGGGGCAATGTGTTGTTTCCTGACACTAATATATATTTGTAGAAAAGGAAAAAATATGAAAGTTGTCATAAAAGTGCTGTATGAAAAAAACACTCATAACTTTAGCAATAGAGATGAGCTGAATAATAAAAAAGTGCTTTTATAAGCTATTGAACTTAGTGAAAGATCAGTAGTATATGATTTGATGACAGTAGGCATGAATCTGATTTTCATTCAAGTGGAATGAGCCTAAGATAAGTGTCCATTTTACTTGTTTGAAATATAAATCTTCAGAAAATATTCATAGTAAAAACTGCAAGGGAAGGAACTTTAGATATTTACTTTGAAGAGGTTAGTATAGATCAAACCCAGGTTGACAAAACAAGAATTTCACTTGGGAATTAACATATTTCTCAGATTAGAAAAAACAGCATTGTTAGGTGACAATATTTTTATGTTTTAGTTCGTAGAGTTAAAACCAAGATATAACTTTCCAAGTCACTAGTAAGCATTAGAATTCAAATAATTAACAAGTCATAACAACTTTCCTTGAAGATGTGAGGCAACAAATGATCCAATCAATATTTTTATTTTAAAATATTATTTTGGACCATTATTTTTTTTTTTTTTACTTTAATGAGAGCACAATGTCATTCCAAGTAAGACACCAGCATGTCCAAAGTTGGTCCTCGAGAGCCACTGTCCTGCATGCAGATCAACTTTCGACATGCTGGCACTAGTCTATGTCATCACAAGTTATGAGTCATGACAAAATAAAGTCAGAGATCTTTTCTGATATAACCAAGTTGAGTGTTAAGTAATTGTAACAAGATTAAAATAGTCTATGAATCCACTTGTCATTACTTTTCATTTGGGCATGAAGTATGGGTAAAATAGAACAACTTAGTTAGCCATGATAAGTGCTGTGAGCACAGGGACCTAAGTTGCTATTAAAATAAAGATGGGCACGAGTTTGATTGACTATATAAGTTCTATATTATGGTCCTATGTATGATATTTGATCATTTGTTAAAGATTCATATCAATTGTGACTATAATGAGTTGCATATGATGCTTGTGAAAAGATAAATAACATAGTGCCCAATCCCTGACCAGTATATATTGTGTTTTATCCACAAGAGCATTTCATCTCATCCGGTCTGTGTGCTGGTCAAACGTGGAGATAAAGTCAAATAAAGATAACCAGGTTACTCTTTGAACCGAGCTGAATCAGTGTAAGTTTAGCAAGGTTAAATAATCAAATCCTTGAACTGACGTCTGAATCCAGACATCCCATTTTTTTATTAAATGGAATGTTAACAAAGCAATTGATATTTCAGTTTGACAAACCTACATTCTTGTCTTGTGATCATAATATTATTTAAGAAAGACTTGAATATTTTGTTGGAATTAAAGGACCAGTCTAGACTGGTTTAAATCTTATCTATCTGACAGATTTCAGTTTGTTCACGTAAATGACAAATCTTTCTCATGCTCACAGGTTACCTGTGGAGTAACACAGGGATCAGTACCGGGACCAATTCTCTATATGCTCCCAATCGGTAGAGTTATTAGACAGCATGGGATTAATTTTCACTGTTATGCTGATGATACCTAGCTACATCTGTCTATAAATCCAGATGAAGCTAACCCATTACATAGATTAAAGGCATGCCCTGAAGACGTAAAACCCTGGATGACTCTTAACTTTCTGCTTCTGAATGCAGACAAAACAGAAGTTATAGTCTTTGGACCAGAGTCTTTGAAAAAGAAACTGATTGGTCAGTTACTTCATTTGGATGGGATTAAACTGATTTCAGATAATAAAGTAAAAAAAATCTTGGTGTTATTTTTGATCAGGACCTGTCATTTAAATCCCATATCAAAGAGGTTTCCAGAATTTCCTTCTTTCATCTGCGGAATGTTGGAAAAATGAGAAGTATCCTGTCCATGTCATGTTTTAAGTTGACAGACTCTGAATGAGAGTAATCACGGCAGCAAAGAGCAGTTAAAAGTTTTTATTGAAGTTTCAGATGTGTACAGAGAGGATTCCAGCTGACTGGGTTTTCTGGGTTCTGCTGGAAGAGGTGAGGTGACAGCTGAGCATCTGGTTGTCGCTGGTTTGAATGATGAGGGATGTTGTAGCTTACTGAGACGGAGGCTTGGCATCTGTTTGGGGAGGTAATGTCCAGTGGTCCTGGCGGATGGTGAAGGTCCGGTTGGTGATTCCGATGGTGGTGTCAGAGGTGAACAGGCTGGTGAGCTCAGGCAGGAGGACTTAAGCAAATCAGAGTCCCATAGCCTCACGGGTTCCAGGAGGCAGACTGGAAATGTCTCTGGCGAGAGTCCAGAGTGAAGTGAGTTCTATGGAGTTGTTTCGGGCTTGGGATTCAGGGTTCTGTGAAGGAGCAAACAGAGAGCGGGGTTAAGATCTGGGTAAATTAGAACACAAGGCTAGGTTAAGGATAAGTTTGTACGATGCAGAAGCACTAACGAGCGGACACCCTCCTCCTGGTTCCAGCTCCTTAAGAAGGGTGGTAATCAGCTCAGAGTAAGGGCACCTGTCCGTCCAGCCCTGTTGAGGAGACAGAAAGGAATAAAAATGAAAAATGGAAAACGGAAAGAAACTAGAAGTATTACAGTCCAGGGGTGATGCTGAGAAACTAGTCCATGCATTTGTAATTCTTTACTATCAGGAAGTCCACAAACTGTAGTTAAAAGTCTTCAGCTGATCCAAAATGCTGCAGCCAGAGTTCTGATGAAAATTAAAAAGAGAGATCATATCTCGCCTATCCTGGCTTCTCTTCATTGGCTCCCTGTTAAATCAAGAATAGAATTTAAAATCCACCTTCTCATATATAAAGCCTTAAATGGCCAAGCTCCATCTTATATCAGAGATATGATTGTTCCTTATGTCCCTAACAGAGCACTGCGCTCTCAATCTGCAGGTTTACAGGTTGGTAGTAGAATTTCTAAAAGAAGAATGGCAGGCAGGTCTTTTAGTTATAAGGCTCCTCTCTTGTCGAACAAATTACCAGTTTTAGTTTGTGAGGCAGACACCCTGTCTACTTTTAAGTGAACAATCAGATCTCTGATATAAGTCAGCGCTTGCTTATTTAGGACGTTAGATATTAGTCATGAATGCATCATGCGAAATAATGGGCTACAAAGGGAACATCACAACCATCCTTCAGAGTGGGAAGGACACAACTGTCTGCCACATTTGAAGGAGACTTCGGAGGATTTATAGTCTGAGGCAGCTTTGTCGCAGCATTGTGATGTTATCAGTCTACAAACGTGGATTTCAAAGGACCCAATCCTTGAATTCAGATGCACCAATATTCAGATCAATATTTTTTTATTACTTTAATATTGTTAGACTGCATGATTTTCAGCTTACAGTAATTCATATTTTCCGAAAAAATGGCTTTAAAAATTGTGCCTACACTTCAAAATGTTGTGAGTATGAAACCTGACTGAGTGGAATTGTGAGAGATTTAGCTTACCACTGTTTAAGCAATGACCAATTTGTCTAAGAGTGTTAAAAATATGTCTTAATGAACAACATTCCTTTTGTTTTTAAGCCTTCATGCTAAAATAGATTTTTTCTCCGTGCTGTACTTTGTTTAAAGGGGTACTTGGTTTATGTTGGTAGAATTCTAAGTTGTTTCTCAAGAGTTTCCTAATTTGATCTGGTGATAACATTGCAACTGCATTGTACAAGTATAGCTGAACAAACAAATCAAAAAGCATTTAGTATTTGTCAGTAATTTTCTAATTTATATGCCTTGACTCTTCTTGACATTCACTAAATACCACAGTGGTTAGAATAGTGAACTAATTATGTGTGTGTGACTTAAAGGACCTTTCTGTGCACACTACCTTTTTTTTCAAATGGAGACACTTTCACTGTGATAAGTATTGAGAATGTTCTGTGATAGAAGGCTCTAAAATGTTTACTATAATTTTTACTTTATTGAAAAAGTAATCGTAAATGTTCAAATAAATTATGCCTGTTGCTCTTTAAATTTTATTTCAGCCTAAAAATAAATAAGTGACAGTATTGAAGAACATCTAAGTTATCAGTTTCTTTTGCAAAATCAAAGCTAAAATGAATTTGTTTTTCTACCAGGCATATACATTACATTGTGACAATCCCAGCCTCTGTGAGGGTTGTAATAGCAGTATAACGTGATTTTGATTTTGTTTTTAAGTATATTACTAGCTGTCCCTCACCTCATTAATAAGAAGTAAAAGGCAGATGGGCTGTATATCTACATGGGTATAGGTGGCATAGACAAGTGGAGGAGGGTAACTAAGGATGTAAGGTAAATGAAATTGGATGCAGGAACGAACCTTCTAAAAAATGGCATTTTCTTATGAATAAAAAACTGAATCGTAGTGAGCAGCATGAGTATCTATGGCAAGAACCTCTGGTCTTATAGTTCAGTCTAAATCTAGAGTGGATGATGGTTAGAGCCGACTGGCTGCCTACATGGCGTGGCCGTCATTGCACAGAGAGTCCCAGACTCTGTCCTCCAGTGGTTGGGGGACAGGTAGGATATTAGAACCATGCAGACAAAGGTAAGCAGGATAACCCAGAGGGAGGAGCTAAAGCCAATGTCGGTGATGTGCACCATTGTTAGAGCCAGTAGGTAAGCGATACGGTGAGGTGCCGAGGGACAATACAGGACTGAGTCAGGTCAAAGTTCCAGATATCGTACACAAACAGACAGAAATCCACCAGGAGTCAGAAGAAGGGACAGATCAGACAGGAACAGGCAGACTCAGAAGTCTAGAGGAAGAACAGGTCAGGATTGGGTAATCAGAATACAGGAACACTAGAGTAAGTCTAACCAGTCGGTTTGAAATAATCTGGTACTGATGACTGGCCTGAAGGCTGGATAAATACAGACTAAGGCAGGTGGAACAGATAAGTGGGTAATGAGAACATGGAGAGAAATGAGTAATCAGACCATGCATCAGTGCCAAGATCATGACGTTACTGCTGGGCTCTATTCCCTCTTCTGAAAGCAACTCAGATCACAAATTCATCTGCAAAGAAGTCTGTGTAGCTTCCTGCCTGACATCAGTTGCCTACTAGTCTATCACTGTTATAGATTAAAAAAAAATGGATATGCCAGATGTACAATATACCCCCATTCAAACCCTATAGCAGTTGTGAGTCTGATTGCATACCATGCCACTCTTAAGCCCTCTCCATGCAAGTCCTGTAACAACTTTGCATACCCGTCCTGTGCTTATGATTTTCTCATGTGGTACTATGAATTAAGAACACAGTGCCCTATTATATAATTTTTTAGGATCCACACGCTCTCTGACCTTCAGTGTACTTCTCCTAAAGGGGTTTTTGGAAGTTTCCTCCCACTGTCCACAAAAAATACAGGTCTCTCCAGACCTCTAGAAGGTGGTTCTTACTGCTGGGTTTTGGTCTGGGTCATGGATTCTGCACTTGTCTTGCTGCTCCATGACATTTTTGATTTATATATCACTGTGCTTTCATATGTGTCTTTGGTCTTAATATGGTGTTATTCAACCAAAGGCCTGTAAATATACTGAGATTACATTTCTGTTTTTAAGATCAGACAAAAACATAAAGAAAAAAAAAAGTATCTATTTTTAAAATGTGGCAATATTTTACTATGTTAAAACTTGTAAAAAAGAAGCAAACATAAAAAAAAACATTAAAAAAAATAACAAAAACCCTTTACCCATTTCTATATAAGTGCTAATTGGTTGTGATACATAAACCTTGAAAAAATATATTGTGGTTTGTAATCATAATATGGTCAAATGTAAAGAATTTCAAAGAAATTTAAAATTGATAGTTCTCCATAGCACTGTAACTTATCACTTGTACTATTACGTTAGTCAGAAAGCATAAGAAATATCCCTGGAGTTGGGCTGGCGTAGGTGATTTTTTTTAATGAAAGTTGTCACATTATTATTTATATAGGTTACTAATTTATGCACACAGCCTATAAGATATTCCTTCCTTCTTTTTATCCAGTAAAGGTCACTATGTGTCAACCACTATATGTAAACACAATGAGCACATGAACTGACCATGAATAAAGATCATAGTTTAACCGAGCACAAATTTAATTCTGTTGTGGGTCTTTCAAAAGCTTTTCATGTCTTGATTAGGAAATGCAGAGTGTCTAAACACTGTCAGAACAGGCTTATTCTTGAAGATTCAAAAATCTATATGAAGGGCTTTGCAACAAAAATGACCCTTTATATATGTTTGCTTTATGCAAATAAACGTCTCCACTATTAGCAAACAAGGCCAATATTTTGGGAGGTTAAGACCAATCTTGACATTTATCACAGCAATTATCCCCCGTTTATCATTCTTGATCTACAGTAGGAAAGCTCCCTATGCTTTTGCCCACTATTACAACACACAGCTAAATTATCAGTGCATCCTGTAATACCCACTATGTTCCCTTTATTTGTTGCCTAGGGTTTGCAGCTTCACATTATTGATCTTGCCCATGTTAATTTAAGTAAAGGCTATTTTTCTACCTTTTCAACCATTGATCCAAAATGCAATCCATCAGTGGCTTAATTACACATCTAATACAGGGGAACATGATGTCACTTTAATTGGTGTTACTCATGCCCAATGTGTTTTTGTAGAAAAATGCTACAACAATGCTCTCTCTCTCTCTCTCTCTCTCTCTCTCTCTCTCTCTCTCTATATATATATATATATATATATATATATATATATATATATATATATATATATATAGATATATATATATACTAGGGTCACTGCCCTAGTGCTAGATGACCACCTCAACTACAATTGCCTTCACTGGCTTTTACATTGCTTCTCCTGAGGTTCTGTTATTTGTTAAGCTTCTTGTGTTTGTTTTTCCATTTCTTTCAGAGGTATCATAAGGCTACCAGGTGATGCAAGTGATGTAAACAAATGTCGTCAGCACAAAATTTCTCCAACAGCTAACGAAAAACAAGGAAGTTGTTTCACAATAATTGAACTGATTTCACACATATATCTTTCTGTGTACATGTTTTAGCAACTATTAAATGCTTAGTGTAGTACAACAACAAATACAGGAATAAGATTTGTTGATTTGTTAGCCCCTCAGTCTCTTCCTTTGTCTAAACCTTCACAATGTCCTGTAATAGAATAAATTGTACTAATAACTGATCAACACATGGGCAAATACTATGGATTTTCCTAATGACACATTGATGTTTGCTCCTAAACATAATTGTAACTAAAAGAGTTGTAAGTTGAAGCCCTAAAAAATATTTCTTGCTTAAAGTAAAGTAATATAAAGCTACTTTTGAAATGTTAGGGTAAGGTTAATTTGATCACTGAATCCCCTTAAGCAGGGCTTCAATGAGGAGAACGCACACTTGCAAGATAATATAATCTTTTATATTGCGCCTGGTACAGTGTTAGCAGGACAAGGCCCATATGTGCAGATGATCTGAAGAAAGTTGAGAGGAATGGCAACAGGCTACATCACAGCAATGTATTCAGCCAAAAATACTATCACAGCTGGATACATCCTTTATAATTATTTGAATAGTAGGTATTCCGAAAAAGAGTCTGTAAACTTATCAAATTTTCAGTAAGGGAAATACATATAATAACTATAGGTATTATAAACTTGAGCTCCATCAACTTAGATCCTGATCTTCAAAGCTGGCTATACATTTTGTGCTCTAGTTTCTCCCTATTCTTGTAAAAGAACATGACTCTTTGAGGAGTCTCTATCCTTGTCAAAAAGGAAAACACCTTAGCGACAGAAAATGACAGGAACCACAGAAATGATTGGCTAGTTTTACAGACAAAGTTAAAAACAAGCCCTGCAAGCATTGCCTGCTTTACTCGTCAGTTACTCATTACTCTACAAACTGGGTACACTTTATTAAGTTTTAGGGGTGGATCCTCATATGGCAGACATATGAATGAGTGATTATATCAGTAAGTGAAAATATAAATTCATTCATTATTATGGTTGATATGAAATTGAGTTTTATGACTAACAACCTGTTCTTCTTGCCAAATCCTTATTCTTAAATGTTAGCCTAAACCTCTAATATATTCAACATAAATTTTATCTTACTCACTCTAAAAAGGATTCAAACACTTTCATCTGGTTTGGTCTGCCGGCTTCCGTAGCGTCGTGAACGCGCATGTGCGCGCTTTTAGGAAATCCTATACACTACTGTTTATGCTCTAAAAACATTCTAAATGACTTTGTTTCGAGTAAATTATGGACGCTACCCACTCAGGACACTTGGAATACATTGGACGAGCAGTATGGAGGAATATTGACACGTTTTTGTGGACTTTTATGGACCTTTCTGCCTTGGACGCCATAGACCTCCATTATTTGAATGTCAGCAGACAGCAAGAAGCCTCCCAGATCTCCAGATGCATTTGAGATATCAAAAAAGTACTCCAGAGTGTTGTTTTTTTTTATTATTCATTTATTTTTATTTATTTATTCATTTTACATAAAAAAAAAATAAGTTGATTCAAAAATACCTATAAAACAGTACTGTAATGTTGCCGACACAAAGTCCTGTGAAACTGGGTTTTTATTCTGAAACAAAAGCTGCTATTTTTCTGAGGCTGAAAATCCCACCTCTCACAGGTCTACACAAAACATTCCTTAAGCTTCCTGTCACCAATTCCCAGAACCCCCCCACTCCCAGTCATGCTGCACTTCTAGTCTACCACCCATGTGACTGACACCACCACACTGGAGTAGAGTTTAGCAGAGGCATACAGAAACAGGCTATCCAAACTAATATAGGCAACAATAAGAACATTACATGTAACAACATGAACCCCAAAGAATGATAACACAATCAGTACAGTATTCTTTAGGCAACAAGGCAAAACTTCTTACTTCGGACAATTTACAGCTGTTAATCTGTTATTATAAACGGCTGTGTGTACACTTTGTGGTCATGGGTCTCGTCCGACCTTATTATTTACAGGTCTGTGTGGTCCTGGCTGGGTTTTAAATGGGGATAATTGTAGGTAATGGGTTGTGTCTTGGTTCTGAACTCGGCAGGGGTGGATACAGTTTTGAAAAATCAAACCCATGTAGGACTCTGCCCCAGCATGGTTTTTGATTACTGGCAAGGCTTAACCAAGGTACATCACTGTTATGTCATAAGTCTTTTTCCCAGATACCTTTCCATTATTCTTTATGGCTCCTCTGTTGTTAACCTGCCTCTGGGAATAAACGTTAGGTGGTTCAATGGAGAACAGCCTGTTTGTTCAACGAGTTTCTAAATCTTTTGTGTACATTGGAGTCTTTGTTTGGCAGTTTCCGAGCCCTATGGTATGGGTATTAATTTCCTTTTCTAAGATGCACCATTTTGGAGTTCTGATAGTGACTTACCTACAGTATTTCCGTGTTGCCTTGATTTCGGTTTCCAACCTACTCCTCCATGGTGGACATTGTTCCATGTGGACAGTCTGAATATTACCAAGCCTCTCAAGGATCACAAATGCAGTACGACTGTTTTCTTTTCTGGACAAGACATCCCCTTTTCCACCATAGTTACAAATCTTGGAGTTAGAATGGATTCTCAACTTACTTTTGAAAATCACATTAAGCATCTGTCTAAAATCTGTTTCCTTCATCTTCATAATATCTCCAAAATTCGTCCGTTTCTTTCTTTTTCTGATGCTGAGACTCTCGTTCATGCATTTGTCTCCTCCAGGTTAGACTACTGCAACTCTCTGTTTGTTGGAATCCATAAAAAACATCTTCAGAAGCTCCAATACATTTAAAACAGCGCAGCCAGGATTCTCTTGAGGGCCCCAAATCTGCCCATATTACACCTATTCTGCATGACCTTCACTGGCTTCCCATCACCTGCAGAATTCAATACAAAATCGCGCTCATCACCCATCAGTGTTTAAACGGATCCTCACCGGATTATCTGAAGGACCTTCTCACTCCACATTCCTCCACCAGATCTCTTCGATCACAAGACTGCAACTTCCTTCACCTTCCTCGCTCCAGATTAAGGTCCATGGGAGATTGGGCCTTCGCTGTCGCTGCCCCCCGTCTCTGGAACTCTCTCCCAGATCATCTGAGAGCTCCACAACCACTGAATGATTTTAAAAGAGGCTTGAAGACTTTTTTATTTAAGCAAGCCTATTCTGCCTCCACATGATTTTTATGATGTTGATTTTTATCTTTGATTTTATTTGCACTGTGTAGCACTTTGAGATTTTTATTAATGATAAGTGCGGTACAAATTGGATTTATTATTATTATTATTATTACTTTAAATCAGCACAGTGGTGTCTTTTATTGTTGCAGGAGGGTATGTTCTTCAAAGACCATCTTTAAGCAACTTACTTAACTTTGCTAGAGATGTCTGGGTTGTAAGTTTTTCTCTTATTCGGTTGTTTTTGTGTAGTGGCTGTCTGAATGCTACCCTTATAACCTTAGGCTATTAAGGGTTTCTCTTGCTAGCTTTACATTCAAAGCAAATGTAATAACTTGCATATTAAACATTTGTCTACTGGGCACATAAAAATATTTTTCCAAAGTCTAGTCAATCATAATAATGACTTTGTATTTTTTCTGTTTTGTTTGCAAAATCAGAGTTCTTCCAGAGCTTATACAATTGTTATGGGCTATTTTATGACCTGGAGAGTGAGACATCATGTTGAGTAATTTTTGGTAGATGGGCAGTGCACACAACTGGAGAGAGTGAGAGAGTGAACTAATCTTCCAATTTAATCATGTTTGTGGATTAATGTTCTGTTTGCTGGAGTCCATATGCTGTTTATTTTGTATTCTTTTTCAGAACACTATATGTCTAAGAATTTTCTTTCTTAAATTCATTGATTTGTTGTTTTTTTGTGTGTGTTGCTATTTTATCCCTTGAAAAAGACTGTGGCCTCCTAATTCTAACACCACAACAAACTTGGGTGTTGCTCTGCTCTCTTTGTGTATCCACTGTTTACAAACTTCCCTGTAAGAATCAAACATTTATTCATATGTGTACAAGGGCATAAAGCTGAAATTATGCTGTAAGCCAGTTGTTCTTCATGAATATTGTAAATGTGATGTTAAAAGAGGACACTGTAAGCTTTTAATGTTAAACGCACTTTATAGGTTTCTCTTCTGCTGTTACAGCACATTGTTAATGTGTTCTGGGGCCTTAGAGAATGCTGAAATTTGACATGAACAGAGTCAGTTTTGGTTGAATAGCCAAGACAACATTCTCCATGCTGGTTTCTGAGACTTTCCTTTTCTGCTCATTCATAGATGATTAGCTGAGCAGACGTCATGATATATGAATATTTGCCAAGTTTTGGTTTAAAACTTTCATTATAGGAATGATAAAATTTAATAGTGTGGCATCAAGACAAGTATTCTTACTGCCACATTGCCAGACAGGACACTGTTTAATAAAAAATATCTTGGTGATTCTAGATGGTATGTGTAACAATTTTTCCCTACGTTAAATTTTCATCAGATTCAAATGATATTTTATTTTTTACATTAAAATTTACATTTAAACCTGGTTTAACAAAGCCTTCACAAATATAAAAGTTACTTTTTGAATAAGGTGAAAATTTTATTTCACGAAAACAAAAAAGACAGCGCCTTGTAAAAAGTATCCACTCCTTTTAATTTTAGATTTATACTCTTTTCTAACCACACAGACATACTGATAAGTGTCCTATTATAATTTTAATTGATACACAAAAACAAAGTGCGTAAGAATTGAAAGGTTGACTGACAAGGAAAGAAGAAAATAAAAAAATTTGAATTTAAAACACAATTTTCTTATAATTACAGCTCCTGTGTGTCTACCATACTTGCACTTGGTAAAAGACTATTTTTGCTCATTTGTCTTTAAAAGTAGCCTATAAGTCAGACTGAATAAATAATGTCTTTAAATGATTTCCGTCTTGTCACAGTCGCACCTGGTATGGAATTTGCCCTGACTATTCTGAAACAGTTACACATCTCCAAACACTGGTAAAGAAGCGTCTTTCCAGTCTCATCTTCATTGTCCCTTCATTGTTACTGGCTAAAGATGAGTGACCCGAAAGGAATATTTTTGTGATGTGTCATAGGAATATATGTGTTTCGAGTAGTTATGGTTTTTTCCTTCACTCATTGGGTTTTAGGAAACAATGTTTAAGTATTTGTCTACTGACTAACACATTTTCAACATGTTTTTATTGTGTTATTTTTCCCCTATGTGACATTTTGATATTGCACAGTTTTTATGGCTTTCTTTTGAAAATGTCATTTTTTTTATTGTTTTCTTTTTTTTTTAAATGAAGCTCTAGCGGAAGTTCAATTGAAGAAACTCTGGCTTACCTCCATCCAATCAGAAGCTGATCCATCTCCGAAGCGAGCCAATCAGCTTCGAACTACTCCACCACGAAGCCCAATCAGCGTCCTGCTTTCACTTTATAAACTCTTCAAATCCTCATCCCAGCCCGCTATCCTGCAGTCACTGTCGGATTTTGATTCAGATGACAATTCACCCACCTCCATCCCCCTCTCCGCCATCGCAGCTGAATCGTCCTCCATGACACGACTTCACCTCAACCTCATCAGAGAGTATTAATCCCAGTTGTCACCATCCCTCGTCTCACTGCATTGGTCCGGCAGAAGACCACCATGTTGAGCCCGGTTCTGCCAGAGGTATCTTCCCAAGGGGGAGTTTTTCCTCTCCACCGTCGCTTCATGCTTGCTCATCATGGACAGTTCACGGTACCTGCATCACCAAGCAGGACCTCTATATCCCGAGTCTCTGAGTGAAGCCCCGGCGTAAGCTCCCTCAGTCTTCTAGTCCCACAATTCTGCTCAAGCAGATCACCTTGTCAACCAGCTCGAATTGAACCACCACCAGTTTCAGGCCGGGGGGAACATCCCTATTCTCATTCATCTACTCATGCATGTTAAAGCATAATTCAGCATGAATGTTCCTGCCGAGGTCTGAGCGCCAAAGACTATACTTTCTTATCAATAAAACTCTTCTAATTATCTTTCTCTCTGTGTGAGTTTTTCAGATTGAACTGTAAGTTGCTTGGTTTGCAAATCCTCCTGTATCTAAACAGTGGATCCTCCGACGATGCCACATATGTAGAAATGTTGGAGTTTAGGTAGGCATTTATTTATTGTCCATGAAATTTTTCAAAGTTTGGGATAATTTAGTTAAGTTTATTTATGTAGTGACAATTTAAACACTCTCAAGGCACTTTACAGGTTGAGCAATTATAATATATTTATTGCCCACCCTGGTAAGGGTGGTAAATACGTTATTTAATCAGAGAACATTTGGACTGTCATAAATTGTGTGTGAACTTATGAAGCCGTGTGTTAGAACAACAAATAAAACAGTGAATCAAGCAGAAATTATGGTCAAACATATAACTGCAGAATAAATTCAACACAACTTCCATTCAAAATATAAGAGTTTAACAACAATCAATCAGCTCCAAGTCAAACATATTTCAGTTATACTCTTGTCAAAAGTAGTGAAGCTCTACTAAACTAATAATTATGGATGAACACCCTAATTACCAAAATGATGCAATGATAACAAAGTGAGCATGGATGTTATTACAACCAAAGTTTATCTTGAAGAAATTGGAATGTGATCAGATGTCTATCTTCAAACCAATTCACAATGTAGATCCAAAAGGAAAATAATACATTATTTGGCAAAATAATGTTCTCTTAAATGTTTTACTTAATCAATAACAAATCCCACTGAGTAAAAATTGGTTGGAAAGACATGGAAAACATGACATTATTTACATCCAAACAACTTCTACATTTGCTTGAAAATTGAAAGCTCAAAAGCAGTAATTTCAGATGTCAAAAAGACTTTGAAAACTGGGTTTGCAATGTCTTTTCAACATCCATTATTGGACTAAAGTGGGACAAAATAAGACCAATCAAATACAGCCCAATTTCAATTCACTATTTATGGACGCAAATAACGGACCAACCAGATTTACCCTAAAAACCAACATCTAAATGACGTTATGTTAGCATTTAAACTATTAGTGAAATAAAGCTTGTTCTAGCGTTATAAACAACAGCTAAAAAGATAGCCCATGGCGTACCATTTTGTCAGCTTGTTAACCAACAGTAAACACATGAAATTATCAAAAATCATCAAAGAAAAAAAAAAAATTTAGCTAGAGACTCTCTCAAAAACATGTCAGACCTCTACCTTTGCTCATCTCGGTTTTGAAAGTTAGGTTTCTCCAATATCCAGTATTAGCAGCTTCACATGGCAGGCTCACAGCAGGAAAATTATTTTTATTTTTTTATTGTTCCCAGGACCTTCACACCTCTAGCCTCTTCCAGTCATCTGAAAGATGTGAAAGTTGGAGAGAAATGGTGCAAACAGTTTGTTTTGCAGCAATTATGTTCTGATGTCAGCCATCAGGTCCACTTAGCCTTTAGTTAGTT
Source organism: Cyprinodon tularosa (assembly GCF_016077235.1). Classification (NCBI taxonomy): domain Eukaryota; kingdom Metazoa; phylum Chordata; class Actinopteri; order Cyprinodontiformes; family Cyprinodontidae; genus Cyprinodon; species Cyprinodon tularosa. Next base: position 682,234 of record NW_024038320.1, read on the forward strand.
TGCAGCTTCTGATTCCTGGACATGGACCATCATAGTTCCCCTCTGATGCGAACAGGTCAGAACCCAAAGAGTCAGAGGTTCTGTGAGTTTGGTGTTTGGTCCTCAAACACTGTGTGGGGGCAGGACTGCATAACCCCATGCAGGAGTTTCTTGTGACACTATCTTGGGGGGGTAGAAGAGTTGCAGAAGGAGAGGAGAGGACAGTCCACAGCAGAGCTGTAGAGCAAACTGCTCCAGCATTCCAAAGAACCTGGTTAATATAAACCATGGACAGTGGTCCTCAATGTCTAAAATAATTATCCTGGTTTATGGCCCAAAAACAGGCAGGTTAATAAGATCTTACAGTCAGATTTTTTCTACACTTTCTAGCTAAGAAAACCAGGTTGACAGCATTGTGTTATTCATTTTCCAGGATTTGCTCCTCCTCTATGAGCATGTAGTAACAATAAACATTTGCCGTATTTCTACTCAACTAAAATGAAAATTTTAAGCAAACGTTTAAGTCTGGATAAAAAGAAATGCGAATGTGTGGTGTTTACTTAGGTTTGAGGCTATTTAAACAAGCATTGCAAAGACTTTCTGTGATGTGGTACATATTATCTTATCGTGCATTGCTGTAGTAAGCAGAAAGGAGAGAATGCAATCTAGCACTGAACAGATCAGTAAACGAGGAAAGTTTTAATGAATATGTTGCGATCTGTGAAGTTGTTATTACATTAACATCTCAGTTAGTAATGGGGATGCTGCTTCTAGCCATGTTTAAGCTTTTAATAGGAACATCCAGGAAGACGCAGACATCAGAAACATCAGCTGTTTAGTCATGTGAGTAAAAGTTTGCTGCATCACAGCTGATTTGAAAAGTGTTTCCATCTCCCGTTTCGTGCATCAACAAAACTGGAAAAGTCAAAAACCACCTCAGGCAAGCGTAAGAACTTTTTTTTCTCAGAGACATGGAAATAGGAATACAGATGCATCAACACTTTTTATGTTAGAGTAAACTGTTAGGTAAACTAGCTCCATAGTTTACCATAGCTCCTGCCTAGAAAGAAATGGTTAGATTAGCTCTGAGCCTCTTTCATGTCAAAAGGGAAGAAAGATAGCACAAATAATTTAGTCACAGACAAAGCTGAGCCTATAGCTATGTCCAGGAGAAAAAACAGGGCTAAGCACTGAAAAACAGGCAGACTATTATCTATAATTGAAGATGTTAATGGGAGTGGGCCAGCTGATGTCTTCCTCCAGAATGTTCCATCCATGCATTTTATGTCATGCTTATCCCTGCTGGGGTCGCAAGGGGTGCTGGTGCCTATCTCCAGCTGTCTTCGGACAAGAGGCGGGGTACACCTCGGACAGTCTATCACAGAGCAACATAGAGACACACAGGACAAACAACCATTCACGCAAACACACACACCTAAGGAGGCCAATTAACATAACAACCATGTTTTTAGACTGTGGGAGGAAGCCGGAATACCCGGATAGATCCCACGCATGCACAGGGAGAACATGCAAACTCTATGCAGAAAGACCCCGGATCAGGAATCAAACCCGGAACCTTCATGCTGCAAGGCAGCAGTGCCACCCACTGCTCTACTGTGTAGCCCCCCCCTCCAGGAAGTTTTCACAGTGAAATAGAGCACCAAACTAGATAAAGCTAATATTACAAGAACAACAGATGAAAACATAAAGCTAGAAGTTGAAATCACCACAGGTGGACAATACAGGCCCAGAAATTAGAAGGCCTTTACAGTGATAATTTCCAATCATAGGTTAAACCTGACCTAGCAGTCGTACAAGCAAATCTCAACTCAAATGTTTTCATTCCGCTCAGTTAGACAGTGGGTCTGATGGTTTAAAGCCAATCATTTCAAATGCGCCTCTGCCATTTTATGTACCTTTTTAGCATCTGATATGTTTGCCTTTCACTATGCAGATATTATGTGTCCAAACATAGTCGTTATTACTAGAAAGCTATTTGCTTTAACACGAATACTTTAATAACATTTTAAGGCATTTTTTGTTTTCTAGGAAAACACTGTGCCATCCAAATACTTACATTCCAGCAAATTCGTAGCCACAGAGCAGTGATTTTCTTTGCTTGTTAATATCAGTCTCAGACAACAAATCAGTGTGACTGGAAAGTAGAAATACTTCCCGGCCCACAAAACGCCAGGAGACGCTAACCCAAACACAGGACAAAAGCGTCATTCATACCTCACACGTACGTTCAGGTAGCGTTATGTCTCCGTTTTCCTCTGCAAAACACCTTCATCCTCTCCTTCCTCTGTACCTGTCGTTAACTGTGGCCAAGATGCCTGTCCGTGGAGACGAGGCCAACGGTGTGGATAGCGCGGCACTGGGGCAGTGTGTCGGGTCCCTGCATGGCGAAACTCCGGGTCTGAGAACATGTGGTGGTGCGTCGGACAGAAACTTCAATTGCGAGACTGTGGGACAACTTTGTGGTGAAGCCCCTGGTAGTGGGAGTCATCATCCAGACACACAACAGCAACAACAAAGTTTTGTGAACGGCCGCTCCGTCACCATGGTAATGACCGTAAACAATAAGCTGCTCAATACAGGGGTAGCCAAACAGCGGAAATTGGCATTCTCAAACTGTCAATCAACCGAAAATAGTTTGAAACCCTGCAGCAAAACCCCAAGGTATTCTGGGTGGGCATTTGAGCATAAGAACCATCATGTCAAAAATAGAACAAGTTAATCACCTGTTACTTAACTCCAATCTGGATTACTACCGTCTATGTGAGACTTGTCTCTATAATAACGCCCTTCTGCAGCACATAGCATCTCTGGATATATTATCTTCAGGAGAGATAGAGAAGGAGCAAAAAGTGGTGGTGTCATGATATACATAAAAGACAATATTCAGTTTCAGGAGATTTAATGGTCAAAACTAGAATGTCTGGGTTAAAATGTCACAGTATCACATCAAATGTCTTTCACAATTATTGTTGTTTATCTCCCTCCCTCTTCAAATTTTTTATTAAAAGTTTGAAAAATTATTGAAATAATCTAACTTAAACAAAGAGACCATTATTTTAGGGGATATCGGCATTAACTGGAAGGACACTGTATATAGAAAAATGCTTAAAAAAATAATCTAGTCCAAATGATCAAATGGACCACAAAAATCACCACATCAAGCAGCACTCAGATTGATTTAGCATATACAAACCAACCTGAGATGATATTTAAATCATACAGCATACTAGCTGGTCTTTCTGATCACAATTTAATACTTTTGGCCAGAAAGCTCTCGAAAAACAGATTTGCTCGTTCTCCCAGAGAGCGAGAATTTGTTGGAATCCCAAAAAAACACCAAGAAGGATTTAAATGTGCTGTCCAACACATTGATTGGGATCACATACTGTTTGGAAAAAATTGTGAAGTTGACTGTAAATCCTTTGTAGCTACATTGGAGAGTTTATTAAAGATTTTAGATGTAAAGTAAAGCACAAACTCAGTAAAAAAGATACTCCCGAGGATGATCTCTGACATTATCAAACTAATGAAAGAGACGGATCTTGCATTAAAAGCAGCACTTAAGACTAAATCAGCTGCTGCTAAAAAGCTGTTTACAACAGTGAGGAATAAAACGGTTAAAGCTACACGCAAAGTCAAAGCAGATTTTTTACTCACTATAATAGAACATGTAAAAGGGGATTCCTTAAAAATCACAACAGAGCATACATAGTCCTCTCAGCACCCAACCCTTAGGGAGGACGGGCCTGTGGGCAAAGACCCGGCCACCAGGTATGCGAGCCCCAACCCCAGGCAGGGCTCCAGGGTGGGGCCCCGGGGCGACGTCACGGTCCTTCTGACTCTCTCCATAACGGTCTTCTGAGCTGCTCTTAGTCTGACCCATCACCTAGGACCTTTTTGCCATGGGAGACCCTACCAGGGGCAAAATGCCCTGGACAACACAGCTCTTAGGATCATTCATAAACTCAAACAGCCCCACCAGGTTAAGGTGGCAGCTCGTGGGGGGTTTTCAGGGACAGCACCACTGGATAGGCAGACTGGGTGGTGATCCCTCTCTTTAAAAAGGGGAATCAGAGTTTGTGCTTCAATTATAGAGGGATCACACTCCGCAGCCTTACTGGTAAGGTTAACTCCAGGATGTTGGAGAGGAGAATCTGACCAATAGTCGAACCCCGGATCCATTCATCGGGTGCTCAAGGGTTTGTGGGAGTTCGCCCAACCAATCCACATGTGTTTTGTGGATCTGGAGAAGGTGTTCGGCTGTGTCCCTTGCGGTGCCCTGTTGGGGGTGCTCCGGGAGTATGGGGTCCGGGGCCCTATATTAAGGGTTGTCCTTTCTTTGTATGACCGCAGCAGGAGCTGGTTCGCATTGCCGGCAGTAAGTCAGACCTGTTCCCGGTGCATTTTGGTGTCTGCCAGGGCTGCCCTTTGTCACTGGTTCTGTTCATTAAATTTATGGACAGAATTTCTATGCACAGCCAGGGACTGGAGGGTGTCCGGTTTGGGAACCTAAAGAAATCAGATGATGTTGTCCTGTTGGCCTCATAAAACCAGGGCCTGTGGCATGCACTGAGGCGGTTTGTAGCGGAGTGTGAAGTGGCCTGGATGAGGATTAGCACCTCCAAATCCGAGGCCATAGTTCTCCACCGGAGAAAGGTAGACTCCCCTCTTCAGGTCGGTGGACAGTCCTTGTCTCAAGTGGAAGAGTTCAAGTATCATGGTGCTTGTTCATGAGTGAGGGACAGATAGAGCGTGAGATCAACAGGCAAATCGGTGGGCGTCTGCAGTGATGTGGTCACTGAATCGGACTGTTGTGGTGAAGAGGGAGCTGAGTCTGGGGGCAAAGCTCTCGATTTACCGATCGCTGTACGTTCCCACCGTCACTTATAGTCATGAGGTCTGGGTAATGACCTAAAGGACAAGACAAGTGGCCAAAATGAGTTTCCTAAGCAGGGTAGCTGGACACACCCTTCGAGATTTGGTAAGTAGCTCAGTTACCCGGGAGGAACTCGGAGTAGAGTCGTTGCTCCTCCTTGTCGTAAGGAGCCAGCTGAGCTAGTTCCGACATCTGTTCCTGATCCCTCCTAGTCGCCTCTCTTGAGACACGCTGGAGGGACTATGTCTCTGAGCTGGCCTGGTGTCTCCTCTGGGCCCCCCCTGAGCAGCTGGAGGAGGTGTGTGTGGAGAATGAAGTCAGTGCATTTCTGGTTAGACTGCTGCCTCCACGACCTGGCCCTGGATAAAGTGGAAGAAAATGGATGGATGGATAGATACAATGACATGGGATTATATTCTAAAGCACTAGCAGAACAAATCAGAGCCAGGGGCGGGGCGAATGATTGCTTTAATAAAGCTCATCATTAAAGCATCATAAAAAAACATAATTTTACAGCATACAGATTGCATGTCACAGATAACTGCAACAAGGGTTACGAGTTTCATCACCCCTGAAAACAAGTATGTCCTTTCTAATTCAATTATGAACATGAAATATAACACACCAAGAGAAGAACAAAAAATATAAGGCTGTATGGTATAAAACACAAATTCAAAGCAGTTCAGCACCACGGATAGCGACTGGGTCATTTTGACATCCATTTATCTATTTCCTTGTACGTATTTTAAACCAGAACAGTAAAACTGATACAGTGGCTCACATCTTAATAAACACAATTTCAACATCAACTACTTAGGAGCATGAATCAAATAGGAGTCAGGCCGCCTGACTCCTAAGGGTATAAAAAAAGACTTCCGTTCGGTGAACTTATTCAAAATGCTCTGCATTTCAATTTTCTTTGCCTTCTCATTCTCTATGGATAACATGGCAAGTCCACTAAGTCTCTCTTGTCCGACTGTGCTCCTCAAGTGGTTCATAATGAGTTTTAACTTGGAGAATGAATGCGCAGAGGTTGTTTCTGCCCCTGGTTGCTTCAAATTGCATTTGACTACCCCATCTGGTAGCTAGAGGGAGAGTTACAGACTTAGCCTCAGCAAATAGCCCCCTTAACTCCATCAAATCACTGATGTCATTTTGCAATGCTAGGAGGCATATAGTTACTCTGGAGGAATTAAAGACATTCAAAGTTTAAGTCCTTACATACAAAAATCTACCCCGAAACAGTAAATAAAGAAACAAACTGTTGGCAGTAAGTTCCATCCAATATTGACCTGCCTTTTAAGGAACAGATGAAGCATGCTAGAGAGGGTTCTCTCGTTAAGTTAAACAGATATTTGCACATGTGTGATGGATTCTAATAGCTTTGTCACAACCTGGTATATTCTCTCTTTGTAGTAATTTCAAGGGAAAATAACTGCTGGGGAAAAAATATGTCTCTGACTCATTTATTTAACATTCATCTTTTCAGTTATGAGTCTCGCATAAACACTGATGGTGAATATGTTTGTTGATTGACTACACTTGTGCATGTTGTTGTTTTAAGACTAAGTTCATTAACTGTTAGCCAGAAGCTCATAGTAGACAATGCAAACTCCTGTGTGAATGTAACACATATTTAATATGTTATATATTAAATATTTCAGTATAGTTACCAGAAATTTTTCATCAAAAATATCAGTTACTACGTTATTTTATTTTGTATTTTGTTTTTAGGTAACTGATATTTGTTTGCTGTGGCACTTTGGGGTTTGTAGGATAACTGTATTTATATTTAGATGGATATCAGCACCATTCTGAATGTACTCAAGCTGTACTAAGTCCGTCAATAGACACCTGAGCAGACAAGAGACTGTGTCTCTGACCCATTTACTTAATACTCCCCTTTTCAGGATGGTTACACATATGTACATGTGAAATTCTGTCTTGGGTAGAAAGATACTACTACTATCCTCATAGTGAAACATGGTATTAGCAGAATCGAGCTGTGGAAATTCTCTGTTCAATAGGAAGGAGGAGCATGCTTAAAGTGGGTATGAAGCTATAAGAAGCTCCACATAGGGCGATTCTTGAAAAATACCTCTTAGAATGAAAACACAAGCTTCTGATTTTGATGAAGGTTCACCTCCGAGCAAGACAACCACCTTGAGCATACATGGAATGGTTAACAAACAAGAACTGTATTTTCGCTAAACTAACCAAACCAGAACCCTTATCAAAGTAACCTGACAGGAATTTACTATTTTTAAGAGGTATAAGTTATACGACATTTATGCTCTCAATTATTTGCTTACACTGAGCTAAATACACTATATTCAGTCCTTTATCAAGAATAGAATAATGACTGTCTGGTTGATGTCTTCCATATGTTATATTGAACTGTTTAAAGTCCTTCTGGAGAAAGGATTGATAGCAGCAGTGAATACCACACCAATACTTATTTGTTCTACTCAACTTATTACCTGTTCTTTCATCATCCATATTCATCTTTCAGACAAACTGTGAACATATGGATCAGGTTATTTGCAATAAAAAATGGATAAAAGCCTTCTGAGTGTTCAGGCTAGATATTGCTTTACAGCACAGAGCCCCAAATGTGATTGCCACGCCAACCAAATTACCATTGATTTGATTTGCAGGGATTAATTAAGTAGCATCATGGAGAGCTTCACTTGCCTTACAGCATTGGCACTATGAGTTCAACCGCTTAATTGTTGTTTTTAGAGGTTTGGCAGGGGAGATGTTGCTTTTCTACTTTTTTTTGCTTCTGTCATGATGATGAGCTCTTCCATCTGACTGGTTCAGAAATGTAAATCATTGATTGAACATGCTCATTACTATCCACATACACATGCACACAAATCTATGCTTCCCTTTACTTTATACAATTCATGTCCATGGCAGCACTTGTCAACATAATTTTAGGATTTATTCAGTAATATGTATGAGCTCAACACGCACCACTGTACACTTCCTTGTAAACAGCTTCTGGAATTGCCCGTGCTTGACTGTTTACCTCAATGGTTTATTGACTCATTCAGCAAAGTAGCATGATTCCATTAAATAATTACTGTCAAATCTTGATGTGGCAGAAGATAAAAGAAGTCTGAGAAGCTTTGCGTCAAGCATATTTTATGCACAAATCGAGTTGAACTTTTACCTTTTGGTAAGGAACTTTTTAGCATATGTAAATGAAAAGACTGTGGGAACTATGGAAACTTCAATACCCTGATTCTGAACTAACAGCTAAACACCTAGTGGCTCAGTATTCCAACATTTACAAACAGGGGCTGATTTCACAGCTAGAGTTCCAGGAGATCCGACAAATGCAAGCTATGTCAATGGTAAACAAAAATACAAGGTCAGATGAGGGTACCACTATCAAACTCCCATGATATTGGGTACCAAACACCAACTATTCAAAAACAAATGAATGAGAGAACTAATGAACTAAGAAATAAATCATGGCACAGATGAGAACCAGTCCACCCTGGCAGTGGCTAGCTAAGTTAAGTAAGGTGCTATACGATCTCCTGGCTGATGTAAATACAACACTAACAATGATCCCTACCATCACAGAAACTAATGAGCTATTATACAGTACAGCATTACTGATCCCCGAGTTCTTTGCCCAGTAGAGGACAATATCCATCATAGCAGTGAAGCTTAGATGCCAAAATCAAAGCAACATGGAAAGAGGTACGCCAACTCTAAGAACTTCAGAGGTGATCATCTGGCAAAGGAATGCTGCAGAAAAACAAACAGATACCCAATACCGGAGACCCTGGAAACTGCCAAACAAAGACTCTAAGCCGTAGAAGCCTGACTGAAGAATTACACATCAGAGATGTAATTTAGGTGAATAAATTGGCTATTCTCCACTGGACCTTTTAAGGTGTACTCCCAGTGGCAGGATAAGAACACACAAGCCAAGGCTGGAGACTGAACAATAATGCAAAGGTATCTGGGAAAAAGAAGTATCACATAACAATGATGCACAGTGGCTAAAAGACCTAAGGGTTGACCATGCAAACATCCCTGAACAAGGTCCAATGAAGATCACAATGGCAAACCCCCCCAAAAAAACACCAGGCCCTGACATTGTGTACACCTACTGGCTGAAGACATTGACTTCTCTCCATGAATGCCAAGCAGCAGAAATTACCTGATTCCTGGAGAGCGGGGCCCACCCTGAATAACTGACAGATAGCAGAACAATCCTGATATTTATAGACCCCCAGAACAGCACAGTCCAAACCACCTATTTGCCAATAACCTATCTCTCCACAATATGTAAAGGTTGTGTCAGGCATCATAGTGATAAAGATAAGTGGGTACACAGATCTACACACGACAGAGCAACAGAAAGGCATTGGTAAAAAACCAGAGGAGCCAAACACCAACAACTGGTTGACTGAACAGTCGACTGAGACTGTAAAACCAGACAAACAAACCTGTGCATAGCCTTTATTGATTACAAGAAATAATCTACTGTACTTTTTACCAGTGTTATATCACTTTATGAAAAATAACATAATTTCTGTATGTGTGGACTGCATGGATTTTTGCTGACATCTGGTCAAAATGTAAAAGTAAATATGTAAAGTACCCTGAAGCTGTAAGATTAGCCATTATTGGCAAGCTCAGATCTAAGACGCGATATTCTTGATCCAATTTTCTTCTCAGCATGTATTTACGGCACCATCTAATGGTCAGTCATGCCATAACAACTGAATCAGTGTCGCAGAGATGTTTAATGCATTTTCATTAGTATTAGAAGTTTATTAGAGCAATCCGAGTGAGGGTGTGGGCCATACAAAGCCAAGGGGCTGCTAGTTCTCCATCCCTGCTTTAGAAGATGTACCTTTGTATTAAGTTTAGGACTTTTAAAGTGCCCATGTAATACATGTTATCTTTTGAATTAAACAGAGGAAAGAGAGCATAAACTACCGAGGTAGGACCCACGTACACACACCTCAAGTTTTCCCCTCATTTTTATTGCATACCTTAATGAGCCAGATGTATGCGTATACACACTTATATTTACACTTGCAGGAGAAAAATTGGATGGATGGCAAAGGTAATTTCACATGAAAGTAATTTTAATCAGGTCTAACCCTCATGAGTGAGCCAATATCTGCTTTTCTTTACGTCATTTGTCATGCTACCATTGGAGGACTCTGGCAGAACACAAAAGGTCACAACGCGTGCAGACATAACTCAGCAGGGCAAGAAAAACGTATTAAGAAAACAAGGGATGGAATATGAGGGAGAGCAGAGCCCAGTGAGAAAAAAAAAGGCTTCTTGTTTGCATAAGTGCCAGTGGATGCAAACAGATAAAGGTAGATAGAAAAGAAAGGTTAAGAAATGATTTTGTGAATAAGAATATAGGTAGCAGGTGAAATGTTTAGAAGATGCAGAAACAAGTATCTTTGTTGCAGTTCCTTTGCTTTTGAGCTATTTTGCTTGGGCAATTTCAGTTATGTCCTGGCCTGTGAATTGATGAATGTAGGTTTATCGATTATTCTTCTACAAAGATAAATATTCCTTCACTAAGCTCATATAGTCACTAGAGACAACACTCAATTGACCAATGTACTTTTTAAAGAAGTATTTATACAGGTGATATGGTCCTATTCCTGGCAAAACACCACTTGGAGGGGGAAATGAGCAAAAAAAAAAAAAAGAGTTGCTTACCATATGTTAAATAAAAATTCAGTTAATTTTTAGTCTGGGCAGTTGGATGAGACTCTACTATGGGAGGCAGTGTAGGAATAAAATATTGCCTTTACTGGTTGATGATGCTTAAGTAAGTGTCTGATACGATGCACAGCTTATGACTTGTGCCAACTGAATGAGGCCATTCATGTACTACTGTATGTACCTTACACATTTCTACACGACTACACCAGTAGTTCACTTTGGTTGCATACAGAGGCTTTCTGATGAAATGATGGTGACCTGTTGGCTTATTATATATTGCATCTTTGTTTTACACTTTGATTTCATCTATGAATCAATCAATCCATCCGTCCGTCCGTCCGTCCGTCCGTCCGTCCGTCCGTCCATCCATCCATCCATCCATCCATCCATCCATCCATCCATCCATCCATCCATCCATCCATCCATCCATCAATCCATCCATCTTCTTCCCCTTATCCGGGGTCGGGTCGCGGGGGTAGCAGCTTAAGTAGGGAGGCCCAGACGTCCCTCTCCCCAGCCACTTGGCCTAGCTCCTCCGGGGGAATCCCAAGGCCTTCCCAGGCCAGCCGAGAAACATAGTTCTTCCAGTGGGTCCTGGGTCTCCCCCTGGGTCTCCTCCCAGTGGGACGTCCAGGAGGGGCGTCCCACCGGGAGGAGACCCAGGGAGGCGTCCAGGAGGCATCCTACCCAGATGCCCGAGCCACCTGATCTTTTAATCTATGAAAATGAAGATAGTTGTAATGATTCATCTGTCAAAATATGAATGTATATGGGATACAGCATAATGGTAGCTTTAAAAAAAAATCCATCCTAAAGAAAGTTACACATTTGATCTTTTGTGTTATGTGGGAATATGATTCTACTTTTGAAACTGCATTATTCTTAGCCTGCTAAGAAAGTACTGCTATTCTACAACAGTTATTCTGCTAACAACTTATGCATTATATGTAATGTGAATTACTGGGTACTATGATTACATTATGCTACTCTAAACTTGTATTCTTTTGGTCCTGTTTCAGTTTTCTTTCTAAGTTTTCATTGGTTTTATTTCCATCGTGTGTTCTATTTTTTTTTTTTTGTTATATTTGAGTTCATATGTATTTCTTGTTTACTCTCTGTTGCCCTATTGTGTCAGTCTCCTTTCCCCTAGCTCCCTATTTGATTCTTCTTTCCACACCTGCTACCAATCTTCTGATTAGCCCCATCTTTGTTCAGTCTCCCATTTACTGTATACACCTTCTGTTCAGTCACTGTTTGCTGGTTCCTCGTCATTTCTTGTTCCTCCTATGTGTTTTCCCTAATGCCTCCTGTTTTCTGTGTTTTTGGATATTTTTTTTCTGTCGCCACTTTGAATATTAAATCTACAAGAAACCACCTCAGCCTCCGTCTCTCCATTTGGGTCCTCTTCAAACCTCCACTCAACCTGACAAAACTAAGACTTTATTTTACTAGGAGATTACTTTATATTTAGTGTCCCCATTGTACTTTATTTAACAATAAAGGACTAAAAATAAAAGACAGTTTTGAAAATGTAAATTCACCTCTGTTTTACCATGTTTTAACAGTATTTTACTGTATTTACTTTAACAATACACTACTGTCAGAATAAATAACAGTAAATGAATTTGATATGAAAATGCTGGTGTCTGTAGCTGCAAAAGTCTTACTGTAAATTTACAGGAATATTTCAGATGAAAATGATGCCAGCCATAAGTTATGAGATCAATCAATATTTACTTTGTTGCTTAGAATACCCAAACTGTCCCCACTGAGGTCTGAGACAGACCATAGCAAACTCTCACCCCTCGGACAACCAGTAAGATCACCAATCCCTGCATGGTTGCACTCAACACATCAAACAGGTTCTCTCCTCACATACATGCTCTGCTTAGGCAATTACCCATTATTCTCCTCCATCTAGTCCTGTCACTACTTGTTACATGCTTTTCTAAAACTCAGTCACCCCTTTGGAAAGGCCGTGTGGAAACCAAGTCTCTGCTTCATGTGTGGACAATTTCATGTGACCCCACATGTTTAACTAGTGACCTCCATCCAAAGCTCCCTTACTGTTAGTAATGCACATTACCAACCAGGGAGATAAAAAATACTTGGCCCTTGGACCCAGGACCGAATGCTGTCTGTCTGTCTGTCTGTCTGTCTGTCTGTCTGTCTGTCTGTCTGTCTGTCTGTCTGTCTGTCTGTCTGTCTGTCTGTCCGTCCAGCCATCCATCCACTCTGTTTTACACATTTGTACTTGATTTATACTTCAAATGCTTGGTTTAATCCAATTTTCTAAATGGATACATCCTTACATTTCCTGGCAATACTACCCTTTATGAGTTTCTCAACTTCGCATCGCCACTGGCATGTTTCAATATTATAGCTGATATGCCCAGGAAGAGATTCAAGCTGTTATGCAGGTTCATTCGTTTTAATCATAAGCAGGCCTTTTCACTCCAAATTGTTAGTAATAATATTCATCTCATACTGTATTTGTAGTGCTACCCTCCCTAGCCCGCACCCAATGTCCCACAGCGGAGAAAGTTTTACTCAGATTTTATGACAAGCATGCCTCAAAGAAAAGGGACAAAATGGGTGATGGCACTGATCAGCAGCCCTGAGCTGTATTTGAGCTGGTGACCCAGCGATTCTGTGTGGCAGCTCCCTCCTCCCACATAGGATTTATCAAAATATATAGCTTTCATGTCTTATGAGCCAATGACATAAAATTAATGCTGGATTATTATTTTAGATCAGAAATTCAAAGTATGCTATGTTTTTAATTTTTATGCATTTTATATTTTTCCAATAATTTCTTTCTTCAAAATTATATTTTTTCTGCTTGTTTGTTTTTCCCAATAGGTCATGTGAGTGACTTATGGTAAACTAATGTCAAATCATTAAATTAGACTGGAAAAATGATGCAGACTTATTTTTTTTTTAGGATGAATCCATTAACTATTACACATATTCTCATTATCAGTGAGTATGAAATCGTACGAAAAGTTATGCACACTATTTCGTACGTTTTGGACGTTTTTCCTCAAAAAACCACATCAGTGCGCATGCGCTGGCAGACAGAAAAAAAAAGCAGATCCACGGACTGACGTAAAACTGCGTGAAACAGCGCAATCATCACTTATTCATGTCTCTAACTACGTTGCTTACTGTTTAGGGTTAGGGTCAGGGTTAGGGCTAATTGTAATATATATTCTATATTCGTGAATGGTGCGTCAGATGCGCATGCGCATACGACGAAAAAAGCGTCCAAAATGTACAAAATTACGGTGCATACCTTTTCGTACGATTTGATACGCACTCATAACGAGAATAGGTTGAACTATTTAGTTACCTCTAAAATGGTTACATCCAGAGTTTTTTTTCCATTTTTCACAACAACCAAATCATTCAAAACTGTTGTCAGTTACCAAGAAAACCATAGTTGTCCAGTGTGAAGCTTCTGAAGTTAGTTATCCTAAAGTATATCACATTCTCAGCTAACGCATTGGCAAATATCCAATGTGTTAACACCTTTTTAACTGAAAGAAGAGTACCAAAAAGCCTGTTTTAGGCACACAAGCAAGAAAATGCAATAATTGACTAAATAATCCCTGGAACATGTAGATTGCACTATAGGATTTTTATTTATATACTTTATGAGGAAAAAAATTAGTAAATAGTAAATTAAGGGATAAGTAGTCTTTTTATACTTACCATGAGGCAGGAATATGAAGTATTGGTGTCCTGAAACTTCTGAATGAGTCTCTGAATCAATTTAATATAAAACAACTTTGTCATGTGATCACTGTCTTTAGAGTCCTGTTTGTGACTCTGACAACTAGAATTAAAAAAAAATGTAGACATCAAGCTAAACAAAATACAAGTGTACCCCATGACTCTATTAATATGGAGAATTAAAGATGCTATATTATTCACATCAATCTATCATATTTGATTGATTGATTGATTGATTGATTGATTGATTGATTGATTGATTGATTGATTGATTGATTGATTGATTGATTGATTGATTGATTGAAATTTATCATTTACAAATAATCAGTGGTCGACTGGGAAAAAAAAAATCAACACAAACACATTGATAAAAAATAATTATCCAACTCAAATTCTACATAATGTTTAATCTCCGAGGTCTGTGTATACAGATAATCATAGCTGAATTACAAATTAATCATAAAGCATGAGGTTAAAACTTATCAGGACACTATTTCCACCTCAAATTAAACTCGAGGCCTCAAGTTCATACTCGGTTCATTCATCATCTTTCTCTACCATGCAGGACGACACTGAGTACTGGTTCTGATCCAGGGTTTAACGTGTTTTTCTTTCATCTACTCTCAATATGTACAATTTTTAACAGAGCTGACATTATGCAATAACGGACCTGTGTACCACTCGTAGTATTTATAATATAATTTATTTTATTTCTACTAATAATTCATTCATATATTGTTTTTCCACTTAATTAGGACAAATTTCTAAATTCTTTAAATTTCCTGCAGTGAAGTACACCTTTCTCTTGGAACATAAAAAAAAAAGAAAAGAAACAATCTTGATATGTTTTTGCTGATGCAGGTCTGATAGGCAATAATTTTTAGGTTTTAGGTTCTGAAATAAATAAATAATAATTAGTTCTGAAAAGTATGAATGGATAGACCAGCCGTTCTCCACTCTCTGTGCATATCCTGGAGGACGCCTTGCTCCATCTTTCCTCTGATCGCATATTACAGACTGCTTTCTTCACAATCAGGCCAATCTCTAAGCTGCCTTTTATTTGTTATGGTTGTCAGGAGCAACAGAATACACAGCTCGGTCAAAATCTAAAACTGATTGTATGTTTTAATTTGCATCCACATATCTGTGCCAAAAGATCTGTACTGATGTACATGAAAAAATGAGAACAGATCCCGACTCCTCAGAGATGAGATTGATCTCCATGTTGCAGGGTCTAACATAAAGCCAAGAATACAGCTGCTCTAATCAAACAAGCAGGGCAAGCCATCATTCTATCTATCTATCTATCTATCTATCTATCTATCTATCTATCTATCTATCTATCTATCTATCTATCTATCTATCTATCTATCTATCTGTCTGTCTGTCTGTCTGTCTGTCTGTCTGTCTGTCTGTCTGTCTGTCTGTCTGTCTGTCTGTCTGTCTGTCTGTCTGTCTGTCTGTCTGTCTGTCTGTCTGTCTGTCAGAAACATATATCTTTTTAATTAAACATGGGTTGTTTTCTTGTGTGTTTGGCTAAGGATTAAAAGTAAAAAAAAAAAGTGCCTTATTTGTTTATATTTTAAAAACTGAGGGATCTCTTTGGAAATTTTGCCTCTTGAAGCTGCTTTTTGAAAAAAAATGTGCTGTGCATCAAACTATTTTTCCCTCAAACAACTATATTCCTAATTAAAGGTTTATGCTGGTGTTGGCTATAACTGTTATGATATGGTGATTATGCAAAGTGTAGCTTTTATTCTCAAGTGTTGTTTTTGGCTTAGTAATTTAAGGTAACCATGAGTCTACCTTTCATACTGAATTGGTATTTGAAGACTTTTCTCTGTAAATGACATCAGGAAGGTTTTAAAGGGCATGAATGTATCCAAATAGGAATGTCTGATAGAGCTAACATGTAGTTAAGGGGAATTATGAGGACGGATATGCATATTGACATCCATACATATTCGCCCTTTCTGTCGTTTGGGTAAAATTGCCCAATTGTCCATCTGCCATGCCTTTCTCCCTCTCTTTGATTACAGAAGGTGATGCATAGCATTTGCCACAGAAAGCACTGATTAACGCTTAGAAACTTGCAAGAATATCATATGTAGCCCATTCAATCAGTGAGATTTAAATATATTTATATATTTAGATATATAGATTTTTTTTACAATTGCTTACTCCCTTTGCTATGTTTATGAAAAAATCTGTAATATGTTTGTTGTAATTTCTTAAGATTTTCAATGCAAGAAAGCAGTTCTTGCAATCAGCTGTTTGTACATCAACAAATGCATAAAGATCTCAGTTACATTATTTGTCTCCTCCTTTGTATTACAGTAGAAGAAGCTCCTGAGAGTCCTATACTGTACCTTTTTTTCTCTTTTACACACATACCTGACAGTCTTTAATTCTCAGGGTTGTGATCTCCTACTCACCTGCATTTAGCTGAAATCTCCCTCTCAGCTCCTCTGTTTTGTGTTGTAAAATGTTGTTTCTGGAGGTAGAATGCTAAATACTGTACACAGATGCATTTAGAGTGCAAGTGAAAAATACATGCATTAATCTCACTATATAGTCCTCAAATATACATAATTTGCTAGATTCGATTTTCTCCTCATTCTTTTTTCTTTACTTCACCAAAATCCAAATCTACAGTAAATGTGAGTCAACATTAAACTCATAACATATATAAACAATTAGGACAAAAATATTTTAGTTAAAAAATAAGTTGTAACTCAAAACAGGAGGTAATTTGTAGTATAGAAAAAGGGATTTCTATACTATAAATTAGAATTAGAATCAGAAATACTTTAATAATCCCAGAGGGAAAGTACTTAAAAACTTAAGCACTGACCATATACTGTAACCCCAGCAAAAAACACACCTGTGTATGCAGTGAAAAAAAAGAATGAATTTCCTTTTTATATATGTTGTTCTTTGAAGGAGGATATGTTTTATTATGCCTCAGCTATGTGTATTTTGCAAATTGAAATACTACCTTTCCAGAATTGATAAATCCAAACTGTTTTCTTTGTCTGAGACAATATGCCAAACAGTCAAGAAAATTA
The DNA here is from genome assembly GCF_016077235.1 of Cyprinodon tularosa. Lineage (NCBI taxonomy): Eukaryota > Metazoa > Chordata > Actinopteri > Cyprinodontiformes > Cyprinodontidae > Cyprinodon > Cyprinodon tularosa. The sequence goes on from NW_024038320.1 coordinate 699,634, forward strand.
CATAAATCTCCTTACAAAAATATTCTGGTGAGATTAGTAAGCAACATCTTATCTAATCCTCACCAAGCTCTCAATCATGAAGACAGATTGCTAACATCAGGTCAAACATACAGGGTTCCATAGATTAATAAGGTGAAATTGAAAAATGTCTCTCTAGATCAGTCAATTCTGACCCTAAACAGAGAACATTTACTACTGTTAAATAACATTATCAGCCTATATTAAAATGTGAACTTGTGATTAGGTCTGTATGCTTGTGTACTTATTTTTTTTCACTAAAAGTATTTCAAAGCTTTGTTTTCTGACATAAGACAATAGGCAATGACAATAAGCATAAGCATAATACAATAATCAATTAGCGTGAGTATATACAAACTAATCTGTGTTTGTCATCCCTCCTGATGTTGGCATGAGAATGTTCCACAAATCCATTTTTCAAATACAGAAATACATCAAGAATAATTAAAGGCATAGATATTTGCCTTTTTCATTCTGTGAACAATTTCTACTTCAGATGTAACCAGTTGATATGAGTTGACAATGATGATAAAAATAAATTAAAATATTAAGCCACTGAAGGAAATCAACTTATCTACCTAATCCCTACAAAACAGTGTTCTCCCTCTTCTTTGCAATTGTAGCGCTGATGCTCTGCATTCTTCATTTAATGTCTGAATTAGAATCTCTAGATTAAATGGTATGAAATAGGTACTTCCTGTTGCCTGTTGTCATGGTGACTCGTTGAATCTGTGCTCCACTAATAATAGCTTTTCATACTTCTTACACACACGCACAACTCTAAGTGTACATACTATTTCCAAACTTAGGCTAGATCAGTTCATAGTTGAGGATTAGAGGCTGAGTATGTTAAATCTGCTTTGTGAAACGGGCCTCCAGGGATGAATTGATTTTCATCAGTCAAGATAAATTGTCAACATCCTTGACAAAGTTTTATTTTTTTTTTATCAATTTATTATTCAATGCATCATAGAGTAGCAATTAATTATCAGTGGATACTAGTTAACCTCAATGTGCATGAAGGTTATGCCTGATTATTTAGTTGAATATGTTCATGTAACAAGGCCATTTAAATGCCAAAGGGATTAGTGTAAATCTGTATGACATTAGGGCAGTTGCTTTATGTGGGGTAAATTCTAAGATGTGGTAAACAAACCTTTGTGCTGTCCAGTTTTCCAGCACATCAGATTTCATGCACCTATCAGCTCTAAATGCTCTGCTCCTTAAGCAGTTGGCAAGACAACTTCTCCTCCATAAAGTCACCTATTATCATCTACAGATCTTCATTAACGCTTATTTAAGTTAGTCCTTTTCTGTAAATCTGCCATTGCTGACTTCTATTGAATTTCTTCTCTGCACAACTTTCTCTCACAACAGCTATTAAATCTAGTTTCACATGGTAGTTTACTGCCCATTGCCAAAGAGAAAGGGCACCATAACAAAGATCTGAATATCAAAGCGTCCTTTTAGGAAGACAATTTATGGCACAGAAGCCAAGGCTTTGCAGGGCATGTCCTGTTTACTTCATGAAGGACTTGTTTAATGCCTCTAAATCATGAATAATAATGCTGATAATGTAGTCTTCGTCTTGGCCGTCCATCACAGCCTGAATCTCTGCTATTGCTGGCCACAAAACACAGGGAGTGAAAAGAAGGATAAAAAGATTTATTAATGTAAAAGCCTGTTTTATCACAGTTCTTGCTACTGCTCTCATAAAGATTTTTGCCCAGAAATTAGTAAGGTTTTCAACACTGGCTTCACACAGAGTACTGTGTGTATCCGGTCAGTTTGATTTTTGTCAAACTTTTAGGTCATTAAACATTGATTGATTTCAAAGATAACCATTGTAAATACAAAACTCATAAGATATGATAAGTTTAATTATACAAGTAAAAAACTTTTCAAACCAAACTTTCCCTGTTTTGAGATACAGTATTTGCCTTTTATTTAACGAATTAAGTGTTATTCACCATATTTTGGTTTAGCCATTGAACAAATTATCTGGTCTGTGTTACAAAAGAACAAAAGAAACATGAGAAGAACTCCAGATCCCTAAATACACAGTATTAATCGATTTCCATCATGGGTTAATACACCATAGAAGAGGAGTCTGACAAACAGAATCCACTTGATTTAACAGGGGTTAAAACAAAATATGGAAAAAGCAGTGTTCCTCCTCTATCCACAAGGTAATGCTGCATTAGCGCAAATGGATGTAATTTAATACAAATGCAAGAAACTCAAATTATAAAAATTTGTGTGTTCTTCATTGCAATGGTGCAATGAAGGTTTGGTTACCAAGGCCGTATGGCTCAATTAAAAGTTTCCAAAAGAAGGAAGTTTGGCTGGATTTCACACACCAAACAGAAAAATCAGGTGCCAGGTGGTAAAAAAAAGTCTCAGGGAATTTGAAAATAAATGTAACAAATGTTCGTGGTAAGAGAGTGAAGACAAATTAACCAAAGAAACAATTGAAGTCTAATTTAAGTGTGAAGGAACCTCTTAAAGGTCCTCATGATGTTTGTGGTAAAATGATCTCTACATTGACAATCAAAAACATATAAAATTTCTGGAATGAGTTTTACTCCCATCCAAAATAAAAATAAATAAATACATAAATACATAAATAAATAAACTGCTTTCCAAAAAAAAAAAAAAAAGTTCTGAGAATCAACCATGGTCACTGTTCTGATCTGGGGTATTTAAATCTGGGGTAAATAGTACTGAAATCAATTATTCCTTTGTATTGGTTTGTATTAAATACTGACAACAGCTCCTGCAGACAAATTTAGACTTCTGATATAATGCCTTTTAGTCTTTGATAACTAAAGTAGTGTTACATGTGGACCGACTACCAGTTTTAGTCCGTTAGGCAGGCAGGGAGTTAGCTCGGAGCTTGTCTGCCTGGCTGTGTGTTTCCTGGATGGGGCACCTTTTAAAGTTGTTTTTTGTATCTCTGCTTCTGTCTCCTTGAACCCCAATCGGCCTCAGCGGATGGCCGCACACACTGAGCCTGGTTCTGCTGGAGGTTTCTTCCTGTTACAAGGGAGTTTTCCCTCTCCACTGTCGCTACAAGCATGTTTATTGTGAGCATTCCAGTCAATGAGTCGATGCAATCAACTGGTTTCCCTTAGATAGAAAACTTTGAATCAATTTGACTGTATGATCTGGTGAAATGTAAAGTGCCTTGAGATGACATGTGTTGTGAATTGGCGCAATATAAATTAACTAAATTGAATTTAAAGTAAGTACATGTGGAGCTTTCTTGTGATTATCGATATCTTTGGAATATTCTTTCAATGTGAATTTAGTGTTTTTATCAGATCTAAGCCTTTATTATATGAAATAAACCGAAATAAACTACTTCAAGTAGATCACTCTGTGACTAACATATCTGCACAAATATTAATCCAGTTACTGAAATAAATTATTGAGATGCAGCTGTGTTTCACCGGGCTGAACTATATCATTTTGAAAAAGGATTTAGCAATTCAATGGAACAATACGAGACTTAACAAACAAGCTAGTTTCAGTAACAACTTGCTGAGCTAATTATGGGGTCGCATGTTTAATCGAATACATTATATTTGCAAATTAGTTCATCCCAGGTAAGTTTTCGTTCTTGTGGACCCATCAAGTGCCTAAAGCTGCTCAGTGTATCTTAATAAGTGTAACTCGTGACCCGTGATATTTTAAGTCCTAAGTATCATAAAATGCTTCTTTGAAAAGCACTTTGGAGAGGAGCAGAGGTTGACTTTCTTGTTTCAATCCTTTTGCATGATCCTTTTGTCAGGTGCTGGTGCATAAAATGAAAGCCTCTGTGGGGCTTCACCTTAGGGAGAATACTGTCAGTGGTTAACTTTTTTAAGGGCGTGTGTTTGCATATGAAAGGGCTACCATACTTTATCATATATAAACCATACCACCACTGTGTGTTTTGCAGATTCAGCGCTTTGTATTATTTGTGTGTTTATGTGTGTCTGCGTATGCGTTATGACGGTTATACCCTATGACAGAATGATCACACCCATCTCCCCACAGCTCCAGGAAACTCTCTTCTTTCCTCTCCAATGTTCTCCCTCTTTCCAGCCCTCAAAGGAGCTGTGTGATTACACATATGTCAAATTCTGTTTCCCTGTGGGCAGCGTCTCTCTGGTGCATTTTATTTTTCTCCTCTCTCTCATTCTCACTCTGCCCACACCCCTTAGAACCCCAGCACTATTTTCGAAGGTACACCACTGAATCAACATACACTATATTGCCAAAAGTATTTGCTCACCTGCCTTGACTCACATATGAGCTTAAGTGACATCCCGTTCCTAATCCATAGGGTTCAATATGACGTCGGTCCACCCTTTGCAGCTAGAACAGCTTCAACTCTTCTGGGAAGGCTGTCCACAAGGTTTAGGAGTGTGTTTATGGGAATTTTTGACCATTCTTCCAGAAGCGCATTTGTGAGGTCGCACACTGATGTTGGACGAGAAGGCCTGGCTCTCAGTCTCCGCTCTAATTCATCCCAAAGGTGTTCTATCGGGTTGAGGTCAGGACTCTGTGCAGGCCAGTCAAGTTCATCCACACCAGACTCTGTCATCCATGTCTTTATGGACCTTGCTTTGTGCACTGGTGCACAGTCATGTTGGAAGAGGAAGGGGCCAGCTCCAAACTGTTCCCACAAAGTTGGGAGCATGGAATTGTCCAAAATGTCTTGGTATGCTGAAGCATTCAGAGTTCCTTTCACTGGAACTAAGGGGCCAAGCCCAGCTCCTGAAAAACAACCTCACACCATAATCCCCCCTCCACCAAACTTTACACTTGGCACAATGCAGTCAGACAAGTACCGTTCTCCTGGCAACCGCCAAACCCAGACCCGTCCATCAGATTGCCAGATGGAGAAGCGCGATTCGTCACTCCAGAGAACGCGTCTCCACTGCTCTAGAGTCCAGTGGCGGCGTGCTTTACACCACCGCATCCGACGCTTTGCATTGCACTTGGTGATGTATGGCTTGGATGCAGCTGCTCGACCATGGAAACCCATTCCATGAAGCTCTCTGCGCACTGTTCTTGAGCTAATCTGAAGGCCACATGAAGTTTGGAGGTCTGTAGTGATTGACTCTGCAGAAAGTTGGCGACCTCTTCGCACTATGCGCGTCAGCATCCGCTGACCCCGCTCCGTCAGTTTACGTGGCCTACCTCTTCGTGGCTGAGTTGCTGTCGTTCCCAAACACTTCCATTTTCTTATAATACAGCTGACAGTTGACTGTGGAATATTTAGGAGCGAGGAAATTTCACGACTGGATTTGTTGCACAGGTGGCATCCTATCACAGTTCCACGCTGGAATTCACTGAGCTCCTGAGAGCGACCCATTCTTTCACAAATGTTTGTAAAAACAGTCTGCATGCCTAGGTGCTTGAATTTATACACCTGTGGCCATGGAAGTGATTGGAACACCTGATTCCAATAATTTGGATGGGTGAGCAAATACTTTTGGCAATATAGTGTATGTGTAGAAAAAAAAAAACAAGACCTGTATGACTTGACAACATTAGACCAAACTGTTTTTCTGGCCTAGTTGTGACAAAACAATCAGAAAAGAGTACTCTACCCCACGACCATCTCATGTATGATTAGATTACATATACCGGTATGCCTTTTTATGAATATGCTTGCCACCTCCATTATTTTATTTAATGTGATGTACATTTGATTTTACTGGTCATATGATAGGATAAAGCATGTTTATGTGCCACGTGTGTATGGAAGCAAATCGTTACCATATTTAAAATGAAAAAGCATTTTCAGAAATGCTTTTTCATTTTAAGAATATGGCTGCATTGTTTGACTCATAAATGAAATCAGTAATCAATCATCCTATTTGCATTTTCATTTTCTTCTTCAACATTATTGCTCATCCTTTTACTTAATTAAAGACATTTGAGATTTATTTTTCTAAATGTACCCCAGCAAATACATACCAAAATTCAATTTGAAATGTAAAATTTGAAAATGAAAAAGCATTTCTGAAAATGCAGTTATCAGTCTGAATACCCAAACGGTCTGCATGGATTAAACTTACACCCCCCACTCAAAAGATGTTTGACACTCAACTCTTGTGCTCCACTCATTTTCTGTGTGCACTTGACTCAGTTTTTATGCTTTTGCACCCACTAGGGTTATTCCCTGCTAACTCAACTCACCCTGCAGTATTTGCAGGCATCATTTTTTTTTTTATTAGATAAAAAAAAACTGTAATTGATTGGTCGGTTGGTGAGGTTAATTTACATATAGTTAAACAAGTTACAGAGATGGAGCCAAGCAAGCGCATAGAAAGACCAGCGAACAGGGATTAGGCCAAGTGCATGCAGAGCAAAAGCCAAGCGTGAAGAGAAATGGTCGAGAGTGGAGCTCACGTAGAAAAGGAATGCTGCTTGAGCACAGGGAATGGAGAAGTTTATTAGAGTTGAGCACCTTTTGATCAAGGAGGTGTGAGTTTAAACGTTGCACACAAGTCTCTCTCTTTTCACTTAGATTGGTAAATGCGAGCTCTGGTCGGTAAATAAATAATATAAAGCTTAATTCAGTGGGTGGATTGGAGGATACAAAAAACAGCGGAAAGATTAGGGCATCTTTTCCATTTATGCAGGTCCTCCTAGTCTGTCATGGTGATAAAAAGGGGTACACAAAATACCAAGCTTTGTTTACTAGTTTATTTGTATCGTAGACCATCCCCTATGACAGGGGCCGACAACCCAAACTGCTCAAAGAGGCATATCGGACCAAAAAACACAAAAAATAAATCCGTCTGGAGCTGTCATGATGGGTTCACTAAAAGCGACCCAAGAATGCAGAACACCAGTGACGGACACAGGGATGAAAGTTTAACAGTTTATTGAAGCACAGGCACACAGAATATACTGGTTCAGGTTCGGGGCCTGGATACTGGTTCACCGGAGTCTGCGTGAGAGACAGTTCAGTTAGCGTTGCCAACAGAGGTTTGATTTCCTGAAGTTTACTTATTGTACCTTGAGGGTTCTTGAGGTTAGCTTTGGGAGAGTCTCTGTTGGATCTGGAGAAGAGTTCATCAGCAGAGTCCGTTTGCTGCTTCAGCGTCTCACGTCTAACATGAACAGACCTTGGTTTAGGGTTTCCCAGCTCTAGTCCAGAGCTGCTTGGAGGTTCTCTGTGATTCTTCGGGTTTGGCTCTGAGGGTCGGCTCGGCAGGTTAGCTCTTCCTGAGCTTTCACAGAGGAGGCACAGGTTTCCTGGAAAACAGAGACAAGGATTAGAATCCAAGCTGGATTCAAAAGTCATCGAGTTACTCAGGGGATCTAGGCTTAAGTGCTGACCAACTGGAACAACACTGCGGCGTTGAGGCAAGGTCTGAAGACAGCTTAAGTAGTGGATCCTCTGATGATCTTGACGAGCTGCAGCTGTGCAGGAGGCTCCCTCAGAGGATCCACGGCGGACTCTGCTGGAGAAAGGTGGAATTTCTCCAGCTCCCAACAGTACCCCCCCCTCAACGACCGCCCCTTGGCGGTCCGGAAGAGGTTGATGGGCAGGAACGCTCGTACTCCTCGATAAGGGCAGGATCGAGGATGTACGAGCCCGGAACCCACTGGCGATCCTCCGGTCCGTAGCCCTCCCAGTCGACGAGGTACTGCCATCCGCGACCTCGTCGACGGGAGTCCACGATGCGTCGAACTGTGAATGCTGGATGACCACCGACCTCCAGGGCGGGTGGTGGAGAGTCGGACGGTGGGCACAGAGGGCTCGAGGAGACAGGCTTGATCTGGGACACGTGGAAGGTAGGGTGGATCCGGAGTGACTGAGGTAATTGGAGACGGACGGCTGAGGGGTTGATGACACGAGTGATCTTGTAGGGTCCGATGAACTTAGGTGAGAGCTTTCGAGACATCCCCTTGAGGGGAATGTCTCGAGTGGACAGCCATACCTCCTGGCCCTCAGTGTACTCGGGAGCGGGACGTCTCCTGGCGTTGGCGAAGCGTTTTATGGACTCAGATGACTGATTGAGGGTGGCGATGGTCTCCCTCCAGATTCTTTGACAACGGCGGATGTGTTGATTAACGGACTGGACCGAAATCTCTCTCTCGTCTGCGGGGAAAAGAGGTGGTTGATAGCCGAGACTAACCTGAAACGGGGATTGTCCAGTGGATGCAGATCTGAGGGAGTTATGTGCGTATTCTATCCACGGGAGAAATTGGCTCCAGTCCACGGGGTTGTTTGAAGTGAGGCAGCGAAGGGTTGATTCCAACAGTTGATTCATTCTCTCGGTCTGACCATTCGATTGGGGGTGGTAACCAGAGGTGAGAGAGGGTTTGCAGCCGAGAGCAGAACAGAAAGCCTTCCAGACCTGGGAAATGAACTGAGGACCTCTGTCCGAGAGGATCTCTTGGGGAATGCCGTGTAACCGGAAAACATGCTTGATGAGAAGCTGGGCTGTCTGGAAGGCCGTGGGAAGTTTTCTGAGGGGAATAAGATGGCAGGACTTCGAGAAACGGTCAACAATGGTGAATATGGTGGACATACCTCGAGAGACGGGGAGACCGGTGACGAAATCAATGGCGATATGGGACCAAGGACGCGAGGGAACAGGGAGCGGCTGAAGCAGGCCAGAAGGAGGTTGGTGTGAGGCTTTGTTACGGGCACATGTGGGGCAAGCCAACACATACTCCTTAACGTCCCTGTGGAGAGTGGGTCACCAGAAGCGTCTAGAGATGAGAGCTACAGTTCTACTGACTCCTGGATGAGCTGAGAATTTGGCGGAGTGCATCCATTGGATGAGACGGGACCTGACGGAAGATGGAACATAGGTTCGGTTAGTGGGACCGTTACCTGGATCGGGTTCAGTGGCCAGGGCTGAGTTGATTAGGTCAGTTATCTCCCAGTTGACCACTCCCACTGTGCAGGAAGCCGGAAGAACAGGTTCAGGTGTCTCGGGATGATCGACGGAGTAGAGACGAGAGAGAGAGTCGGGTTTGACATTCTTGGATCCGGGTCTGTAGGAGATGATGAGATTGAACCGAGAGAAGAAAATTGACCACCTGGATTGGCGGGGATTAGCTTGCTTGGTTGACTGGATGTAAGCCAGGTTCTTGTGGTCAGTCCATACAAGAACCGAATGCTCAGCTCCCTTCAGCCAATGTCTCCATTCCTCCAATGCCAGTCTAATGGCCAGAAGCTCTCGGTCACCCACATCGTAATTTTGCTCAGCAGAAGAAAGTCTACGGGAGAAGAAAGCACAAGGGTGTATTTTTTGATCTGAATCCAGTCTCTGTAAAACAAGGCGGACATGTTTCTTGTGTTCATCAAGGTTCTTGGAGTAAATGAGTATGTCGTCAATGTACACGAAAACAAATACATTGAGAAAGTCTCTGAGAACATCATTGACAAGGGCCTGGAAGCAAGCTGGAGCGTTAGTTAGACCAAAGGGCATTACTACTTATTCGAATTGGCCCAAGGGAGTTTTGAAGGCAGTCTTCCATTCGTCGCCTTCACGGATCCTAAGGAGATGATAAGCGTTTCTTAAATCCAGTTTCGAAAACACAGTAGCTCCCTGTACGGGTTCAAAAGCAGAGGCAAGGAGAGGCAGTGGGTATTTGTTCTTAATAGTAATCTGGTTCAAACCTCGATAGTCAATACAAGGTCTCAGGGAACCATCCTTCTTCCCCACGAAGAAGAACCCGGCGCCCAATGGAGAGGATGATGGGCGGATTATTCCAGCAGCTAATGATTCGTTGATGTATTTTTCCATGGTTTCTCTCTCAGGCTTGGAAATATTATACAATCTGCTGCTAGGTAGAGGAGCTCCAGGTAAAAGTTCAATGGCGCAATCATATGGTCTGTGTGGAGGTAGGGACGTCGCACTGACCTTACTGAAAACCAGGGCTAGGTCATGGTACTCAGAAGGAACTGAAGAAAGGTCAGGAGAGTCCATCTCCCCCCCACCTCTAGGAGACCCCACCAAGGGGGCAGCAGAACGAAGGCATGTTTCATGGCATGAGATGGACCATGATTCCAGGTGACGTTCAGTCCAGTTTATGTGAGGATTATGCTTCTCCAACCATTCGAAACCAAGCACCAATGGGGAACATGCAGAGGGAAAAACAAAAAATGTTATAGTTTCTCGGTGGTTACCTGACAGAAGTAGCTCGAGGGGCTGAGTTTGATGGGTAACTTGATGGAGTCTTTTTCCGTCAATAGCGGATACACTGAGAGGCTGAGTCAGAGGAATGGTTTGAATTTGGAGTTGCTGGACGAGGTTAGAATCGATAAGGTTACGTTCACAGCCTGAGTCGATGAATGCAGAAAAAGAGAGGTTTTGATTAGCACAGAACAACGTGGCAGGAAGTAACAGTCGAGGAGATTTCTTTGTGTTTATCTGGCCCGCCAGACTCCTCAGATCCTCTGGTGGGCCCAGGCTTTTGATTTAGCCGGTCAGGAAGCGATGAAGTGTCCACTCTCACCACAGTAGATACATAGTTTGCTTAGAAAACGCCTTTGCCTCTCCTCTGGACTGAGCCTAGTGTGTCCCACCTGCATTGGTTCGACATCCCGTTCGCCCGAATGAAAGGCCTAAATAGGCAACGGTAGAGACTGGGACTTAGGCCTCTGAATGGGCAGCTGCTCTGTGGAGCAAGAACAAACAGTCACGTTATGTGAGGCAGAAGAAACTGTACCCTGCTTCTTAGAACTGTTTCTGGCACGAATTCTATTATCCAATCTAATGGAGAGGCGAATTAAATCTTCGAGGGTAGCAGGTTCGTCGAGGGTTGCGAGCTCATCTTTAATGTGCTCATTTAATGCCATGAAAAAGGCTCCCTTAAGAGCGCTTTGGTTCCATCCGGAAGCTGCCGCTTTAACCCGGAAGTTAATGGAAAATTCAGCCACCGAAGAGTTTCCCTGTTTTAGGTTGAAAAGAGCTCTGGAATCAATTGTTTGGTCAGTTTCTTGGTTGAATACCTGGGTAAATTCAGAGATGAAATCAGAGTAGTGGCAGTTTAAGCTATCGTCAGCGGCAAATCTTGCCTGAGCCCATTCCAAGGCTCTTCCTGTTAACTGTGAGAGAATGAAAGTTATCTTCTTGTAATCCGTGGAAAAGCTGCCAGGGGAGTTCTGAAAAATCAATCGACATTGAAATAAAAATCCTTTGCAATCTTTCATGTTACCAGAAAATCTTTCTGGGAGACTAGGACGGTACTCTGATGACGTCAGTGCTGGTGACCTCGGAGGAGGGACTGGACCCGGAAATGGTTGTTGTGCAGCATTAGCGCTGCTCAGATAATTAGCATAGCTCTGTAGCATGTGGTTATGAGTGTCAACCAGGCGGTATAACTCACGGAGCGTTTGGGTTTGTCCTTGAATTTGGGCATCCTGCTCCTCTAGTCGACGAGTGAGGTGATCTGCTGGGCCTTGAATTTGGCCGCAGTGTTCTGTCATGATGGGTTCACTAAAAGCGACCCAAGAATGCAGAACACCAGTGACGGACACAGGGATGAAAGTTTAACAGTTTATTGAAGCACAAGCACACAGAATTTACTGGTTCAGGTTCGGGGCCTGGATACTGGTTCACCGGAGTCTGCGTGAGAGACAGTTCAGTTAGCGTTGCCAACAGAGGTTTGATTTCCTGAAGTTTACTGATTGTACCTTGAGGGTTCTTGAGGTTAGCTTTGGGAGAGTCTCTGTTGGATCTGGAGAAGAGTTCATCAGCAGAGTCCGTTTGCTGCTTCAGCGTCTCACGTCTAACATGAGCAGACCTTGGTTTAGGGTTTCCCAGCTCTAGTCCAGAGCTGCTTGGAGGTTCTCTGTGATTCTTCGGGTTTGACTCTGAGGGTCGGCTCGGCAGGTTAGCTCTTCCTGAGCTTTCACAGAGGAGGCACAGGTTTCCTGGAAAACAGAGACAAGGATTAGAATCCAAGCTGGATTCAAAAGTAATCGAGTTACTCAGAAGATCTAGGCTTAAGCGCTGACCAACTGGAACAACACTGCGGCGTTGAGGCAAGGTCTGAAGACAGCTTAAGTAGTGGATCCTCTGATGATCTTAACGAGCTGCAGCTGTGCAGGAGGCTCCCTCAGAGGATCCACGGCGGACTCTGCTGGAGAAAGGTGGAATTTCTCCAGCTCCCAACAGGAGCAGCAAAAATGTAAGTGTCTTATATATGCCTCGTATGGCAACACGGGCTCTAAGTGTATTATCCCACTATAGAAAAGTTTCTTAAATCTATCTTTGCACTCCTCTAATATATCCAGAAGTTCTGCAATCACACTATTTCTCTCACTCATAACTTGGTGGTCGGCTGCATATCTAGCCTGCCTTCCCTGGAAATGCCTTTCCAATTTTTTCTTTATATCTTTTGACAACCACTCATTACAAAGCAAAAATGCAGGCAATCTGTCCGCATTGATAATGAAAGCAATTTATTCGCTCCATTCTTTGAATCCTCTTTACTCATTAGCTATCTTCCTTTTTTCCCTTTGGGATCCGAGACACACCTGCAGCTTTGTTTGCCTGGACCCGCTCAACGCTGGTTGGTTGCAAGTTATGACCACTAATCTCTATGGCTATGATGCTAATTATTGTTTAAATGTATTATACAAATGTTTACAGCATTGGAAAACATATTTCAATTTAGTTTGACCTCCTGCACACCACATTAAAACAAAACAAGAAAATTGAGTTTCCTATGGGACCCCCGACCTATGGTCTTTAGATATAGATTTTGAGCAAAACAATGAAATCCCAGGAACAAATAGATTCCTTTTTGGGGGGAAGCATTATGACTTGGGTGTTCTTTTGGAAAGTATTTGGAGGAAAAACATTGTGCAAAAGACCAGTCCATGGTGGTGGTTTGAGAGGTCATTGATAATGTTAAGGGCTCGGGAAACACAGCACTGGGATGAAATGTCTTTAATGGAGGAGAGAGGAGCCTCGATGATCCTCTCTGCAGTTTTCACAACTCTTCTCACCTTCTTCCAGTCTGAGGTGCCACAGCCTTCACACCACACAGTGAAAGACCTGGTCAGAACGCTCTCCATGGTGCTTCATGAAGAAGATCGTGTGGATAGGCGGGGGAAGGTGGGCTCTCCTTCTCCTCAGCAGGAAGTACAAGTTCTTCTGTGTCCTTTTGTCCAGTGAGGTGACACAGAGGCAGCAGAAGCATCAGAAACATCTGGAGCAGTCCTTACTGGACACGCTTCAGGAGCGTCAAAGATGCATTTTAGGTGTGTACAAGCATCAAGAAAATAACCAGCAGAATCTTTTTTGCTGCTTCCAGCACTTGCGGTCTAAACGCAGCGTTAAAAATGTCTGTGAGGACACCAGCTAGCTGATCTGCACTCTGCTTTAGCACGCACCCAGGTATGTTATCGGGGCCTGAGGCCTTTCTCGGGTTGACTCTCCTCAGAGTCTTCCACACATCAGTTGTGTCAAGGCAGAGTGCTTCCTCTCCCTGATGTGGAACAGCTTTCACTGCTGCTGTGTTACTGGCATCGTGGAAGAGATCTTGGATCATCTGGCTGTGGTTCTGTTTCGCCTATCTGGTGGCACGATTCAAGTTGGCATGCATTGTCTTCAGTGCCTCTCCGTCACCAGACTTGAAGGCTGAGTTCTGTGCTTTTACAATTTCCGAACCTCCCAATTCATCCAGGGTTGTTGGTTGGCCCGGATGATGATGTTCTTTGTGGTGCAGACATTCTATATGCATTTGTTGATGTAGGCTGACACAGTCATGGCATGCTATTCAATATTGATCTTGTTTAATAGGTTGCTGCAGCTTTGAACATGTTCCAGTTAGAGCATTCAAAACAGTCCAGCAGTGTCATCATGGCCCCCTCAGTCCACACCCTGACCTGCTTCACTGTTGGTTTAGCCCTGATAAACTGCTGTCAATATGCAGGAATTAGCATAACATATAAGTGATCTGATGACCCGAGGTGGGGACGGGGGCTGCTCGGAATGCATCTTTAATGCTAGAGTAGGCTAAGTCCATATTGTTCTGTCCCAGAGTTGCAAAATCCAGATGTTGGTAAAAAATAGGGAGCTCAGTCTTCAAGTTTGCTGGATTAAAATCCCCAGCAATGATGAAAATGCCCTCTGTGTGTTTAAGGCTGAAGCTCAGAGATAGTCTAGTATAGAATCTTCATGGCCTCTTTTGTGTTAGCACTGGGGGGACATAAACAGCAGTAAAACTAGCCATGGTGAACTCTCTAGGCAGATAGAACAGTCTGCAGTAATTAGTCAGACAATCGATGTCTGGAGAACAGAAGCTAGTGAGCATTCAAGCGTTTTTACACCAGTTGTTTATGTACACACACAGCCCCCCTTCTCTAGTCTTACCGCTGAGTTCTCTGTTTCTGTCGGAACAGTATAATGTGAACCCCTTGAGGCTAACGGTATTGCCTGGGATGGATGAATGAAGCCATGTATCGTCAGGATGATGGCGCAACAGTTCCTAGTCTGCTTTTTTGAAGAGAGTTCGAAATAGAGATGATTCAAATTGTTTACCGGTGAGCTGAATTTGGAAAGCAGAAATTATGGAATTGGTTGTCTGTGGGGATTCCTTTTAGCGTCTTCGTTAGTCCGCCTCTTCAGCCCCTCTTTCATTGCCTTACACACCGCTTCCTTCGACCCTCACTCCGGCGTGGCTTGCTCCATGAGCCCGCTGCTCTTTTTCCATCTACCATTACCTTAATGATGTCTAGCAGCTCTTTCTGCGCTTGTTCTGTATGTGACAGTAGAAGGGGTATCTTGAGAAATTTATATAAAATTAATAATAAACACTAATATTAAAAAAGTTATGATGAGGTATTTCTATCAATATTGTCATATTTTGCAATAAATATTCCTTCTGTGGTCAACAAACATAAATACACATAGTTCATACAATGTATAATTCATACATAGTTTAAAACAAGAGTTTAGACTCTTTTAATCAGCTCCTCCTGTGATTTTGGTTTACATGATCATTTCTCGGGTGTAAATAACAAAAACCAGAATAAAGCTGGCAAACATATAAGATTGGTAGTTTCATGACATGAAACAGAGTAGAGCCTCTGTTCCTCTTTATCATAAGAAGTCAAATGGGTTTCACAGGTTTCTAAAGCCTAATTCACACTGAAATTAATGATTTAACATGTTTTTTTTAAAACACTTGTCGATCCTCATGTGGCTCCTTTTCCATTGGCCAAAAAAGGCTGGTCTTACCCCTGCTGGCAAGCTTGGTGGCATCTGTCATCCCATTGCCGAGTCTCTGGTGACAGCATCACAGTGGCTTGGTGTTGATGATGTCACAAGTGCAACAGCACTCAGGAAAGGGAACTAGGGCATAGTAAGTGTTCTTTATTGTTTTGTTCATTTCTCCCTCCAAATCTCTTTCACCAGTGCTGCACTATGTTTACTGAATGTAAACAATTATTTTGACTTGTTATATCAGATGGGACTGGTCGGTGTGTTGACGTCTGTACAATGTGCCCAAAAGTATCCCATAGAATACTGGGTTGACCGGGGTCTGATGTACCCACGGTATGCCAATCTGAGCCAAGCCATTTGAAGGCAAATTTAACATAGGTCGCTTGCCGAGTCGTTTGAGAGATCTGGATGCCGGTCAGTGAGCTGTTCTCATTGCCACCCAAAGCCAATTGTTTCCAGGTTTTTCAACCAGTGGGAAAGGGATATAGAGTGCAATTCATAGCTTTTTTCCCTAAGAAAGAATAATTTGCATTTCATCAACACTTGCACAATAAATTCTTATTAATAATTATTATTAATATTATCATATTGATAATACAATGTTCCTCACATATCTTCCATTACTCTTTGGAGACATCACAGGGCATAACAAGTCAATGGGAGGCACCAAAAGTTCACATTCTTAACTGGATTGAGAAAGTTGCCTCCCTCCACTTGAGTTTGATGGTGCATGTGGGATCATGAGTGTGAGTCGGCTGACAAACAGAAGATTGAGGGTCTTTGTTGTGTCACTAATGTAATTGCCTGGACCACTTCATTGTAAACAAAGCACAAGTGTGCAATATTGGTTTATTTGCCTTGACAATCACTCAACCCTACCTTCTCCGTCTAATTCAAAAATATCTCAGGCATGGAACTACAGGCTTGAGTTTGAGTCACATCAGTAAATGCCAGCTCAGATCAAAGTCTCAGAAAAAAAGAGGAACAGAAAAGAAAAGTACATCATAGGAGTTATGAATACAAACCTATAGGGTTATTGAAAACATATTTTCAGATATATACAAAAAAAACTAACTGAATGAGTTTTATGCATTAAATAGAAGTAATGCATCCTATCCCTTAGATTAGCTAATATTAGAAATTAATATTCATAACAAAGTAAAACTCAAGTAAAACAATTGGCCTTGGTCCAGATGTAAGGCCTTGTAGCAAGGCCATACAGCTGGACTCGAATGGAGGAGCTGAACCAAGGAGGATCAGAAGAAATGTACAGCATGTGACTTAAAAATGATCTGAATAGTTATGACATTGTGATATTTCACTGTTTCTTTTTTAATAAATTTGCGAAAATTTCTACATTTCTGTTTTTTTCTGTCAAGATGGGGTGGTGAGTGTACATTAATGAGAAGTAAAATCAAACTTATTGATTATAGCAAATGGCTGCAATGAAAGAAAGTGAAACATTTAAAGGCGTTTTAATGATTTCTGTACCCAGTGTATAATAAGTACATTTATTGATGTGCCCAAATGTATTTAAAACTTGATTTTTCCCCCAATATATTTTTTTTTCTTTTTAATAACTGATATATTTTCTAATATATATTCCTGTAATATTTTCTCAGCAAACAGATTTCTCTTTAGCTATTTATTTCCACTTCTGCTTTTTCTAACATTCATTTTTCCACCTCTTGTTTTCCCTTTCATGCAGCTCTAAATGTTAAAAAAAATAGATGGGCAGGCTTTGGAAGAGCCTCACAGTGGAGTCTATAAAGGAAGATCTTCCCATTTAGCTTCCTGCTGCCAGTGGCCTGCGGCTGCCAAAGGCCTAGACTTAACCATTCCCAGCTGAAAGGTACACTAAGCAGTGAGCATATGCCTCTGGTGAGGTCTGAGAATGCTGGACCGAGTCAGACTACCTTTCCTTCGATTCAAAAGGAGCTGATCGACGTGACTGTCTTTTCCTGCAATTCAAACTGAGTTTAATGCAGTGCTTCACCAACCTGCCTGCTGCAGCAAAGGGAGCTAATCCAGCTCTGGTCGACCTAAATCTAACTGCCGACGGAGCAACAGCGGGGCCAAATTTCTGACTGCCGAGGAGCAATTAAAAGCTGCTGACCCATTCCATACTGGTCCTGCCTGCCTGAGGGCCGCCCAGGCGGCGCTGCTACATTGGGGCCGAGATGTCCCTGTTAGTTATAAAATTAACCCCTGTTAAAGCATTATTGCAAATCTCTTTGAGAGCTGCTGTTGGATGAAAAGACTGGACCGAAGACTGGGCCTGCAAGGAACCCTGATGAGTAAGTGAATTACAGTTATAATCATTCAACTGATAATACTGATAATTAGTTTCACCTTTGATTTGAATGAGCTAATAATTAACGATAACTTCCAGAGCCAGTTATTTAATATATTTGTAATCTTTTGGTAAACTTGTACAACAACCAGAACCAGGCTCAGAGTGAGCAAACATATGCTGAGGCCAACTGGGGTTGAAGGAGATGGAAACAAATGTATAATATAAAGAAGCAGAGATAGAAAAGGTAAGGCAACTGCTAACTAGCTCCACAGGCTGCCCCGTCCAGAAAAGATACACCCAGGGAGATGAGCTCCATGCCAGTTCCCATGATGGAGTACAAAAGAGAGCATATACAGTTAGTCACAATAAGAGCAAAAACAGGTCAAGTTCCAACATCTATAAACAAAGGTTATCGTGGCAGCAGTACAGCTTGTATATCTCTACAGGATAGTGTCACAGGAAACACCATTCTAATAATCACTTTGAAATTATCATATAATTATTTATGTCTTAATTCTGTCCTTGTTATAGAGTTTGATGAATATTAATCTTCTTAGGAGAAAAGGAAGGCTTGAGAACTGGTAAAACTAGATCTAATTGTTAGGACTCTTGTCTGTGTTTTTTGTGTTTCTGTGTTTGTTTCCCTTCCTCGACCAGGAGGCGCCTGGTTCTGGTCCGCCTCTTCACACACCTGCAGAGGGTTACCTCGTTAACGGAGCACTCTTAAGCTGCTGACTGCCACTACCTCGATGCCAGAGTGTTTGCCAGTTTTGGGTACTCTTGCCAAGCTGAGTTTTGCTGAGTCAAACTGAGTTTTTGTCAACCTGAGTCTTAACCTTGTTATTTTGTCTTTGCCTCTCGGCAGGAAGTCATCCTGCAAACTGGATTTTCCAGACCTTCTGTCCCTGGAAGGATAATCTGAGCTTCAAACTGAGCTGAGGATCCAAACTGGAGGTTTGGATCTACTTCCCTCCAAGAGATCGTTTGAGCTTCACACTGAGCAAGGGATTCATCTCCACAACGACCCGTTCAAGTACTGCAGGAAATCTAAGTGGCAGTCAGTTTCTCCGTTCACCTACAAACAACCGCATTCTGGGTAAACCCTGTCCGCCCTCCATCGAAAGAGACAAACACTGGAACACCCCCACAACGACTGGAGTCAAAGAGCCAACCACTTTTTTTGAAACGTGAGTCAGCAATTTATTTCTCCTCTTCCAGTTCGAGAATGAAATTTCCCACCAAGCCTGAACTAACCGCAGTGTCTTCCCCTCACCTTTCAGTTCCGGTTGAGCAGTGTTCAGAGCAACACTGGATTCTTCA
The DNA here is from genome assembly GCF_016077235.1 of Cyprinodon tularosa. NCBI lineage: Eukaryota > Metazoa > Chordata > Actinopteri > Cyprinodontiformes > Cyprinodontidae > Cyprinodon > Cyprinodon tularosa. The sequence continues at coordinate 718,471 of NW_024038320.1, forward strand.
TAATCTCCTAAATAAACCTGTTAAACTTTTCCCCTGGTCTCTCTGTATTGGTTTACTGCTTTTGGGTCTGATCATAGTTAAAATTATGACACTAATGACTGATTATATTAGAATAGAAAACCTTAAAACTTAACATTTTACAAACTCAGAGACCAGGACTACTTGTTTCAATAAGAATGTATGGGCATTAATGGAAGGTGATGATCTAAAACAGCTTCACCATGACCAAGCCCAGAAAATGGTACTTCAGGGGTAACTGCCTAACTGGTTTGAAGTCCTCATGAGAGAAAGGGACTAGAACACCTTTAACTTATGTTGGAAGACAGGGATTAAGAATAAAAATGTGATTACCAGACTTAGGTTTGCCAGAAAAATGTATACAAAGGTGTATTTCATAAACGTTGCTCAGAAAAGCCAGACGTGGGATGCCCAAATGTGACTCAACTTAGGCCCATTATGTCAAATGGTGATTACTGGGTTTCACCAAAAAGGCGGGTCAATTGCTCAATGTCACTATTGCAAGCCAGGTTCAACTAATCAGTTGTGCCTCAAATATTAGCAGACCGTGCAGTCGATTATGGAGTTCATTGATAAACCTCAGCAAAACATTGGTTGCTAAAAAGCTTAGTAAGGTAAATAGTAAGCTCTGATTGATCACACTGTCTTTAATTAAACAGGACGACCCAGGCACTTAAAGTCTTGGCCAGACTTTTACATTTTTAAAACTTTGTTCATACTAATTACATTGCACCTGCAAAAAACAAAGAGAACAACAAAATAAAGTGATGCAATTAAAGTGATGTGACAAAAAGTGTGTTGCCCATGCCTGACTTTACCCTTGGCAAAAATTAGCATGTCTCTGCAATGTGTCAGAGGAAATGTTTGGGTGTGATTCAAACCCTTTTTTAATGGGAGCTGAGGTCCAATAAAGGCTGTCAAGTAAATAAACCCTCATCTAGAAAATCTGTGACTTTAATGAAATAAAAAGCACAATTCAGCCACTTTGAAAGATGATAGACTTTACATGATTAAACAACATGAAAAAGTAAATTTTTTTACAAAATGATATGGGTTACTTTTACTTACAGGTTTCTATGTCTTAGCGTGAAAAAAAAAATTTGCTTCCATGATTATAGGTTTTTAAGTCTTTGCTGGTCTGCTGTGTGACCAGCTGCACTGCAACTCACTACTGCTGTTGATCACTGGGATGCAGAGCACAGATCTCACATGGTGAGTTTAGACTACACCAGGGTGTTGATTCTCCACATTCATCAACTCTTTGTTTCAACGGCAAAAAAGATGCCTTTAAAGCAAACTTCATCTTTTTTGTGCAGTGGCACTTTTTTAGCAGATTTACAAAAAAGATGGTTGAGGATGTTCGGCATGGGCAGTAATCTTTTTGCTTTTGTTTTTGAGAAAAGCTTAAAATTTGTTGCACCCAACAAAACCAACAAAAGTTCTTTTAGTGTCAAAAACCAATTTGAAGACCTCCCATAACTCAGAGTTGCTTATTTAACTTGTGCATCTAAATGAAGTGTGTGAAATTTACGAAGGATATTGACCAGTGGCGGGGCCATGTTTTTGTGCACTCTGCATGCTCTGCTGATGTTTAATTACCAGCTGTAGCAGACTTTCTCTCTTTTCAAAAAAGACTAAACAATGATATATACAGGTGCTGGTCATAAAATTAGAATATCATGAAAAAGTTGATTGATTTCAGTAATTCCATTTAAAAAGTGAAACTTGTATATTATATTCATACATTACATACAAACTCATATATTTCAGATGTTTATTTTGTTTAATTTTGATGATTACAAATGACAACAAATGAAAATCTCAAATTCATCATATCAGAAAATTAGAATATTACTGAAGACCAATAAAAACAAAGGATTTATAGAAATGTTGGCCAACTGAAAAGTATGAACATGAAAAGTATGAGCATGTACAGCACTCAGTATTTAGTTGGGCCTCCTTTGGCCTGTATTACTGCAGCAATGCGGCGTGGCATGGAGTCGATCAGTCTGTGGCACTGCTCAGGTGTTATGATAGCCCAGGTTGCTCTAATAGTGGCTTTTAGCTCTTCTGAATTGTTGGGTCTGGTGTATTGCATCTTCTTCTTCACAATACCCCATAGATTTTCTATGGGGTTAAGGTCAGGAGAGTTTGCTGGCCAATTAAGAACAGGGATACCATGGTCCTTCAACCAGGTACTGGTAGCTTTGGCACTGTGTGCAGGTGCCAAGTCCTGTTGGAAAATGAAATCTGCATCTCCAAAAAGTTGGTCAGCTGCAGGAAGCATGAAGTGCTCTAAAACTTCCTGGTATGTGGCTGCGTTGACCCTGGACCTCAGAAAACACAATGGACCAACACCAGCAGATGACATGGCACCCCAAACCATCACTGACTGTGGAAACTTTACACTGGACTTCAAGCAACGTGGATGAAGTGCCTCTCTTCTTTTCCTCCAGACTCTGGGACCTTGATTTCCAAAGGAAATGCAAAATTTACTTTCATCAGAGAACATGACCTCGGACCACTCACCAGCAGTCCAGTCCTGTTTCTCTTTAGCCCAGGCAAGACGCTTCTGACGCTGTCTGTGGTTCAAGAGTGGCTTGACACAAGGAATGCGACAGCAGAAACCCATGTCTTTCATACGTCTGTGTGTGGTGGTTCTTGAAGCACTCACTCCAGCTGCAGTCCACTCTTTGTGAATCTCCCCCACATTTTTGAATGGGTTTTGTTTCACAATCCTCTCCAGGGTGCGGTTATCTCTCTTGCTTGTACACTTTTTTCGACCACATCTTTTCCTTCCCTTCGCCTCTCTATTAATGTGCTTGGACACTGAGCTCTGTGAACAGCCAGCCTCTTTAGCGATGACCTTTTGTGTCTTGCCCTCCTTGTGCAAGGTGTCGATGGTCGTCTTTTGGACAACTGTCAAGTCAGCAGTCTTCCCCATGATTGTGTAGCCTATAGAACTAGACTGAAAGACCATTTAAAGGCTTTTGCAGGTGGTTTGAGTTAATTAGCTGATTAGAGTGTGGCACCAGGGGCCATCAATTTTGAACCTTTTCACAATATTCTAATTTTCTGATATGATGAATTTGAGATTTTCATTTGTTGTCATTTGTAATCATCAAAATTAAACAAAATAAACATCTGAAATATATGAGTTTGTATGTAATGTATGAATATAATATACAAGTTTCACTTTTTAAATGGAATTACTGAAATCAATCTACTTTTTCATGATATTCTAATTTTATGACCAGCACCTGTACAATAAGGTTATATAACATCCCATTGGATCAAAAAATGAGTATCCTTTTTCTTCCCAAACCAGACCCCTACCTGACCATCCTGCTTGGCATAAAATCTTGACGTGGCTGAAATTTGGGAGCAGGGTTGGTCATAAAAATCTTTACTTCAGCTCATACCAGAGCCCCAAATGTTTACAGCAATCTTCACAGAAGTCTGTGTGATTTCAACTCTGCTTGTCCTAATTTATGCACTAATCTTGTTGATCATTGAGGAGAGGAATGTGATGGGGAGAAAACCTTGACAAAAGATTACGCAGACTTTATTTTAAGTTGATTTATACACATAATGTAAACTGTTGCCCCCTGAAGGCACTTGTGTTTTTGGGTAATTCCCTTTTGTGTTTTGTTTTTTTTTGTGTGTTTTGGTTTTTGTTGCCAGGTGGTAAGGTACGGGTCATCCAGGATGAAACAACAAGTTATTATTAATTTCGTGTTGAACTTTAGCAGATGAGCAGCACAGAAATTGCATATGATGGTGTATATTATCTAAACCATCAGGAATTAATTGATAGGACTAGAATAAGATCTAAGTTGGGCTCTTGGAACCAAGAGAGTACTCTTGGCGTGAATGAAATAAAGTCAGGATACCTAATAAAGGTTATGCATAATTGTATTCAATTAAATAGTTAAGATGACAACAAAACAATACATATAAAATGAACAAATTCCAAATATTAAGGGGCCTAGATATAAACACTATTTATATATATAAAGCTAAAATGCTTAGAGAAAGCAGTTTTGTATTAGGAAGCTGCCTGCAAACCAGGAACACCAGATTTGGCTGGGAGCTTTGAGCAATGACTCGTAGTGACTGACACCTGCATCTTTTATCATAGGGCCCATATGGATTGGGAAGCAATTCCAGTAAATAACTTAAATAATTATTGAAGTCTGAAATGGAGTGATATTGATGAGTGAATTATTAGTCTTACGAATCAAGAGCATTTACTGTGTTCTTCTAGAAAAGCTTAAATGTGCTTTAGGCATTAAGGGAACAACCTTAAGTGTTATGTGTCCAAAAAAATTCAGTTTTCGAGGCTGTTTTTATTTTCCCTTAAACATTTTTACACTTATCTAATCAATTTTTGCCCCCTTTTACCTTACTGAGAAATTTCTTCAAGGAGAATCAATGATCTGTTTCTGATATCAGTATGCCAGAATGAAGGGGAACCTACGTTTTTTTTACGGCTTATATATAACTTATACCACTTATACCGCTTATATATAACTTATACCACTTATACCGTTATACCACTGCAAATCAATAAGTTAAAGATATGGGGTCTGATTTATTAAGCTTGTGTATGCACAAAATGAGGCATGGAACATGTGTTTGTCCCGTTCCATGGAAAAGTGATCCGTCAAAAACAATCGTGGAAACGTGCTGTCCCTCATGCCAACTATGACCCATATATACGCACATTCTGGAGGAAAGGAGAAAATGATGTCCTCTCAAGAGTTCATCATCACTTTATATAAAACATTCATCATCAATGAACTTCACCATAAGCATCCAATATTGTAGAATAATTTGTGCAGAGTTCGTTATTGTTGTGGTTGAAATTGAAACCACTAAACCATTAAATACCATTGATCAGCTTGTTCATTCAAATACAGTACATAATGACATTCGTACTGTTTTGTATGGACATAGTATAGTATGGAGAAATATTTGTCCCATCTGTTTGAGCTCGCAGGAACTAATCTGAAAAACTCTTCTAAACACACTGTCCTCACGCTCAGTTTCATCTCTGCGCATGCTCGGCTCTGTCTCTGCAAGCGCTCAATCTGCTCTTTCTGGGCTTCATAGCTGTGCGCACGGATTTTTCTCCCCTCTCTCAATTCTGTATCTGCGCTTGCGACTTCATAAATGTATGCAAACAAACCACACCATCAGCCAATCACGTTCAGCTTTTTTTCATCCAATCAAAGTATTCTCTCCAAATACTACATCTGGTTTGATGAAAAATTTCCCGAGAAGAGGTTTGTCGGCGTCTGCTGTCTGGATGATTGTGTTTGAACGAATATAATGCTGAACTAGAATCAGAACAAAGTACTTCTTAATGGATGTATTTCTTCAATCCATTCTAAGGCCAATATTTAGACTGAAATTCCATCACTGAGTCTTTTACCTGATTTAAAGTTGAATTCTGGAACTACAAAAGAAACACATTTCCTATTATCTGAATATTTTCAAGAATCTGTAAAAATGTTAACATATCTATAATGCTTTTTATCTAAATATTGTTGAACCATACTTGAATCTGAAATATCCTCCTTGTTTTTCCATTTAAACATTAAAATTAAATCCGTATTAATAGCAGACAACAGAGATGGATGAGTTAATGATCCAATAACTGTTTTACTGACATTTATTTGAGATCATTCAAGATCCTGTATAGTCCTATCTGCTGTTCATCAAATGGTTAGAAGTGTTGACCACATATCTGTAAGAAGTGTTTGGTTTCCTGAATGTGTTTTTTTGTTGTTGTTTATGTATTTAGCTGACTTAGAAAGTAGACATTAGCATGAAGGGTCTTGCCTAAGGACCAAGCTCATTCCCCCCAGAGGGGATACAAACCCAGGCTTCCTGTGTGCAGGACGGGTGACTTACCACTTGAGCTAGCCAGTTGGTTTTTTATTAAACCAGATGTAGTATTTGGAACGAATACTGTGATTGGATGAAAAAAAAAAATGAGCGTGTTTGGCTGATGGTGTGGTTTATTTACATACATTTAGAAGTCGCAAGCGCAGAGATAGAGTTGAGCGAGTGGAGAAACAGCTCAGCACACAGCTATGAAGCGAGGAAAGAGCAGGTCGGGCATGCACAGAGATAGAGCCAAGTGTGAGGACAGTAGGTTAAGAAGAAGGTTAATTTTTTCAAAGTTAAATGCATGCCAGAGCGGTTTTTAGCTCACGTTTGCTGTCTCACTGCGCACTCAGATCGGTTCCTGCATGGTCAAACAGAAGGCACAAGAGAGAAGGTCACTCAATGGTATAGTTAACGTGGGCATTTAAAGCAATGATTACAAGGTTCAGTCTTGTGCGAAGCTATGTGTTTTATCAAGGAAATGTGTTTGTTTTTACTATTGTTGCACCGATACTGATGCCAGTATTGGGCAGAGCCCCGATACTGCACTAAAATGGTGCTATCGGTATCGGGGAGCAGTGTTGGGAAAGTTCTCTTTCTACGTGAACTAGTTCAAAGTTCAGTTCACACATTTTAAAATGAACTAGTTCAGTTCATAATTCAAAACCAAAAAATGAACTAGTTCATAGTTCTTTTTTTTTTTTTCATATATTGCTCAATTACATCATAGCCTACTGTAGAACCACAGACAGCAATTATTTTATCAGTTGTAACTCTGAAACTGTGCGTCAGATTTCATCTTCATATCCAGTTTTGAATCCTTATCCAACCAGGGTTTACATTAGCATTGAGGGGACAGCATTTCCCCATTGTTGCTTTAACGCTTTGTTGCTGTCCATTCACTTCACACTAGTAGCAGCTGCAGCTTTCACCCCTACAGTATATTCTCAAAAACATCAGGAAAAAAGTGCTGCTTGAATGGTCTTTTTTATGAGTAATTATTAAAAGAAAAATAGGAAAGTAGTCTTTAAGGTGCAAATGTTTTTTTTTATTTTAATAATTTTTTCCATTTGAAATGCCATTTCAATACATACTAAAAAGGAATACTGGAATCCTGGAAAATTATACCAGGCAGGTTTAACAAACAAGTTACATGGATAGTAAAACCCTCAAGAACAGGGGTCTTCTATGTTTTCCAGACCAAGAACCCCCAAACTGATGGCGAGATGGAGCGGGGACCCCCTAACTATATATATTGTATGAAATTGTTTCCTATAGTCACTCTATTACAGATGGAGTAATGTAAAGAAATTAATTTCTCCCTGGGATTATTAAAGTTTTTCTGTTTCTGATTCCTGGTTGTTGTGAAGGAAACGGTGCCAAGCTTGAAAGAGCTCCTGTGTGTCGCTAAATGTGAGCATTGATGACTGAAAGACATCTTTTGTCTCCATTTATCTGTTTACTACAGTGTGTTGATTTCATGTTAATGAGTATTTAAAGACATTTCAATTAGTGGGGGAAAAAATTGCAGGGGGGAATATAAAAATATCAACTAACCATGCAGACCCTCATGCAGTACCTCCGTAGACCCCCTAGGGGTCGCGGATCCCCTGTTGAAGACCTCCGCTCAAGAAGATTTTATTAACACAAACTGAGCGACCAGGCTGAGGTAGGAATTTAAGGTTACTGAAGTGCGGATTTTTTTACTGAAAGCCGGCGGGCAAACTTGTTGCCATCATCCTCACCGACCACCTGGTCATAAACCTGTTTTAAGTGATCATACTGCTGCTTTGTCGCCTCCACGCTGCTGTGGCTTTCACAAGGCATTTTGTTTTGATGACGCACGCGGCTGTAGGCTACGACGCTGGTAGCTGGTGTTGCCAGATTGGGTGTTTTTCCCGCTACATATTAAGGCCTGTTTACGGTGTGATTTAGCCGGGGTTTCGCCTGGAGGGCTCTATAGAAATCTGGCAACCTATTGAACGGAGTTGAACTGAGAGAGCGTGCCGTTCACAGACACCAGAATGAACGAGTCCACAATAACGTTCATCAGGCAATAATGCAGTACGTTCAGTTCACGTTCGCCCAAAATATGAACGAGTTCATGAACTTTCGTTCAATGAACGCGTTCAGGCACAACACTGTCGGGGAGTACCGACAAATAGGGCACAGATAAAATTTTTAGAGCCAAAAGTTTATTCAATTATTGTCACCCATTCAAGGTAGGCAATAAAAAGTTCTACTGGATTCACTTTGTATTAGTCTTTTTTTTCCTGTTTCACAAAGGTAGGCAACAGCTTGACAAAACCATGATGGCAATTACTTTACATACAAGCAGAGATGGCAAAAGTACTCACTTTCCGTACTTGAGTAAAAGTACAGATACTTGTGTTAAAAAATACTCCGGTAAAAGTGGAAGTACTGAATAAACTTCTTTACTCAAGTAAAAGTTACAAAGTACAGGCTTGTAAATTTACTTAAAGTATAAAAGTAAAAGTAGAAACCACTTTTTTCATGCCGTTGCCTACATTTTAAATGGATGTCTGCCAATAGGACTAGATCTCCGTTTTGTTCATTTTCAATCATCTCGTCGTCCATGCTACTATGCTAACGCCACCGCCACCAAGCTGCAATGATTTGCCGCGAATGAATACCGCCGAATCTTTCGATTCATCTTGTAGTGGTGCGTCAAATGCAACGTAGATTCCCATCCAATTAGACTGAATTTGGTATTGATGACGTGAAAAAGGATAACGGTAACTCCATTGAAATGATTCAAAACTAAAGTAACGAGCCAATTTTTTAAAATGTAAGGAGTAGAAAGTACAGATATTTGTGTAAAAATGTAAGGAGTCGAAGTAAAATTCGCCATAAAAATAAGTAGTAAAGTAAAGTAAAAATATCAGAAAAATCTACTTGAGTACAGTAACGAAGTATTTGTACTTCGTTACTTCCCATCTCTGCATACAAGTAGTATGTAGCTCTTCAAATGAACACACATATCAATTTCAAACAGATGGTATCTGTATGGTATCGGTATCGGCCGATACTGCACAGCCAAGTATGAGGTATCGCGGCCGAAAAATGGCATCGATGCACCACTTGATTTTACACATGGTTTTTAAACATGGTTTCATAAAGCTGAAATAACATTTTTGAAAGCCATTTTCAGTTTGTGGGTTTAAGTACACTTACAGTACGCAATTTCGGAGACTTTTGGACTTTGACTTACCCCATGCCAACCCCTTGCCTGGTATAAGACATGCATCCATCCTTCCATCCTGCTACTGATACAAATACGTATAGGCTCCGTTATATATGGCATACTATGTCAGCCTAAAATTGTCCCATTTAGTAGTTTCTACAAACCCAAGGTAAACCCTTTCTACATTAGTGACATGTATACTTTCTTCTATGCACACAAAGCTTAGGGCTATGGTTTCTTTTGCAAAGTTTACACAACTACCACAGAATTGTTTTACCTTGAGAAAGTTATCTCATCATGCTATAATCAAACTCTTTTATTTGTGAACTTTTTCAAGCAGCATATAACAGCTTGATATTTGGCTAGATTGGTTATCTTGGGCAATAATGAGATGGTTTTAATTGTGTTTAAACCCTGGATTCATAGTGTTTAAAAATATTAAATTTCCTATTACAAAGCATTTCTCAAACGGATGAGACTGTTTTTAGTTTTTGTTGATATTTAGGTATATTAGAGAGCAACCTGTCTTTAATGCCGTTATCCAGAATGGCTAGATATTTTGTTGTCTTCTGATATTGCTCACATCAACCTCTGAGGCTGCCATTTTAATTTTGAAAAAGCTCTAAAAAATATATTCTGTACTATCTTACAAACTAAAAAAGCAGGAGGCATCTGGGAGAAACATGATGGTGAGCAATGTCTAAAATAATTTCTCTGAAGAGGGGCATGTCCTCTTATTTGATCAAACCAAATCACATTTGAGCAGAAGAGTAACAAACAAACACGTCCTATGCCAAGGCCAAAGCCCTATTTTGCAATTTTAATAAAAGCGATATGGATCTACACTAGATGAAAATTTCATGTCTCTTGCCTTTGCTTCAGCTTCTGCTCTCCACCAATTCCAGTAAAATTCTACTCGAATCTTATCTAAAGTCTTAAAATAAATTGATTTAAAACAAACAAACAAAAAAAAAAATAGGCATACATCAAGTTTTTATGTACAATACTGGGAAAATGTTTTGAACTGAGGACATTAAAGATGCCAATTTTAAAAAAAGACCAGAACACAGGGTTGAAACAAAATTATATTTGCATCCCAGGTAATGTCTTTTTGCATTAACATTGCAAATGATTTTGCAGTTCTTTAATAGTGAAGTTTCCTTATTTTATTTTCTCCCCCTACAGTACTGCGCAAAAAAGGTCCTCATTCAGGTTTGTCACACTCTTGGTTATTTTAACTTTTTTTACTATTGATTTGACTTTAGATTTGAGAAAGTTTAGGTAAGTATAACGGGTAATATTTGTCACCATTCTTTTGAAGATTAAGGCATCTGCCTTACATGATTCACACAGTCTCTTGTCTTTCTTATTTTTCGGAACAGCTTTGATTAATAATACTGTGTCACATAATATTCATACACAGTATTGTCCCAGAAAAACCTCTGGTTAATATAACAAAGCAATGTTCGAATCAATAAGGAAATAATAATTCTGTTTGGATTTTCTTTATGGTAAGCAATAACTGTGGCACTGATGACTTTGTGACAAAGGTCAGTTGCAGACCCTTTATTTAACCTCTGAGAGAAAGAATCTTAGTAAAAAAAATTGGTTTTAAAATCTAAATTATCAAAAAGCAATATAGGTTATGCATAAAAAAAAAATTTGTGTTAGAAATTTTGCAAATTTTTACTAGGGGTTTTTCATAATTTGGAGGGTGCTGCAATGTGGTGTGATATAAATGGTTTTATAGGCCAAGATAGGCCTACAAGTTTATAGGCAAATAGTCTGTATAAGTATTAAGAAAAATATTGCAAAAGCAATCTTCCTGTTAGGTTTCTGTTTCTGTTATGTTTTTCCTTTGAGTTTTCAGTCTTACTTTTCTCCTTGATTTCTAGTGTTTAGTTCTCTTTTCACCATGTTTTATAGTCCTAGTTATTTGATTATCATTTTGTTGTTATTTCCAGGTTTCTATTTGTTGCTCTCTGCTGCCCTCTTATGTTCTCCTTCTTCCCTAGCTCTTTCCCTCTCTTGTTCTTTGCACACCTGCTCCCAGTTTCCTCATTAGCCCCCTCTCTGTCTCAGTCTCCTATAAAAAGCCCTCTCTGTTCAGTTCCCCTTTGCTGGGTCCTCGTCAAACACCGTCTACATGCTCCAACTCCTTCTCTCTGTGCCTTCCTCGCTATGTTTGTGATTCCCCTGATGTCCCCATGGTTTCTTGTATGTTAGACTAGTTTTCATGTTTTTGATTTTTGGATTTTTGGACTTCAGGTTTCATGTTTGTTTGGACTTTGTTTTCCTTTTGGATTTTTGGATAACCAGCCTCTGATTTCTGTTTAGTCATTATTAAATCCACAACAGATTCACCTCTGCCTCTCTGCCTCTGCTTTTGGGTCAACACTCAATAACCAAATCCTGACACTTCCACTTTGATCAAGATCCAATTATAAAAGAGATGGTAAATGGTGTTGTAAAATGGTAAATGAACACCTAATTCAAACTTTGTGTTTTTTCAAAGGAAAAGTACAGTCAGCACAGAATAATAAATTGATCTTTATTTATACCTAGAACTAATGCATCTGCAGTAATTTAATGAATTTAGCTTTGATCAGTAAAAAAATTTAAAAAATAATAATTTTCATTGCGATCAAGCAAAATCAATAGGAACCACGAGACACATCTGCAATCAACAACAATTACTTACGATTTCGAGAGGACTTCAACATGAAATTTGCGGTAGCTATAATTAAATAGACAATGTCCACGTGCATGGCAGTTGGATGTTGTAATACATCGGGTAAAAGTGAAAAAACAATTATTTAACCTTGATGATCCTTGTTGGGCGGGTTACTGAGGTCCTGGTCGTTGGATTGCCAACTTAAAGAGGGAAGATTTGCCTTCGAACTTCTGGACAAAAACCTGTAATATTTAGCCAACATTTCAAAGAAGAATGTTTTCATGATGACTTGGATAATAGTGTGTTGTGACAAACACCAGATACAGCACTGGGAATTGCTCAACAGTGGTTACCACACCATAATGTCACAAACTGGTAGGTGGCAGTAGTGTTCTTTGACAAACATGGATGTCTTCAGTAAAGCACACAGTAATTCTGAATATGGCCGGACTTTTCCTTTAAATTAATTATATATAACAACCTGAGGAATAATTTGTTCTTAAGTCTTTGGGCAACTTAAACAAGCTTTGTTGCACTAACCGAGCAGCTTTGTAATGGATGCAGCCTCAGACCAGGGCTCCTATCTATCATAGGTTTCTCCTCCCTTCTTATCATGACTCATGTTGACTGTGCCCTACATAGCTCCGTCCAAATCAAGGCCTCTTTTGGCTGTCTAACACATGTTTTTATGTACACAAAGTCAAGACAGAAACACAATCTGCACATGGAGCTCTGACGAAGATCTGTTTCTTGATGCTCTGTGAGAACTTTTCAGATTATGTTCAAGGATAAAATTGTCTTTTAGAAGCCTGGACCTCCTGCCTTCCACAACGGTTTCCAATTGCAGCATTCATGCTGAGCCAAATTGATTTACTACAAGACTTCACCATCCCAATACCCCTTCTAGCATTTAGGTGGTACAAGCCAAGTGAAAGCTGATCCATATCTAAGCCAACCAATACCCCCAACCCAAGTGCTCTTGTGATCTCATTGTCCTCATTGATCTGTCCTTCACTTTGCAAAAGGGAATGCTGTGACGACTGCCTAATTGCAGATACTGTATGCCTGTTCCTGGGTAAGACATGGGGATGAGACAGATTAAAACAGTGTGTTTGCTGCAGCAATGATTCAGACTTGATTCCGAAAAAGGCCAAACAGGAGCATTTGTCTTTAAGATATTTATCTTCATCCCAGCCCATAACCATTTCAACACCACAAAATATAAGATTTTTTTTAGTTGTTTTTATTTGTTATTGTGACTTTTTTAAACTGGTCTGTGTATCTCTTGATGGATAAAAAACAACAACAACAAATAATGACAAGCAGTTGATGCCTTGCAATGAGGTAAGCAAATAGTAATTTTGTCATTTTTACATGGCCCCATGGAGAAAATATTTACTCCAACATTTAAAATTCTTTACCTCCAAAAAAAGATAAACCTATTTTTCAACATAATTCTACCTAAGCACAACTAGACTAATGTAAATAATGAGATTTATACTATTTCCTTAAGTAAAAAGATGCATTCTTATGGCATCTCTTCTAGAATTAAAGATGTGTAGTTTTTTTTCTTAAACTTTAACTTAAGGGCAACAAGTTTTATTTGAGTGAAATAGCGCATTTACTTTTTTGATTGTTCTAACTACTTTAAAATTGGACTCTTTAGAAGAAATAAACCAATATTCTTCAAGCTGGTATAGCCTTTTCTTTTTGTGTGTTTCCTGGACGGGGCCGCCTTTTACAGCTGCTTGTATCTCTGCTTCTGTCTCCTTGAACCCCAGTCGGCCTTGGCAGATGGCCGCTCACACTGAGCCTGGTTCTGCTGGAGGTTTCTTCCTGTTAAAAGGGAGTTTTTCCTCTCCACTGTCGCTACAAGCATGCTTAGTGTGAGGGATTGTATTTGAGTCAATGAGTCGATGCAATCAACTGGTTTTCCTTAGATAGAAAACTTTGAATCAATTTGACTGTATGATCTGGTTGAACTGTAAAGTGCCTTGAGATGACATGTGTTGTGAATTTGGCGCTATATAAATAAACTGAATTGAATTGAATTGAATTCTTTTTCCATTTTAAGGTATTCCCTAACTTGGCCCTCAAGGGCCACTGTCCTGCAGTTTTTAGAGGTTTTCCTGCTTCAGCACACCTGACATGCAGTTAGAGCTGATTAACAGGCTGTTACTGAACTGCAACCATCAACCCCAGACTCCAGTCTTGCACTTGTGCAGTCATATTAAATAGTGAGAACTGATCCACATCCAACGCTGCTCCTCCTACATCTTCTCTGTCCTTGACTGCCAAATTACGGAGCCGAACTCTTTTTTTCTCCGCCTCGGTCTATTGGAAGCCGGTCAGGTCAAGATCTGAAATTGCAATCGTGCCAACCAGGAAAAGGACCGTCCACAAGATCCGGTTTGTAATGACAAATCAAAAAATACTAATTTGAGTATAAATTTGATATATTCCCAAAAACAAGGCAGTTTGATTGGATGCACACTATTTGGTACTTGAGCAAACCAGGGAGCAGCATTTGTTATCTCAATCAAAATATTTGCTTAATGCTGAAAGGTTTAAAAGTTTCATCACATCCTGTCACAGCAACTTCCAAGAGCACATCACACAACTTTAAAAGAATCTTCTTATCCCAGGCGTGGATGAACAGATGCTGATTTTGGATGTATAGAACAAACCAATTTTGTATGATCCTAGTTATTCTTATTACAAAGATCCACAATGAAAATCAGATGTTTGCTGATGAAGCTGATGGCGAGTTTTGAATATGTCATATGAAATTAAGCCTTCAACACCTCGTTTTGTTTTAATATGAATTAACAAATAATAATATAGAGCATGTTCTCCTGAATTTCAAGGAACTCAGAGTGGAGCGAGATGGGAGGAACTGCCGAGGCTGCAGGCGCTGCTTTACACTGGCGGTCTAGAGCGGAGAGGAGCGGATACGGAGGATGTGGGATTTCAGGGTCAGAATCGGCTGTAGTGAAAACAGAAACCTCTACAAACTGCAACACTGCAAAAAATCAGAATCTAGATAAGTCATTTTTTCTTAAAATAAGTGCATTTGTTCTTGAATTGAGGAGGTAAAAGAGACATTTTGCCAATGGAACAAGAAAATTTACACTTAAAATAAGAAAACACAATTGCATTGTCTTATTTCAAGTGCATATTATCTAATTATCTTATTTTAAGAGTAAAATTACTCATTCCATTGGCAAATTATCTCATGTACCTACTCAAATTAAGGGTGAATACACTTAGTTTAAGAAATGTTTACTTATTTCTAGATAGTTTTTGCAGTGAAGACAGTAGCACTTGCAGGCCGACTTCGGGCAGGCCTGGTTTACATGAAAAAAATGGCACAATGATAACAAATATGACTCAAGTTTAAGTTTAAAACAAAAAAATAAAAAATTATGAACAAATCAAAGTAAACATGGACAATTAATAGCAAATGGAGCAGCATTGTAATATCAAGGCATGGCTGATGGATGCACTATTGCATTGCTTTCCAAATTCTTCTTTCTGTGTCCCCCCTTTCTTTGCCTCCTCTTAACCTTTATCACTGCTCCAACTTTTTCAACAGTTCTTGATCAAAAATATGCTGCCATCTACCAGGATGGTGAAAATGAAACGTAGGTGGACATTTCAGCAATTTTTGGACATTTCACACATTTCACACAGCCAAAGAAACTCAATCAGAAATAGAAAATAAAGTTGCTAGAATTGCCAGGCCATTTACCTGACTTGAATCCAATTGAACATCTATGGAAAGCACTAAAGATCAGAGTTCATAGAAGACCCAAGAAACCTTTAAGATTTAAAGACTGTGGATTGTACCAAATGGATAAAAATCACACCTGAGCAATGGATGCAACTAATTTCCCTATACAGGAGGCATCTTGAAGAAGTCATTGCCAACAAAGGCTTTTTGTACAAAGTTTTAATTAAATTTCATTAAGTGTGTCCAATACTTTTTCCCTGTGTCATTCCAATGTTTTACACATAACTTAATGTCTGGACATATAAGGTTGGATTTTTTTTGTATGTGTGGATAGGTGAAAGACATAATGTCAATAGCACCTGTAGAAATATATCTACAATATTTATTTTACCTGCTGAATATTTTAATATTTATTTATATTTTCCTAATCGACACATTGGTTAAATCTTTTTGCAGGTGATCTTGCAGATTATCTGTCTTGAGCAGTTTGACAGTTCTAGACTCCTGGGTGGCCAACAATTGTTCTGCATTTAAGTTTTTTATTCTTTTTTTTTTTTTTTTTTTTTACACAGATATATGCATAGACTCACTGTAATATGGAAAAATGACATCCGGCCTCTTCATTTCTAAACATGGCTGGAAGTAACCAATAATGGAAGCAATGTGCCCTAACTGCCTCATTTCCAAACTTAATGGTCCTGTAAGTGCAATTGTTCTAACGATAACATAAAGCCAGTAACTTCCAACCGTGTTCAGATCTGAAGAAGCTTTATGGATAAGAAGTAAAACTTCTTGATGAAAAAGAGAGAAACTCCACTTGCATTCCACTATAGTTCCCTTTGCTTCACATTAACCCATATTGTTATAAAATTCAGTGCTCTTTTTTTCACTTGCAACATACGTTTGTTAAATAATATTAAATAGGTATAGAAGAATTTTTTTAAGAATAACTTAAATTTATTTTCTTTAAGCTTGAGTTAAATCTAAATCTAGTATTTGAACTTCTACGTAAGATTTAATAGAAAATGAAAGCAAAGGTTTAAACTGATGGGATTCTAATTAACAAAAAATAACTAATTTGAGTTTCACTGGATGATATTGGACTATCAAAAAAAAATGGAAATTACATATTAGGCATTTGCAATTAAAAATTAAAATTAAAATGTATCTTAACCAGAATACTCTTAAAGAGGAAATTAGAGTTCATTGTGTTAGGTTTCTGTTTCTGTGATGTTTTTCTTTTGATGTCCAATTTTGCTTTACTCCTTGTTTTTTGTTAGTGTTAGTGGTTTAATTATTATTTTGTTGTGTTTTCTAGTTATTTCCAGTCTTCCAGGTTTTTCATTTGTTGCCCTCTGCTGCCCTCTTGTGTTCTCCCTTTTTCCTAGCTCCTGTTTTGTTTCTGCTCTGTGCTCACCTGTTCCCAATCTGCTCATTAGCCCTCTCTTTGTCTCAGTCTGCTTTAAAAGCCCTCTCTCTTCAGTTCCTCTTTAATGGGTCCTCGTCTTACTTTGTCTAACTTCCTCCAACTCTGTCTCTCTGAGCCTTCCTCCTTGTGTTAGTAATCCCCCTGATGTCTCCATGGTTTCTGGTTCGGTTTGGCTTATTTTCAGGGTTTAATTCTTGGATTTTTGGACTCCTGGTTTGTTTGGACTTTGTTTTTTATTTTGGATTTCTGGATTACCTGCCTCTGCGTTTAAGTTAACTATCATAAAATGCACAAAAAACTCACCTCATAACCAAATCGTCACACATTGAGATGAATGTTTATTAATATTTTTTACAGACTGTGTAAGAAGACGTAGAACTGAGTATCGTTTGTGATGATAGAAAGAGGAGATTTATAAAAATAGAGCTGTCTTTCCCTCAGGGACTGGATGCTGTTGGTGGACTGGAAGATAAAGCAGAGCAGAGCTGAATGGAGTCGGGGGAAAACCGTAGTGGTGAAGAGTGAAGATTTGGCTTGTAACTTGGAAGGAAGTCACACTTGATTGTGATACGGTAACTTAGAACGAAGAGTCTTAGGCCCAATTGCAACCGGTCCCTAAACACTAACCCTTAGCTCTGACCCACAGTATGGGCATTCCTATGGAGGCTCCGTCATATTACCGGGCAACCCATAGCACTTAGTGGATAGGGAAGTGGACCGGTCCCTGAACTGATAAAGACTCACTGTAATTTGGCAGCAGATGCAGTGAAGGCTTAATGGCAGGTGAAACTGTTGCATTTAAAAGTGAGTTCCGGCATGCAGATGGCTCAGTGGTTAGCGTGCACAACCTATGTAAGTAACCCTTAGTTCTTGACACGGCCAACCCGGGTTCCAATCCGACCTGTGGTCCTTTGCCGCATATCTGTCCCCCTCTCTCATACCCTCTTTCCTATCAGCCTACTGTCGAAAAAAAATTAGCCACTAGTGCCATTAAAAAAAAAAAAAAAATGAGTTCCACTTGTTTGCTGCATCTTTGTCAAATAGTTTTATTCGACTGTAAAAAGTTATTTTCGAGAAAAGTAGTAAAAGTAGCAATGTTTGCTTTCTTTTTCTAGTGGAGGGAAAAGGGCGTGCCATTCTCTTTCATGCCCTCCACTTTCAATCAAGGTGCCCTCTAAAGCTGTGAGCATGACTTCATTGAGAACCACATACGAAAGTAAAACGGTACTGGATGGGGAGAATTGGGATTAGGTTTTAGATGCTACTAGCTTCTGGGGACGATTGGAGAGCAGAAGAAGTTCAATAGAGGTAGATGGTAGATGGTGTCAGTTGGATATACAGTTAAGTTTTAGTAGATTCCTCCACACTGAAACTGTGCCCAGGCTCTTTTTTAATTCTTGATAAAACAAACCTATTCCAGATCCTAACTTACTTCAAATTTTGCCCTGTACATTAATCTTACCATACTTAACTTGCTGTTTAGAGCTTTGGGGCAACAACCACATTACATCATCGCATCCATTAATCATACTACAAAAGAGAGCAATTCTAATTTTTCATAAGGATGACTATCACAATCACACAGGGACTCATGTTTTCTGCAGTCAAGACCACTTAGGGATTATTGATCTGGTTATAGTTTCCACAGCGCAAATTGTGTAAAGGGCAAGATACAACACATTACCTGGCAATACACAGAAATTGTTGTAAAGGTAGGATGTACACTAATTTGAATTTAACCACAATGCTGTTCTGCATTTAAGTTTTATATATGCATATATATATATATATATATATATATATATATATATATATATATATATATATATATATATATATATATAAAGTAGTTCTGCATTGATTACAGTTGTTAAAACTAGGGCTGAATTTTGCCAAAATGGAAAATTTCAAACCAATATTATAATTGCAATTTTATTTGGAAAGCTTGCTTTTCCAGAGTTCATTGTTGCAGGACTTAACTGTAACCTTAGCTTGGAAAAGGTTACATGGATACATGGATAAATTCAACTTGCATGCCTAAAAATTGCATTCTAGTTGCATCATAACCTTTGTGATTTGATAACTGTGTTTTATTAAATTCTTATTATATTTCACATGCAATTATTTGCCTAGCCCTAGTTAAAACATAATAATAATAGATAACATCCATTCGTGTTTTTTCAATGATTACATATTCTGTAAAATGATTTTAAAGACACCACGGGTCCACATAAAAAGCAAAGAATGAATAAATACCAAAAAGAGTGTAGTGGAAGCAAAGCTTTTTTTTTCAATATACAAGGGGAAACAAATGAAATAAAATGAAGGAATGCTATTCAGAGGTTTGGGGGTGGCTTCTCAATTAGCCATTTTAATTTAGCCCTCAAAGGAATTGTTACATCAATCTTTAGTTTATTATCCAACTCTTCACTCAGTCTAGCATCCAGTCTCCCCCGTTAGATTCCAGTGCTACACCCAGCCACCCACCGCCTCTCCCCAAATCTAGTGGATTATCTTCAGAGCATCTCAATCAGATCTACAGCTATCTTCCACCAAACCCCCGGTAGAGAATGCGCCAGAGCGGGTCAGTGTTGGCGGACTTTAACCAACCCTGCCGTACTCTGCCCAGTGTCCAATCAAGTAGACGTCCGGAGCTCAGTCAGGATTAGCACGAGATAAAAGCAAGAACCAAGGTAACCAGGTAAGACAGAGTGGGGCAGAGTACTGACATCACACAGTGCAGAAGTTTACAGTGAAGCAGTGTGGTTAAATGCAGTGTTGTTACTGTTACTATATTCATTTACAAAAACATCATACAGGGGTGAGTTTATTGGCCAAGACTGTGGTACAAATAAGGCTTTTAATTTAATCACATACAGCATAAAAACATTCTGGAACAACTACCCATAGTATACAATGTATTCAGTTTTTATTTAGTAAAACAATGTTGTGTTTTTAAAACGTGTTTTAAAAAAAACAAAAAGGTCCGTATGGGCTTAACAGGATGCTTGTTTCCACATCGTCACCTATCTCTGTGTGCAGCAGATAAACTCAACATTCTGGTGGTGTAAGCACACCTACTATTCTTCAATAATTACAGATTCTTATATAAGCAAAACTACACTCAAACATTTTGGAAGTGGTATGTCAACCGTATCTTCTTTTTTTTCTTTTTCTGCATTAGCGCTTGTTATGTTGATCACTGCCCCTCCTTGGTTTTTGAGAGCACTGCAACTACATCCACATCAACTATAATCATCAACAGCTCTTCTATAGTCTTGCGCACGGCCCACGCAGACTGGCGTGATAATCCAGCATGCGTGTATATCTCAGCCTTAAGGATAATAGTTTAGGTGTAAGGCTCTGATATTACTCCTGAAATATGAGAAGAGGGTTAGCGTGAATTATAAGGTTAACTAATATATATGAGATAAACTATGGTGGTGAAATAGATTATTAGATTTGGTTAGGTTTAGACAAGAAGTTCACTGACTTCGGGTTTAAGAATAAACGCTCCTGGCAAAGTATGGCATGTTGGCCATAGGTATAGAGCCTACAATTCTTAGGTTCAGAAATGGGTGATCATGGTAAGGTATTAGATGTTTTGAATTAGGCTTAGGCAAGGGGTCCACTGACCCTAGGTTTAGGAATGGACTATCATGATAATCCATTAAATATTAGATTATGGTTGGAGTATTAAATTAGGGTGAGGTATAA
This sequence comes from Cyprinodon tularosa, assembly GCF_016077235.1. Taxonomy (NCBI): domain Eukaryota; kingdom Metazoa; phylum Chordata; class Actinopteri; order Cyprinodontiformes; family Cyprinodontidae; genus Cyprinodon; species Cyprinodon tularosa. Next base: position 739,142 of record NW_024038320.1, read on the forward strand.
ATTTCACTGACCTCAGTATTAGGAATAAATATTTTTATTCCTAATTTAGTATGAAATTTGATTCGGTGTAGGCAAAAAGTCCGTTGACCTTGGGTTTAGGAAAAGGCCCTTCTGAAAAGATATTATATATAGGTTTAGAAATAGGTCATCATGGTAAGGTAAGTGTTTTTTTTATCACTCTCCCTTTCTTTAAACATAGTTTATCTTGCTTCTACTGATTCATGTCCTTCATCTTTCTATCAACACTATCACCCCTACCACTCCAGGCTCTGTTCCATCTGCTTGCCACTTCACAACAGATCAAACTGTTGTCTGCAAACATTACAGTACATTCAAATCGCTGCCTTGAGTGAGGTCTGCAATCTGATATAACACTTTTCACGCTCGACTGGGATGGTTTTCGATCATGATTTCATGATTTGTTTTCTGTTTTTCTTTTAGACCCCTAAAGCAAAAAAAAATATTTAAATGGGAATAGCTTAATTTAGATTTCAACTATGTGCAGCATGTAATACACAGACAAGATTAAATCAAATAAACTGAATAAGCTTGCATAGAGGAGAGAGGGAATGTCACATGATGGTCCAACTGATATAAAAGCTAGCACAAACTGTAGTGTTATCTAAATAATGGACCACAAACCACACATGTTTCATAAATATATTTTGTTAATTTGATCTCAACAGAATTTTTCTCTTCCAGAGACCCACTTTGTTAACTCCTAAGTGCTTTTAAAGTTGTTTGGTGGCGAAAACCTCCACTTTCAGAGATTACAGTGTATTCTGCTCTCATCTTTCATCTATTTCCACAGGCCCATTTTTTTTTTCTCACAATAAAATGCAATGACAGAGCTCATTGGCTACAGGGTTGGAGCAAACTGCAGAAGCAGAAAGACAGCAGAAGGAAGGTAGTACATTGTAAGAGGCAGAAACCATTTGAAGCACTTAGCCCGCCAAAAGTCCCCAACAACAAAATAGAGAAAGGGAAAATGACCAGCAGGCAGTGGCTGCTGTGCCAAACCAAGCTTCCAGTGAAATGAGAAGAAATTGAAGAAATGTGTACAAAGATAGTATTAATGTGCATGTATATGTGCATGCATGTTTTGCTTGCTGACTCTTTCCTAAAAAATCACAACCTTTTTACCATGTCTTTGTGTAATAGATCATTCCATATACAGAACTAGATCTTAACTTTGTTGGATTATGGAATTAATTCCTGTATTTTTTTTATTTTTGCTTAACTTCACTAATAGTTTGACTTTTAAGAAATAGGAAATATTCATAAAGTATGAAAAGATGGGAACCACTATGCCTACCTCATGTGTTCCTTCCGAGCTTGTTGCTACAACCCAATGATGTTATATATGCTATTATATGTACTGTATAGTAAAGTGAACTATAATGTGTTCTGCATTTCCAACAAACATTTCCAACTTGAACTCTAAATTCTAACGAGTTTTTATAAAAAAAATGTCCAAAATGCACAAACTTTTATTTTCTAATGTATTGAAGATGACTTTCAAAGCATTAATACAACTATGACAGAGAGTTCATATCCTATCTGTATTCTTGGACTTTTTTATTTGTAATTTTTCATAATATTTCTTTCAAATGTCATTAAAATGTTTAATGGAGGGAAAAGAGTAAGATGGAAATACATTATTTTCATCTATGACTAATGCACTGTTTTAGATGGAGGGCACCCAAAATTTCTAATGTCACACAGAGGCAAACATTGGATCCACAGCTGGTGGTTTGCTGGAGGAAGCAATTTTATTTTAAGCCAAAGACAACAAAGCAATGTCTGTATAAATCCTTTATAGTCTTTTATGATAGATAATGACAAGCATCTTTATAGTTGATAATTCATCTGCAGTGCGTTTGACAAAATTAAAGTACTTGGTTTCTAGCTGGAGCTAATCCTGTTTACAGAGAAATGGGAGGTTGGTAAACAGATGTCTGCTCTTTTCAGCTGCAGCTCTGCTTATCAGGCTGGACAAAGTCCAGCAAAAACACATTATGTCTCAAAAGGTCTGAAGACTAAGCTGCAAGCAGCCATGAAGCAGCAGCAATGCTATTCTCTATTCTGTAAGTCTACACTCACATGCCAAAGCAGAGAGGGACCCAGTCGATCACCAGATCCTGGCATCGTTCCTCATATGAACGTGGCCCTGAATGTCTGGCTCACATCAGATTTATAGCTAACATTATCTAACAGACATAACTGGAAGTAATTTCAGGGAATTTTCAGTATGAGACAGGCCACTTTGGTCCTGATGTCACTCTTTAAAGTTCACTCACAATAAAACATAACCAAAATAAAACACTTGGACACAGAGATTTGTAACATGTAAAATGTATTATAGCTATGAAAAAAATCAAAACCATGCAGCAAAAGTTTTCTAAGGCAAATAAAGCCCAAAAAGGGAAAAAAAGGTAACACTATTATTAATAGGTAACTACATTTATTATATACAAGGATAGTAAATGGGACAACTTTCTATTTCTCAGTTTTATGCATCAAAGAAAAGCAGTATTGATTTATAATTTCCTAATTCAGATAACGCAAAATTAATCATGCAACAACGTATTTTACATTACATATTAACATAAAGGTAGCGGTAAAAATAAAAGAGGTAAAAAAGCAGTCCACAAAGGATTAAATCGCTTTTAGTAACTTAGAGTGATAACCCTCTGTTTCATTGTTTTTTATTCTAGTTTCGATTTTTCTTTTGAAAGTTACATTTTCTGAAAATCAAAATGAACTACAGTTTTCTGCAGGTAGAAATAAAGTATTCAACATTAATAGCTATGTTGTTTATGTTTCACTTATGTTCACTTTATATATTCTTCTTTATATATTCTTAATCTTTTTGTCTAAGGTCAAATGTAGAAACATTTGACAATTTTTGCATCATTGCCACTGTCTGCATTTAGCCTGTTACTTACTTGCTCCTTGTTTTTAATATATATATACTGTTAGTCACAAAGTTTTTTAATTTTCTGTAAATAGGCTGCCATTAGCCTAAATCTTAAACATTGGTTAATCAGATGTGAGTATGGCTTTCCTAAATAACATTATAGGTTGTTTTTTTTTGTTGTATGGCAGTTGGTTCTAACTTTTTGGTTTAATTTTTCTTTTCAGTGTTTTCTCTCTTTCTTTGTTCTGTCAGGATTTGGTTAGGATTGTTGACCCAAAGCAGAGGCAGGCAGGCAGAGGTAAATTTTTAGTAGATTTAATGAAGGATAGTGAAACAAAGTCTATAACAACAGGCAACAGGAATCCAAAAATCCAGATGAAAACAAAGTGCAAAAAACAAACGAGAAACCAGGAGTCCAAAAATTCTAAGATCTAAAGAAAACAAGAAAACACATGTCAAACTTTACCACAAACCTAGGAGTCATCAGGGAAAGAACTGTTACCAGGAGGAAGGCTCAGAGAGACGAGTAGGAGGAAGACTGATGAGGTTAGACGAAGACCCAGCAAAGAGGAACTGAACAGCAAGAGTATTTATAGGAGACAGAAACAAAGAGAAGGCTAATTGGCAAACTTGGAGCAGGTGTGCACAGAGCATGAGAGGAAAAGAGCTAGGGAAAAAGGAGAACATATGAGGGCAGCAGAGGGCAACAAATAGAAACCAAGAAAAGTGCAAATAACCAGAAAAACACAACAAAATAAGAATTAAACCCTTTAAACTATAAAACAAAGAGCAACGCAAAACGGAATATCAAAAGAAAAACATAACAGAAACAGAAACCTAACATCTTATTTTTGTGACATTTACTTTCCTGCTGACAAACTTTTATTTTTCCCTGAGTGATACAATAAATTCTATTCTACTCTATTCATTGCACATGCTTTCATCAAAGCCTGTAGTTTTTGAGGTAAGCTCCTGAATTTGTTTCACTGTATGTCTATAGATGGCACAATATAACATGGACTGGAATACTTACCAGTGTCTTTGTATACTTTTAATCCTAATTGACTGAAAATTACTTAACTAAACCTTTAGAATTACAGACCAGCAATGGGTTGTTGAATAGAAAAGCCACCAGTAAGTGTAGCATTAGTGAGTTCCCACAGCTCAGAGTGATACTGTATATTATCAGACTATAAACACTAGACCAGATGTATGCAATTTTCCACTGTGCAGAACTACAGTAGTAGCCATTAAAAATTCCCCCACTTTCCTTGATGGGTCCTAGGCTGGTCCTTGGCTGGTCCTTGGCTAGTCTTTGGCTAGTCTTTGGCTGGTCCTTTGTTGGTCCTCTACAATTCATTTTTAAACACTAATCTTTGTACCAAAATATTCTTTCTGTAATGATTTGTAGACATTAAGGTCTAATGAGAAGCGCCATCTCCTGGTCGACCCTGAGATTAAGTGAAATGGTGAAGTCAGAGTAAAAAAATATGCACGGCCAGGAGGAGGGTGTCACTCCAGTGCCTGGAAATTGGAGGGAATATTGCTGGGAATTGCACGGAAATGGGCTGCAATTCCGCTGCCGTTTGACAGGGAAGATGACACGAGTTCACAGACTACATCAGAACCCCTTAACAACCATTAATACCTCCATTTGACCTCCTTGCCCAATCCAGTGAGAGGGATGAAAGCCATCTTTTGTCCCACTATTTCTGTGCTAGACCTACAGCATATTAACCTCAATGCTTCCCATCATTAGTAAGAACTGAAGAGAGGAGAAAGGCCTTCTAGAAAACCTCCCACCGAGTGGCTTTTTCAAACTTTTTCAAGCTTGACCGTGACCTGGATTACTGAGAATCTTCATAGATCTTTTTAGATTTGGACACTACATCTTGGGAAAAAAAAGAAAGTAGAAAATAAATTTATGAAATTTTTACATTTGGCATTCCATCCCTTAACACGCACAACATTGTCTGCTTATTACTGAGACCAACAAGAAAACCTTACTTAGATTCCATTCCAAAATGTCTGCTCACTTAAATAAACTCACTTTTATAGTTGGGCATAAATGTCATTGTAAATGTCAACTTCATTATCTGTTAGCTTCTTGCATTTTACATACTGCTTGTTTATCCTAAACCCTAATTTCAAATATTTTTTAAAAATTATTCAGAACAGTGGTTCAAAATCTCCTTCCTTGGGACTCATCGTCCTGCACTTTTTAAATGTGTTTCCAGCACACCAGCATCAGCTGATCACATTACCTTCTTAGCAGCCACCAAAAGGCTGCAGAGGCCTGCCAGTTACCTGTTTGTATATATATATATATATATATATATATATATATATATTATATATACATATAGATACTGTATGGTCCCTATAAAATATTTTATAACTATTTATGTTGCTCCACCAAATGCTGGGCAAGATAAGTATCCTATAATGTTGCTAGCACATACATATAAAGCTGCCACTTATCATGCAAAGAGTATATTGTGAACTGGCCACATAAAGGCTGTAAACAGCCCCACTACTACGTTGCATTCATCCCATGCAAATTAATAACATTGAATAGCTCTAGTTTTCTGTCTATTTTATAAATACACCAGACCCATTATGTATAATTAAGTGCAGAGTTATTTATGTACATTTTGTTTTCAAAACCTTGGTGTTTTCCTCCCTTGAAAAATGTGTCAATTGTAATTCTTTTTAATGAATTTAGATTGCCCATTGCTGCTTATTAATCTAAAATGTCTCATTCATCACACAATGAAAACAAATGGGATTGCTGAGATCACAAGAAGATGTCTTTTTATCATCACAATTGCAACTTGGAATCACAATTGAAACTGTAATCAACAAAGAATTTTAAAATACTACTATTGGATGACTTTAATAAAAAAACTAATACATTTTTAAACCAATATTAAATCAAGAAAATATATGTATATATTGTTGTTCATAATAATTGCTTACATTTCTCACTCAAACTTATTTCTCAAAATTTGCTTAATTTCTTATTATTATGTGTATATGGTGTATTTAACTGCTGGTAGAAAGCTGGGGATGGATGGATGGATGGATGGATGGATGGATGGATGGATGGATGGATGGATGGATGGATGGATGGACGGATGGACGGACGGACGGACGGAAGGACGGATGGACAAATACATACGATAGTATTAAGAGTTTGCTCCATCTGTCCAGTCTATTAGAAAAAATTCACACAGACCCATGAGTCACACAAAACTTTGATAAAAACAATTGTTTAGAATATGAAAAAGACTGTCCGTCAGGAACTCAGATTCCTGAAGGACAGTCTTTTTCATATTCGTGACAGATACGGCTTGCTACATGGAGCTTGAATATCTAATACCCAACTCCAACCAAATCTGATTTTCCACAGAAAATGTTTTTTTTGCCTGTTCGGCACGAATGTAGAGAACAGAGCAATAAGTTCAGTTGAATAAAATGAAAACTCAGATAAACCAGCTTTCCCCCAGCATTTAAACACACCATGTACACGAATCTGGGAGCACCCTGAAAGCCTAAAATTTTTCTCAAAAAACTTTGTGCACTCGTAATCCGACATGTGTGTAACTGTCGTTATATCTGTGTTTCGTGTGATTTTTGAATTTAATGGTTTGTATGTGCAAGAACATTTTTTAATTGACAAATATCAGATTTGAATGTGTATGTTTAATTTGTAATCGTAATTTCATTATATTTGTTTTTAAACACACATTAACAAGTACCATAGCTTTTGCTCAAAATGTTATTATCAGATTACAAAAAAAAAAACAATCCAGTTTATTGACACACAAAACTTTAAATCAGCACAAATGCTATCTACAATAGAACAAATCTAGCATCACATACACAAATCTATTTTGAAGCAAAGTTCTCTCCATATAATTCCCTCATCAGCCTGTCATTCAGCTCTGCAGAGCCCTGGTAATGAGCCATTTATTTCTTTCAGGAGTGTTGGAGAAGGGATACATCAGCAAAGTTGCAGGAGCTTGCTCTCAAGGACTGAAGTTGGGTACTCTTGTGTTTTTTATCCCATTCAAGTGTGAAATTTTACTTTTGCTCTCTAAACTATATCCCTTGAGTGCTTCTCCCAACCCCCTGCAGTGCCATCAAAATACTGTTATCAGCTCTGATCCCAAAACCACCAAAAGATACTGCATAAAAGAGAAGCAAGTTCAGTTTGTTTCCGAGAGAACTAGTACTGTAGGTCTCAAGAAAAATCCTACAATACATTATAGATAATAATATGATGCATGAAATGTAAATAACTTTCCCTAAAGGTAGAAGTGTACCCTACCTAAATAGTAATGATCACCATTATTCAAAAAGTTTTTGCTACACAAGATATTTGCCTTTGATTGATCAATCATGACAAACTGAAAAGATACATAATTGTTGTGAAAGATTAAAAAAAAATTTTTATATGTAAACATTCACTGTGTTTTAAGAAATATAAGATTGAAATCTGCAAACAGTGCTTTGAAGTGCTAGAATTAAGCCAAAACTCCCAACAGTTTGTGTCCAGGAAAGGTCTGCAGGGACAGAAGGACACATGTTTAGCTGCAGCTTCACCTGTGCAGGCAAAGGTGGTGGGTGCCCAGGACCAGCTCTGGAGCTAAGGATGATGGCTGGATGATGAATAATTTAAATGAGCTATATTAAAACAGCTTTTTAAAGGCCATCCATACACCTCTTAAAAGCATTCCTTTTTTTAATTCTTCCATTTCCTCTGAAAAACAAGGTTTTTCCTGTCTTCTCCTGCTTCTTTACCCTGCTTCACAAAGTCATCCAGTCCCTGATAATTTGTAGCACATCAAAATTGGAGAAAATTTTAGAAGTTAAAAACCTGTTCTTTGTACCCCTTTATGACATGGGGATGACGTGTAAATCTCTTGCTTCAGTCAGGTCAGTCATATCTTACACACAATAATACATGTACATTTATATACTACGCTTGGCCAAAACCAAACTATTTTAAAGAGGCACTAGGTGTCACTATGCCCAGTCTGAACTATCCAACGTTACCCCCTGTATAATACACAACGCAGGATTCACGATGAGGTGGAAACTCACGCAGATCCAAAAAATGCAAAAACTCGTTCAGAGTATGCCCACCTTTATTTCCATCTAACAGATGTGTGAAGTGCAAAGCTACAGTAATTGCTTTCCCTTTAACAGCTGTACACACCTGAAATGTAAAACCACACATCTTCTTATCTTTAACCATATTTTTCTCATCTGGCTTCCATGTTAACTGGGTAGCTACAGTTGTGCTTGAAAGTCTACATACGCTTTTAATCTAAGTAATAAAAAACGTATTAATAAATAAAAAAATTACTAAATGTTAATTTTGTAAAATAAAGTATTGATTTTGAGTTTTTGTTTTATAAAGTTTCAAAAAAATTAACTGTCCCAGACAAATTAAAGTACTCATGAGCAGTGAACCAACTCACCGGTCAACAGGTGCAGAAACCTTACTGAACATTTCCTGAACATAACAAAAACTTTTGTCAATCTTAATTTATCTTACTGATAGATAATTTTTTTGGTCTAATGGAAGGGTATGTAAACTTTATTATGTAAACTTTATGTCATAAACGGGACAGATGGACCCAGTATTCACCGTGAGACAGTCAGTATAAAAGTTCAAAAGGTTTATTAAAACAAAATACACATAAACAGACAGAACAGAGGCGTAGAGCTGCTGTGGATCTGCAAACCTGCAGCGACTGCAGGAAGGGGGTGGGGCACCACCCAAACACTGATACTCAAGTTTAACAGTTCAGTCCATCCTCTCAATTATAGACAGGATCAGCTGATGCTCTGCCAGCGAGATGCGGCCCTTAGCCACCCAGAGTGTACCCGATGCTGCAGCCCTAGAGAACATGCAGGAAGCCGATCCAGGTCAGGGGGGAACAGATCAGGCAGGAATAGTTCAGATCCAAATCAACCAAACTAAGAAGACAGAACCTAAAGACATCAAACAGAGAACAAAGAGAAAACTAGCAATGATCTCACCTCGATAGCTGGGCTGAGCCCAATGTAAAGGAACAGACGCAGGTGAGACGAGTGATAATTAGAGATAATTGAAATTAACAATTAGGGTGAGCTATCAAGGCAGATCATGACACTTTAAGCACAACTGAATGTGTTTTGTTTGAAGATGATGAGTTACCTACCACTTGTTGAAGTGTGGAACATGTCAGGTGTTGTTTTATCACCTAACCTGCTCTTAATTTTGTCCCTAATCTCCCTGGTGTGTGGTCTTCATGATGTTGATAATAATGTTGCATATAAAACAATACCTTCCATAGTTCTACTTGTGTCTAATTGATTTACAGATTATCTAAAACTTTTTGGGAATTATTCTTTTGCAAATATGGGACAAGTTTTTGTGCTAAAACTGCTGTTTTGGTGAGCAGTGATTTTAGCTTCAGACCTCTACCAGGGCCACATAGCTAAGGGTTTCTGTTGTTAATCATCTAAATCAATTATCGATATATCTTGAAACCACTTATGGTCATTAGAAACTCCCGGGTTGTTTTATTATCATATTTTTTTCTGCAATTGCCAATATTTATCTGTTTACTGAGGTTCCAGTGACACAAAGTGGTTAAGTTGATGACATATGTGTTATATGAGATATTAATATTTTAGTGGACTAATTCTGTTTCTAACTACACCATGTTTCACAAATCAGTTTTGAGATTGACATGTAAGACATGCTAACAATCAAGAAAAAAACCCACTTTGATCTAAGTTGCAAAAGTGCAAACTTCCTACTCTTTATTGGCAACACAAGTATTGTAAAATTGCATTCCTTTTCCAATTTTTGAGAAAGTGTAATCTTTGCTCCAGCTGTTTTTTAAAACACAGACGTATTGAACATTTTGTAGATATTAAAGCGTTTCTGGATTACACCCAGGCTCAAAACAGAAAAATGAACCAAAATTACCATTTGCTACTTCCAGGTGAGGATATATTATATGCTCTTGTCTTTGATTCACGGTGCCTATAAACAACAGTAAAGTAAGTATTGCAATTCAGTTTCAGTCATTAGTGCATTTTGTTTTAGAATGAATTAGTTAGGTACAGTGTTTACTTTGGGGAAAAAATAAACACCCTCTGTGACCATAGATACATTCACTCATTAGCTTTTTTGTGCAGAAGTATTACAGTAAAAAGTGCACACTTACAACAAGAGACTGAGGGTTAAGACAAAAAAAAATGATACTATAGAGATCTTTTATGAGGTCTGTGAATGGCCTTAATTAGCCAAGTTAGAGATACTTTAATAAATGTCCCCTCCCAGTTATATACATTGTGTTTCTTGAAGTTAAAATAATCATCAATACATTTGTAGCATAACTGAATAGTTTAAAATACAAAACTATACCCACAATAAAAGGCTTTATTTGGAGTACTGGAATTACTACTGATGATTTTAAGTAATACTTGGAGAACCTGATTGCAGTGTATAAACTCACCAAAAACTAATAATACAGCTTCCCATTCTGTTTTGTAAAGTGTTTTGTTTACCTGCTGCTTCTGTAATTTTTTTCATTGACCTCGTCTCTTGTGTTGTCGAGATCAAATGTCAGTAAAATAACCGGAACAACTCTCCTCTGAAGGCACACCCCTCTTAATAACAAAACTAATTTATAATAAAAAAAAAAAAAAAAACTTTGATTCAAGTCAGTGTTTGCATTGTTTTTTTTTTTCTTCACAGTCTCTGCAACCATCTCTGATTTTTAGATCCAGCACAGCAAGAACCCTATGTGTTTTTCGCTCTCATTCCCACCTACTTATGTTTCACTTGTATCTTCCTTGACCTCTTCATCAGCTTTGCCTGGCTGCTGAATCTATGGAAAATTAAGCATTGGTTCCTATAGAAAAAACATTTTGGGGAAAATAATATAAGCCAAAACTCAATGTGCCACTGTTATTGGAAGAAAAAATGTGTTACATAATTTTTATATTTTTTCAGTCCCCTGTATCTCATTTAGTCGGAACACACAGTCCAGCATTATGAAAGTAGCAACATCTTCCCTTTTAAATTATTTATTAGAACATAAAGGGAAAAACATCTTTCAGACTAGCATGCAGAATTACTTTCCTGACAGAAAAAAAAAGTAGACATTTTCTTAAAATGCATGTCAAACTTTTCTACCACTTGCAATGTTTCAAACTGGTGTACATGATTTTACAAATATGGCATGTAAATTTGTTTTTCTCGCATGTAAATATTGGAGACTGTTTTACAGCAAAGATGTCATCTGACCTTAAATCTATGTGGTGCCTCGGGATATTTTTGTCTTTATTTTTAGCATGAACAAAAATGTATATATTTTCTGTTAGGCAAGGTTTATAAATGTTATAAAAAAGTAAAAACAGATAAATAAATCCTTCACACCAGCTAGGGGGAAACATGGTTGATCAGCTTGCACGGCATGTGTGTGGAGTACCGTCCTTACACATAATAATTTAAACAACTTTACAGGAAATCAGTGCAACATTAAAACAATCACAGTAGAATTGATAGACTCATAAAAAAAAGATTAATTGAAATACCAATTCAAAACAAATAAACACCTAAAGCAAGTTAACATCAAATAACTTAAATAATACTTGATTGTTATCGGAAACCTGCATCAAGCAATACTGATCTCAGACCGATTTCAGGCACTAGTTGTTTTTTCACACCTCAGTTGCTAATGGTAAAGGAGACTAGAGACAGTTTTAACGATATTGCAGTATTTTTTTTTCCCTCCTAAAAGAAACATCATATGTTGATGATACTGATACTGAAGGCAATCTTTCAACAATGCTGCTGGACCTGACAATGTGACATGGTAGTGCTTAGGGTCTAAGAGACAAACCAGCTAGCTGAGGTTTTTTCCCCCACCATTTTTAAAGTCCTCTACCATAATGCCTTTGCCAAAAAGAAAAATGATTAGGAATCTCAATGCTAAATGAATCCATAGCATTTAGCACCAGTATCGGCTGTGTGCTAAGGCTGAACGATAACATTATAAAGTTTGTTGATGATGAGACTGTGTACAAAGTGTAGGTGGAAAGACTGCCTCTGTGGTGCACCACCAGAGAGGCAGTCAAATACCTCCAAGTCAAAGGAACTGATTGTCGACTTTACGAGGTGTAAGCCAGGCATTTAGCTCAACAGCATGAATGAAAACATTATGGAGATGGTGGCAGATTTCATGTTTCTTGGAAGATACATTAATAAATATCTAATGTGGAAAGCCAACTCCACTTCAAACCCGAAGAACAAGAAATTTCAGCAAGTACAACCTGAGAACTTGTGTCTTTCTGTTGGTGCTCTGTGGTTGTCCAGTTGCATTTTGAAAGTCAGCAGTTCAAAAGTGTCACAAATACAGCTAAAAGACTGACTGAGCCATCTCTGGGGAGATCTACATGACCCTCTACCTCTAGAGATTCCACAGCATTGCCAGGGCACAGCAGGTATCATCTCCTTAAACTTCTGCCCTCAGGGGTGGTGTTTTCAGGGCAATAAAGTGAAGAACTAACAGACTAGAAAACTGTTTCCACCCAAGAACTATTTTTTCCATGAACAATGCAATCTCTTCCAAACCATCAACTCATTCATATACTCATACACTCATGATACAGTTGACCATAATATTCTTTTAGAAAGACTTGAATATTTTATTGGAATTAAAGGAACAGCACTAGACTGTTATCTATCTGATCGAATTCAGTTTGTTCATGTTAATGATAGATCTTCAACGTGCTCAAAGGTTACCTGCGGAGTACCACAGGGATCAGTGCTAGGACCAATTCTCTTTACTTTATACATGCTCCCAATTGGTAGAGTTATTAGACAGCATGGGATTAATTTTCACTGTTATGCTGATGATATCCAGCTATATCTGTCTATAAATCCAGATGAAGCTAACCCATTACATAAATTACAGGCATGTCTTGAAGACATAAAAACCTGGATGACTCTTAACTTTCTGCTTCTGAATGCAGACAAAACAGAAGTTATAGTCTTTGGACCAGAGTCTTTGAAAAAGAAGCTGATTATCCAGTCACTTCATTTGAATGGGATTAAACTGATTTCACATAATAAAGTAAAAAATCTTGGTGTTGTTTTTTATCAGGACCTGTCATTTAAATCCCATATCAAAGAGGTTTCTAGAATTTCCTTCTTTCATCTGAGGAACATTGCAAAAATTAGAAATCTCCTGTCCAGGGGTGATTCTGAGAAGCTAGTCCATGCATTTGTTACTTCAAGGCTGGACTATTGTAATTCTTTACTATCAGGAAGTCCACAAACTGTAGTTAAAAGCCTTCAGCTGATCCAAAATGCTGCAGCCAGAGTTCTGATGAAAATTAAAAAGAGAGATCATATCTCTCCTATCCTGGCTTCTCTTCATTGGCTTCCTGTTAAATCCAGAATAGAATTTAAAATCCTCCTTCTCACATATAAAGCCGTAAATGGCCAAGCTCCATCTTATATCAGAGATCTGATTGTTCCTTATGTTCCTAACAGAGCACTTCGCTCTGAATCTGCAGGTTTACTAGTGGTTCCCAGAATTTCTAAAAGTAGAATGGGAGGCAGATCTTTTCGTTATCGGGCTCCTCTCCTGTGGAACCAACTACCAGTTTTAGTCCGTGAGGCAGACACCCTGTCAACTTTTAAGGCTAGGCTTAAAACTTTCCTTTTTGATAAAGCTTATAGTTAGGGTGGCTCAGGTTATCCTGAGCTATCTCTATAGTTATGCTGCTATAGGCTTAGACTGCTGGAGGACATAGGGACCCCCATTTCATCATTCTGCTTCATTCTCTCTCTATCTCCTATTCTGCAGAATCTGTTAGTTCAATCTCTAACGTTCTGCTCTCTCTGCTTTTTCTCAGAGTAGCTTTGCCTCGTCTGTTCCTGTTTGGCTGTGACGGCATCCTGGAAAGAAACATCAGCTGTGCTGCTTCCATCAACACCCTTGTTTATAGATGCTGGAGATCGGCCTGTTTTCTAGTGTGGTCCTTTTTCTCTGACCGTGACTGAGTGGATGTGCTCTCTTCGTCCTCTGGCATGGGAGCTGCCTTCGAGCTCGTCTGCCTGGCTGTGTGTTTCCTGCACAGGGCCGCCTTTTACAGCTGCTTTTTGTGTCTCTGCTTCCGTCTCCTTGAACCCCAGTCGGCCTCAGCAGATGGGCCGCTCACACTGAGCCTGGTTCTGCTGGAGGTTTCTTCCTGTAAAAGGGAGTTTTTCCTCTTCACTGTCGCTACAAGCATGCTTAGTGTGAGGGATTGTATTTGAGTCAATGATTCAATGCAATCAACTGGTTTCCTTAGATAGAAAACTTTGTAGCAATTTGACTGTATGATCTGGTTGAACTGTAAAGTGCCTTGAGATGTTGTGAATTTGGCGCTATATAAATAAACTGAATGGAATTGTATTCATCTGCTTCCACTTATTACTTCAGGATCACACTACCATGCAGACCTTCCAAATCTAATTATTTATTTATTTATTTTCCTTAACATTTCTATTGTTTTTGTGTTATACACCTATTGAACATTTCTCAGTTGAACATTTGCCTTTAGCAGCAGGAACTGGAAGGGTCTTTTCTTTAAGACACATAAATGAAAGTTTTCTTGTATATTTTTTTTATCTTTCTTTGAATTAACTTTTTTTTATATAATAATTTTGTGTCATATTGCGCTCGCCATTTCTATAAATGTATTGCAATTTACTTTAAAGTTACATGGTTAGAATTTGATAAAATCTATGTTACTAGCTAAGACATTCTGTTCTCTCAGATCTGACAGCAGGCATCTGCAAGCTGGAAAGTGAAACCAACTAATGTGACTGCAATGCTGTATTTTAAAGTCTTTGGCACAAACAGTAAAGATTTCACAGCTGGAGGTTTTTTTTTTTTGCACATGCCACAACTGTGAATCTGACTGATCAAGGAAGATTCTGTTAGATTATAAAAATTAATTATCACAAAAGAACTATATTTTAAAAGAAATGTTTGATAACTATTTGATATATCTGTGCTTCTGTGCTTTTTTTTCCATTTAAAACTGACTTATGAGATTTTTTTCAGATTTATTAAGCATCATTTATTTAATTTGCCTTTGGGGTTGATGAAGCAGTTTTGAATTGAATTCAATGAATTTGTTCTGTCTGCCATGATAATTGCAGTAGTTGTTCTTTTAAATAGCTAATGTGCATCTATTAATACTAAGGTACGCACATATTTACTTAGCTCATGCTATTACCTGGAGATATTTACAAAGAAGCCCTAGCAGTGTAGTTTAAATACATTTTAATACGTATGAATTTGCAATAACATTTTGTTACTCTTGCCTTGTAAGCAATATAATTTTTATTTTCTAAAGCTGGAGGATCATTTGAATTAAATACACACTTCACTATGGATAGTCTAAATTTAGAACAAACTGAAACTAATAAAAAGTTAAAACTCCTCAACAAAAACCTAATGCTGTAATGGAAGGAGCTGATCAAACTCTAAAGCAGTGACAAACAAGGGTAGAAGATTGAGTTTCTGGGCACTTTGCCATTTTGAAGTTTCTTGTCTGACACAGTACCCTATTTATCAAACAGATTCAATTGATTATCTCTGTGTTCAGCAGCAGAAAGCTTTTAGGCTGTGACTCTTTGTGCATTAGTATTAGAATGTTTTGGTACACTCTTTTCTGTTGGTGATACAAGAGTACTCTTATATGAAGCGCCTCATACTCTACAGTACAAATAAAGCCGCAGTGATGCATAAAACAAAATTGTCTAAGCAAATTGTAAACAGAAATGGTACATTAAAAAAGGGCTTATGCACAAATTAGCTCCAAGAAGCCTTCATCCAACCCTAAATAGTATCAGAGTGTTTAAAAGACCAAACATATGACCACACAGTGGTGTTTTGTCAAAATTTCTGTCTGTCGGTGTTTCTCCAGAGGTATGTTTTTACAACGCAACCCAGCCAAAAATCATTCAGTGGGTTGTTTTTATATCACTTAATTCAAAAATTGTTAAACCAAAGGATTTTGCAACACACAAATTAGCATCTCATTCTTCAAACCCAAGTCTTGAACCAAGTCCCAAGTCGTGTCTAAAGTTGAGCTATGCTAGTTTGTAGTCAGAATTCAAAGTTCCAAACATTTAGTTTTGAATCTTGGATAGTTAATTTAACCAAATGCATAATTAAAACAGATGAATTAAATTGTTTTATAACTAAGAGATATAAGTAATGGAAAGTTAATATTAGAATCATTTATGCAGATTGAATTCTTTGTCTTTAATGTTTGAGCACTAAAGGCCTACCGCAAATAATATCTCGATACTCTTTATTTAGTTTGGAACAATCATTGTTTGTTTAAGTTTTTCAAAAATAACTGAAACGCTTACTTTCTTTCCTAGGTTTCAACCAACATATGTTCCTAACAATTAGTTATTGATTTTCATTGACTTTATAGTTTGTAAAAGCAAATGCAATTAAATCATATACTTGCTTTTCTCTGTAGTGTTATAATATTATATTGTGAGATTTACATAAAACTGTTTTAAAATGATTAAATCTAGCTGTAATTGATTAAAGAAATGTATAATGGTTCCATCTAGATTTATCCTTTTAAATACAGAATGTAATATCATCACAGAGAGATATACTGCATAGCCTACCAATTGTTTGAGGGATGGCCATTACTTTGTTTTCTCTCTTTCTTAGTTGACTGATAACTGATACCTTAGAGAGGGGCTGCTCAGTGGCGCACTGGGTAGCACTGATGCACCAGGGTCTTTTGTTTGCATGTTCAACTAATGTTGAATTCTGGCTTACTAATTCTCTCGGTTCTTGAGAACAAACTTTAAGAGTTTCTGAAGACGGTGGTTGGTGTGTGACATCACTGGTGAACCTCGGAGGATTTGGGAATCCATCCAGGCTTATTTAAGGGAATTCTTCTTTGACAGTTAATCATTACTCCAAGGGAATGTACAGGGTCAGATCTGTGACAGCAGAGACAGGCAGAATGATCAAGGGACAAATCAGAGTTCAGGGTCCGAAACAGGTCCTGAGTCAAAGCCAGTTGAGCCAAGATCCAGACACAATACAGAGGAAAAACCAAAAGCGAAGTCAGGGTACAGAAAAAAAAGTAATAGATCCAAAAACACAGTATGACAGGTCCAATAGGATTCAGGCAGGCTGAGAATAAGGAGGTAGAATCAGGTCAGAATCAGAGTAAAAATTAACAAAATCTGTTAACATATCAGCTTAGACAGAAACAGATAAACATTTTATACTGTACCTGTCCCATGCTACTGTACTGTATGTTATTGTTCAATCAACAAAATAATATTTTTGTCAATTTCTTTTAAAAATGCAGAATTTACTTTGACACGCATATTTGGAGGTATTTATGGTGACAGTGAATGTCCTGTACTTGAAGAAATGCCAAGCCACTAACAAGAAAAAAAGAAAACATAAAGGAGTCTCAAGCAGGCCAGGGTATATTTTTCAAACAGTCATGGACATGAAGTTTACTGTAATTTCATACAGCTCGTATTTTCGTTAGCTAAATGCATACATATCAATAAGCTTTCAAAGTAGGCCTAATTCAAAGTGGATGTTTTACTAGTCCTATCTTTAGAAAAAAAACTGGTGTTTATTCAAATTCTTTTGAACAGGGTCGAGGTCAGAGCCATTCATGCTTAGAACGGAATCAAACGGCAAGATAATCATGACACTTTCCGCCCCAGTCTTTCCCGAATTTCAGTCAGATAAATCTGTCATGTGTATTTTTTAATAATTGGTTCTGCAATGAAAAATGCTGCGACCCCTTTGATTACAAATCATGGAAATCCAACATGTTGTATTGTCTTGGCCACTTTCCTGTCATGTCTGGTGTCTCCCTCAAGTTCCCTAAGCATGACCAAACATCAGATGCTGATGAAAATCTAAAGTTTTGCAGCCACGGTGGGGCTCCCATCAAACTTGCTGTGTGTTTTCAATATAGATACACTGACACTTTCTGATTATTTGTTAGGGAGGTCACACAAATGCTAGCCAAAACACAGTCTATTCCTGCATTCTCTTATTGTTGCTGTTTTCATTTGAAAGATTGCAACAAAGCATATCTGACAGACGGTTAATACAAATGCTCATAGTGCGAGAAATGTTTGAATAAGTGTGAAAAAGGAAGGCCACACATGAGGTGAGCTTTCACACAAAATACAAATATGATATAGTTGATACCTTTAAAACATAAACTGTAAGAAACAGCAAATGTTATCAATTACTGTGACCAATCTTTTCTTTTTGCTTTATTTCTTTAGGTAAACAATTTTGAGTTGTTTTGTCAACCTAACCTAACACTTTGTATGTATTTTTCCAAAGTGAGCACTTGAAACTACAACAGGTTTTTAATAAAACTGGTTTCCCAAATATTGAACCACTGGAATACAATTTCAACCTATGTAAAGAATTGTTATCAATATAAACATATAATTTTAAAAACTATATTATCAAATGTCTGAAACAAAATATTTTCTTGTTGTTTATGGAGGACAGGGCCACAGCTAACTTTAAATAAGTTTACCGGTATATGTATATTTGATTAATATAAAGATTTGTTAGTTATCTTGGCAACTTAGAAATATTTATTATACAGCACAATTTTTTATTGATTTACATTTTCAATTTGTTGGTACCCCCTAATTAATGAAAGTAAAACTCACAATGGTCATAGAAATAACTTGAATACTAAATAAAAGATCTATGAAAATGAACTAATAAAAGTCAGACGTTGCCCTTCATCCATGCTTTAATAAAATGATTAAAAATATTAATAATTATTATTATTATTTAAGTGTCCTGTCTGGCAATGTGGCAATAAGAATGATTGTCTTGATGCCAAAAAGAGCCAAACAGATTTTGCTCTCACAAGTGGAGCAGTATGGCTATCGCCACAGCGTTCCCCTTGATTTATGCATATAAATTGCTCTATTACAATTCATGCAGGCATTATTACAGATTATATGGAAACTGCAATGTAAGTAGAACAGGGAAGGAAAAACAGAACAAAGGAGATAAGATGAAATAAAGAGAAGGTAAAAGGGGAGATAAAAGGGAGATAACTGTAAAACATCTTCAGTCTGCGTCATCACCTGCAAAGAGATGTAAAAAGAACAGCACAACCAATGGATAAAGTATAAGAGATACAATAAAGTAACACCTTAATACTATCGCAGAAGTATTAGTTTTATTTTATCTGACATGTATACTGTGGTAGCTGAAGATAATATTATGGACTTTCTGTGTGGAAGTGAATCTCTAAGTACCTAAAGCCAAGCACCTCTACTTGTTTGTGAGAGTGCACTTGTGAATGTAAAGTTTATCCAAAGGAAAAATGCTCAATAGTGGTTGTGAAGAGCCGAAGACGCGCCCCTCCAGGGCACCGAGGAGAGTGCCGGGGAGCCCAAAGCCCCAGACGGCCAAAGGGACCCCAAGAGCAAAGACATCCCGGAGGGGCCAACCCAGGAAATCCGATCCCCATAAAGGGAGGAGGAGAGACGGCTCCGAAGAAGTCCCCCCAGCCACCGCAACGCCGGCAGCCAGCCATCCTGAAAATATATATATATATATATATATATATATATATATATATATATATATATATATATATATATATATATATACATATACATATGTATATATATATATATATACATATACATATGTATATATATATATATATATATATATACATATATATATATATATATATTAGGGGTGGAACGGTTCACAAAATCCACGGTTCGGTTTGATTCACGGTTTCTGGTCACGGTTTTCGGTTCGATTCGATACATGTTGATTGTTACACCGAAATTCCATAAAAAATTATGAAATTAATGAAAAAATCCCCCCAAAAATAATGGATTGTAATTATTTTAAATGATCCGCGGAAACCCTGGATCATTTCCGTATGTTTTGCTGCTTTGAATTTAATCATCTGGCGCATGCTCTCTAACCTGACAACAGCCAGATGCATGTCTCGCTCATGTAGGCGGAGCGAGACATGCATCTGGCTGTTGTCAGGTTACATGCGCTCTACCATCTCCAAGGAACTCAGAGGGGAGCAGACGAAGCCACAATGGAGGCTGTAGCCTTTGCTTTGAGCAGCCGGTCTGGAGCACAGCGGGGGTTGCTGACGGAGTATGAGGGATTTCGGGGTTAGCATGACATGTTGCTGTTAGCATAAACAAAACGTGTTGCACAATGCTTGCACACTGTTGCACTTTTATCCACAACTTTCTTTCCGCTGTCATCGTAGGTCACTCTAAATGCAAAGCGCTCCCATACAGCAGACCTATAAAGTGCTGCTGGCGCGTCTTCCAACTCCAGTTCTTTCCCACTCGCCAGTCCGACACAATTCTCCACAACAACTGATTTTTTTCCCTGCTACACCCGGCTAAGCTGCTTCGCTTCTTCTTCTTCTTCTTCTTGTTTACTACTGGCGGTTGGCTTTGGTCACAGTACCGCCACCTTCTGCTCTGGAGTGTAATCGCTTCCTCTATGAGAAAAAGGAGCAGCGCATGAACCGAACGAAACACACGCGAACCGAACCGAGACAGTCGAACCGAACGATTCTGACGGTTTTCATAAATCGTCCCATCCCTAATATATATATATATATGATCTATACTTCAACAGAGCCCGGGGCTCACTGTAAGAAACAAGGCTGTTGTACGGCACCACCATCCCCTCCGACCACCATCAGTAGGCATGTCTTGCCCAAGAACTCATTGACACCTGAACCAACTATATACATCCTAAGGGAGAGCTACCTTTTCTTTCCTCTGATAGTTCTCATTTAGATGGATGTTAGAAACAGGTTGCACGCAGTCCATCTGTCTTCTTTCAAGTATTATAGTGTGCTGTATGTGCAGGTTATATGTGTATGTGTGAGCTTTATACTTACAATATGAATGCACACCCTGCAGATGTCCGAAAGCTACTTATAGACGATAATTTGATTACTCTAATGCTTTACAGTTCTGCTACTTTGTCTGTGATTTTGCCATTGCTTGGCAGGACTACACACACCCACCATATGCTTGTAGACTATCAGGGCACAGGCACACACTCATCACAGAAAATTCAAGCTATGCAGAGATAAAATTGGATAGGAGAAAGCTTGCGTGGGTGTGGGGGAGAGACAGAAAGGCAAGGGACTTTTTTTCTCCACTTTGTAATTTTTGCATATTTTATTGAATTCTCCCTTGGCAGTGCTTGACATTCCTCAGTATGCTTCATTGTATTCTGAGTTTCAAAACCAAAATGATAAACAAGGGTGGTAAACTACGCTTGAAGAAACTTTTAGAACAATTGGAGCCTGGTATAAGCAAAGAGGGAATTTATGATTAATATTTGTTCATACATTAGTAAGGAGGGAAGAGGAACAGTTATGGGTGGGTTGTATCCAACATCATAAGTGGAGCTCTAAGATAAATTGTTAATGAGGACACGTTGACATGATATACCTTTACAATCATAGTGATATATGTAAGTATGACTACATTTTTTGATGGATGTTCATCGATGTTGAAAAAATGTTGGTTCCTTTTTGGTTACTTTTCTCTTTGCTAATCACTAGCCAGGTATCAGCTGCTCTTCAGTCAAGATGTGAATTTGCAAAAAAGACAAACTGAGACTGACTAAGCTTGTGGAGGAATACATAGGCTTGATATTTAAGTTACCTAAAATATTTTCCAAAATTTTTACTTCATATTTTCCTTTTACTTCCATTTTAGATATGATTAATCATCCCTAATAAAGGGAAATGTATCTCAGGATTTTAAATTACCTGTAATTAAACCTTTACTTAAGAAACCTTTAGATCCAAATGACTTGATCAGACATAGATTTATGCCTAATATTCCTTTCTCTTCTATAATTCTTGAGGAAATAGTTGCTAATCAAGTGTTTGAGCACTAGTGTGACCTTTTTTAGACTCTCATTCATGTTTTAGAGTTCATCAGTGCATTGAAGCAGCACTGTTGAAAGTCACTAATGGTATTCTGATGGCCTCAGATAATGGACTTGTTTCAGTACTTGTCCTGTTAGACCTCAGCCCTACTCTTGATACAGTTTATCACTAAATATTTTTAAAAAGGTTTAACTGTGCTGAATGAGTTGAGCGTTAAGCACTGAGAAACTAGTCCATACATTTGATACTTGAATGCTGGACTTTTGTTAACCCTAACACAAAGCAGTTCGATTTATATTTTTTTATTATATATTTATGTTTAATGTATCTAACTTACAAAAGATAATCATTTGTGTAAATGACACCAACCTTTGTTTTTTGAAGTGATAGTCTGTGATTTGTTACGGTATATGATATTCATACAGTAATTAACTACCGAAAGAAAAAATGTGGATGAATAATAACAAATTATCCCTTAATTTAGACTAAAATATTATTCTTTGGAAAACATAAAAAGGAATTTGACCAAGTTAGGCATAACTATTGACAATAACATGTGGAAACCTCATAAATTAAATTAATTTTTTATTTTCTTTGAGATTTTCTTCTGGGAATCATGAAATATAGTAGAGATACATGCAAAACCTTTTTGTCATAAATGTTTGTACACATGTGGCTTTGACATCTTTCAAAAAGGATTTTTTTATATTTATTTTTTTACTCATTTCAGGCAATTACATGCATTAAAACATACAAGTGAATGCCAGTTCATCAATTTAAATGTATGAGTCAAACTATAAATAAAAAAAAAAACTAACCAAAAAAACAGGCCTGAAAGGGAGTGGGAAGAAGAAACATATTAAATCCCACCCCTATGCTCATTCATAGTAAGCATGTATATATTTCCAGCTGCTGTTTTTTTTCTTCTTTAAAGGCAACTTGAAAACAAAAATATAGGAGCAAAAGCAGTTTAAAAAACTTAATAAATGCATAAATAAATAATACAATGTTTTCAGTGCTGAGAACAAATAAACAAAATCAAAATTATTTTACCCGAGCAGTTAATTAATTGTATAGTATCTATTTGTTTTCGAATAGTGCGCATCACTCACTTCTGTATTCTTCTCTTTAAATTGTTTTGATTGCTGCATTTTTAGATTGGTACATATAAATCATATCAAACGTAGAATGTGGGAACAAATACGAAACATAGATTGTTCCTTAATCCAGTGATTCCCAACTGGTGGTACCCCCTAGTGGTCTGCGAGTGCATTGCAATGGGGTTCATAAAAAGGTATTATTTCTTAGGTAGTAAAAATAGGAATTGGATTTGCCTTATGAGGACCATATTGAAAAATTAAACAAGCTTTTTTAAGCCTAAAAGTAAGTTTGTCTTATATGTCTGAGTTCACCAAAATGAGGCAAAGGAATAGACAGGTAGTAGAGAACAGCCTGGTATCAGCTGTTTTTCAAGCTGATTTATCGGAGCACATCAAATCAAAGCTCTCGAGTCTTGATGAAAACGAAGTAAAACTAATTAAGTCAGTTTAACTATCAGTATTGTTCGATATTTTATTCCTAATTCCTCAAGTTTAAATGTGACTTTAAGAGAGTTTCTCAGAGGAGCTCAAGTTATATAAATACATGTTTATGATATTATTTTATTTTGTATTTATTTCGATTCTTTACTAACTTCCATGCAACATACTTATGTTGTTGTTTTTTTTAATTTGAGATGAAAATGCTCAGGCTAAAAGATTAAGTAAAATAGTTTTCATATTATAATCAGTTATTTTACATTCAACATTTGGACAATCATCAATTCTTTTGCCTATGTGGGTGCTCATGTTAAGACAAAATGCCAAAAGGGATACACAAGTCAGAAAAGGTTGCAAAACACTGCCTTGGTCTACAAAGGCAGAGAAGTAAAATCAGCCAATGATAAAGATTTTTAGTCTGTTTATTGTGATAAAGCAGAAAAAAATTGTCTTTAACATCTGTAGTTATTCAGAGCTTTGAATTTTTTTGTCTGAGTAGAAAGCTTGTGTTTCTACTATCTATCTCGGTGGCTTTCTGTAGAGGAAAATATTATAGACTGCAAAAATTCCACCTCAGTCCCCTTCTGCAAAGTTTAACCCACCCTGCAAAACGTGCACCTCAGGCCCCGTCCACACGAAGCCGAACCCTGGCCTAAACGCACAAACTTTTCACCAAACCAGCCTCTCATCCACACGAAGCCGGCGTTTCGGGGGTCTGTAAACGATCTTTTTTTTATTCAGCCTTCAGAGTGGGAAGATTCTGAAACGCCGTTTTCGCGTTTCTTTAAGCTCTAACCGCATTTTTTTTTTAAACGCATGCGTCATAGCGTCGCCTCTAAACACGCATGCGCGACACAGTATGACAACAACAATGGTGCCGTACTGTGTTGAATGGTTGCTGCTAATGCTACTCACCCTGCTGTCGGGCTTACAACAGAATCTGCTTCTTCTGGAATATCTCCAGGAAGAACAGAACAATATCGACGACATAGTTCAGCACCTGAATTTGACTTAACCACGAAAATGGACCCGCAGGGCAACCATGTATAAATATTAGTGCGCATGCCCAACATTTCATTGCTTATTTTTGCTTTGGCACCACAGCGCCACTTACAGGCCTGGCATACATTTTGCAGCTTTTTCATGCATTCGTGTGGATGATCACATTTATTTTACGTCTCCGTCTTTGCGACAAACGTTTTGGAAAATATCAGCGTTTCGTGTTCGTTTTGACTTCGTGTAGACGGGGCCTCAGTCTCCATCTGCAGAGTTCAAAGCAGTCTGCAAAACCTAACCCTCAGTCCCTATCCCCAGAGTTTAAATCAGGCTGCAAAACCTCCAACTCAGTCCCTATTTAGAAAGTTTAAATCAGGCTGCAAAACCTCCTCAGTCCCTATATGCAGTGTTTAACCCATTTAGGCCTAAAACGCCTGGAAAAAAAACCTTAAAAACCTATGGCCGATTTTAAAAAATACCCCTAAAACCTGAAGTTTTTCTGTAAATTCAGCAACTGTGTCAACGCCTAGTAAATTATTGATATCTCAGCTTCTGTAGCAGATAGAACTCAAAATATATTTTATCTTTGAAATTCTTCCAAAAAAAAGTGAAAAGCAGTAATCAAAAAAAAAAAAAAAAAAAAAATTCAACCTTTTATTTTTTCCATATGTGATCATGTCTTCATTGAGAATGTGCAATATAAAACGTTTTTAAAATAAAGAACAAACATTACATAAATAACTATCTGATGATTACTTATTAACAGTATTATTATGCATAATAATGCATATGTCTGTGTTATAAATTGCATACAACTTACCTCCAGATGGCCACAAATCTGTCCCGGGACATATTTTGGGGGAACTGCGTCCTGAAGAGAGGTTTACTCTGTCGCCAATAATCTCTTCGTACTGGCAACACAAGAAGTCCCATGCCCATACACAGCCCAATAAATGTCTTCATCTCCGTCACAGTCACGGGTGACCACTTTGCCATCTTTGCTCTTGTTGGAGTTTGGATTGTTTGGTCACTGTACCTATTCGTCTCGGTAACAAGATGCATCCAAAGTTCTTCGTTAAAAATATGCTCAAATGCCTGCAGCAGTGTGGCGTCTGCAGGCAAATCAACTTTCACTCCCGGTGTGCGGTTGAAAACACTCCGTGCATTGCGGTGGTAGTTCGATTGGTTCAGCGCGTTCAAAGTCATCATTTTCATCTATACCGTCATCAAAGCCGACACACTCCTCAAAATGATTGCCTTCCGACAACTCTTCTCTATCAAACTCCTCCATGTTTGCTTGAAAAAAACTTCTTTCTTCTTGCTTGACTTATATGCTCTCCCGGCGTCAATGGTAGAATTACGCAACAGCGCCCCCGGCTTAAATGGTAGAAATGCGGTAATGCTTTCCCGGCCTAAATGGGTTAAACCAGCCAGCAAAACTCCTCAGTCCCTCCCTTTCTGCAGAGTTTACACCAGCCTGCAAAACCTCAATCTCAGTCCCTTACTGCGGAGTTTAAATGAGGCTGTAAAACCTCCAACTAAGTCTGTATTTGCAGAGTTGAAATTAGCCTGCAAAATCATCCCTTCAGTCACCATCTGCAGAGTTTAAACCAGCCTTCAAAACCTCCTCAGTCCCTATATGCGGTGTTTAAAGCAGGCTGCAAAACCCCCTCCTCCCTCCCTTTCTGCAGAGTTTACACCAGCCTGCATGACCTTAATCCCAGTCCCTTACTGCAGAGTTCAAATCAGGCTGTAAAACCTCCACCTAAGTCTGCATCTGCAGAGTTTAAACCAGTTTGCAAAACATCCTCCCAAGTCTCCATCTGCAGTGTTTAAACCAGCCAGCAAAACGTGCTCCTCAGTCCCTATCTTCAGAGTTTAAATAAGGCTGCAAGACCTTCACCTCAGTCCCTATCTGGAGAGTTTAAATCAGGCTGCAAAATCTCCATCTCTGTCCAATTCTTCACAGTTTAAATCAGCTTGCAAAACCTCCACCTCAGTCTCCCTCGGCAGGCTTTAACCCAGCCTGCAAAACCTCCATCCCAGTCCCTATCTGAAGAGTTTAGACCAACCTGCACAACCTCCTCCTCAGTCCCTATCTGCAGAGTTTAAATCAGGCCTGCAAAACCTCCACCTCAGTTCCTTACTGCAGAGTTTAACCCACCCTGCAAAACCTCCACCTCAATCCCTATCTGAAGAGTTTAGACCAACCTGCACAACCTCCTCCTCAGTCCCTATCTGCAGAGTTTAAATCAGGCCTGCAAAACCTCCACCTCAGTCCCTTACTGCAGAGTTTAACCTAGCCTCTAAAACCTCCATCTCCGTCTCCATCTGCAGAGTTTAAACCAGCCTGCAAAACCACCAGCTCAGTCCCTTTCTGCAGAGTTTAACCCAGCCTGCAGAATCTCCACCTCAGTCTCCGTCTGCAGAGTTTAAACCAGCCTGCAAAACCTCCAACTCATTCTCCATCTGCCGAGTTTAAACCAGCCTGCAAAACCTCCATTCCAGTCCCTTACTGTAGAGTTTAACCCAGTCTGCAAAACCTGCTCCTCACTTCCTATCTCCAGAGTTTAAATCAGGATTCAAAACCTCCACCTCAGTCCCTATCTGGAGGGTTTAAATCAGGCTGTAAAATCTCCATCTCAGTCCAATTCTGCAGAGTTTAAACTAGCGTGCAACACCGCCTCAGTCCGTATCTGCGGAAAATAACCCAGCCAGCAAAACCTCTACCTGTGTCCATGTGCAGAGTTTAAACCAGCCTTCAAAACCTGCACTCCAGTCCCTTACTGCTTGGGCAACCATTTACAAATTCCATGTGAAGCCAATGAGAAAAACAATTCTGAATATCCTAATTAGGGATATAAGGAAAGTGAGTATTCATGAATAAATTATACCCAAACATTTGAGCTTCTCAAACCTGCACTCCACAACACCATACCATACTCTCTGGCCTATAACCCAGGAAGATGTTGAATAAAAGACAGCTTTCAAAACAGACATTGCTAATTATGAGTATCTGGTTAGGCCACTATAATATGCCAGCTGGTTTTCATTACCTTATAAATGATTTTCTCCAGGATTGCCTTGGCACATTATTTCTTGATCATTTTTTTACCTTGGCATATTGATCATCCCTAAGAACTTACAAGGACACATACTCCACTTCAGACAAGATCTAAGCAACTAGAAAAATCATATATTTTCATCAAGAGTGAAAAATGCAAATTTCATACAATTTCAAACAGTCCATTACTTTTATAGGAAATGTCTATAAGGTTGAATGCATGAGATCTAGTCCAGTAAATAATCAAACCATTATAGTTTGATCAACAGCTAAAAACACAAAGCAGCTTCAATGCTACTTAGGTTTTTGCTAGCATTACTTACTACTATTCTCACCATAACTGACAACACATCTATTTGATCTCCGGGAGCAAAGAACGCCAAGAATCAGTATTAGTTGCAGAGGTTGTTTTTTTTGATGATACTGATCCACATATATCCTTCAGCTGAATTGATATGATTTGAAAGAAGCCATCTTATCCCAAAGAACCTTCTCTGATAGGTTTTCATTTATGCAGCTTCTTCTCCAAAATGTTTTCATATGCAGAAAATAATTATAACATTAAATACAGAGCTACAGATAAACTTGGGTATTGGGGAAAGGAGACTGGCTGTAGGATTTGCAGGAACTGTTCATTTTCCATATGGATCACAGGAATGCAGCTTACCTGGAGTAACCAAAATGCCTCTATCCCCAACAGTCAAGTTGTTCTGTATCCTTCTCCTTTTGTGAACTTTAACAATCCCGCCCTGGTTCTCTTGAAATCAAACTTTGCATTCCTTTAAACTCCTGTTCTAAAGTCAGGGTTTTGGCCCACAATTATCCTTCTAGGTCATCTGGCTTTCACCTTCCACCACACTGTGGATGCCTGGTGTCATGGCTACCAGTTTTCGGTGTGTTGGGATGGCTATGTTCCTGTCGCGCCCTTCAGGGTTTCTATGTCCCAATCTCATGCATCTAATGCATCTTAAGATTTTATCTCTAAATATGTATTTATACCAAATGTAAATATATGATCAGAAATTAATTAACATCTGTGGTTTTGTTATTCATATATTCAAATATTTTATATTGATGAGGGAAGGTGTTGGCCTAGTGGGTTAGAGCAGTGCGGTTGTGCTCTGAGAAGGTTGCAAGTACCTGATTCGATCCCCACAGCCTCCACTCTGGGTTCCTAAGCAAGACCCTTAACCTCATGATGCTCCCCAGGTGCCACACAATGGCAGCCCACTGCTCCCCAAGGGGAAGGGTCAAATGGGTTAAATGCAGAGATATTTTTTTCCCCAATGTGAGATCAATAAAGTTTAAATTTTCAATTTATTATTTTTTGCCTTGTAGCATTTCTCCTTCAGTGTAGAGTCAGCTTTGAAAGGAAGGTTGGGTCCTGACTAGGGTTGTGGGAAATAATCGTTTTGGCAATATATTTTTATATTTGGCTGCCCAATATATTATCGATCTTTCACTTCTTAGTATCGATTTAAAAAGAAAATAAAATGGTTACATAAAACATTGATGGGAAAATGGGCTACCTCTGCACCACCACTCTGGCAGAAAGCGCTGTGGAGCCCTTTAACTGTGCGTGCAGCACCAAATCTGTATTTGAGGCAGTCACAGTGGAAGAAAACCCCAAACAACATGGATAATAATACCTAATCAATATTTTCTAAAGAAAATATACAGCACTTGCTGTTTATTTTCTCATCATTTGATTTTGATAGCTGGGGAAAATATGGCAATATATAGTGATACTGCAATATTGTGATAATATCGTATAGTGACCCAAGTATCGCGACAAGTATCAAATCGCAACACTCATGCCAATACTCACCTCTAGTCCTGATGCTGTAACTGTTTATTTCTGTGATGGTGGAGGTGAGAAGCCAGCAGCGGTTCTACAGTATGCCGACATGAGAATCTGCCTACCTCCAAGCCAATCCACTCCAGCGCTGAACCTCCCAAGATGGGGTAATTGGTGGCAAGAGGAATGGTCTGAGACAAGATCGTTTCGTCATGGCACTCAGGAAAAACAGTCAGCAGCATCCTAATGGAATTTTTTTTACTTTGGGTAGCCTTCTCCCCTCAGATGTGGTGGTCTTCGTGAGGGTTTCAGGCCATTCAATGCCCAGCTTTGCAAGTGCTCTTCTACAGACATCATACAAGTACACTGCAGTTGGGTTTGGAGAGCCATTGCAGAGTTACCCACATCTGCTGGCTTTGCAGTTGTAGGGATGAAAAAAAGGCTAGCAGTAATGCTCAAAGTTGTCAGATCAAAGATGAAGAGATTCCACCACTGAGTCAGATTCTGCACCTTGAAAGTGACAAAAATTTACGCGGTGGCCTCATCTTCCTACAGGTCAGTTAGAAGTGCGACAGCATTAAACTGGTCTCCCCAACGAGGTCTGATAAATAGGGGATCTCCCTCTGGTCACAAAGAGCACAATGGTGAGGAATTGGTTACATCCATCACCTTTTACACCTGTGACATCTGCAGTGCTGAGATTTGAGAGTGAGCCATGCGCAGTGTTCACAGCATTCAGGCATGTTGCAGCCCACAAAGCACAGACAGAATAGGTATCTGCTCCAGCGATGAGGTTGCTAGGTGTGCAGATTGTACTGTAGCAGTTGGCTTTACCTTGTCCATGGTGAATACAAGTTCAAGCTTCTTTGTAAGCTCCTTAAGTTAAAATGCAGCTAGTTTGTTGTCTAGTTACAACTGCTGGTGTTTGGTGGCAGACCAGTGGTAAAAAAGAAAAAGGACTCAAAATAAGGCAAAGCGATTATTGAGT
Organism: Cyprinodon tularosa; assembly: GCF_016077235.1. Taxonomy (NCBI): domain Eukaryota; kingdom Metazoa; phylum Chordata; class Actinopteri; order Cyprinodontiformes; family Cyprinodontidae; genus Cyprinodon; species Cyprinodon tularosa. The sequence goes on from NW_024038320.1 coordinate 769,472, forward strand.
ATTATTTAGCAACCAAGTTGTTAGCTTGCTCTATGAACAGTTAAGCAAGTTCAATAGTGTGTAATAGCTGTCAGAGCGATGCTCCTGGGAGTGAGACCGAAGATTATCAACATGATGTCAAGCACTTACAGGTGCTGGTCATAAAATTAGAATATCATGAAAAAGTAGATTGATTTCAGTAATTCCATTTAAAAAGTGAAACTTGTATATTATATTCATACATTACATACAAACTCATATATTTCAGATGTTTATTTTGTTTAATTTTGATGATTACAAATGACAACAAATGAAAATCTCAAATTCATCATATCAGAAAATTAGAATATTACTGAAGACCAATAAAAACAAAGGATTTATAGAAATGTTGGCCAACTGAAAAGTATGAACATGAAAAGTATGAGCATGTACAGCACTCAGTATTTAGTTGGGCCTCCTTTGGCCTGTATTACTGCAGCAATGCGGCGTGGCATGGAGTCGATCAGTCTGTGGCACTGCTCAGGTGTTATGATAGCCCAGGTTGCTCTAATAGTGGCTTTTAGCTCTTCTGAATTGTTGGGTCTGGTGTATTGCATCTTCTTCTTCACAATACCCCATAGATTTTCTATGGGGTTAAGGTCAGGAGAGTTTGCTGGCCAATTAAGAACAGGGATACCATGGTCCTTCAACCAGGTACTGGTAGCTTTGGCACTGTGTGCAGGTGCCAAGTCCTGTTGGAAAATGAAATCTGCATCTCCAAAAAGTTGGTCAGCTGCAGGAAGCATGAAGTGCTCTAAAACTTCCTGGTATGTGGCTGCGTTGACCCTGGACCTCAGAAAACACAATGGACCAACACCAGCAGATGACATGGCACCCCAAACCATCACTGACTGTGGAAACTTTACACTGGACTTCAAGCAACGTGGATGAAGTGCCTCTCTTCTTTTCCTCCAGACTCTGGGACCTTGATTTCCAAAGGAAATGCAAAATTTACTTTCATCAGAGAACATGACTTTGGACCACTCACCAGCAGTCCAGTCCTGTTTCTCTTTAGCCCAGGCAAGACGCTTCTGTCGCTGTCTGTGGTTCAAGAGTGGCTTGACACAAGGAATGCGACAGCAGAAACCCATGTCTTTCATACGTCTGTGTGTGGTGGTTCTTGAAGCACTCACTCCAGCTGCAGTCCACTCTTTGTGAATCTCCCCCACATTTTTGAATGGGTTTTGTTTCACAATCCTCTCCAGGGTGCGGTTATCTCTCTTTTTTGTACACTTTTTTCGACCACATCTTTTCCTTCCCTTCGCCTCTCTATTAATGTGCTTGGACACTGAGCTCTGTGAACAGCCAGCCTCTTTAGCGATGACCTTTTGTGTCTTGCCCTCCTTGTGCAAGGTGTCGATGGTCGTCTTTTGGACAACTGTCAAGTCAGCAGTCTTCCCCATGATTGTGTAGCCTATAGAACTAGACTGAAAGACCATTTAAAGGCTTTTGCAGGTGGTTTGAGTTAATTAGCTGATTAGAGTGTGGCACCAGGGGCCATCAATTTTGAACCTTTTCACAATATTCTAATTTTCTGATATGATGAATTTGAGATTTTCATTTGTTGTCATTTGTAATCATCAAAATTAAACAAAATAAACATCTGAAATATATGAGTTTGTATGTAATGTATGAATATAATATACAAGTTTCACTTTTTAAATGGAATTACTGAAATCAATCTACTTTTTCATGATATTCTAATTTTATGACCAGCACCTGTATACTGAGGGGAAGACCATCGCCCAGGAGCAGACATTTACCAGGAAAGACTTAATAATCTTATAGAACTAATAGAGACTTTGGATAATAAAATAATCTGTAAAGCTTTAGCAAAATGATTACATAAAGTCACTTCTCTCATAATACACCCTGATCAAACTGGTTTCATTAAAAGAAGGCAGTCAGCCACTGACACACGCAGATTGCTTAATTTAATAGATTATTCCTACAATAAAAATATAAAATCCTACGTATTGTCTTAAGATGCAGAATAAGCATTTGATAGAGTAAACATGGTTTTGGCAATTCCTTTATAAATTGGTTAAAAATTTTATACAGCTTCCCAACAGCCTGTGTCAGGACGAATAATCAAACATCTTCCAGCTTTTGTCTCCAGAAGGGCACTAGGCAGGGATGCCCGCTCTTCCCCTCACTTTTTGCCATTTTTATTGAGCCTCTGGCTGCTACAATCAGACAAACTAATGTTGGTAAAGGTATAAAAGGCATGAAAATAGAGCATAAAATTGGCACTCAAACACTTGCCTCTCTCAAGTACTTAGATTAGTAGAATCTGTTGGGATCTGGAGGCTTGCCCACCAGAGGGCGCCGAGGATCCCTTCCTGAGGGCTTGTGCTCACCTGCACCACCTGTCCTCTATCTGCTCATCAGGAGGCTCCCTACTTAAGGAGGCGGAGACCTACACTCCAGTGCCAGAGTGTTTGCCAGTAATGGTTAGCAAAGCCTGAGCCAGCCTGCTTATCTGTACCTAAGATTTTTGTGAACCTGCCTGATCCAGTCTTTTTCTGTCTCACAGATTTATCCTGCCTGACTATCTGAAAACCTGGAGAGAAGTCTATCTCTGGAATCCGCCTGTCTGCTCTCAGTGAAACCCTGGAGGATTGATTCTGCCTGGAATCTGCCTGTCCGCTCTCAGAGAAAACAAAGAGAGAGAACTCTGTCTGGAAATCCGTCTGCCTGCACTCAGGCTCAGTCTCTGCTTCAGCCCTCAGCCCTCAGCCTGCCGAAAAGCCTCTGGACTCTCAAGGTTCCCCCTCTGCAGATCTGAATCCCTTCTCTCAGCCAGAAACCTGCCAGCCTGCATTCTGTCTCCGTCTCAGTCTAGCCCTCAGTCCTCAGCCCACTGCCTGCCGATAAGTCTCTGGACTCACAGGGTTCCCCCCACCTGCTGATCAGTTCCACCTCTAGCAGTGGAGATGCTGCCGTGACCAGTCTACCACCTCAGTTCCTGTTCACATTTTATTTACACTTTTGTCAATAAACCTTCTGAACTTTCTCCAAACCTCCGTGTGTTTCTGCATATGGGTTAGACATTTTATCCCATCATGACAGAATCTTTCTCAAAAGTCTCAGATTACTCTATAAATTGGTCTAACTATATAATACTACCAATTATTTGCTCTCTACAGAATCCCTTGGGTTTACAATTGCAATCAGGATATAAAAAATATTTGGGAATCACTGTGTCATCTAAATTAGCTGATTTACTAAAACTTAACCACATCCTGCTTTTTATAAAAGATAGAAGAGGACCTAGAAAGATGGAAATCGCTTCCGATCTCCCTTATGGGTAGGATAGGCTAATTAAAATGATGGTCTTACCTAGAATTGACTATACATTCTTCCATCTCTAAATATCTTTGGAAAGATAAACCCACTTGTATCAGCTTAAAGACACCACAGAAAACTAAAGACAGAGAGGGACTAGATTTACCTAACTTCGAAAACTACTACTTAGCAAATAGACTACAATACATATCTAAATGGATAAAGCATAATCCCTTAGATGAGCCCTGGATAAACACAGAACAGGAAATATGCAGTAATATCATAATATCAGATTTGCCGTTTATTAGTTCTAATAGCAAGCGGCATTCATGTTTTAAAAATATTTACATCAGCTCCTTCATGACAGCATTGTGGGAATTTCTTAAAATGACAAAGTCATCACTTATCCCGTGCAGTTGTACAACCATCTGGAATATTCCTGATATTCTACGTATATAACAATAATATGATAAACTTTCCGTACTGGAAGAATAAAGGTATTACATATCTGGATCATTTATTTGAAAGAACAGAGTTTATCACTATTTCTAGATTAAATTTTCAATATGGCATTAACAAAAAAAATTTCTTAGAATATAAACAAATTAAATCTATAATTAGAAACAAATTTAAGCATACTAATGGAGGTTTCCAACTAATATATTAGAGTTCCTAGAGTTAAACCCCCCCAAACTACTGTGTAAATTATACAGGAAACTGACCAAACTGGATGATCCAATTTCCCTTCCTATTATGAAATGGGAGGAGGATTTATCAGTCAGCTTTGAACAAAACATCTGGGTGTCCTACAGCGCTTGCTGTGCTCTTGGGGGGTTCCGTGGTGGCGGACGTGGGTTACTGGCCTGGTAGCTGTGCTGCCTCTGGGTGGGTCTGGGGTCCCTGGGGTGCATTGCCCTCGGGCGGGTCTCCCGGTAGGGCATTGGGGGTTCGGGGTTCTGTGGGGTATGCTGCTTGGGGTCTGTCCAGCCTTACCGGCACCTCTGGTGTGCTGGGAGGCCTCGGGGCCTGTTGAGCTGGTGGGGGGGCATGGACATTAACATCTTATACAGATACTTACCCATTCAAGGGTTTGCACTCTGATAGTGGGGGAAGGGGAGGAAGGGGGAGTGTGAATGATCCCAGCCTGGATGTCTATTGTCATTTGTGTGGTTTGAATGTTAATGTAGGGCGGGGGGATTACATTTGCGTTGGGGGGTGGGGTGGTGGATGTTTGAAGGCCTTCGTGTCTGGCTCCCTTTCTCAGTGCTGGTCCATGCCCTCCCCTGGTGCGGGCTTCTTCTGAGGTGGGGGTTCTGCATGGTACGTACGGGCTGGCCAGCCCGTTTTTTTTTTTTTTTTTTCTCTTGGGATGGACAGGATGGGGTGGGTGGCGGTGTCGGTCCTGGTGGCCAGCAGGCTCGTGGGTCATGCCGCCTGTCCCTGGTCCCCGGGCTATGGTGGTGCGACTTGTGTGGCCCCCCTCTCCGAGGGGCTCTCGGGGAACAAGGGTGCCTATCGGAGTCAGTGGGGGAGCTGGCTCCCTGGGAGTGCAGTAAGCACCCCAGTCCTTTTCTCCCCATCCCTGTACTGGTTGGTTGGCCTCTGCATGTGGGCTTTTGCTAGGGGTTGTCTGGTCTTGGTGAGGGGTGGGGGGTCGGGCCCGAAGCAGGAACTACATGGGTTAGTGTGGTGGTGACACAGCCTCCTCCCCCCCATCCGGATTTTAAGTTCACTTACTGGGTCATCTGGTAATCCCGGGACCAACCACCGGTGTCCCTGGGTCTTTGGATTATTGGATGTGGGTGTTATGTGTGAATGTGCATCCACTTTTTTTTTTCCCTCTTCACAAAACTGTGTGTTGTGAGTGAGGGCACTACAGTAGGGTGGGAAGGCGTGATTGAGACTGTGTTTTATTTTTTTGTCAGGTTGGGGTCTGAACTGCTCCCTCTCCCAAGAACATCTCATGTCTCCTCTAAGTGCGGAGCCCATTACCCCCTGTTCTGCCCTTGATAAACTATCATCATCATCATCAGTTCCCAAACTCCTCAACTCTTTGTTTGTAGTTACCTTATAAGTGCCGTCTGGATCCCTTTCTCAAACTCCCAAAGAAATATGCATACATGTTCTTAGCCATTAAACTATTAAAAGAATAGTACACCCAAAACATGATTAGCCTTCATTTTCTACTCACCCCCATGCTGAACAATACTCTGGAATACTTTTTTGATATCTCAAATGCATCTGGAGATCTGGGAGGCTTCTTGCTGTCTGCTGACATTCAAATAATGGAGGTCTATGGTGCCCAAGACAGAAAGGTCCATAAAAGTCCACAAAAAACGTGTCAATATTCCTCCATACTGCTCGTCCAATGTATTCCAAGTGTCCTGAGTGGGTAGCATCCAGAATTTACTCGAAACGAAGTCATTTAGAATGTTTTTAGAGCATAAAGAGTAGTGTATAGGATTTCCTGAAAGCGCGCGCCTGCGCGTTCACGACGCTACGGAAGCCGGCAGACCAAACCAGATGAAAGTGCGCATTCAGCGTCTGCTCTGCCGATAATGCAAGTGTGGAAGAAGAAATGTGCTGTTTACCTGTGCAAAGAAAGAAACAACGAAAGAAAAATGTCTGAGGACTTCAGTGTTGAGGAAGAGCATGAGTTCTTTGCCGAGCTGAATGCGCACTTTCATCTGGTTTGGTCTGCCGCAGTTTCCGTAGCGTCATGAACTCGCAGGCGCGCGCTTTCAGGAAATCCTATACACTACTGTTTATGCTCTAAAAACATTCTAAATGACTTCGTTTCGAGTAAATTCTGGTTGCTACCCACTCAGGACACTTGGAATACATTGGACGAGCAGTATGGAGGAATATTGACACGTTTTTTGTGGACTTTTATGGACCTTTCTGTCTCGGGCACCATAGACCTCCATTATTTGAATGTCAGCAGACAGCAAGAAGCCTCCCAGATCTCCAGATGCATTTGAGATATCAAAAAAGTACTCCAGAGTGTTGTTCAGCATGGGGGTGAGTAGAAAATGAAGGCTAATCATGTTTTGGGTGTACTATTCCTTTAAAACCCTCCTAGTTGTCCACGGTTGTTGCATGCAATGGGGGCCTTACAGGACAGCAACATGCCAACCACATTCCCTGGCAAAAGAAGATAACATAAAAATATATATATATCCTGTACGAGAAAAAAAATAAATAAACACAGTACACACACACACACACACCCCAGTTGTTCTTTGATAATGGTTTTGTTTCAGCTTATAATGGATGTCTTCTACCAGACCCATTTATTCCTATCTTCAGCAAGCTCATGCTATCCAAACAAAACTATGAAGCAGTGAACAGAAAGAACAAAGGGAGACAAACACATCAGTCAGGTCGAGACCTGAGACACTCATATGCACAAAATTCCATAAGTCAGCATATATATCTAATTCATACAACCTGCAAAATAAGGAGAATAAATATCTATTGAAGACTTTAACTCATTTATCAACACAGATTGATATGGGCAAGAGTTGTTCAATAACATATTAAAGGAATAGAAACTGCTTTTTACACAAACACAAACCAGTGTTAAGGATAGAATCAAACATAATAGCAGCTTTGGTAAAAAAAAAAAAAAAAAAAAACATCTTCCCATTCTATGTCTTTTTCTTCTTAGGGTAGGGAAAGAAAGGGAAAAGGCACAGGAAACTAGAAAGTACAGATCAATCAGCTGTCCGAGCAACATGCCTTTGAGTGAGAGTAGGCTCTTGGAGATGAAGTGAGTCTGATACAGAGGCAGACCTTTGATTGGAGCCAGAGCCTTAATGAAACTCTGCAATGAGAATCAATGGGGCTGAAGCCACCCTCCGGCCTCAGATATCTTTCATAGAGGCACTGTGCTTGTTTTATTGGTAAGGGGCTCATCTGAATTATTCAGGGTACAAAAGAAAAGCTAAACATTTTCCAAATGAACAAAACCACATAAGAAATAAATAAAATAGAACTGTTGACATAAAACTTGCAAATATTGGTAGCAACTTCAATTATCTATACTTACTTAGAAATGCAAATAAATCAGTTAATACATATATATATATATATATATATATATATATATATATATATATATATATATATATATATATATATATATATATATATATATATATATATATATATACTCGTACTCGTCGTCTCCCGCTTTATCCGGAACCGGGTCGCGGGGGCAGCAGACTAAGCAGAGACTCCCAGACTTCCCTCTCCGCAGACACCTCCTCCAGCTCTGTTGGGGGAAGCCCTAGGCGCTCCCAGGCCAGCCGAGAGACATAGTCTCTCCAGCGTGTCCTGGGCCGTCCCCTGGGCCTCCCCCCGGTGGGACATGCCTGGAACACCTCCCGAGGGAGGCGTCCAGGGGGCATCCGGAGAAGATGTCCGAGCCACCTCAACTGACTCCTCTCGATGTGGAGGAGAACCGGCTCTACACTGAGCCTCTCCCGAATGACCGAGCTCCTCACCCTATCTCTAAGGGAGAGCCCAGCCACCCTGCGGAGAAAGCTCATTTCAGCCGCTTGTATCCGGGATCTCGTTCTTTCGGTCATGATCCAAATTTCATGACCATAGGTGAGGGTAGGAACGTAGACCGACCGGTAAATTGAGAGCTTTGCCTTTTCGCTCAGCTCTCTCTTCACCAGGACAGACCGGTCCAGCGTCCGCATTATTGCAGCAGCCGCACCGATCCGTCTATCGATCTCCCGCTCCATTCTTCCCTCACTCGTGAACAGGACCCCAAGATACTTGAACTCCTCCACTTGAGGCAAGGACTCCCCTCCAACCCGAAGGGGACATGCCACCTTTTTCCGGTCGAGAACCATGGCCTCGATTTGGAGGAGCTGATTCTCATCCCAGCCGCTTCACACTCGGCTGCGAACCGCCCCAGCGCACGCTGTAGGTCTTGGCAGGAGGGAGCCAGCAGAACTACGTCATCCGCAAAAAGCAGGGACGAGATCCGCTGTTCCCCAAACCAGACCCCCTCCGGTCCTTGGCTGCACCTAGAAATCCTGTCCATAAAAGTTATGAACAGGACCGGTGACAGAGGGCAGCCCTGTCGGAGTCCAACATGCACCGGGAACAGGTCCGACTTAATGCCGGCAATGCGAACCATATATATATATATATATATATATATATATATATATATATATATATATATATATATATATATATATATATATATATATATATATATTATATATATATATATATACATATATATATAAATATATTTATTGCTACACATTTCGCTATAGAACTGTGGAAAAAAAAAAAGCTAAAACAAAAATGTAAATCCCTTTTTTGTCTCGCAACGGAGAAATTAACTTTCTGCTCATAAATATTAAGATGAGCTGGTTTACAATTAGCAAAGCTGCGGAGCAAATAGGAATCATAGCAACAAAGCACTCACTCACTGTGATGGCCTTACGGTTGGAACAGCAGCTCGTTTCAGTAAAAGAAGTTTAGCAAATCCTGCTTTGAACTGTCCAAGATTTTGAAAGCTGTATATGGTAAAATGCTTATAGCAAATGAACAGCTGAGCATCAAACTTTGCAGGAATCATCTGATAGACAAAACTAATCCATGCCTGTCGAGTCTTCGGATCCTTGGGAAGACTGAAAATTTTCCCCTTTCTCTGTGCAGCCTGGAACACTGCATTTACTCCCATGGTTCTGGTTCATTTTCAAAAGAGAAACTGCCTGCTTTGTAATTATTGTAAAAGTAAACCCAACAGTAGGCTTAAAAGCTAAACTGGTGTCTTACATCTACCTCTATTCATGTTCATGGGCCAGTGAACCAGTGGGCTGGTCTGTGTGTCAATTTCAGGGCATGACAAAAGTACAGGCCAGAATCCAATAAGAAAAATCCCCGAATTGACATCAATTGACTGCTTATCTGGGTGGTTACATTGGATCCTCTGTAGGAATAGAAACGCAGGTCAGTGACTCAGAAATGAAGGGCTGATAATGACTAAGAGCAAAAGTCACTGACCTGGTTCAGTGTTCAGTCCGGTCCCAGAGGAAGGAGATGAATCCGATGGGGGAACTGTCCACAGCTTGCTGTGGGTGCTGTCCTCAGAGCTCCGAGTGATGAGCAGAGCTGACGCCAGCCGACGCCAAGAAACAACAGTGCCTAGAAGGAAATATCCAGAGCCGAAGTCAAAGCAGAACCAAGTTTACAGACCAGAAGATCAGAGAGCCAAGGAGGTACCAAATGGGGATCCAAGCCATGGTCAGAAGAACACTTTGGTAAGCTGGTAGAATCCTTGAATCAGTCCAGAACACATCAGACTAACAGAGCACACAGGGGCAAAGCAAAACTCGGGATCCACAAACATAAACAGGTCACAATAAGATAATCAGAACAATAATCAGAACGCTAGAGTTACTCTCACTGAACAGCCTGAATAATCTGGCACTGGTGGCTGGAAAAAAATGTTTTATATAATATAATGAAAATAGCCCATCAGAAGAGTTGTCCATCACCTAACAATCCTTTTTAAGAAGCTTTAGATAGATAGATAGATAGATAGATAGATAGATGATAGATAGATAGATAGATAGATAGATAGATAGATAGATAGATAGATAGATAGATAGATACAAAAATACCAGGTATTGCCTTTTTAAAAGAAAACATTAAATAACAGACTCAGTTGGCCTCTATGCAAGATCAAAACTCAAGTCTACAGAACTCCACTTCTTGGTAAAAAGCATATTAAGGCTAATTTGAAGTTTGCCAGACATGTTGGCAAGCCACTGAAATACCCAAAAATATGTATGCTTGACAGATGAGAACGTAGTTGAACAGTTTAGATGTCATCTCACACATCATGTTTCAAGGAGAAATGGCATTGCATGTCAACCCAAAACTACAGTTGCCTAAAAGTGCAAACACGTAGGATACAACAAAACAAGCTTGAAAAACATGTGTGATGCGAATTCCAAAACATGTTAGAAAAAAAAATGCAATAGAAAAACACAACAAACAAAACATGTTGTAATCATTAAAATAGAAGGAAAAAAACTACAATGAGTAAAACAAAAGCGAACAAAAAATGCAACCACAAAATACTCCAACAATAAACAAAATGCTGAAAGAAAAAGCAAATTTCAGCAATCACAGAAAGAAAATGATACATTTAGTAAAACCAACAGCAAACTCGCTCCACATAATAGAAGTGCTCCAAATTGCTAGAGGGAGTGGAACAAAGAATGAACCGTTATTGGACCAGGCCCTCCATGCAAACAGGAAGTCAAGCTTTAACAAAAAAAGAAAGAAAGAAGATGTTTTTTTATCTTTAATATAATATTCCAACTAGGGGTGTAAATAATAATCGTTTTGTATCGATGCATCGATTCAAAAGCCGACGATCCGTGCTGCGGTGCCGCTAAACCTATTTTGCCCTCCTACCGCGCTTCCTGGTTATACTCTTACAGCAGTGTGTTGCAGTAAGCTTGACACAGACATTTTTAAATTATGCTCAGTATTGAAGCGTGGTCTGAGCTACACACTGTGGGTCTATATACGGCCGAGGCGGTGAGGAAGTGGGGGCGAGTTTAGTCTGACGACGGAGGGACATGAGGGTCAAAAAGAGCGGAGATCCAGCTGGAAAAAGGGTCCCAGCGTTCTCGCGCACCTCGCTCTTCTAGCGGGTCAAACTTCACGAGTTGTTTTCCGCAATTTCGGTCATGAAAAAAAAACAAGCCGGCCTCCTGTCTGCTGCACTGTTTGCGGTGAGCTACAATCTGGGAGAGGAGCAGCGGAGCGTCTCTCAAGGGGGCGATGACGTCGACACTCTGGAGCCTTCTTCTTCTTCTTTTTTTTTTATGGTGGTTGGCAAACAACTTATAGGTGCATTACCGCCACCTTCCAGAATGGAGTATGGACCAGACAAACTATTATATTCTCCCTAAAATACCCGTTCTTCTTAGAAAATTAAAAATACTCCCAAAAACTACATCCCCAGATGACCTTTGAAACAATTCCCTTATATCTAGTTTATTTTTATTCCTGTCTAACTCTCTACGCAACATCTCTCTTTCCTGAGTATATTTATTACATTCTAAAAAAATACGTTGGACAGTTTCTCTGGAGCCGAGGTATTGCATTGAACTCATTACACTGATATTGTGCAGTATTTTTGCAGTATTTTTTGATGCAACTTTTCTACTTCTGTTATTTGCTGTTGTTTCTAAAGAAAATGCATAATGATATTACAGCTTTCATTGATTTATTTCAAACTTGAAACTTTGTTTAGCCTGTAAGGTGTAAAAAAAATTATAATAATAAAAAAAATTTTAACCGATTAATCGATTAATCGAATCGAATCGTGGTGTTTTCTTGAGTATCGAAAATAATCGAATTGGGTCAGGAAATCGATACTGAATCGAATCGCCATGATGGGTGTGATTTACACCCCTAATTCAAACACATAATGTCACATAATTCCAGAATGACAACAAAGTTATGTATAGTAACATATTATTAGAGTCACTGGTCCTATATGGTTTGTTCTTTGTTCAACTACATCTAGTCGTCTGCAGTACTTACATTTTGTAGAGCAAGTTGCTGCTGTTTTCATCATTTGTACCATTTATTTTCTGCGATTGCACCGTTTTGTTTTAACTTTGCTGCATTTTGTTTTGGACTTTTTCTGTGTTTGCATTTGCACCTGTAAGGCCACAGTACAAAACACTATACTAAAAATGTGATAGATATGCTGTTGGGACCATATATTTAATTTATCGCATGATGATAAAAGAGGTATAGAAAAATCTACTTAGTCATATTTGAAAGAATGAAAACATAAAAGGAGGGCTATTTTATACTTTAGCAAGGCAATAATGCCAGTCCATCACCTGGTTTGAATCAGATTTAAAGGCTACAGAAAACATCAAGTTAAGAGTGCATAGAAATTCCTGGAGAAAATTTTAGACTTGAATACACTTTGTATTTGCCATCCCTGAAATAACTTTCTTCATGTGAGTTGTCTTAAAGTCTTGACCAACAAAGGCATTAAGTAAAGTTTACAAAGCATTTTTCTGTACGTATTTTGATTATTCTGATAGTTTATATTAGTGTACCTTATCAAACAAAAGTTGTTAGATGTTAGAATCTGTTGTGATTTATAATATGTTCAATATTTTTAATAAGAGAGCCATTCATTTCTGTTCTGTTGGTTTTCACTGAAGTAGCTACTGTACTGCAGCAATAATAAAAGCAACTTAAGGGACACTGCTTAGTGGAGTTGTGGCAGTCATTGATTTTGGGCCCTTTCTGCTGCATTTTTCCCCTCATATATTTCTTTTGTCTTGTTGATAAGGACATTGTACTCACTTTCACCATAGGGACTTAGCTTAGTAAAACTATTTGGAGCAATATTTCAGTATCAAAGGCACTGGTCTCGGAGTTGCAGATTTTCATTCACATTAATTGTGTAAATTGTGCTTTTTATTTTTAGATTTTTCAGAGAGCCTTGCATTTTCCAATAATTAGAGGAAGTGTTAAGTATTCTCGAGGAGCTTTATTCAATGTACATTTGTCAATGTACATTGAAATGGGTACACAGTGTGAATTTGTCACATGACAGAAAAATGTATTCAAGTATTTCTAATATCAGAAACTCAATAACATTTTTAAGTGAACTCAAATAACCTTTGATGAAAGCAGGGCTAACAGGTGCCTAAGCATGACCCTTAACCCCACACTGCTCCCTGGGTGCCGCATAGTGGCAGCCAACTGCTCCCCAAGGGGATGGATCAAATGCAGAGTGAATTTCTCCAGTGTGAGATTAATAGAGTTCAATTATTATTAGGCCATAATGAGTATTGTAACACTACTGTAAGTAATGATCTTTTATTATAATTAGATATATATGCAGAATACAAAATCTATAGCTATATACAATATAAAACATACTATATACAATATATAGTGTGTAGCTACATACTACATATACAGCAGACTGTGCGTTAATGTAACAAAGGAGGTCTGGAGATGTTACGTTGGTGTAGTCTGTGGGTTCTTAACAGGAGAGGGAGAGAGGCAGTGTCAATGTTACAGAGGTCTCTGGGCCTTGTTGTTAAGGCTGGTAGTGGATGGGAAGAAACTGTTCTTGTGGCGTGAGGTCTTGATCCTGATGGACTACAGCCTCCTGCCAGATGGAAGTGTCTAAAATACTTTGTAGCTAAGGTGTGAGGGATCAGTCACAATCTTCCCTGCATGCATCAAAGTCCTGGAGGCATACAGATCCTAGAGAGATGGAAAATTGCAGCCAATCACCTTTTGTGCAAACCGGATGACACGCTGCAGTCTGCCCTTGTCCTTGGCGGTGGCAGCAGCGTACCAGATGATGATAAAGGAGGGGAGGATGGATTCAATGATGGAGGAGAAGAAGTGCACCATCACTGTTCTTGGCAGGTTGAATTTTTTCAGCTACCGCGGGAAATACATCCTGGATGTTCTTGGTGAGGGACTTGATGTTCAGCTCCCACTTTGGGTCCTGTGAGTTGATAGTCCCCACTAAATGGAAGGACTTTGAGCTCCAGGTTGTTCTCCCTGCATGTTTTCCATTGAAGATCCTTTTTTTCATCACAATAACAAAAACTGATGAGCTAAACATGGATCTTTAATGATGGAAACTTGTTGACTGAATAAAAATGTTAGCTGGTGGTCTGTCAGAGTAGCCTGAGATACCAGACTAAATGTGAGATTAAATATGTAACCAAGTCTGGCCCCGATGAATGAGACATCGGGAGATTGTTGATGAGAACAACCCATTGTTTTTCAAACCATGTCTGTGCCTATCTGCCAGCACTCTGACCAATGAGCGCAGCTGACTGTGACGTAGTGAACGCGACAGAAAGCTGGTGGGGAAGTGTAAACAAACAGCCTGTCGGTAAAACGGCGAATACGTCCTTCTTAGAAATTAATTAGTGTAGAGCCTCTTCCTGCACACGCTTCAATGAAAACCCCAAGTCTAATCCTTCCAAAACTGATTATAAAGCTGAGTCAAAGGAGAACTGATCAATAGTTGTTGCCATCTGCCTTGTTGTGCTTTCTCTAGCGTCGCACAGCTTTGTCGTCAAGCCCTCTAAACCCACCCGCTTTGCATCCAGAAATTCAACACACATCTCTGCGTTGTGATTGGCATGCCAGTTCTATGGCATTAGGCATTGATCCAGGCTAGACTACTCGCAGGCAAAAATTATTTTGGCCACTGGAGGGTGGGGCTAGTTTACTAGGCTACTGTCAGACGTTTAAAATGCACCATTATGCTGTAATATGTTAGAAAAACTAAGCAGTATCAGCTTTGCTGCTGCCTTCTATTTGGTCATCCCAGCCTCCTGACATGCAGCGGTGCACGTTCTGCATGAACACAGATGGAGTGTGGCAGCAGTGGCAGGGGTGAAAATAAGCCAGATAATAATAATCAGGTGACAACCTCTGCTCTTCCAGATGTGCTTGTGCAGATATGCGTCTAGCTCAGTGTCTGCACTTTACGCTCCACTCTGACGTTTGTTCTCAGCGGTATGGCTCTTCCTGCTCTCGCTGCTTAATAAAATATATGGGACAGATCATCCTCTGCCAAGTGTAAAAAAAATCCCTTTGTCTAACCATGAAGATTTTGGTTTCTTCCAGCTCACAAGAGGTGATGCTAAACCTTCTTTAATTTCTACCAGAAGGAATGCCTAAATTATATCCAAAGCAAATATTTATATGCATACTGTTTATATTTGGATAAAGACCCAGATGAAAAAGTAGATCTTTGGATATTTTTTTTTCTCACAGTTCTTGTGGGTACATTTAAGTATGAAGTAAATGTTTCCTTGTATTTGTCCAGAATTTGCAGTAATAAACTTAATTCAGTTTATTTATATAGCGCCATTTCACAACACATGTTATCTCAAGGCACTTTACAGTTCACCAGATCATACAGTCAAATTGATTCAGAGTTTTCTGTCTAAGGAAAACCAGTTGATAGCTTCGACTCATTGTATCAAAGGCAATCCCTCACACTAAGCATGCTTTTATAGGGAGAAGAAAGGTGGGGAATAAATCCTCTGGTGATGTTGCCCTGATGTTCATAAGCTCCTCTCTGGTGAAAGAGGTCCAGGTATCATCGTAAACCAGAGTTACATTGTAAAACAAAACAAAAAAGTTCGTTATGCAGCTGTTAACGGTTCCATACTGCACAGATCCAAGCAGTTGAAAGAAGGCAGGACAATCCAGAGGACAAAGCCAGAGTCGGTGTCAAAGATCAAAGATCCGAAGAGGTACCAGAGGGAAATCGAGGTTGCTGTCAGGAAGTAGTTTCAGGGTCGTCCAGCAAGAGTCCGAAGACAGTTTAGGCAAACGGATCACAATGGGAACAGGCAGTTTTAGAGGTCCAAAGACAGAATGGGTCAGGATCAGGCAATCAGAAAACACTATGACTTGCTAGAAGACTCTCCCCGAAGGCTTGAATAATCTGGTACTGATAACTGGAAGCAGGCAGGTTAATTAGAGACTGGAGCAGGTGACAAAGATGAACGCTGATGAGAAACTGTGCGGAGCAAGGCAGGTGATTGGAATAAACAATCAAGCCAGTCATCAGGGCCAAGATCATGACATAGCTATGAAGTAAAGGAAAAAAATTCATGGTTCTCAAAATTTTCAACAGTTGGATGGGTATTACTACTAATCCCCCAGATAACTTTTTTTGAACACCGTTTAAAGCTACAGGTGTTTTGGTTGATGCTGAGAATGAATGGAACTCTGAGGTAGCACTATGGCTTATTACCACATGGAGAGCATTGATAGCCAGTCATCTGTCTGAGGGAACCTGCTTCTTTTGAATCCTGTATAAGTCCTTGTTAATCAGAGCCAGCTGTATCCAATCAGCCTGAAAAATAAGCACCACAGAACCTAATGTTGCATTCAGACCGAATTTGGTGTAAGCAGTGATTTCCACCAGCACCGTGGAGAGTTCACCTCTCTGCAATCCAGATGCACATATTTACACACCAAGTCGCTTAATGAAAATAGGGGAACTTCAGCTGCGTGAAGCTAACCCCTCCATCCACATGAAAAAAACTAATTAAATTGGTTTCTTACATGTTTTTCTTTCAAGAAGACTGGATTATTGATTATAGTAAGTTCCTTACTATCAGAAAGTTCAAACTAGACTGGTTTAAAATGCTGCAGCCAGAGTTCTGATAAAAAATAAAAAATGGGGTGGATTTCAGATATTTTTTTTATTCCCTTCACTTCCTTTTTGTTAAATCTGGAAAATAATTATTTAAAGTTGTTAAATAAAATAATTGTCCTCCCTTTAATAGAATACTGTATCTATTTTCTATGGTCAAAATGAAAGACACCAGACCTGGTTCGACTTAGTGGGTGGTGCATGTAAATTACTTGTCGTAAATTTCTCATACTTTTTCGACTACAGTGGTTTCTTTCGAACAGATTCTTTGTTAAACGTTAATTTCAATAAATGATCTGAATCCATCCTCATAGATGTGATGCAGTCCACCTGGGCGTAAGTGAGCGCCTCTTCCTGAGAAATGTAAATCTGCATAATTACTGCCTCATTAATGCCATATATGGCCAAGACTGAAGATCACAGTTTGATTGACTGATAGCTGTGCAGCAGAATTAAAGGAACGGTAAAAACCAAGCACTGAAATAATTCACAAGATCTATACATGATGTGGTTGCTCTGTTACAGAATTAGAATTCAAATAAAAATAACAATAAAAGTAAAAATTGTTTGATTCGGAAAAAGTCAATGAAAACTAATGATGAAGGCAATAGAGCACACATTTGATGTAAATGCCTAAATGGGAACACCGTTTTTTTTTTACATTGGCCCCTTGATTTTATGTTATTACATCATATTCTACACACACATATGAGTTTTGTGTCATTTGGAGCTGTTCTGAAGATATTCGGTTTTGTTATATCCAAGAAACATCTTCCTTCGAGCAACCAGTTGAAGGCACAAACTAAACAGTTCATAATTTATTTGTTATGGTACGCCAGCATTCATAACATGTCACTGTCCCCCAGACATCCACCGTTATATTTCTCATATTTATATATTTTTTAAACAAAGCGGAGTGTGTATGACGTCATCCATGCGCCGGACTGGAATTGTGACAGGCAGCTCGGGCCACAGGCGGCTACGCTCTACCCCTTCTATTCGTTCCGCTTGCTAATCTGAATCGTTCAATTCCATTTCGAGAGCGAGATCATCTGTGGTAGAAGCACTAGACATCTTCCAGGCATGTAAGTAAAACTTGCAGCAGTTCAGCGGACAGGAAGAATGAATGGTAGCTGGTGCGCGCTCAAAGTGATGCAAGGCTCACTTTGTTTTAAAAAAATATAAATATAAAATATATAACCGTGGATGTCTGGGGGACAGTGATTCGCCTACATGTTATGAATGCTGAATCCAAATGACACAAAACTCATATGGGTGAGTAGAACATGATGTAATAATATAAGATCAAGGGGCCAATGTAAAAATATAGGTTGGTCATCAACCAACACAACAGAAATCTGCAAACTCTGCTTTTCATACTTCCACACACCTGTACTGTAAATCTCCAGACCTTGTCTGTCATCCCATCATCCCTCCATTTATAACTCATACAGCATCAACATAAAAATGTTGAGGCCGAAGTTCTAAATGGGTGAATGCAGACAGACCCAAACATTTCAAATTATGTAAGTAATAACAAAGCCAAGGAGCTGCCATTGACTAAATTCAAGTGTTACAGTTGGAGGAGTTTCAAGCAGCAAGTTGCTGAACTTCATCTGGACTTTCTATCAATTTTCTGTTCCAGATGTTATTTTCTGTTCCAGATGTTATTTCAATAGTAGCTTGATCTCACATAGCTCACTGACTGTTCTTTCTTTTTGACATAATAACTGTCATACTCTGCGGTCTAGGTGCAGGTCTGTGTTTTCTTTGTCCCTCTCCTCTGCAGGGCTGGATAGGCAGGTGCATTCCATCAGAGCTAATTACCAGCCTTCATAAGGAGCTGTAACCAGGAGAAGGGCGTCAGTTCCTTTACGCTTCTGCGTTGTACAGACCTACTCTTTGAAAGCCCTATTTTCTGTGAGACCTAAACCTAACCTCGTCTCTGTGATTTCCCTCCAGAAAGCCATCCAGTTAAAGACCTGGAAACCCATGCCTGGAATCAGAATCAGAGAGACACCTGGAATGTTCTCATACCAGAGAAATTCTCACAAATCCCAAAGCTCAGTTTATTCACCATCCTCCCTATCTTTTCCAGCAGAGCTCACCAGAATCCCGACCAGCCGAAATCCAATCTTGTTCATTTCCATTTTTTCAATAAACTTTTTTCTCATATTCAGACTGTCTCAGTTTTTGCGCCTATTCAGAGTCACTTTCAAAATATTACAATGACAACAAATTCAACCAGTGTTCCTTGGATATAGAGATTCCACCTGCAGTTTCAGTGACTGATGTCTTCAGTGAATGAAAATGTAATTTCTCATTCCAGAGTTGAATAAAATATAATGAGATAGCCTAATAGAATAGACATTTGCTTCTAAGGAATGACCAATGTAATGTTTTTGTGAAAACTAGGTTTGGATAACAGCTGATTGATTCCACAAGACTCCTAAGTCAAGTCTGAATTACTCGTAAAATGCGTTCATACCTAAGAAAGGTAAGGCGGAAAAAAATGCTAAATGCAACATTTTCTGCTAAATCACTGGTACAGACTTTTTAAGAATGAATATGTTGGCACGAACATTCCTTGCATGAGACCCCACCTTTCTTCAGATGTAAAAAAAGGAAAAAAAATACTAATAAATTAAGTGTAATATAGTTGGAAATATTTAAAGAACTTGAAGAAAACAGAAAGCCAATAGATTAGCTTCAACCTTTTCAAGACGGTAAGCCTTTTTGGTTCTGTACACTATTGTAGTCTTATAAGGCTTTTTGTCAGAAAACGTGATGAGTCCTCTTTCTATTGGGCTGTTATATAATTACTTACAGGTCCCTCAGGTCAATAATAGTGAATAAGAGATAAATCAAGTCTGACCCTTAGTTTAGACACATGCTGATCACTTAATTTACTTTGTATGCATCAGGTCCTATTGTAAATGTTTGCTCTCAATCATCAATGTGAGAAAACTACCATTAACAAAGAGTGAATTTTAGTAGGTAAGAGAAGAGTTGGAGACATTTTCTTCCCTCTCTCCGTCCCGTACTCTTCCTCTGTGTCTGCCAAAAAGAGAAGCAACTTATTACAGGATCCTGAACTGTCAGCAGAATTGCAAAGTGCAGGCACCCATTCTCCCAGGGCAGTGAGAACCACTTAAACAGTCCCTAATACCCCCAATTCTTTCTGTACCACCTTGTGTTTCTATGGTGAGCAACACTGTTTTCTCATCAGTTTAATATTTTTTCTTAAAATATTCCAACCTCACAGCTTTTTCCAGTACGGGATCAGTTGCTCTCATGTCATTACCAGTTTTTAGTACCAAAGATTACATAATCCTGTGACTAGACATATACTGCTGAGGAATTGGAAAAGACAGTTGCAGAAGCACTCAAACAATGTGGTTGTGAACTTATATTTCAATTGCTATCAGCAAACTGCGGTAAAGTGCAAAAAGCTGAACAGAAGAACAAAACCCTTTCATTTTGACCACCTCATATAAAATAGTAGCAAATCTGAAAGCAGAACTTAGACAAGAATAGATATTGATGATAAACTCGAAAAAAGTCTCTGATTGGGTGCAATCCAATTACCATATTCATATCAGTTTTGCGGTACTTTTGAGTACAATCAGAAATTGTGTGCTTGTTTTAAACAGAGTCAGACTGAATGCAAGATGCAGTACTCTAATGAGAGAAGCATCAATTAGAATTTTGGCTAAATGTTATTACACCATTTTTAGCCCTGAAAACTTTGTTTGTAAGCCAGATTATTTTCCTGATATTTCATTACATGATAAATATTCATGAACAATGCTTTCAAGGTACAAAGTCATGTATCTCTAATGAATTGGGAATGCATCTTGATGCTTCAGCTAAGGCTTCGACACATTTGCTGCAAAGTATCAAACATTTCAGATAACCTGCTACTAATTCTATTTAAGCTCCTTGTTCTTGTTGAGTAAAAGTTTAGATGTAGTCAGTTTAGTGACGTTTTTTCCAAAAAAAAAAAAAAGTGGGGAACAGAAAAAAAAGATATACTGACAGGAACATTATGTCATGATCTGCTGTAATAGCTGGCCATAATTACTCATGCCTTTCACCTGGTTAACTCTTTCCAGCTCCTAATTATCACTCATGTCATCCACCTGCCAGTTTCCCTTATATTGGGCTCAGTTCCATCTATCATGGCCAGATCATTGTTTGCTTTCTGTTTGCTCCCGGTTTGATTTCTGTTTCTCCGGTCAGTCAGTTTTATTTATCTTAGTTAGTTCGAAGGTTCTTGTCCCTGTTACAGTGAGGAGTTAATTCCTAAGCCAGTGTCCTCATGCGAGTTATTCCGTAACCAGTGGTGAGAGCGTTTCAGCATGTCCCAGGTAATTCTGTTTTTCTGATTCCGTTCCCTCTCACCCACTGGCTCTGTCTGCCACTTCCTGTCTGGCCTTGAATGGAACACATTTTAAAATAAATTTGTTAAAAATATATATTTATTAAATCTCTCTAAAAGGAAAATTTATATATTTTTGTGAACAGGATCTATACTGACAAAGACCAGAAAAAACACAATAGAAGTTGATGGATTAATTAACGTATGATTTTCATTATCTAGGAGAAATATTCAAATTATAGAGGGCAATACTGTAATGGGGCTCATAGATCTATGCAGTAACTTTATTTAGATGAAAGAATTAGATGAGTATCACATTTTTTGAGATATTAAGTGAGCATAGTCTGTTTTGATGTAAGAGCAAACATTGTATCAGAATGTAGCAAATTAGGTTTACAGTGTTTTTTGGGGAAAAACATTACCAATCTTGATTATTGAATCAATGGAATTCTCAAATTTTTCCTCAAATATCCTGCAATGTAAAGCATGTATATACAATAGAAGCATATAAGCAGTGATTCCAATTGCTTGCTTCCCCTTTCACTTTTTTTGGTCTTTAAGTAAAAGAAATTGCATGTCAGCAGAGTTCACCATTACCATGAACAGTAGGTGTGCTTAAGAAGCACACCTACTGTTAATAATATTAATATTCAGGACACAATCTCCAGCAGTATTTCTTGCAATGTGTGTATTAGGGATAGAGATGCCACAAGGGGTCCCTATGCTAGTAAAATTAGAGGAGATGTTAAGTGTTGTTGTGTTTTTTATAGCCCTATGCCTAATATGTCTTTAAGCCACATTTTATCATGGGCATAGAATGTGAAAAGTAAATATTTAAGTGGTACCTGTGTGATAAGGTTTAAATATAAGCAACCATGCTAATTGGGCTTTTTATAACACAGCTGAGGTCGCTAAACTGAGACTACATACAAGCCAAATAGAGCTTCTTTTAAGAGGCAACAACAGACACATAAAGTTATTATAACTTGCTTTTGTTTCATTAAATTAAACTTTGGGTAACTGTAAAGTAAAATTTCATTGATTGTATGGCAGAACATATTAATTAGTGAAGTTTTCCATCTGTTGTGAGGTTCAGTGGATTGGCAATAAAATTCTGAACATTGAAAGTAAGTTATTGTTTCCAAAGGGAAATAGAATAACAAATAATTATAATAAAAAAAAAATAATGAGCTGATCGAGGAGATTTTTTTTTAAAATACTTTTCTCTATTTGTTTCATTGTGGTGCTACACGATAAAAAAACACTGTTGTTTTGTTGAAAGAAGTGGCAAGACCAGAAGAGGCCGCCTGGACTCTGTTTGCCTTGATTTTGAATGTTATGTCTGAGTATATATGGGTGAACTCCCAAAGCACAAAACATGACTATTTGGTAAAACAGTCAAGAGTGTACCCTCTTTCCTGCCTGCCTTTATGCCACTGAAGATAAAAGAAGCCTACTAGGATCAGGGGGTAGAGATAATGGATTTATGTTTTTTAATTGGTTTTCAATTGTATACAGGGTTAGGGTTTGCAGTACAGTTTTATACTTTCAGCAAATATAAAACATAATTTTAGGGTTTCTAATAATAATAAAACTTACAATCTAGTTTTCCCCCTTTTTTCATTTATCTTGGTAAACCCTATCCAAAGTTAGTCTTAAGGTTCTGTGATCGTATCAAATGGTTTATAAAACTTTACAATACATAAAATCATAACAAAGCTTTCAATAAATATCAGTTTATATTGTCATAATACTCAGATATACTCTTACGGATCAAACCAATCTTTTGAAGAGACTAATAAAAGAGAAATGTTTTTTTTGTTCACCACAACATGGAAAAAACAAAATTGCAATAATTGTTTTCTGACTAAATCACTTTAAGCACACAATAAGTAACTTTATAAATAACCATGAGGTGGTTATTAACATTTTTTCCAGCTGTTTTAAAGTTTGAATTACTTTTTTCGTTTGTTTTTTTTTTTATCTCTGCTAGTGTCAGAAGCTGGAGCTTTATAACTTATTTCATAAAATAGATTACTTACCTTTAGTAACAAGTTAAGATTTCTTCTATAATAATAATGTATAGGTTAAACCTAACTTCAAATACTTTATTTATAGAGCAACACATATAGAAAGATGAGTACCCTCAATCTCTTCCCTTACATGTGTATACCACACTATTTTCTTTAGATGTGTTTTCTTCCTTTATGCAGTCATATTCAGTAAATTAGAGAACAATGAAAAAGTTAAGTCTTTAAATAGCACATTTATTAGTTATACAATGGCTGATGTTTCTCAGCCATTATTTCGCTTTCCCCTAGTGAAAATACATTCGATTTCAAAATACAACAGACCTTAAAAGGTTTTCATACACAGTCTGGCCTAATTAAATCCTGCTTAAAAATTTTATTTTAAATCAACCAAATTATTCACAATTGGCATTATTATTTTTGTTTATCTTTTTTTATTTTCATTGTGAATGTTAGAAAATAAACACAACATATAATGCAGCTGTTGAGGATTATTTGGTTTAGCCTGTGGTTGGCTCTTTGAGATGAGATGAGGTGGGATGGGAGTGGAAAAGACAGGATAGATAGGACTGGACATTAAATTGAGGTCAGTGCATTTATGTTTTTGTTTATATTGTATAATTAATGTATAATAGTTTTGAATAAGGCTTGATTTGAAATAAAATACATTTGAGTAAATATTACATTTTATTTTAACTGGCATTTTCTTGATAAAGCGTTGTGCTTCTTTCGTGCCGTAAAACTCCTTCTTTTTTTTTTTGCAATTTTATAACCAACCAAATTTAAGTGATTCTATGGTGTGCATTTTCATGTCCATATCTGATAGCTCTACTCGTGTTCAATTCTCCACTATGAGTGAACAAAAGACATTTCCAATCAGCTCGTAGCATTATCACTCTATAGCACCATGAACAATGGATTGTGGGATTAATGCTGGGCCTGTGAGGGAATGCATGATGAGTGAACGTGTGTGTGTGTGTGTGTGTGTGTGTGTGAAAATAATAAATAGTATTGCATGCATGCTATCGTTCCCTGGACAGCTGCAATCAATAAAGCATTAAGAAGATCACAGAAAGGGGAACAACATGTTGCAACCATCTGGAACTTGTTAAAGCATTAATCCATTTGGGAAGGCCTCCTCTGCCCATATGTCAGCTGCAAACACTGCAAATTCAGTTGATTCACATGAACGTCCCAAGACCCAATAGCAAAGGAAGTTACACAAATAATTATTTTAACAGTTGCATTCTCTTTTGAGATCTCCATTCATTTTTTGTGGATATTGATGATTTTTTAAATATTTGTTTTTATGTTTTCTTTTACCTTTGTGTACAACAAGATAACAAATATAACCCACACTTTTGAAGGGGGCCCCAAGCAACAGGTAAAATGAGCTTTTTGTACTTGTGCAAAGTCATACCCTGCTACATCATCTCATTACACATCATTACATCATACTGAACATGTGTTGTTTGTGAATTAGGTGACATCATTGGCTCCAGGCTGACCGAAAAATACAGTGTTCTAGGTCAAAGAAAATGTAAATGGACACTGAGAGACAACTGAAAACTGATTGGGAAAACATTAGCCTTATTAAGATCAGTATCAGAATTACTTAATTAATCCCTTGTGGGATATTTTATTATTGCAGTGCAACCGTTTGCAGAAGTACAATAGAGCAAAATAAAATATAACATAATGAGACAGAATGAAATAAGTAATAATACTTAACAGGTAGGTAATGCTAGGGTTTAACAAGCACGTACATGAGTAATAAAAAGATAATTAAAACACCAGGTAATCCTTGTTGAAAGGCAAATTTGCTAAAAACTGCAACCATACAACCTCAGCATATGATGAGTTGAAGTGCTGTGATAAATTGGACAAATGGTTATCCATCCTCTCACTAACTTGCTATTAAGGGCTGTTCAAAGATAAAAGTTATATGAACATCCTTTTTTTTGCCCTGGGATAGAGCAAACTTTCAATTCTGATGCTGCTGTTGTTTTCAATGTTATTACTATATAATGCATTTGAGTATTATGAAAAGCACCTTATTAAAATGTATTATTATTAATGCAAAAAAGCGCCCTTCCTTGGATTTTAACCACCAACGTAATAACTTTTATGTCACCATGAAGCCCAAGCATACTTTTTAATAGTTTAGTTTTACATTGCTCCATGTTTTCTAGTTTTATTTCTTATTTCGTTGTGTTTTCTGGTTATATTTCAGTTCTTAGATTTTTATTTGTTGCCCTAGCTCCTTTCTAGACTCCTCTCTTCACACCTGCTCCCAATCAGCTCGTTAGTCCTCTCTTTGTTTCAGTCTCCCATTAATACTCTCCTTGTGTGGTTCCTCAGTGCTTGTTCCTCGTTTCGTGTTGGATTTTTGGATTCCTGCCCCAGTTGTTTGTGAACCTCTCATTAAATCTACAAAAGTCACCTCTGCCTCCCAGCCTCTGCATATGGGTCCTAAAACCATCAACCAAACCCTGACAGCTGTGTGTTCCCTCGACTCCCACTATCATATCCATACTAATATCTGTGTTGATCTCGTTTTGGTTTGTCAAATTTTAATTTTAGGACAGCTCTTTACCAATGCTGTTTAGGATTTTATGCAATATTCCCTCTAATCTGCACGCTTGTGCGCTATTGCACACTTTTGTGCAATTGTGCACAGCTTGCGCACTTTCACCTCATAACTAAATCAAGGCTGCACATAAAGTAAAATCCAACATAAAATGTTAATAAATTAGACCAATGCTGTGCTTGACATAGTAAATGAAATGTATAAAAAAATGAATAGGGAATATGTTCATCTAATTTTTATTTCATTTTGGACTCTTATAGCTGTCAAGCCTGTCGTCATGACTGCTATCACAAATTACCTCAGCCTGTTTCATATATCACTATGAAATCAGTTTTATAATACAATACTATTAATTGAAGAGTTGTATTTGGATGCATATGTTCAATAAAATCTATCCTTTAAGAAAATTCAACAGAGGTCCATATTCAGGGCATCAAAGAGCACTACAGATGTATAAATAAAAAATCAAGCAGGAAGAAGAATATGTGGTGGACCAAATTATTTAACAGTCTAGGCTTCCAGAACAATAAGACTCACTGGTTTGTAACAGCCTTGCTATCCAACATGCACTCAATTTAAGACACACCAGTTCATAGCATAGTGCGATGCTCCATGTGATTTTTCTGTGCTAAATTCAAGTACATGATGAAGCAAAAAGTACACATGTTTCATTCAGCACATTCTCAGATATGGTGGATGCAGCATTTCAATATGAGGAGCTAATGGAGATCTCACAACTTCTGTTATACCTCATTGTATAAAATTCTGGTTGTGAAAGAAGATTTAGTTTGATGAATCATAAAAAAAGCTTCATCTTGAAGTGGCATATTTGGATAAGCATTAGGTAAGAAGGACAGATGTGAAAAATAGATCACATTTAAGCCAGATTTGTTCATCTTCTGGTGATATTTATCAAGATTTTTTATTAATAGACATTAATTATGAAATGCATATACTGTTATATAATTCATAGTAGAAATGCTAAAAATACTGATTAAAAATGTACAGACATAGTGTTACTGAAATGTACACTGTATTACGAGCTACATCATACTACCATACACCATACTAAAGATCTCAATTAGTTGTTTTTTCTTTTCTTTTTTTTAGCTAAATGTTAATTTAATAAATAATGTATCTTACCGTGAACCTGGGTTTATAACAAGTTTAATATTGGTGTGTGGCTTAAGTGTGCACATCTGATATTGCTCACAGTGTACTCAGGGGGCTTGTATAATCAGAAGCTTGCCAAATCAGAGGGAATATTGATTTCATGCTAAAAACAAGGTTTAACTCTCCTGCCAGAATTGGCCTACACTGTCAAAAATACTGTAATAGATAGATATAGGTAATGTTAACTGTCTTTTAGATGTAAGATAAAAAATTCTACTCCTTTTTGGTGGGGTGGTTTCGGATATTTTGTTATTTGGGATTTTTTTTTTTGCTTCAGTTGCTACCTTTGGATTAGTAAAACTGCAAGAAACTATCAGCTTCTGTCTCTGCATTTGGGTCATCTTCAACCCTCCACCTAACCTGACAGTAGGAACCAGCCAGAAATGGACACAGCAGACTTGGACCCAGTTTTGGGCACCCAGGAGAGATAGATCAACAAACAGGAGGAGCAACTGGTGTTACTGCAAGAGGAGATGAAACAACTGAATGCACAATGAGGCAAGTTCGTAATCATTTTTACTGAACAAATTAAATTAATTGTGGATCAGATCCAGAGGTTTCAGAGCTCCGCAGATGAGCCTGTTACAAACCATACTCCGCCTTCTCCTAGTGCTGAACCTTCTGCGCCACTTGCCTCCTGCAAATGCGAGCACCACCGCCGGCGGAAAAATGTAACAGCCTCCCCAGTGGGTCAGCCTGATGCATCCCTTCCTTTCCAAGGAGGGTCAATCTGACGCCGCCACTCCCTCCCCGATGTGTCACCCTATTGGTAGCCTCTCTCCACCACCAAAGCAGGTCAGTTTTTCCTACGGTCTCAGTCTTCATGACTGACACCACCTCTTAGGGTTATTCAAAAATCTATCTGTCTCAGCCATTCTCCATCTATCCTTTAAGATCCCCCTAAGACTGACTGAATCTGAATTTCTTGATTATTTCTATGGGTAAAGGGAATAACTTTTTCCTTTCTTTCAACCTCCATCAGCTCCGTGCCAGCCAGCCTTTCCCGAGCCAGAGCCCCTTAGCGGGCCAGTCCTCCCTTCTTCAGGGTCACACCCCTCCAGTGTTTTCCCTCTCCAGGGTCAGACCCCTCTAGTGCTTGCTCTTCAGGTTTAGACTCCTCTAGCGTTCCCTCTCCAGAGGCCCCTGAGCATGCTCTTTGCCGTCCAGAGACCCCTGAGCTCACTGTGTGCCGTCTACAGACCCCTGAGTATGCTCTCTGCCGTCCAGAGACCCCCAGGCCCCATGTTGGTCTATGAAATGGAGCTCTATGAGAGTTTCCCTCTATGGCCCCTCAATGGGCGGACCTTGCCTACAAGCCCCTCCGCAGTGCTCCTCGCCTCCAAGGGCCCTACGTGGGTGTTTCCCGTCTCCTACAACCCTCCAGAGGCATCCATTACCATCTGTAGTGCCACCTCTTCGAGGGTCCCAAGCAGTGACGCCTCTTCTACCCAGATGCTGCTTTGATCCACTTGACCTTTCAGAGATAGGAAAACTATTGTCTACTTCTAAGTTTTCAACTTGTATGCCAGATCCAGTTCCAACCAGGTTATTTAAGAAAGTATTCCCTTTGACCTCCTACTCTATTTTAATTTGATTAATCTATCCCTGTTACAGGGATATTTACCAAAGGCTTTTAAGGTTGCTGTAATTAAACCTCTGCTTAAGAAACCGTCTCTTTACCCAGATGACTTGGTCAATTATTGACCTTTATCTAATCTTTTCTTATCTAAAATTCTTGACAAAGTAGTTGCCAAACAAGTGTGCATCAACTTACATTGTCAGTGATAATAGACTTGTATCTGCAGTTGTACTTTTAAAGTTGATCATAATATTCTTTAAAAAAGACTTGAATATTTTGTAATAATTAAAGGAGCAGCCCAAGAGTGCTTTCAATCGTATCTATCTGACCGATTTCAGTTTGTTTACGTTAATGATAAACCTTCCTCATGCTCCAGGGTTACCTGTGGAGTACCAAAGGGATCAGTATTAGGACCAATTCTCTTTACTATATATATATTCTCCCAATTGGTGGAATTATTATACAGCATGGGATTAATTTCCACTGTTCCACTCTCAATTTGTAAGTTTACTAGTGTTTCCTAGAATGACTAAAAGAAGAATGGAAGGCAGATCTTTTAGTTATCAGGCTAGTTATCAGGTTCCTGTAGAACCAACTACCAGTCTTAGTCCGTGAGGCAAACATGCCTATTTTAGGTGTAGGATTAACATTTTTCTTTTTGATAAAGCTTATAGTTAGAGTGGTGTAGGTTTTCCTTAGCTATCTCTATAGTTCTGCTTCTATATGTTTAGACTGCTGGAGGACATAGGGACCCTCAGTCAAGGGCCCTTAGAATCCTCCTAACTCCCCCCCCCCCATATGGTGCCCCTGGTGTTTGGTTTTAGAAGAAACAAAATCCAGGCAGAACCAGGGCTAAAGATGAGAACTGAAGAGTTTTTAATAATGAATAAAATTACTAACAAGTCATTACAAAGAAAACAAAACATGGAGACTGGTGTGGGAGAAGCAGTCTTTGATAAATGGCATGTACTTATATAGCGCCTTTTTTCAAGGCAGAAGACTTGACCAAAGCGCTTTTCACTACATTCATTCCCCCATTCACGCACACACTGATGGTGGCAAGCTACATTGTAGCTACAGCTGCCCTGGGGCTCACTGACAGAAGTGGGGCTGCCGTACACTGGCGCCACCAGGCCCTCTGACCACCATCAGTAGACAATGCAGGTGAAGTGTCTTGCCCAAGGACACAATGACCATGAAAGTCAGAGCCGGGACTTGAAACGTCAACCCTTCGATTTCAGGGCAAACACCTACATCCAATGCCACTGTCGCCCCTTTGAAGAAGAAACGAGCAGTGAACAAAAAGAACTGGTGAGCTTTAATGCCAGTAAGGGGAAATGTAGAACAGTTGAGGCAGAGTAACAAAGGAAAGATAACTAATTAACACTATTACTGTAAATATAGATCTAAGAATTATATTTGTGAACTTTGGTGGACACAAGTTGACCTGTGAATATTGTTACCTAATATGTGATCTGTAGATGGATATATGAATGAAAACTAAGTTAGGTTTCTCTTTCCTTCTGCTGATGGAGGAGAACCAAGCTTAAGGTACAGGAGTTGTTTCTCTGTATGATTTGATCATTATCTATTCTGTTACATTTAATCCAAATAAATTCTGTTAAAATGCCTTTTCCTTTTTGCATCATGTTGAGATTACTTCCTGATGGGGGATCAGGATCAAACAACACAAAGGAGGCTGCGCTTAGCAACAGAGACTCTTTACCAAAGGAAATGATTAACACTATGAATATAAATCATATCACAAAACAAAGCAGGCTACAGGACTAAATAATAAACCGAGTCAGAAAACACAAAACCATGGACTAAAACGGAAAGATTTAAATGAAATTAAACAAGGAAAAACTGAAAATAAAAACATGAAATAAAACCAAAATTCAAACGTCTGGAGTTCAGGACATTCTCTGTAATTACAGTCTTCTGTGGCCAACTTTCCAGAACAACAGGGTAACAAAATTACACAGTAAGACCTCCTATTCTTTAGTAGTATCTTTAAGAAAAGCAAAAATGGGAACAGGGGAGACTGGAAGGCTTAAGAAAGGAAAGAATTTCTAAGATGATAGCTTTTACCTTTTTCTAGAAAAAAATATATCCATTATGATATGAGAACACGCTGACCTCCTTCCCCTGAAATACATTTGCCTTTCTCTTCCTCTGTACTCCGTGTGATTAATAACAGTCAGTGCATGCTACTACCTTGTGCTGGTAAGCAAACAAAAAAGTAGCCACTCCTGGCTGGCTCTGGAGGACTCCATTAGGGAACCGAGTATACTGTGATTTTTTTCCACTTTTTTTCTGAACATTGGACAAAACATTGGACAAATATAATAAAAGTTCATGCTGCAGTTTGGGATGCAATGTCAGTCCTTGGCCAAATGGAGGCCAGTGAAGATGCATAGGCCTATGTATTGAGAAAGACAGAGATCCCCCCCACACCAAATTACCTTCATCCAGGGAAAGCTCTCTGTCGATATCAGCAGCTGTGCATTCACCTATGGCACTTACTGGTCTAGCACACTCCGACATGTCTACAGATAAAACAGTTTCATGCTACGTCCTTTAGCATATTATGTGTGCTATATGTCAAAGAACAAATGTTATGGAAGATAAAAGCCGTGTCGAAACATGTGGGAATAGATAATAAAAAAATTTGCCATATGTTTGGACCATCATAACACTCCTTAATGTGGTTTAGGGAAAAAACAAATTAAATACATGCTAGAGAAGGATAATATAATCTCTCTCAGATACCATGGTTGAACCAGTTGGAAATACAAATATCAAAAACTGTTTACATTGAATCTTTGACATAAAGTGTTTTTAGGCCTGATCCTATTAAAGATAAAGTAACTCTTTAGAAGTGGATTTGGTTCAGGTATATTCAAATAAAAAGTGTAATATTAAACATTATTAATCTTAGATGGGATTGATAAAGATAGTTATGCCACTGATATAAATACATTATAATATAAATAAACAATCATAAATATAATCATATCCTCATAACAGTGTTGTGCTAGCTTACCAGAAGATTATTAATATATTAATTAACTAGAACTGGAAGCTAGTTAATTAATAGGTCATTCAAATCAAGGGTAAAGCTAGTCATTTATTATCAGTTGAATCATTAGCAGTAGCAATTAACAGTAATTTGCTTACTAACCAGGGTTTTAGCCCCTTTCCTAGAAGGTTAGACTCCTGAATCCAGCTGTTAAAAATCCAGTTTTCTTTCACCAATTCAGTAATTTAGGCTATGGCTCTTAGCAACATTATTAATCACCAACCAAATAAATGTGTCTCTGTTCATTCGGATGCTATTGAAAGAACAGCCTACTCAATCCAGCCGTTCACTGAGTAAAATGACGAAAAAAGACCACGTTAAAATACAATGGTAACTTTATTAGCTACAACCACACAGTATTATATCTAATAACTGTTACTGTTTGGTTTGGTGGTCCAAAGGTTTTGGCTCTGTCTGTTTTTTTACTAACCTGTTTTTGGTCCAGTCAGTCCATCCAATAGCAGCTCAAAGAGATTTGGATCAATTTGATGCAACAATAAGAGGCGATTTGCAAGGGGGTTTACTTTATAACTCACGGTAGCACGGTAGGACTTCTCCCTTCTAGCTATGTTGGTTAGAATGTAGCTTCAGCTTCTAGCAGCTTCTTTGGCGCTGCTCCATGCCAGGCGGTCACGGTCAAGTTGCTTCTAACGGTTCCTTCAACCAACAGCGATCTAGTGTTTTTTAAACCTATGCCTGAGTGGTTTGTCTTCAGAGCTGCGTGGTTCCGGTGTTCTGAGAAAATGGATCGCAACAACAGCCAGCACCATGTTTCTCCAAGTTGGTTGTGGATAAGGGTGATGCCCATAGTTATTTTTCCACCCTCATGGGGTCATATGGGTCAAAAAGTTCAGCTTTGGTCTTTTTTGACTAGTTGTTCTGTATTATCTACAGAAGTAAATAAAACAATAAAAAATAAAAAACAGCAACAAGAATTCTCATGGATGCTTGTACATTTAATACATTTTCTGAATTGAACAGTTCATTTATTAATGTCAACAGATAGACTGTGTTGAGTTTTAAATCTTTGTAGCTTCTCCAGAATTACCATTTGAACATTTGAACGGCATGTTCTTTGATTTTGCTTCTTCTTGCCCAGCATTTCATATTAGGTTGACAGCTTGTCTTGCTAGGTTTGCAGTTCTGCCATACCTTTTCCTTTTTAATGTGATAGATTCGACAGTATTCTGTTTCAACCTTGTTTTCTTGTAATACCAAACCTTGCTTTAACCTTCTCCACAACATTTTTTTTGACATCTCTGCTGTTGTTCCTTCTCTTTTTAATGACCCCAAGAAAGAAGACTGATTGGTACACAGACAGTAAATAATCTATGTGGATTTTTGTCAAAGGGTTGTTATCAATTTTCAATGTAGCCGGTGTACTATCCCTTTTTTATTGTAACCGGGTATAGGAATATTTGAATATATGCAGCTATTCTAAAGTGAAATTATTATTACTTGCTATATTTGAACACATTGAAAATAAATAAATAAATCATGAAATAAAAAAAACAACTCTGTGTTTGAAGTTAAATTGGTTTGTCTGATTTACTTTTTCATTCTACCTCTTAAAGGCTTTGGGGGGGCCCCTTTGGGATGCCCCCCGGGTCGGGGTTGTGGCTTCGCTTTGTTGGGGTGGGTGCCGGTGGTGCGCGGTGCGGTGCATCGTGCGCGGTTTGGGAGTGGAGGGTTGCTTGGTGTTTGGCGGCGGGCCGCGGCCGCCCTCCTCTCGGCGGCCCGTCGGCGGTGCGTGGCCGGAGCGGGGTGGGTCGTGCTGCTTTCGCGCCGGGGTCGCGTCTGTTGCTTTCTTTTTGCTGCTTGTGCCGGCTTCTGGCGCGCGGCTGGGGTGGCTTTGCTGCTCTGGCTCTCTGGCGCGCGCCGGGCGGGGAAGCTCTGTCCTTTGTTTTGCCTTGCGGCTGTGTTTGCTGTGGTCGGTGGGAGTGGAGTGGTTAATAGATAAAAAAAAAAAGGCACACTATGCCACATTTTTCAGCTAATTAATGTGTTCCATAACGTTTTGGATGATTAAATTAGTCATTTCAGGTCGAACAAAGGTTTTCTCGGCCGCCCTGGTGGTCTGTAGGGGAAATACCGTACTTGCAATTGCAGGAGCCCTCGGCCCGCACCCACAGGCTCAGAAGTCTCGTGTATCGCGAGAGTCGGTCTTGCTTTATGGCGAGAACTGCTACACGCCCCCAGTAAAAGGCATGCTCGTTGCCAGCGCAGTGGCGATATTTGTGCAGTTACCATGGCGAAACCAGTGAGAAAACAGCGAAAGCCCATGTCGGAGCAGGCAAGAAAGAGGAAAAGGGCTCTCTACCGCAGTAGACATGGTGATTCAATGAGTTCACTTGTCTGCTAAGCTCAAAACAACCGCCCCTGGCTTGACGGAGAAACCAGGAGAACAGCTGAGCATATTTACGACAGTGCACAGAGCCTAGCTGGAAAATCAACACTGTTTGCATAGTATACCTTTAACACCATTCACTTCTTCCATTCTATTTATTCATGCCCATTCCTGTATGCATATCAGCCTCATTTTCTGCATTCCCTCCTTATGCAAATAAGTAGGAGTGGGTCAAAACGGGACAGCTTCTGCCTGTTACTTGATTAGACTCCATAGAATCGACCTTTTATTAAGCCAGCCACAGTCAAACCAGCGATACCTACCGTGAGTTAGCTTACCTTAGGCATTTAGCAGCCTTATTTAAAAACAATAATAGTATTTCTGACTTTATATGTTGTGTGAACACTCAACAGTACATGTGTTTCTGTTACTTGCACAGTCGGAGATCCTTAATTATATGTTATCCTCAGTTTCCTCCAAAAGTAACTGCACTCCCTGCTTCAAGAGTGTACATTCAGCAGAGAAGCTCATTTAGTCTCCATCTCATTCTTGACCAGCTATGGAGAAATAAAGATGCCTCACTTTTGTTAAAAGGACAGAAGTAAACTATTAACCCTGTTGTTAAGTTAGTCGGTTACAAGAGAAAATTAAGCTTATTGTTCTACTGTGATGTCAAATCGATCTCAGGCTCGATTCATATAAACATTAATGCCATGTTATCAACAAGCAAATAACTATGGTCATTTGCAGATGTTTGACGAAATTCCTACTGTACGTGTTCTGATTCTTACACATCTCTAGAAGTCCTCTGTTGCAGCGCACCACTAAAAAAATTCAATAATATCCTTTAACTACCCGCTGAATGGTTCATCCCGGTGTCACTCGATTTAAATTGTGCTGGTATTGGAAATCAGCTCCCAAATAAGGTTTCTTCTCCCAGCATCTGCTCACACAGAGCAGCTTCAGACCAAGTATATACAGGGCAGAGACTGACATAACAAACTTACTGCGGTAAATAGTTGCAGTACAGGTTGTGAAATATGAAAATATAGAGGAGCAATAGAATAGACACAAATGAATAAGCTACTAAATTATTTTGTGGGAGGGAAAAAAAAGCTTTCAGGTACACAATATTTAAGTTTGATTTAATTGTATGAAGACTGTCTGACATTCCATTGCTTTACTTTGTGTCAGATATTATTCCGTCATTCTTGTTTTTTCTTGCAGTGCAAATATGTTTACACATGGACTCTCTCTGTTGTCTGTCATTGTAGCGATGACTTTTGTGCCCGCAATGAGACCGTATGACCAAATCTGTTTTCTGCCTACAAACAAGGTTATACGTGTTATAAGATGCAGAAGCATTCTGACGATGGGGTCCATAATATCTCTGACACCTCTACATTTATTAGTGTACCCTTTTATTAGCCTCTATGACTTCTCATATGATTTTGGTGTTTTTTGCATGTTCTTTTCAACTCTGAATCAAAGAATTCTGGATATATACCACCATGCATTCAGTCTCTCAATTTGATCATGTCAAACAGTGAGTACTTCATTCTAGATATCAGGCAGATATCCCAAAATCAAGAGTTAAGAAACAAATGGATGTAAATTAGCAGCTGGATCATGTGTAATGATGATGCAGTATAATAAGTCAAGTGATCCTCAAGCACTAAAGCCCTGATTAATCTGTACCAAATTAGATCTAATTTTGCATTAATCTGTTTTGATTTGTAACCATTTATTTTCTATTCTTTTGCTCCTCTATACTATCATAATCTGGAACCTTTGAAGTAACTAGTGTAGTCAGAAAAAACTATTTCCTATCAAATTCCTTATTAATATTTGATTTATCTTCAAAAAGTTTCTCAAGGGGCCACACCTGCAGGGCTATACAGTGTCCGGGTGAGAGGAGATTTCTTCTTTATAAGGAAATGTTTGGAAGGAAAAAAATAATAATTCTCATAACAGGCCGCAAGGCCAGACTCTTTGCCAAGGTTTATTCAGTATCAACTGTCTGTAACTATTTTGGATTAAAATGTGGAAACCTTAACAGTTATTGTGCAGGCTTTAAGGTAGTGAGAAAAACTTTGGGTAGATACAGTAAGAGCAGGGCAGACCATAACCTGTGTGTTATGATATGTCTTGATCTTACCTTTGCAAAGATAAATTAAAGTGCAACTGAGTGAATTACCATTGATCTCCTTTATTTAATAATTTTTTCATAAGACACCACTTAAAGCAGTATGTTTGTTATGGAAACCTTGACGACTAAAAAAAGACTTCAACAGTGTCATGATGGGTAACAGAGCTAGCCCAAAATGCAGAACACACACGGAGGCTGGATAAAAGTTCAACAGAGTTTATTAAGGTTTCACAAAAACACACGATTATGAACTGATCTGGAACTGGTTAGGGCTGGTTCACAGAAGTCTTGACTGGGACCAGAGACTGTTGGTTAGCAGAGTTCATGAGGAGCTAAAGCATCTAGCTTCAGACTTAGCATTGCTGACCTTGATCTGAGCTTCCAGCTCTTCACTGAGAACAGCAGGGGATATCCACATAGGAAATCTTCAGGTTGACTCCACTTAGGAATCATCAGGTAAACTCCACATAGGAGTCTTCAGGTTAGTTCCACATAGGAATCTTCAGGTTGGCTCACCAGGGCTGATAGCAGGTTAAGCTCACCCAGAGCTTTAGGCTAGAGACAGGTTTCCAGTGAGGCAGCTCTCCCAGAGCTTCAGGCCAGAGACAGGTTACCAGTGAGGCAGCTCTCCCAGAGCTTCAGACTAGCGACAGGTTTCCTGTGAGGCACAGACAAAGGAGAGATTAGAATCTGATCTCACACTAGAGACAACTAAGATTCTTCCAGTAACAGAGGCTCAGGTTGCTAACCTAACTAAGATCCACACTGCGGCATGGAAGCAAGATCTGGCAGGAGCTTAAAAATGGGAAGTCTCCTGATGAGAAGATGCATAACAGGTGTGCTGGAAGGTTGCAGCCCTAGGAGACCCATGGCGCACTCTGCTGGAGACAGGGGGTAATTTCCAGATCCCAACAGTAACTCCAGTCCTAAAAGACAACAACAAAGAGCAGAAGAGGATCCTCGGCGCCCTCTGGTGGGCAAGCCTGAGGATCCCAACAGTGCCCCCCCCTCAAGGGCGGATTCCAGACGCCCCCTGAAAAAGTCCAAAAAATAAACAAAAAACAACCCACCCAGGGCGGGCGGAGGGGGCACTAGGGCAAGGAGGGCCAGGAACAACAAAAAACAGAGTCCAGAAAACAAAAAACAACCCACCCAGAGTGGGCGAAGAGGAAAACAGGCCAGGAGGGCAAAAACTCTGTTCCACTACCGGTGGGACCGGTTAAAAGTCCTTTCAAAATCCTGGATGAATCTCTCATAAGAACAGTTAACTCTTGTTTTAAACGGAAATCTGGTCTCCGCGCATTCAAGGGCTTCTCCGTAACAGAGCTAGCCCAAAATGCAGAACACACACGGAGGCTGGATAAAAGTTCAACAGTTTATTAAGGTTTCACAAAAACACACGATTATGAACTGATCTGGAACTGGTTAGGGATGGTTCACAGAAGTCTTGACTGGGACCAGAGACTGTTGGTTAGCAGAGTTCATGAGGAGCTAAAGCATCTAGCTTCAGACTTAGCATTGCTGACCTTGATCTGAGCTTCCAGCTCTTCACTGAGAACAGCAGGGGATATCCACTGTGGTGCAAAAATAATGTCCTACAGATAATGAATAGATGGTTAACTAGTTATAGTTAATTATTATCCTATTCAACATCGAAGGCAAAATCAATTTAGTGTTCTTAGGTGGATAATTATAGCCCTGAATTATCTACTTACCGGTTGCTGATCCACAACTGGAGGGTTCCGGGACCGGCTGTTAAAATCCCGGTATCCACCAGTCTAGTGGCCCAGGTTAAGTATCAGCAAAGCCATTAAATTATCAATAAAGAACCTTCTATCTCTGTTTATTCGCACTATTACCAAAAAGGGGGTGGATTTGCGCTGAGTGATAAACCCTCCGTTATATGAATGACCAAAACCACTACAGATTAACCAATGATGTCTTTATTCTAATAATTCAGGATTACAGAAATCTAACATCTATGCAAACACTACACACTACTAGAAAAATAAACACGAGGTAGATTAAATGACTAGTTTAAAAGAAAAATCAAAAATAAAGAATTAATCGAGATAGAAACAAAGAAATAAAACCATAAGAGTCCGTTTACTGGCGTCTGAGATTGTCCAAAATATGCCAGATATTAATACATTCACTAATGTCCGCTAGCAGCAGGTATGATGATAACAGTGCAATTGATCATGTAACATTAACACATCCAGCTTAGTATTGGTAAAATTATTAAACATGTATTAACAATAGCAGCAGAAATCGTTTAGCAAAACCCCTTTTTGCCTGATAATGTAGCGATGTGTGTGAATGGGTGTAGCTAAATGAGGGACCACCGCCCTTTGTTCTCCACGCAGTGAGGGGAACAAAGAGAAATGGGGGAGGGACAACCTATAATCAAGATGGCGGCATCCACGGGGACCCCACGTGGCTGAATGTGATAACTTTATGACTATCTCAAAGCAGAAACAACGAAGAGGACAGGAAAGCCAGAAAGAGAATAAAGAAACACACACTTATTTCAACCAAATGAACAAACTCTTAATCAGCACAGATTAAAAAAAAAACATCAGTATTAATTGAAAACCCTGAATCTGCCTGACTCTCGCCTGAGCAAGGAAAGGAAATTGATTTTACTGTGAGATGCTTCCTCGTCCGTGAAAGGCTGGCATGTCCAAGGCAACCGCGGCTTGGTTTCTGCCGCGCAGAGGGTTCTCTGCCACCGGTCCGCCGGTTCGGTGCTACAGCAGAGGGCTTGATATGCTCACGAGTTGAAGAGGATGGATTTTAGGAGGTGGTCGGCAAAAGAGCGTCCTCTCAGCCGATTCGTCCAAGGAAAGGGGAAAACGAAACTCACTCCGCGGTCAGCTTCAAAGGCTTCTGTTTCCCCAGTTGGCGCAGCCGCTATGCATGATGGAACACTGCGATCGGTGACTTTTGACTTTCTTCTGGTATTTCACGTGAAATGGAGCCTCTCCTATCGGGTTAAAAACCCACCGGAAAAGAGAAGGAAAAAATGTCTGCTTCTGGCTTTTAAACCATGTGTGACACGGGAGCACTTCCTGTGAAAGTATCGGCTGATTCGTCTGTGCCATGAGTGACATGGGGGAACTTCCTGTTGGAGTATTCGGCTGATTGGTCCATTTGAGGTGGCCGCCTCCCACAGTGGGCCGGGTCTTCTTTGTTCTTGTTTTGGAGGGAATCCTTTGTTCTCCTTTGTGGAGAAGAGGAGGGGGATGGGTTCAGATCACCCAACTGGTTGTTGTTCCATCTTGGGCAATATATCCCAACATATCCCCCCCTTTTAGCTTTGAAGATTGGGTATCCATCTCAGTCTTTAAAGATAACCAGGTCCATTAATCCATATTGCCACAAGATTCCGTTTAGGTTTCCAATTGGTAACTTGGCAGTTCGTTAGAAGTGGGTGCTAGCTCAGGGAGAGGAGGCAGGTGCTCGGCGAGTTTATTTCTAGCTAGCTAACTAACCTCATTGCAATGTTACCAAACATTGAGACACAGACATCTGTTGCACATTTACCACACTTCTAGCATTCTGGGTTCAGCGTTTATGCTTAAACAAGAGAAGAAAGGAAAGAAGCATGCAAAGAGGACAGAGATAGGTGAAAAATGCTAACTATGATTCATAGCTCTTTCTTTCAGGGGTTCTGAATCTGTGATGCTATGAATCCAGGGGAAAAGGGTGAAGGTGTCTAGTTTCTAGTTCTTATTCCCGAGCACGCGGTGTGCGCCGTCGCCGTTGTGATGATCCTGGGAATAAGAACCATGGAATGGACATTGCATAGCATCTGTGAGGTCATTTCTATGCATTGGATTGAGCTTGAGATCGATGTCAATATAGGCTAATATTGAGGAGGTTTAGGTGGACATGGGTTTATCTTTCAAAACTCATGTTTAACGCGGAATAAGCCTATACGCATTAGCTCTCTGAATGATAAGGAGATTTAGCATGAATCCAATTTCTAAGCTATCAGAGTTTACAAAAACTGGAACGACTAAGTTATAAGCCAGGTGAATTTGCAGGTGTTGCAGACAATAGAGACCGTTCAACTTTAAATCTTTACCAAAACTAGAAAGGGAATCAGATGCGTGTGATCACTCCTTTTAGCAAGCTGGTTCCAGATGAGTCGTCTAACCTGCATACATTTCTGACAACTTCAGAGGATATCATGTCAAGTTTTACCACTTCTGTTGGATCTATCCAGTGCATTATGCTCACAAATGGTTTATGGATATTATGACCTTGTAGTCACTCCTTTTAGCAAGCTGGTTCCAGATGAGTCGTCTAACCTGCATACATTTCTGACAACTTCAGAGGATATCATGTAAAGTTTTACCACTTCTGTTGGATCTATCCAGTGCATTATGCTCACAAATGGTTTATGGATATTATGACCTTGTAGTCCTTCCCTTAAGAAGAGGCTAGTTCAAAAGCTGTGAAATTTTGAAATGTGGAAGTGAAACCTTATGAGATCAGTGCATGTTTTCCTGTGTGTTAACATACACTCAATCTGACTGGTACTATGCACATGTGTTCTTAAGAATGGAGGTGCACTCCATTCCACGGGCGGAAGTGGATTCTGGGTTGCATTTCCTTCTGTGTACCTGCTCTATGGAGAAGAATGCTACAAATGCAAGATGTTGAGTACGTTCTATCGGGATGAGAACTGGTCCGATCCAGTTCATCTGTAAATTGAGCCAAATGGATGTAACCCCCCTTTGCTTGGGAGGAGTTAGTTCCAAAAGGGCTGATGATGGGAGCTGACAGCAGGTGGAATGTTCTGAAGAACATCCCTGTTTGCTGTCAGATGATGGAGACGATTGACTGGTCACCTGCTGGGGAGCGTGTCGGGTTGCTTTGCAGCCTCCCTGGACCTCTGCAGGTGAGCCATGGGCAGCAGCTGACCTGAACAGGCCACAACCGGTTCTACAGTCTAAGTAAGATCCTTTCCTGATCTTACATCCTGAGAAATGTTACTGACTTCCTGGTAGGGATGTTTTTCTGAGTGGGGATTGGTCTTCTCTGAAAAGAGGTGGACCAAAATAAAGGTTCTTCCTGAGGAGATCTGAGGGGATTCTGGGGGCTTACCACCTGGACCTTCCTTTTCCACTAAGTGTAATAAGGAAGCTGTGGAAGGTAAGTCCCCGCCTAGTCATGCTGATGGAGGCTTCGGGTCAGGTTTTCCTAGAGGATTTTCATGTCCAACTGGGTCTTGAGAGGGGTTGTTGATCTGACGAACCATTTCTGTTAACAACCTACGGAGGTTAGCTTCCATCTCCTTCATGGCTGACTGCTCTAGCTTCTCATCCTGATCTCTCCCTTCACACTCCTTCTTAAGCTTCCTTTGGTCAGGATGTCTGCTGTATCGGCTCATCTCTGATCTGTACCTCGTTTGGAACCCACTGTCCTCTCTATTCTGTGAACTCCTCCAATCCTGGAAAGCTCTCCTTTCTTGTGGGCCGGTATCAAGGTTGCGTGATCCCTTTTTAAGTCTGGCTTTGAAGGAGGAACCTCTTGTCCCTCCAACTCTAACTTTCTCCCTGATTCTGCCTGAACCTGTAGGACCCTGTGTTCGCTATCTGTACCCTTGCTGGTGCGGACGCGCGTTTCCCATGCAATCTGTGCATATTTCCTTATTTCTTGCATGGTGAGGGTTTTGGTTCGGCAGTACATGGTAACATCATATCTTATGCTGTCATGAAGATTGTGGAGGAAAAGATATTTTAGTGAGTGGTCTTCCTCCAACCCAGGGGCGCTGCGCCACTGAAAATATGCGGCTCGCAACCGACGGTATCAATCTCTCGGCGATTCAGGTTGAACAGGTTGCCGGTTTGCTTTTAAATCTGTGTGTTTCTAATGGTTTGATTCACTCACCTTTCAGTATGTAAGATTGGCTGGTTCGAAAGTGTGTATATGTGTATAGATGTGTGCGTGTGTATGTATATATATGTAGAAAACTGTTAACAAACAACTCGTGCACACAAAATGGATAATGCAGTGTTAGAAAACCTGGCAGAAGTGGTAAAAGGTGGCAGCAGCTGCACAGTTAAACCTGAGGTTTGTTTCTTTTATACCTGCAGTTTAAGTTTAACCACTCTCCAATTGTTAAAACAGTGTTTGTCCACAGCACAGAAAGCAATAGTGAAACAGCATGAAAGAAAGAAAAATGAAAATTAAGAAGAAAAAACAAGTCACTCCTTCTCTACACCATTCAGCTGCAATTTCAGAAGCCACCACCAAGGGGAGACAAGGTGCCTTCGCCTAGGAATTTTAAAACTGTTGTTGCAATAACACGCTTACGCCACCAGATGGCGCCAAAGAGAGCACTACACAATTTGGATCTCAAACACTGGAACCAGCTGAGTAATTGTAATTACATAAGCTACCACTAGGGGGAGATGACAATCTCTGCCAACGTGGCCTACACTGACTCAGTCGCTGTGACTTTAAGAACCCTTTTGTGCTGCACCAATCCACAATTTGATCTCACGGCTTCAGAATAACAGCAACCAACAAACAACGCAGCCGAAGTCCCAAATCACCAATTCTCTATTGGATTATAAGTCTGAGATTCAATTAACTGGCCGTTGAATCTACTCAAACCCGCTGGACTCCGTCACTGCAGCACCACAAATACACCCGGTCTATTTTAGCAGTAGTAGCGCTTTTAGCTGTTTTTAATTTCTGGATGATTTATCTGTTATTCTTATAACGGAAGTTTCAGTCTCAGGCCCACCCAGGGACGCCAATATGTGGTGCAAAAATAATGTCCTGCAGATAATGAATAGATGGTTAACTAGAACTGGAGATATCGTTAATTATTATCCTATTCAACATCGAAGGCAAAATCAATTTAGTGTTCTTAGGTGGATAATTATAGCCCTGAATTATCTACTTACCGGTTGCTGATCCACAACTGGAGGGTTCCGGTACCGGCTGTTAAAATCCCGGTATCCACCAGTCTAGTGGCCCAGGTTAAGTATCGGCAAAGCCATTAAATTATCAATAAAGAACCTTCTATCTCTGTTTATTCGCACTATTACCAAAAAGGGGGTGGATTTGCGCTGAGTGATAAACCCTCCGTTATATGAATGACCAAAACCACTACACATTAACCAATGATGTCTTTATTCTAATAATTCAGGATTACAGAAATCTAACATCTATGCAAACACTACACACTACTAGAAAAATAAACACGAGGTAGATTAAATGACTAGTTCAAAAGAAAAATTGAAAATAAAGAATTAAACGAGATAGAAACAAAGAAATAAAACCATAAGAGTCCGTTTACTGGCGTCTGAGATTGTCCAAAATATGCCAGATATTAATACATTCACTAATGTCCGCTAGCAGCAGGTATGATGATAACAGTGCAATTGATCATGTAACATTAACACATCCAGCTTAGTATTGGTAAAATTATTAAACATGTATTAACAATAGCAGCAAAAATCGTTTAGCAAAACCCCTTTTTGCCTGATAATGTAGCGATGTGTGTGAATGGGTATAGCTAAATGAGGGACCACCCCCCTTTGTTCTCCACGCAGTGAGGGGAACAAAGAGAAATGGGGGAGGGACAACCTATAATCAAGATGGCGGCATCCACGGGGACCCCACGTGGC
Organism: Cyprinodon tularosa; assembly: GCF_016077235.1. Classification (NCBI taxonomy): domain Eukaryota; kingdom Metazoa; phylum Chordata; class Actinopteri; order Cyprinodontiformes; family Cyprinodontidae; genus Cyprinodon; species Cyprinodon tularosa. The sequence continues at coordinate 812,995 of NW_024038320.1, forward strand.
TGAATGTGATAACTTTATGACTATCTCAAAGCAGAAACAACGAAGAGGACAGGAAAGCCAGAAAGAGAATAAAGAAACACACACTTATTTCAACCAAATTAACAAACTCTTAATCAGCACAGATTAAAAAAAAAAACATCAGCATTAATTCAAAACCCTGAATCTGCCTGACTCTCGCCTGAGCAGCACTTCGAATGCATCAAAAAGGAAAGGAAATTGATTTTACTGTGAGATGCTTCCTCGTCCGTGAAAGGCTGGCATTTCCAAGGCAACCGCGGCTTGGTTTCTGCCGCGCAGAGGGTTCTCTGCCACCGGTCCGGTGCTACAGCAGAGGGCTTGATATGCTCACGAGTTGAAGAGGATGGATTTTAGGAGGTGGTCGGCAAAAGAGCGTCCTCTCAGCCAATTCTTCCAAGGAAAGGGGAAAACGAAACTCACTCCGCGGTCAGCTTCAAAGGCTTCTGTCTCCCCAGTTGGCGCAGCCGCTATGCACGATGGAACACTGCGATCGGTGACTTTTGACGCAGGAAAACAAAAGCTACTTCCAGTCAGCTTTCTTCTGGTATTTCACGTGAAATGGAGCCTCTCCTATCGGGTTAAAAACCCACCGGAAAAGAGAAAGAAAAAATGTCTGCTTCTGGCTTTTAAACCATGTGTGACACGGGAGCACTTCCTGTGAAAGTATCGGCTGATTCGTCTGTGCCATGAGTGACATGGGGGAACTTCCTGTTGGAGTATTCGGCTGATTGGTCCATTTGAGGTGGCCGCCTCCCACAGTGGGCCGGGTCTTCTTTGTTCTTGTTTTGGAGGGAATCCTTTGTTCTCCTTTGTGGAGAAGAGGAGGGGGATGGGTTCAGATCACCCAACTGGTTGTTGTTCCATCTTGGGCAATATATCCCAACACCACATAGGAAATCTTCAGGTTGACTCCACTTAGGAATCATCAGGTAAACTCCACATAGGAGTCTTCAGGTTAGTTCCACATAGGAATCTTCAGGTTGGCTCACCAGGGCTGATTAGCAGGTTAAGCTCACCCAAAGCTTTAGGCTAGAGACAGGTTTCCAGTGAGGCAGCTCTCCCAGATTTTCAGGCCAGAGACAGGTTTCCTGTGAGGCACAGACAAAGGAGAGATTAGAATCTGATCTCACACTAGAGACAACTAAGATTCTTCCAGTAACAGAGGCTCAGGTTGCTAACCAAATTAAGATCAACACTGCGGCGTGGAAGCAAGGTCTGGCAGGAGCTTAAAAAGGGGAAGTCTCCTGATGAGAAGATGCATAACAGGTGTGCTGGAAGGTTCCAGCCCTAGGAGACCCATGGCGCACTCTGCTGGAGACAGGGGGTAATTTCCAGATCCCAACAGTAACTCCAGTCCTAAAAGACAACAACAAAGAGCAGAAGAGGATCCTCGGCGCCCTCTGGTGGGCAAGCCTGAGGATCCAAACAAACAGGTAAAATTAAAGGCAGGCAAAATAAATATTGCTTTCATGGATGCCGCTTAAAACAGAATGTCTTACCAAATATTGTGATCAAGGATTCCTTTGCAATTGAGATACAGAAAAATTGAAATTGCACTTCTAGTTTAGGTTCAACATATTGTGAAGTTTTAGGCTTTGTGTGTGAGAATACTCTCATTTTCACCCACAAAAAAGTTAAAGGATTTGCAAACTAGATACATACAGGTGCTGGTCATAAAATTAGAATATCATGAAAAAGTAGATTGATTTCAGTAATTCCATTTAAAAAGTGAAACTTGTATATTATATTCATACATTACATACAAACTCATATATTTCAGATGTTTATTTTGTTTAATTTTGATGATTACAAATGACAACAAATGAAAATCTCAAATTCATCATATCAGAAAATTAGAATATTACTGAAGACCAATAAAAACAAAGGATTTATAGAAATGTTGGCCAACTGAAAAGTATGAACATGAAAAGTATGAGCATGTACAGCACTCAGTATTTAGTTGGGCCTCCTTTGGCCTGTATTACTGCAGCAATGCGGCGTGGCATGGAGTCGATCAGTCTGTGGTACTGCTCAGGTGTTATGATAGCCCAGGTTGCTCTAATAGTGGCTTTTAGCTCTTCTGAATTGTTGGGTCTGGTGTATTGCATCTTCTTCTTCACAATACCCCATAGATTTTCTATGGGGTTAAGGTCAGGAGAGTTTGCTGGCCAATTAAGAACAGGGATACCATGGTCCTTCAACCAGGTACTGGTAGCTTTGGCACTGTGTGCAGGTGCCAAGTCCTGTTGGAAAATGAAATCTGCATCTCCAAAAAGTTGGTCAGCTGCAGGAAGCATGAAGTGCTCTAAAACTTCCTGGTATGTGGCTGCGTTGACCCTGGACCTCAGAAAACACAATGGACCAACACCAGCAGATGACATGGCACCCCAAACCATCACTGACTGTGGAAACTTTACACTGGACTTCAAGCAACGTGGATGAAGTGCCTCTCTTCTTTTCCTCCAGACTCTGGGACCTTGATTTCCAAAGGAAATGCAAAATTTACTTTCATCAGAGAACATGACTTTGGACCACTCACCAGCAGTCCAGTCCTGTTTCTCTTTAGCCCAGGCAAGACGCTTCTGACGCTGTCTGTGGTTCAAGAGTGGCTTGACACAAGGAATGCGACAGCAGAAACCCATGTCTTTCATACGTCTGTGTGTGGTGGTTCTTGAAGCACTCACTCCAGCTGCAGTCCACTCTTTGTGAATCTCCCCCACATTTTTGAATGGGTTTTGTTTCACAATCCTCTCCAGGGTGCGGTTATCTCTCTTGATTGTACACTTTTTTCGACCACATCTTTTCCTTCCCTTCGCCTCTCTATTAATGTGCTTGGACACTGAGCTCTGTGAACAGCCAGCCTCTTTAGCGATGACCTTTTGTGTCTTGCCCTCCTTGTGCAAGGTGTCGATGGTCGTCTTTTGGACAACTGTCAAGTCAGCAGTCTTCCCCATGATTGTGTAGCCTATAGAACTAGACTGAAAGACCATTTAAAGGCTTTTGCAGGTGGTTTGAGTTAATTAGCTGATTAGAGTGTGGCACCAGGGGCCATCAATTTTGAACCTTTTCACAATATTCTAATTTTCTGATATGATGAATTTGAGATTTTCATTTGTTGTCATTTGTAATCATCAAAATTAAACAAAATAAACATCTGAAATATATGAGTTTGTATGTAATGTATGAATATAATATACAAGTTTCACTTTTTAAATGGAATTACTGAAATCAATCTACTTTTTCATGATATTCTAATTTTATGACCAGCACCTGTAGATCTAAACAGTTTTTGGTCAGAGAAGATGAAAGGTACTACTTGCTCATATAGAAAGCTGTTACTCACCAATAAACCGAATGTATTTGTCGTGAATTGGGAAAAATATCTGAAACATACTGGACTTGTTTTTGCATGCATTTAGTGCATGACGTCCAAAGCAATTAGAATCTAAGGAGATGAATGGAGTTGTGCAGACTGCTTGCAGTCTTCAGAAACTCTGCCTGCATGGTTGTGATCAAGGTGGACCCCTTGATTATCTTGGTCATACATGCAGCAAGGAATGTAATGATTCTCATACAAGAGCCAAAGTGTCTAAGCAAAGCACACACACTTTTAGGCTAAATACAATAAAGGCCAGATCCATCAACATTTAGGTTGATGCACATTTTGTGAATATACCTAGGAACCATTTTGTTAATTTAGCAAATGGGACTGATTTTGACATTCACAATGAACAAAACATTTTAAAAAACAGTGTACTTACTCATGGTAGGAGGTCATGTCTAAAACAGATAAAGTGTGTGTCAGAGCAGCATATTTACCTTTAATGCCCCACCTGTTTATTCAGAGGGAATTTCCAGTACAATCTCTCTTGTGAATATTCAGTCTAGCAGAGGTCTGCAGATGGGCTCTCTACACAAAAAAACAAACCTGTATCAAAGCTTAGAGAGTCTGAAACAAGTTGTGTGTTTCTGATTCGAATTAATTGCAAGCTTTACATCTGTTCTCTGGAACTCACAAACTCCACACTGAAAAAAAAATAGAGGTTGACAGAACTTACATTTTCTAGGCAACGTGATGCATTTGGTTTTTTGAGTTTTCCTTACTTAAATTCACTGTGGTTGAGTTTACAAAGATTTTTGAGTTCTGCCAACTTAGGTTTTTGGAGTGTTACATAGAAATTTTGAGTTCTACCAACTTAGGTTTTTGAGTTTCACCTTTAAGTTCTGAGTTCTATCAACTTTGTTTTATGAGTTTGACATATAGATTTTGAGTTCTACAAACTCAGATTTTGTAGTGTTATCTGCAAGTTGAGTTCTATCAACTCAGTTTTTTTTAGTCCTACCGATCGTCTTTACTACCAATCATTCAACACACAAAAAATTATGTTAATACAACATTTTTATTGCTTCAAGCCAAACATTGCATCAATAGATACAGTATAAAACCATGTTCAACAACATAATCTTAACTGCACAGATCAAAGTAACCTGACACTGGACCAGAATGTTCTAGATTCGTAAGAGTGATGATGAGGGAAAAAACAGTAAGACACCATTTTAGTAAGAGGAAAACACACAGGTAATTTTTTGTGAAGTAAGTGTATTAACATATATGAAAAAATAACAGTTTTACAAATTTGGACGGCCTTCAGTTTGTTTTTTTCAATTGTAGTCTCTTTAAATTGGGTGCACCCTTTTAAAAAAAATAAAATGAAATAAAATGTCTTGTTTCCCAACGGAAAAAGAAAAAGGTTTTCCCTTTTTATCTCCGAGTTTTTCTTTTTAGTCCTACCACTCCGACAGGACGATGAATGCAAAAAAAGAAAGTCCTCTTCAGTCCAAATCCTTCTCTTCAGTCCAAATCCAGATGTTCACACGGTTGGCTCGCCATCTCCAATTAAGGAGAGAATCCAGAATCCAGGGTATCCAAAAAACCCAGCCTGCATAGCACAACAGGGCTTAGTTAAATCCATTCACTTCTTGTTCTTAACTGTACAGTTTATATCTCTCCAAGTATGATACATTTCAGTGTGTAATGTAACTTTTCTAACTCATTACGAATTAACTGCTGCATTACATGGTTAACATATAAAATGTTAATGTCACTGTTTTTCTTGTAAAGCAAATAAAATCATGAAAGCAAAAAATCCACATGTAAATAATGTAAATAACAGTAAATACCCACATCGGATTAAGAAAGTAAAATAATGTAGTCTTGTAATATTCTGTGCCTGAGTGCAACAACACTGCACTACATAAAACAATTTAGAAATTTAATAAGTTATTACACTCAACTTAATGTCTCTTTTCATTTGTACAATGAAAATAACAGGCACACTCTTTTCTCTATGCATAAACACTCACCCGCACATGCGCGGCATAAACACGCACGCGCACACGCGCATTATAAACGCGCATGTGCGCTGCTTTTCCTTTCATCAGAACGTGAAAAACATGTGAACTCATGCTTCAACTCGGTGGCAATACACCACAAGGGAATGCTAACTCACGGAGCTAACCGCTAACTGTCTGTACTTTGCAGCACTCACCGGGAAAACTGGTAAGATCCCAGGGTCGTTCCTCCGTGGTTCTCCAGATGCATAAAATCACAATGTCCGCCAATCTTCTCAAACACGAGGGAAAAAGGCTGTGCCCTTGAAGAAAGGGATAGGAAACCCCGTACCGTAGTGGGCGTGTCCATGAACATAAGCAGTGCGCATGCCCATGAGTTTACAGTTGAGGGAACTCAAAAAATCTTGTATAGGCGATTTAAAACTCCTTGTTAAACCAACTTCTGAGAATTTGAGTTGGGCAAACGTGTATTTATTTGTTAGATGTCAAATTTATATTTCTGAGTCGGATTACAATACAATTGTGTGTTAGAACAACAATTGCCATTTACTTTTTTAACAGTGCATAGACTAACTTTTTTTTCTGAAATATTGGATCCATCATAAATTCTATAACATTCTGTGTTATGAAAGCTATGCGGTTTTCAACAACTACTGTAACCCCAAACATTGAAGCCTTTGGGTTGTATAGAGCCCCGCTTAGATATAAGGCATATATATTATTAAACAAACCTCTATATTGCAGTAATGGTAAAAAAAAAAGGTATACCCTGAAAACACTAGAGATCTAGGGCTTAGTCTACCCTCAGAGACAAGAAAGAGAAAAACATAAGAACATTATAGCATTAAGAAACAGTCATACCTTTTTCCTTTCAGGGAAGAGAGAATAAGTTAGATGATGCTACCTAAAGCAGCTGAGCCAAAATCATTAAGGGAATTAATTTTCCCAAGAGGGAAAGCGGCCTCCAGATGTAGGTAACACAGCAACATTCTCAGCATTAATCCACTACCATATTTGACACACAGTTTGTCTCTGTGCCTCCTTGATCCAGCATCACACAGGGATAGTTGATAGATATCTGATGCAAAGGTAAACACCGTTCCCTCACTCTAGTGGTCACATAGGGGTTGCAGTCACGCGCAGAGCAGGAGAGAAACAGCGTCTGAGAGAAGTGTTTTCTCTGATCAGGTACGCCTGCAGCACCAATCAATTCACCTGCATGAAGAAGCAGACACCAGCAATTTTCTTGTCCTTATTTATGTCACTTGCTCTCGCAGTGTGGAGAAAGTATTTTCAGTAACACCTGTGGTTACATGTAAAGATCCCTCTCATTAGCACATCTTCACTTGTTCTTTATATATGGGTACGCTTGGTGATTTGTGGGAAAATCTATCTGGATTTTAAAAATTGGGGTTTTGTACACAGATAATTTGGTACGCTCATAGGGATGCATGCATGTGTGCACAATGGAGCCACAGTCCAGAAATTGATTTGACAAGGAAAGGGTTTAGCTCAGATGAGAATGTGTGAGCACAGCAGGGGCATAGCAAGGAGCAAGGACAGCAGTAAATCAGCGACTCTGCACTGCATAGTAATACCAAATCCTTCTCTACCAGAAGTCTATTACTGTAGATTCATGGCAGGCCGCTACATCAAATACAGTATCTTTTATTCCCAAGAACAGGTTCCGCAAGTTTAATATTTCTTAAAGTTCATTATTCTACATTTATTTGGGTTATTTATATATATTTTTTAATCGGAAAAATTTGCCAAAAACCTGCACACATTAAAGCTAACCATGTCTTTGAAAAGTTTTCTTCTGGATTCTTTAATCGTTTTATCCTGTTTCAAACACAAATTTCAATATATCTTATCGAACACAAGAGAGTGCATAATTGTAGGAGAGAATGGCACATTGATTTTCAGGTCTTCCCTTAGATTCCTATTTGGATTTAGGTCTATACCATTGCAGCTATGGCATATTCAGGTTCAACCTATTGAAACTCCAGTCTCAAGTCTCCTGCAGCCATTACAGGTTTTCTTCCAAGATTGCTCTGCATTTGGCTCCATTCGTTACACAATTGTCTCTAATAGGTTTCCATGTCTTTGCTGCAGAAATTCTCATGTTCTCTACTGCCACAAGTATCATTGTGGGACTGTGTGTTCAGGGAGATTTGCTACACAAACCCTTTTTAAATTTGCCAAAGGTTTTGTCTCATGCAGTTTTTAGAATTGTCCAATAACTGCCCTATAAGTGTGAATACTTGAAGTTCCTCCAGAGTAAGCATGAGAATCTTGAATCTCTGGTTCATGTCTCCCTTGCATTCAGGAATTTATTCTAGTGTTTTTGTGCTATGAGGTGAAATATTGTTTTCATACAATTTTTTAACCAAACCTTAATTTAATGTACTCCCAAATTTTACCCCTGTAAGAGATGTTCTTTGATCTTCATGATGCTGTTTCTTCTCTAATGTTTAACAACAACTCTGTGGGGACTTCAAAGAACAACCAGGCACCGAATATATCATCTTGTGTTTAGAGCACATATGTTTTTGTGAATGGAAAACACCCTTTTTATGTTTAACTACAGAGTTGTGACATGCTCCAAGTGTTTCTGTATTTTTAGTACATTTGTAAACAAATGCCTTTCATTGGCATACTTTATTTCTGCATGCATTTACAACAATAATATGGCCATGCATATAGGTGGTGGAAATAATTATATCTGATAAAAAAAAAATGGTTAAAAGAATGTACAGTAGTTACTGAGACTGTGTTTTTGCAGTCATCTATTCTCCTTGGCCTGTGACTGATTAAGTTTTCTTTGATTGTGTAAACTATAACTCCAACAGAATGTGCTCACCTATCAAAAAAATTCAATAATGTCCATGGTTTCTACGCATGCAGACTGTTTTCATGTTTATTAAAAAGGGGACATTTACAAACCCTTAATTCATTCCAAAGTGTTACTGTTGACAGTATGCCAACTATACCACTGGTAAATTTTTGAATTATCCTTGCTCCTAAACAAGGGCGTAGGAATATGTTTACAATTGGGGGGGGACACATGTCGGAAATCTGAGATTCGTAAATATTCAACAGAAACATATCTTAAGTACGCTACTTAAAAAAAGGCTATTTAATCTTTTACTTTATTCCTTTATAAATGTGTTTGCAAAAATAATGCATTTAAAATTTACATAATGCATTTGTTCATAAGATGTGAGCATATCACCAAACAAAATGACTGGAGTCTTTTATTAAGCAAAGGTAGATGTCTTTCAAGGGCTTCAGCCCTTGGCATATTTAGTGTCCGCATACGCACTAGAAAATCAAAACAATTCAGTAGGCCACACAAGTGCAAAGTTTGATATGTTTTATTTTGCCAAACTTGCAATAATGGTCAAAAATGAATTTATATAGGTTGACTGACAGAGGGAGCTGACAGTGTGTTGAAGAATTATGGACAGGGCGCTTTGAAGCATCTGGTTCAAAAACGCATTCTGAACCTTTGGTAGAGATCCATCTATCCTTCCATTTTCTGTACACCCTGTCCCTTAGTGGGGTCGGGAGGTGCTGGTGCGGGGTCCACCCTAGACAGGTGGCCAGTCTGTCCAGACCTTTGGTAAAAATGGCGCCTTTAATTCCAATTTGCAGTACAGAACAGAGAAAACTACAGATTTGTCAATGTTGTGTTAATCTGTTTATAGTGTAAAAAGAGGAGCCAGCCGTTTATTTGAGGAAATAAAGATGCAGAAGTTAATTAGTTGGTTAATTAGTGGTTGTGCAGCAGTCCGCTGCACGACCAATGCGGCCGCCGCTGCTAAGAGTTAGAATTAATTCTCCCTGTGGTTAACTAACGATCAGGAGCGCGGCAGGTATAACATCTGTCCATTTCGGTGAATCAAAACCATGCAAAAAATAAAAAATCCTCGTAAAACGCACGCCCAGACCGGGCTAATTTCAACACAAGTTGTGTTAGGTGACTGTTACTCACACTGACGTTTCTCTTTTAAAAAAATCTGAGTAAGTCCTGCTGCTGTTTCAGCCTTTTAGTTGGTGGTGGCATTGTACTGAAATTAGATATAAAAAAAAATATATTAAAAAAACATTTTGGCTAGCGTGGCAAACGTCTAGAGAAAGTTAGCAGTTAAATATTGGATGAGTGATCAGCCCAAGACTACGGAAGAGGATTAGGGCCACTGGAGAAAAAAAAGTTAAGTGATTTTTACATTTTATTTCAGTTTAATACGGGAAAAAAGTCAGAATTCTGACTTTTATTTTCAGAATTAAGACTTTTTTTTCTCAGAATTCTGACTTTTTTTCTCAGAATTTTGGATCTTAATGTAGATGGGCACCATGAAGGCAGAGATGTGGAGCACTCAGCTTCACTGACAAAGATGTGAGTTGTTTGAGAGAGCCAGTGACACATTGGTAGCCTGGGTGCCAGTCAGAACTTAGTCCCGCCCACAAGGTTTGAGTTCGGGGAAGTTCGGTCTGGCTCTGCTCCATAGTAGCTCGAGTATTATCGCCCACTGTCAGGCGATCCAATCAAATTGTCAGGGCGGACTTTATACGATGATGGACAGATGATCAAGAGTAATGTAATCAACCACGTGACCAAAGCGCGCTTGGGTGACAACAATAATGGCTGCCGCTGGAGAGTTTGGGTGAGTAGATTCTGCTATTAGGTCTGTTCTAGAAGATATCGACAGCAAATTAATTTTAAAAGAGGAACAGAGAAACGCGATCAAGTCTCATCTTCTTATTCTAGGCGTGAAACTGCCCGCTTTGATTTTTGTGGACAACAACTATGCCTCGCTTAACATACGTCACGCACTCCGTTGCTCTTATTGGTTGTAGATCTATCCAATTGAGTGCAGAGGCATTTTTTTCCCTGGTTCGTTCGAAACACGCCCCATAATCACAGCTCTATGGAGCAGTATCAGACTCATATTCTGACTAGAATTGAGTAGGACTACGTCAGGCTAACACATTGGTGGAAAATGACAGAATTAGGCAACTTTTTACGTGCCCGAGGGGTCCCCTCATTAATGGAGGAGCAGAAGGTCATTAAAACAAGAGAGCTAGTCTCTAAAAGTGACATGGCTATGGCTTGATGCTAACATGTTTGTTGTTAAACATACTTTTGTTATATTACATTTGTGTTGTGTTTTCCAAATAGTGTAGAAAATTAATGGTGGGTTTATAATGTTTACCTTTTATGAGCAGGACAGGAAGAAGAGAAGTGTAGCATTACCTCCAACTAGTTAAACTCATAATTATGAAGTTATTCAACAAATCCCTCAAGTAAAAAAGTGCAACTTTTATTTTTTATTTATTTTATTTTTTTTTTTACCAGATTTGTTGATTAATTTCAGAATTATGTATTCCTTCCAAATTTCCAAATCTGAAGAATTTTTTAAACCAATATCTACATTATTTAACATTTAGTTTGTTTTAGCAGTACTTCCTGTTATATTTCTTTATACGTATATTTTACATTTTCTTGCACAGCAAGCTCAGCAGATTTGAAATTGTGTGCTTGTGTAAACACAATCAATCTTTACTCTAAACATATATTCTGGTTATTTTTTAGTTAGACCTTCTTGTTTATATATATATCTGTATAGTCCCCCCCCCCCCCCCCCCCCCCCCCCACCCCAACCAAAAAAAACTGTAAATTGATTAGAAACATTAATCATCTTTCAGATTTCTGAGAAAAAAGTCAGAATTCTGAGAAAAGTCAGAATTCTGACTTTTTCCCCCATGTTAAACTAAAAAAAATTAAAAATCAGTTAACTTTTTTCAGTGGCCCTAATCCTCTTCCTACAAGACTAAGATGACTAAACCAAAAAGATTCAGTTTCTATATATGAAAGTGAACTGACAACAAGACGTTATAAATAAGCAATATTCATAGCAGCATTCCCGACAGACCATTTTACCTCATTCACAAGTTTCTGACTTTCTGTATTGCTGTTTCCCTCTGAGTGCTCAAACACTCAACAGTTCACAGAGGGGAGGGGGAGTACAGTGACGTAATGCTATGCTGCACCTTCAAAATAAAAGCACGATAGTTAAAAAATTGTCAAAATCTAATATTTTGCGGTACAATTTTTGGGGGGGACATATCCACCTGGCTTTTATATTGGGGGGGACATGTCCCCCCCGTCCCCCCCGCTTCCTACACCGCTGACTCCTAAACATTTAGCAAGCAACTGTCAGAGAGAGCGATTGAGACAATAGCAACCTAGCCAGTGGAAGAGTAACAGATAGCAGAGGTTGTTAACTTTCTGCAGAGTCAATCACTCTCAAACTCACAATGCTTTCAGATCAGCCCAATGACAAAACATAGAGACCATGTGGAAAAGATTTCCATGTGGAGCAGCTTTATCCAAGCCATGAATCACCAAGTGCAAAGCATCATATGCTGTGGTGTACAGCAAGCTGCCACTGGATTTTAGAGAAGTCATTGTCTGGAGTGATAAACACTGCTCCAGTCCGATGTGTATTATTCAGAAGGATATTTTTCTGACTGCATTGTGCTGAGTGTAAACTTTGGTGGAAGGGGGATTAGTTTGTGTTCTTTTGTCAGAACTTGAGCTTCGCCCCTTCTTTCCAGTGAAAGTAACTAAATTAAACAGTTCATTTTACAAAGACATTTTGGTCAATTACAGGCTTCTCCCTTAATGAGATCAGCTTGGTGATATCTCCTTCCTCTTCCCTCTTAACTATACATCAAAATACATAGTAAGGTCTTATAAAGACATTTATAAGAAAATCTGGTGTTGATTAAAGTGTTTCTCCTGCATAGGGTCCTAACCTCAATCTGATAAAACATCTACAGGAAAAATTAGAGTGAAACTCGGAGCCATGGAATCTTATTTGAATTCAGTCTAGAAATTTAAGTATGGAAGAACTGTCAAAAAAATTCCATAACCATACTCCAAAATCTTGTGTAAAGCTTTCCAAGGAGAGTTGAAGCTAGCTGTAAAGGGTGGACCATTTTGAAGATTTGAACCCAATGACATGTACCTCTGGACATATGGTGCTTGATCTTCACAAATCCAGATAAGGTGGTGGTGTGTGGAACTTATAAGACACTTAAATAGGTTTGATTGCGCCCCATTTAAATGTGCAAATTTTGTTAGCTACTGAAAGTTTGAGAATGAGAGAAAGGAAATGTTCAAACCCTTAAAGAAGGAGGAAATACTGATAATAACAATCTTGAAATAAAAACAATTTGGCAATTTGCCAAGGAAGCTTGGCAACTGATGGGAGTTCCTTTCTTGCATAAACAAATGCAAGAAAGGATTTTCCTTTACAAACAATTTTGCAGTGTTTTAAGTGATTCCAGTGTGTGAACTTGCAAAGGAGAGCTGAAGGAACTGAGGTCCTAACAAATCATATTCAGCATGGTCTCAGCTGTGTTCTAATGGACAATCAGCACACTATATCTGGCTGACATTTTCCCCTAGCTTATCAGCTGCTTTGTCTATGTTCAGGAGTGATGTTTTTGGCCCATGATTAAGCCTTGACCTTTTGCTCGACATGAAGATAAACAACACAGAATCTGGTAAATAATATGCCATGCACACTCCTGGTTTTACTGCAGAGGTTTGAAATAAAGTAAAATTACATATCAAAAGGTTATGTCTTTGCAACATTTACAGTACATACATAGCAGGTTTGTTTGATTAGCACAATCCTTTACACTGTTAAACAAGGTGTCATCTGGTTTGCTCTGCTTTTTAGATGCATTCATATCATCTCTTAACACCCCTTAATCCCCCTTTGAAGAAAAGCACCAAAAAGAATAATAATGCCAACAACATATTTTAAAAGGGAGATTTTTCATTAGAGGTGATGTGTAGTATCCAATAAAGATGTCAAATGATGATTTCATATCTAGTGAAAAAAAAATGGCTATCAAGCTTTGCCGTTTTTAAAAATAATAATTGTCATCTAATTTGAGAACTCTGAATGCCTGACATTAACTGTTTCTCCAGTGTTCCTCCTTCCAACTTCTATCTTTTAAATCTGATTAATCTATATTGCAAATTTAAGAAGCACTGCTGTTGGAAAGAAAATGCACACAAAACAAAAGAAAAACATTAAAGATTGTTTCTCAAAGATTAAGCAAATATAAAAGAAAATACAAAGAGAATATAAAATAAATGAGAAAAAACTCCCACACTCTATTAAATGCTGGAGAGTAAAATGTGTTTTAAGGAAAGATTTTAAAATGTAAGAATTGAAGCCGGGAGAGCTGGTTGCACAGTTTAGTGGCTGAAAAGGCGCAATCACCTCTTTGGAGGAGGATGGACCTTTAAAGCACAACATTATTGGTCATCAGTGTAGCTCTATGGGTACAATGAATATCTTTTTTGTAAAGTTGCGGGTCTCATTACGAATTCTTGTGCCCCAGCATAAGGGGCCTGTTAATGACTGTCTGAAATGTCATATGTACAGTAGGAAAGAGTCATCAAATTCTGAGTAAAGAATTAGTTTATTTTTTTAATTTTAAAATGTGCGAGTTGAAGATTTAAAGTTACTACTAAGCTCCAAATGAAAGTTTGAGAAGTTTTAAAATGGTAAACTTTATGTTTAACCTGAGCCTGTTTTCAGGTAAAATCTCACCCTGTTTATTTGCACCACACTGTTAAAAAAGTAAATGGCAATTGTTGTTCTAACACACAATTGTATTGTAATCCAACTCAGAAATATAAATTTGACATTTAACAAATAAATACATGTTTGCCCAACTCAAATTCTCAGAAGTTGGTTTAACAAGGAGTTTTAAATCGCCTATACAAGATTTTTTGAGTTCCCTCAACTGTAAACTCATGGGCATGCGCACTGCTTATGTTCATGGACACGCCCACTACGGTACGGGGTTTCCTATCCCTTTCTTCAAGTGCACAGCCTTTTTCCCTCGTGTTTGAGAAGATTGGCGGACATTGTCCTTTTATGCATCTGGAGAACCACGGAGGAACGACCCTGGGACCTTACCAGTTTTCTGAATCTTTTCTTTTCCCGGTGAGTGCTGCAAAGTACAGACAGTTAGCGGTTAGCTCTGTGAGTTAGCATTCCCTTGTGGTGTATTGCCACCGAGTTGAAGCATGAGTTCACATGTTTTTCACGTTCTGATGAAAGGAAAAGCCATGCGCGTGCGTGTTTATAGTGCGCGTGTGCGCATGCGTGTTTATGCCGCGCATGTGCGGGTGAGTGTTTATGCGTAGAGAAAAGAGTGTGCCTGTTATTTTCATTGTACAAATGAAAAGAGACATTAAGTTGAGTGTAATAACTTATGAAATTTCTAAACTGTTTTATGTAGTGCAGTGTTGTTGCACTCAGGCACAGAATACTACAAGACTACATTATTTTACTTTCTTAATCCGATTTGGGTATTTACTGTTTAACTGTAAGTGGTTTTATAATTATTTACATGTGGATTTTTTGCTTTCATGATTTTATTTGCTTTAAAAGAAAAACAGTGACATTAACATTTTATATGTTAACCCTGTAATGCAGCAGTTAATTCGTAATGAGTTAGAAAAGTTACATTACACACTGAAATTTATCATACTTGGAGAGATATAAACTGTACAGTTAAGAACAAGAAGTGAATGGATTTAACTAAGCCCTGTTGTGCTATGCAGGCTGGGTTTTTTGGATACCCTGGATTCTGGATTCTCTCCTTAAATGGAGATGGTGAGCCAACCGTGCGAACATCTGGATTTGGACTGAAGAAGAGGATTTGGACTGAAGAGGACTTTCTTTTCTTGCATTCATCGTCCTGTCGGAGTGGTAGGACTAAAAAGAAAAACTCAGAGATAAAAAGGGAAAACCTTTTTCTTTTTCCGGGAAACAAGACATTTTATTTCATTTAATTTTTTTTAAAGGGTGCACCCAATTTAAAGAGACTACAATTGAAAAAAACAAACTGAAGGCCGTCCAAATATGTAAAACTGTTATTTTTTCATATATGTTAATACACTTACTTCACAAAAAATTACCTGTGTGTTTTCCTCTTACTAAATCGGTGTCTTACTGTTTTTCCCCTCATCATCACTCCTTCTTACGAATCTAGAACATTCTGGTCCAGTGTCAGGTTACTTTGATCTGTGCAGTTAAGATTATGTTCTTGAACATGGTTTTATACTGTATCCATTGATACAATGTTTGACTTGAAGCAATAAAAATGTTGTATTAACATAATTTTTTGTGTTTTGAATGATTGGTAGTGAAGACGATTGGTTGGACTAAAAAAAACTGAGTAGATAGAACTCAACTTGCAGATAACACTACAAAATCTGAGTTTGTAGAACTCAAAATCTATATGTCAAACTCATAAAACAAAGTTGATAGAACTCAGAACTTAAAGGTGAAACTCAAAAACCTAAGTTGGCAGAACTCAAAATTTCTATGTAACACTCCAAAAACCTAAGTTGGCAGAACTCAAAATTTCTATGTAACACTCCAAAAACCTAAGTTGGCAGAACTCAAAAATCTTTGTAAACTCAACCACAGTGAATTTAAGTAAAGAAAACTCAAAAAATCAAATGCATCACATTGCCTAGAAAATTTAAGTTCTGTCAACCTCTATTTTTTTTTCAGTGCAGGAGGACAAACCCTCAGCACATTTACAGATCAATTTTAAACATAGATCTTTGTGTGTCTGTACCATCAAAGTTGGTGTTGTATTCTATTTGGAAATCTGAAAGGTGTTTGTTTTTTAATGCAGTTCTGTAAACTACCTTTACATGAAAAATAGTGGAGTTTGTTGATAAGAAAACTTTGTTGACAAGTACTGCTGGGGAAAATAAGGTTTGCAAAGGCATTAAATCAACAGATTTTGGTACCATCCATTTGGCTTCCAGCATTGTTTAAATAATCATAAAGGGCTGGTTTCTCCTAAAATTATTATATTACATTCAAATGGTTATACATTCTTAAATTCTTTTCTGATTTTTACAAGTTTGATATAAGCTTAGATATAAGCCTCTCTTTCAGGTTATGCAGACAAGGTAAAATTTCCCTTACAGTTTGTTCCAGGTTTTGTCATGGCCTGTCCCACATACAGTAAGAACACCACTGGGTTAAATTTGGTGAGTGTTGTGATAAAAATTCAGTATTACATTCAATATTACCCATCTGTTTGACTTAAATGTCAAACTTGCCTTGAAGTCGTATACAAATTTGAGACAAGCTCTTGTTTCTTTTTTGATTGATATTGGTTACAGTATGGCCTTGGAACTCCCCCATGTGTACCATTTTGTTCAAGTGTCGTTATTTTTGTTTAATTATGAACACTGCCTTAAGAAAAGCAAATAAGGACAGAAATTTTTTTTAGAGTTCCTTCACACAAAACCTCTGGAGCAGCCTTTTTTTAGCTGGGGTCTCATTTTTTGGTGGATCATGCAGGTGACCCTAAAACTAACCACAGAATCAGACAACACATTTATATACTGGCCCTAGTATGGTTTATCCTGGCTGTGGCTTCTCTTGCATTGTGAGTACATGCCCATCCTTTAACTTTTATCCTCTGGCTTTTAACACTGGCATGACCTAGATGTTAAGACCTTGTTAATTTAGTTTTAACAAATTTCTAACTATGTTCAGCTCTTTTTTTTTAGATGTAAACTGTTTTAAAGCGCTCTACAAATAAAGTTCAATTTCAAAGCAATTTTGCTCACTGAAATGATTGAATACACTTACTTGATGTTGTTTGTCTTAATTTAAAACTCTCTTAAGGAAATCAGTAGTTTGTTTTTTTATTTGGTCCCATCCTGCTAAATGAATGAGCATTAGTTTTTCTGGGGTCCACAGATCCAGTTACTCGTATTACTGCGTTCATGAAAAGAACATTTGCTGGACAGGTTGAAACGGTCAGAAACAGAACCCCACAAAAAAGCAACAGTGAAAGCTAAGCGGAAAACAGAGGCCAGTAAAAAAAAAAAAAAGAAAAATATATACAAAAAAAGAGACTCAAAATATGACTACCTGGACAATGTACTTTCATAAAACGTCAGAAGCACAAGGATGTTGCTTAAGGTGGGAAATTCGCTCTTAAGGTGATCTCTGTTGTATTGATTACTAAAGTTACTCAGCAAAACTTTTATAGTCAACTTTTGACAAAGTTGTTGCTGCACTTCTCATCTAGAATACTCCTCTGTTTCACTCTGTCTCACTTCATTTATTTTCATGCCTGCTAACCAGCTGAAATCATAGTTCCTGGTTTAGCTACGTCCTCTCGTCTTTTCCCCCACATTGATTTCTGCAGTGTGGATCCACAACCCAAATTAGTGTTATTCTGTTGAATAACCCTGTGTGATTGCTTAGGCACTCATTAATACTTTGTTGAACAAATAAAGTAAACCACCCACATCAAGGCTTTAATCAACCCAATAGCTTGGATTTTATTAATATCACTTTACTTCATTTGATTTATTATGACACCCCAAATAGGCCAATTAATTTGAGCTTCACTTTTCTCTCTAAAAGTAGGGTCCAGAAAGTAACAATATTGTTTGAAGAAAAGCCATTAAACATCTTTCAATCTATCTGGTTGCATTCTGTATTTTTGGGATCCTACCTGAAAACACGTACCCAAAGCTGAATTGATTCCTTTAAGTCTCAACACATTATAGACAGACATTTTTTTTGCATTGTCTTTATATCAGATGGTATTGATGTGAAAACCATCCCTTTTTAGTGAGCCAATTGTCCAAGATCATTGGCCCACCAATGGGAAAAGAGCACTGGAAACCCCAAGGTCAAAGTGGGGAACCCCAAAGATGGTAGAGAATGACCGAGCCAAGATCCTGTGGGACTTCCAGATACAGATAGACCAAATGGTAATGGCAAACCAACCGGACATTATGGTGGTGGACAAAAAGCAGAGGAAAGCTGTTGTGGTTGACATAGCAATACCAAGTGACTGCAACATCAGGAAAAAGGAAAATGAGAAACTATAGAAATACAAGGGGCTCAGAGAAGAGCAGGAGAAAACCTGGAACCATGGTCACTGGGGCACTCGGGGCAGTGACCCCCAAACTTAAGAACTGTTTACAGGAGATCCCTGGAAATACATCAGACATCTCGGTCAAGAAAAGTGCAGTTCTAGGAACAGCAAAGATACTGTGCAGAACCCTTAAGCTCCCAGGCCTCTGATAGAGGACTCGAGCTTGGAGGAAAAAAGGGGAGACCTTGGATGAGGAATAGTTATTTATATGTATGTTTTCTTTTTTTGTTAATCTGTTAGTTAAACATCCTTCGTTTGACTAGAGAGGTCTTTCCCTTTCCTGCTTCTCTAATGAGTAAATACTTAATCCAACTGGTCAATGAGTTGGACAAAAGAAAGGAGCACTAATTAGCAGGCTCGATGTACAGATCAGCTCACCCAATATCTGCTGGCCTCTAGTTTGGTAATGCCATGATGGTGAGAAAGACACACAGCATGTTAGCCCTATGGTTCGAGGTTGGTGAGGAGTGCCTCAGTCCACCCCGTTGAATATCTTGTTGAGGAGCTAGGGTAGGTGGCGGAACTGCCAGTTGAGACACAATCTGGCTGTCACAGAGGAAACTGAGAATTAATAAGAGCACAGCACTGATAACAACTTCCAGCCTGTAGGAAGTTTGGGCTAGCAAAGTATTTTTACTGGTGGGGGGTCTGGCCCCTTGGTGTCTGCTTATAAAAACAGATGGATATGTTTATCACTTATCTTTTCTCTCTCTACATTCTGCCAGTGCCATATGAAACTTCATGTCTTATCCCTATTATCTTCCCTTTTAAAAGTGATTACTTTTAGTTAGGAAAGATGACTGTCAGCAACGAACATGCTTTGTATAGAGAAGTGCTTACTTGACTGATGGAAGAACTGATCTGGCCCTGAGTGAGAAAACATTCACTGTTATAAATAATCACAGAAAACCACGGTTAAAATATTGGTATCTTTATTACCTTATTATCCTATTGCAGTATTGTTATGTCGAATGCAAACACTACACACTACTGAAAATAAGCACAAGATAAATTAAGGGATAATAAAAAGACTGGAAATCTGCTCAGAGAATGTCTGGAGATATTAAAGTTTAAGGTTTTATGGATTAATGTTTTTTGAAATGTCATACAATAGTAGCAGATAAATCTAATGTATGGATCTGAAATGAACCCAAAACATTAAAACTTTATTCAATGAACACAATGATCACAATGCATTAAAATGTAGCAGTATTAGAGACCAATGGATTTGCTCAGATGGTACCAGTAAGACAGGCAAAAACTACTGGTATCACCTAGCGTCCTGTGGGTAGGCTAGAACAAAGAGTCATATAAATCACGTATACGTGTGGTCAAAAGTGGCGTAGCTAGAAGTTCATAATACTGGGATTTAACCTAAAGTACATCAAACTTACAAAATGGCCCCCTCAATGTATATACATTGCCAAAGGTGATAGCCAGCATTACGATTGGAATAAAGGGTTGTAAAACTCACAGAATGACCACCTCCATGTATAGTTATGGATAAAGATGAGGTAGCCTGAAGGTAAGAATCTTAGCTGCTCAAACCTTGTCACATTAAGTCTCAGAAAAGAAGGTGGAAAGGAAAAATCACAAGAACAAAAGGAAAGCCAACCAGCGCCCTTCATTCTTACACGTGAAGCCACAGAACTCTGAGTTTAGAACTTTTTTGATATAAACCATTAGCATTTGATATTAAGAAGCTCAGTTTAGATAAACACATGCAATATTCTATTCTTTACCTCACAAATGCTGAATTACCACATTAAGCAAAAAAAAAAAAAAAGAGATTTTTGGGGAGGCCACATTCCGTCCGACTCCGGTTCGGTGACCACTCCGTTCAGTCCAACTGGCACTCAAAAGGACTTGGATTAGTCCGATGCAACAACAGAGGGAACTTTGCAGTGCCTTAATTTTTTTTATCACTTACAGCCGTTTAGGGACTTCTCCACTGAATGCATGGAATATGATGGAACATGATGCAAGCCGTAGCTGAGGTCAATGCTCCTCAAAGTTGGCAGTAGGGCCAGAGTTTAGAGGTAGCAGGTAAAAAGGGTAAGGTTGACCAAAGACTACAAACTGGATGTTTTTTTTCTCATTTCTCATTTTCTCATTTTTTTCTCAATTTTGAAAGAGATATTTGTCTAACCATTTACTATTGCTGCATATGCCATCTTAGATAAAGAATAAAAATGCAAACAACAGTTTCAACACTTTGTATGTTACATCAGCTTAAAAATACAAAGAAAGATTTCGTAACTCAGCTCGCAACACAAAAAGAAACCCCAACAAGTAAAGTAAATAAGCATTCACAGAGAAAACAGATGTCAACAAGGTTGAGACATGTTCATCAGATGTATAGGAGCAAGAAAGATTTCCCAAAATGTATTCCCTCAACATAGCATGGATTCTAAAAACTGTTTTAACTTCCATAAACCGGGAATATATTGTGTGTGAATCTCCAGACATAGATACTGTACATATGGGTATTGCTCTTTGAACACAACAAAGCAGAGTTCATGAACCACTGTGCATCTGTGTCGGTGTGTGGCAGCACTTTATCCTTTTTTTCTCAGCCGCCGTCTGCTATGGGTATTTTGGGCTGCCAAGTGGGTCTCAGGTGAGGGAATAAAAGTCAGGAAGAAAAAGAGTGCAGGAGCCAGAGAGGTGCACGCCTCGTGCCTTACCCATCAATGAAGGGTGAAACCCACACTGCTTTTCTCATGCTGAGGGTAATAGGGTCCCAAAAAATCCTCGGGCAGGCAGCTAAAGCAGTGTACACATACACAGCATACACAAAATAAATTTGTACACACACACATTGCTGCAGGGAGATTTGCACAAGCAAACAGAAGGCTCCTAATAAGGACACAATCTGGTCAAGATTCCCTGGAGACTCATAAGTCGAGGCAGACTATTTTTGCACAATATCTTCCTACAGACCCGTCTGTCTACCTACCTACCTGTCAATCTGTAAATCAGTACCACTAGAAGAACATCATATTATCTACCACTTTAAGGGGAATATGTAGATAGACCACAACACATCAGCATAAGTGTTATTAACACAGTTCTCTCTGAAAATAATAAAATACAAAAAGACATTAAATGAAAAAATTTTACAAAATGATTACAATAAATTTTTCACAGCACTTTGAGACCTCAAGGGTAAAGTCAGAGTTACAGGGAAATAGTTTTGATTAATGTGTTACAATAAGATAAAGTTTTAACATACTGCAAATCCAATCGCAAATCTAGGGAAAATCATAAATATTTATTTCCAAAGACTTTTTCTAAAATCTGGATCTTAACCAAGCCGTTATGAGCAATGTTTGCTAAAGAAGAATGGCATCTAAAAGATTTTCAATTTGTATAGTTTCCTGGCATAATTTCCCTTTCACTAGTGGCAGTGGTTAGCTGCTACTTGGTGTTCATCTTACAAATCTACTAATTATAAATCATCA
Organism: Cyprinodon tularosa; assembly: GCF_016077235.1. NCBI lineage: Eukaryota > Metazoa > Chordata > Actinopteri > Cyprinodontiformes > Cyprinodontidae > Cyprinodon > Cyprinodon tularosa. Next base: position 834,858 of record NW_024038320.1, read on the forward strand.
TTCATTGATCAGAACTTTAGAAATATTTAATTGTAAAGTAAATATAAGCTCTTTTTTGAAGAATCACCAATGACTGCAGATTGGTATCATAATTACTTCCCCAAATTGACAGATAGTATGTTAAATATGGCAACACCAGTGAATTGCAAAGAACATGCAGAGCTGTTTGATTTTGTAAAGTTATTCTAAATGCTTTAACTGTTTTACTATAACTGTTAACTTAAAAACTTTGTCATAAGATTAAGTTTGTAGAGAAACTATAATTAAACATGATCTGCATAATCTAACAAACCTGATAACCCTTTTATGTGGCACATATCTGACACTTTTTTCTATCCAGCTTTTTATTGTCATTACACAGTCGCAAGTACAGAGCAATGAAATTAACTCTGCATTTAACCCATCCCCTTGGGGAGCAGTGGGCTGCCATTGTGCGGCGACCGGGGCGTTCAGGGTCTTTGCTCGTAGACCCTGAGTGGCAGTCTGTGGGAGTGGGGCTCAAACTCAGAACCTCTGGATTCCAAGCACAATGCCGTAACCACTATGCCGCCATTCCCCTGTACACCCCCACTACCATCTTGACAAAAGAGATCATTCTCATTTTTATATATTCTAAATATTGAACATGTTAATGCATGTAAAAGAAGCTGGAACAATTTCAGTTTATTCAAAATAATCTGAAGTGTCTTTTATGCAGCTTTTCAAGAATAGAGTCTGTTTTGTACAAATGTCAAAACTTATAACTGTAATCAAAATATGAATGCTGCAAACAAAAACAGGTATTCAAGAGATTCTAAGCTTGAACTGCGTACTTAAAATGGTTAAAAAGTGTGACTTATTTTGTATTCAGAGCAAGACCTGCGTGTCTTTGTTACCTATTGGTGAATGACTGTTGTTGCATGTTACATTTATCTTAATTTTCCTGCCAATCGTCGGATGCATTTTTTTATTCTTTAGTCTTGTTCAGAGTGTAGAGTCAGAAATTCTTGGGTCAAAGAGGGGACCCATAAAAAAAACAACAACCTTGAATTTGCACAGGTCGAAAATCGAATAACAAACATAGCTCGTAAAATGTTATAGCAGATCAACAGATCTTTTTTATGGTTGTTAGATAAAATGCTTCAAGTAAATGTCTACCATAGGAGAATAATTATTCATCTAACATTTAATCAAGTATTGGAATAAATTGTGGGCTAAACAATATTTACATGTCAATTCTAATTGGACTTTGTATCATTTACCCTTAACATTTATGAGAAAAAATAGGGAGACCTCGTTACACTCAAGGACAGCAACTGCCCTTGATTTGAATTCATGTACTGAAAATTACTGTTGTATACAAATCTACAACCACATGGTGAATGATTAATCAAAACTAGAAATTAACAACAGCTATGTGTAGTTTATGATGCGCTGTTTACTCTGCCTCCTGTGCTGGATTGTGTTTTTGTGTGTTTGTCCTTGCATGGACTGCAACCTTATCAAATATTAAAGTCAGTCAACCGATGCAAAGACTTGTAATTATTGCCCACCGTGTGCTTGTTGATTTTCTGAATAAATGTGATTGCGTACCTGCTTGTTGTGTTGGTGGCACCATCAAAACCTTGATCCTTCATTTATTTTGTGTTATAAGGATTTGTGCACTGAGGCAGGTCATTGCCCAGAGGATTTGCATGAAAAAAGCTGCAAATTGTTGAATTTATTTGTTTCGCAAGACAAGGGTATTACTATTACCTTTACACACTGTACTGTATAACAGCAATGTAAGTGACTTGAAATTAGCATGAAGTTATGACAATGCTGGTTCACCCTTTGTGCAGAAAAATCACAAATAACTTTTCCTGATTTTTCAACAAAATAAGCAGCATAGTTCATGTTTGCTCTGTAGCCCAGTGACAAACTGAGGTTATGGTAGTTACTATTTGTTAAGGTTAATTTTACATAGTTCAAAATAAGATACAAGTATATTAAAAGTAAATTACTGTTTACTCAAACATACATTGGGGAACAACTAAGTGTTTAGTATTCTTCTTTCTGAACGGAATACAGTGGTATGTTCCTCCACCTTAATAGTTGAATAATATAAAGGTCACTATTGAGTAATTATCTTATTTGATGATTAAAACTATTGTTTGTTAGTGAGCTATTGTGTAAATATTGTACTGAAAGAAGCAGTGTGACGTCAGCTGCACTGGTTTTCTCTGATCTCACGATTTTGATTGGCAGCGGGGACAGTTTGTCCGGTGCGGGAGGGGGATTTGTGAGGAGAAGGAGGAAGCGGGAAAAAGAAAGGAGAGAGGAAGAGAGAGTGAGGAGTGGAGAAGGGAGGTGTACGAGGAGAAAAAAAAAAAACAATAACCAAAAAGAGGAATAAATAAGAACGAAGAAAGACAGACGAAAGGGAGAGATAAAGGGACATCAGGACGAAAGAGCATGGAAGTCGGGAGAAATTGACAGAGTTCAGTTGACGCTGGAGGGACGGGCCAAGAGGGGACCGGAGCAAATGGTCGCGACGGACTTCGGGCTGAGCTAAGTGGGCTGACGTTTTAGAGGCACAGTCCGGCGGCAGCCGTTGAGCCCCTGCCAGAAGTTGAGAGGAGGGAGGCATCTCAGCGTTTCCTACGTTGTCCCCGAATTGCACCGCTCTCAAATTGTTTTTTTTTTCCTTCGTCTTCCCTCTGGGATTTCAACGTCTACTTCTCGTCGGTCACAGGCCTGCAACGTTGGGTTTTCTTGTTTTTTTTTTGTCTCTCCATTTCTCCACCACCATTTGAGGGTCGTGAGTATAACTGACTGTTCAGGACGATATGCTAGCTTGAACATTGCTTGTAAACATTTGGTGTTTAGTGGGCCTGGCTTATGTGCTGCTTTAAGTGAAAAGTATATGTTGTTTTTTCCGGGTTTTTTTTTTTTTGTTTTCCTTAAATCTCAAAAGTGTTCACAGCTTACCGTTCAATTGGTGATTAACAGTGAGGGTTCCCTGTCACCGTAGTTAATAAAGTTAAGCTGAGTAATTTTGCCTGACTTTCTATTTCTCTGGGTCACATTTGTTACAAACCAGGTCAGGGTTATTACCTACATAAAGGAGTACCTCATTGATGTCGAACCCAAGCACCCACCATTTTAGTTTTTTTTTTCTCATAGAGTGGTTAAAGGTGCTACATTAAGTGGTGGCCCGTACGGGGACTGTAAAAATAAATAAATAAATAAAATAAAATAAAATATTTCTAGTCTGACCCAGAGAAACGAAAAAAAAAATAGTTTAAAAAAAAAAAATATATATATATATATATAGTTTAAACTTGCTCAGTTTGCTTAACCTAACCTAACTAAGCACTAATCCTACAGAGAACTATAGTAAAGGTCATGGGGATGGCTCAGTTGAGGCACTGGTGTAAGGGCGAAGGTATTGACCCAGAGTATGCCATATTGGTTAAGAATGTCCCAGAAGAGGTAGAGGTGAATGCCATTGAAGAAACTTTGCAGTCAATCAAAGCACTTGGTCGGGTTAAGGTGAGAGGCAGGATGTATGATCCGCAGACTCAACGTTTAACTGTGCTGTGTGAGTGTAGGCAGAAAGTCAATACAAAAGCCTGTCCACTGGATGTCTTGCCAGAGGGCTCAGATGAGCCATGGAGAATCTTTGGACCTTCTGAAGAGGAAAATGAACCACAGAACTCTGGAAATGGAGGTAACCCATTTGTTGACTCGGGTCAAGATTCCCCATTTAGAACATCCACCCCTGAAGCCATTATAAGAGCAGTTGGTGAAGTCCTTCAAATGACAAACCCTCGTTCAGGCAGTGAGGGTAGCTCTTACAGACGTTTACGCACTTTCTCTGGAGTGCAACCCACTCCTCCAGGGGAGGAGACATTGGAGAACTGGATTGAACAAGCCAGGCTTATGATAGAAGAGTCTGAGCGACCTGAGAGAGAAATGAAAATGAGAGTTATGGAAAGTGTGAAGGGTCCAGCTCTGGAAATATTGCAGGCCGTTCGGTTCAACAACCATGATGCAACAGCTATGGAGTACCTCGAAATATTGGAGAGCACGTTTGGCACGTCTGAAACTGGAGAAGACCTGTACTTCACATTCAGACAGCTATGTCAGCAACCGAATGAGAAACTCTCTGAATTTCTGAGGCGCATGGAGCGAGTTCTCAATAAAGTTGTTAAAAAGGGTGGCCTGCAGTCGGCTACCGCCAACCAAGCACGTATTGACCAGCTCATTAAAGGTGGCACTCGATCAGATCTAATGATGTTAAATCTTCGATTGAGAGAACGCCGGCAAAATCCCCCTCCATTTCTACAGTTGTTGAATGAAATACGGCATGAAGAGGAACACGAAGCTTCCCGTTGTAGATTACAACCTCCCAAAGCTGTGTATGCTAAAAGTACCATTGCAGTGCCAGACAAAGAGGTGATAGATCTGAAAGCCGAAATACAAGGGCTCCGCACGCAAGTGAGTGAATTAACTATCTCATCATTCACGGCAAGCGCTGCTGCTGCAACTTCTGAGCAAACCGTCAACCCACCGAAAGTGACAGTAGAAGATAAAAGCATGCGGGCTTTGAGAGAAGAAGTTAGAGAGCTCCGAGAGCAAGTTTCTGTTCTGTCTCTTCGGCCCAGTTACAGCTCCACTACAATGTCACATCATGATGAAGTCAAGTCAAATTCAGTATCCCAAAGACCTTTCACACCAAGGGACTCGAGTGATTTTTTCTGCTACCGGTGTGGGGAGGATGGGCATTTTGCAACTAAATGCACAGCCCCAGAGAACTACCCTAAAGTAATCCAAAAGTTGATACAGGTGCAAAGAAAACAAAGAACAAACCAGAAACAAAACAGCAACACAAGAACAAAACCTACCAATGTGGATGTAAAGAGAAGCGCTATCATGGTAGAGACCAGTGGCTTACCAGAGGGACTAATTGGACCTCCGTCCCCTGCCGAAGTGAAAATCAATGGCAAGATTTGCACTGCTCTGATGGACAGTGGGTTCCAAATAACCATCATCTTTGACAGCTTTTACTCAGAACACTTGTCACATGTCCCACTTCACCCGGTTACTGGTTTATCCATATGGGGCCTCAGTGAGTCAAAGAGTGGTTACCCATACAAAGGATACATCCACATTGACCTGGAGCTCCCTAGGCAGTCCGAAGCTGAAAAAATCCAGTCGGTCCCTGTTCTGGCTTTAGTGTGTCCTGACCCACGTTGTTCTGAGACCGTACCAGTCTTGGTCGGCACAAATGTCAAAGGGTTTCAGCCTATCAACTTGAACCCAGAAGTGAAAGGCTCAGAGCAAGTCCACTCAGCCAGAGTCCAAGTGCAGGAACAAAGTTCTTTACCTGCCCATAAGCCACAGCTTGCAAAAGATATTAAAGACTTACCTGTGGCGGATGTAAAGTGGACAGGGCCAGGACCACTAATCATTCCTGCTGGCACAGAACACATTGCCATTTGTAAAGTCAAAGAGAATAGAACAGTAGGAGATAGCATACTAATAACTGAACGTGCTGCCTCACCTGCTCTTCCACCAAGTGTATTGGTCCAGCCCACGGTACTGTTCTCTAAGATGCTAGATAAGAACAGCTTTCTGGTGCTGCTGAGAAATGAGTCATTAAAGCAAACAGCTATTCCTTTGGGCACCATTATTGCTCACCTGTATGTAGTTGACATGGTGATGGATGCCCCAGGAAGGAAGGTCAATGCTGTTCCACCCATTGACCCTTCGTTGTTCCATTTTGGAGATAGCTCAATCAGCAGAGAATGGAAAGAACGACTACAGCACCAGCTGTCACAACATTCCAATGTGTTTTCCACTGATGAATGGGATGTAGGTTTGGCCAAGGGTGTGGAGCATCATATCCGTCTGACTGACAGTACACCTTTCCGGGAGCGTTCCCGCCGCATAGCTCCTGCCGATTTAGATGACCTCAGGCGCCATCTTCAAGGGCTGCTTGCAGCAGGCATCATAAAGGAATCAAGAAGCCCCTACGCTTCACCCATTGTCCTTGCCCGGAAAAAGAATGGTCAACTGCGGATGTGTGTCGACTATAGAACCTTGAATCGCAGAACCACCCCAGACCAGTACACTGTGCCCCGGATCAATGATGCCTTAGACTGTCTGACGGGCAGTAAGTGGTTTTCTGTTTTAGACCTCCGCAGCGGCTACTATCAGATCCCTATGGCTGAAGAGGACAAGGAAAAGACAGCCTTTATATGTCCTCTGGGGTTCTATCAGTTTGAACGCATGCCGCAGGGGATAACAGGGGCTCCTGCGACATTCCAAAGGCTGATGGAGAAAGCGGTAGGAGATATGCATCTGCTGGAGGTCATAGTGTACCTGGACGATCTGATTGTGTTTGGCAGAACCCTTGAAGAGCATGAAGAGAGGCTGCTTAAGGTCATAGCACGCATTGAGGAGGCTGGACTAAAGCTGTCCCTTGACAAGTGTCAGTTTTGTTGTTCACAAGTTACCTATGTTGGGCATATTGTGTCTGAGCATGGCATTGCTACTGACCCCAAAAAAGTGGAAGCTGTAACCCGGTGGAAGAAGCCAACCGATCTCTCTTCTCTGCAGTCGTTCCTTGGATTTTGTGGCTACTATCGGCGATTCATAAAGAACTATTCCATCATCGTCCGACCTCTTACGGAACTATGCAAAGGCTATCCCCCCACCCAAAAGAGAAGTAAATCTAGTCAGGGGACATGCAAAACCTACTACAAGGTTAATGAGCCTTTTGGCAGTCGATGGGATCAGTCGTGCAGTGAGGCCTTTCACCAGATCATTCACTGCCTCACAAATGCACCGGTACTGGCATTTGCCGACCCAACCAAACCCTATACCCTCCACATAGACGCCAGTTTGCATGGCCTGGGTGCAGTTCTGAATCAAGAATACCCTGAAGGATTGAGGCCTGTGGCTTTTGCTAGCCGGAAGCTGAGTGCATCTGAAAAAAACTATCCGGTACACCAGCTTGAGTTTTTGGCTCTAAAGTGGGCTGTAGTTGATAAATTCCATGACTATTTGTATGGAGCTCAGTTTAAAGTGCAAACGGATAACAATCCGTTGACCTATATTCTTACAACAGCCAGGCTCAATGCCACTGGTCATCGATGGCTCTCTGCCCTTTCAACCTACAATTTCACATTGCAGTATAGGTTAGGGGCTCACAACATTGACGCTGATGCGCTATCACGAAACCCCTTACCAGCAGAAGATAAAGACTGGCAAACTATGCCGCCTGAAAGTGTCAAAGCACTGTGTAAGCAGGTCAACTCACAGGAAGTTTGCGATGAGACAATCACAATAGCAGAGTCTCTAGGAGTCTCCCCTGATGGCATACCTGTCTGCTACGCTTATCCAGTTCACCTCGATCTGGGTTGCTTGATGCGACTTAGCCACAACGACATCATCCAAGCACAGGATGCAGACCCAACAATCGCTCCCATCAAGCGGTCACTTTGCCAGGGTATACCATTCTCACCAGGGGATAACACTATGGCTAATTTGCTAAACAGGGAGGCGAGTAGACTGGTCATCAAAGATGGTTTGCTCTACAGAAAAGTTAAGAGACCCTCCGAAATGGAAATTTATCAGATAGTGCTCCCTAAAGAACATGTCTCCATGGTGTTAAAATCACTCCATGATGAGTCTGGGCACCTGGGAGTGGAGAAAACTCTCAGACTCATCCGTGACAGGTTCTATTGGCCCAAGATGGGAGCTGAGGTTGAGCAATATGTAAGAAACTGCGGAAGATGCGTCACTCGTAAAGCACTTCCACAGCGAGCTGCTCCCTTAAAACAGATAACTAGTCAAGGCCCTCTTGACCTTGTGTGCATTGATTTTTTGTCACTTGAGTCGGACTCACAGGGGTTTTCCAACATCCTAGTAGTGACAGATCATTTTACGCGATATGCCCAAGCATTCCCAGCTAAGGACCAAACAGCTGCCACGGTGGCAAAGATCCTTTGTGAGCGTTACTTTGTCCATTATGGACTCCCAGTAAGAATACATTCGGACCAAGGGAGGGATTTTGAAAGCAGACTGATCCGAGATCTCTTGAAGATGCTTGGGATTCCTAAGTCAAGAACGTCTCCCTATCATCCGCAAGGAGACCCACAGCCCGAAAGATTCAACCGTACACTTTTGTCAATGCTCGGAACCCTTGATCCAAAGCAAAAGAACAAGTGGAGTCAAAAGATAGGTCAGTTGGTTCACGCCTACAACTGCACTCAAAATGAGGCAACAGGGTACTCGCCCTACTTGTTAATGTTTGGACGAGAGGCCCGGCTACCTATAGACATATGTTTCAGTGTGTCGGATGAAAGTCAAAAGTCTGTCTCCTATCATCAGTATGTCATCAAACTGAAGAAAGATCTCGAGAGAGCTTATGACTTGGCGACAGAGACAGCTGACAAGAATCATAAACGGAACAAAGCAGCCCACGATAAGCATGTGAAAGAACAAGTTCTGGAAAAAGGGGACAGAGTTCTACTGAAAAACTTTGGTGTTACAGGAAAACAAAAGCTGAAAGCCAAATGGAGGCCCATACCCTATTTTATTGTGGATAAGTTGCCCAATCTCCCCGTTTACAAGATTAAACCTGAACGAGGTGGGGGTGCAGAGAAGACGGTTCATCGGAATCATTTGTTGCCTATTGGATACCTTGTGAGACTTCCATTGGATGACAGTGGCACAGATCCACCAGAAAGATGCAGAACAAGAGCGCAACAAAAGGTGGGCGGACTCCTAAAGCCTTCCAACCATGAAGAGGAAATGTACTCAGAATCAGAGTACGAGGAAGTATTCTTACCCAAGCCACAGGGTGTAGATTTGGATGGACTACTGACTCATCCAGAGCTGTCCAACAGAATATCTGGGCTCACTATCAGTGAAAGTGATAAAGCAAGATCAGTCCAGAATTTGAGAGAACTGGAGGCAGTTTCTAGTACCTATTCAGACGTTATTGCTATTCCTGATTCAAACCTTGATCCAGTGGAGGAAATAGACATCTATCCACCACAGATCCCTGCTAAAAGATCACAGAGAGTTGCCCGACCTGTAGTTCGGTTGAGCTACGATGAACTCGGAAAGCCTTCTGATCAGGCGGTTACAGTCTTCAGCCATGGAGCGTTGGTGGGAAGTGGAATGTACCAAGTCCCTAGAAGCCAGTTTTGCCATACCTTCTGGTGCCACCCCATGGCCATGTGTGAAACATGTTCTAGGGCGAGTTCTTATCAAAACTGTTCTTTGATAGTTGTCTCTCGTTAATTTTGATGGGGACATCAAAACCTTCTAGAAGGGGGAAGATGTAGCCCAGTGACAAACTGAGGTTATGGTAGTTACTATTTGTTAAGGTTAATTTTACATAGTTCAAAATAAGATACAAGTATATTAAAAGTAAATTACTGTTTACTCAAACATACATTGGGGAACAACTAAGTGTTTAGTATTCTTCTTTCTGAACGGAATACAGTGGTATGTTCCTCCACCTTAATAGTTGAATAATATAAAGGTCACTATTGAGTAATTATCTTATTTGATGATTAAAACTATTGTTTGTTAGTGAGCTATTGTGTAAATATTGTACTGAAAGAAGCAGTGTGACGTCAGCTGCACTGGTTTTCTCTGATCTCACGATTTTGATTGGCAGCGGGGACAGTTTGTCCGGTGCGGAAGGGGGATTTGTGAGGAGAAGGAGGAAGCGGGAAAAAGAAAGGAGAGAGGAAGAGAGAGTGAGGAGTGGAGAAGGGAGGTGTACGAGGAGAAAAAAAAAAAAAACAATAACCAAAAAGAGGAATAAATAAGAACGAAGAAAGACAGACGAAAGGGAGAGATAAAGGGACATCAGGACGAAAGAGCACGGAAGTCGGGAGAAATTGACAGAGTTCAGTTGACGCTGGAGGGACGGGCCAAGAGGGGACCGGAGCAAATGGTCGCGACGGACTTCGGGCTGAGCTAAGTGGGCTGACGTTTTAGAGGCACGGTCCGGCGGCAGCCGTTGAGCCCCTGCCAGAAGTTGAGAGGAGGGAGGCATCTCAGCGTTTCCTACGTTGTCCCCGAATTGCACCGCTCTCAAATTGTTTTTTTTTTTCCTTCGTCTTCCCTCTGGGATTTCAACGTCTACTTCTCGTCGGTCACAGGCCTGCAACGTTGGGTTTTCTTGTTTTTTTTTTTGTCTCTCCATTTCTCCACCACCATTTGAGGGTCGTGAGTATAACTGACTGTTCAGGACGATATGCTAGCTTGAACATTGCTTGTAAACATTTGGTGTTTAGTGGGCCTGGCTTATGTGCTGCTTTAAGTGAAAAGTATATGTTGTTTTTTCCGGGTTTTTTTTTTTTTGTTTTCCTTAAATCTCAAAAGTGTTCACAGCTTACCGTTCAATTGGTGATTAACAGTGAGGGTTCCCTGTCACCGTAGTTAATAAAGTTAAGCTGAGTAATTTTGCCTGACTTTCTATTTCTCTGGGTCACATTTGTTACAAACCAGGTCAGGGTTATTACCTACATAAAGGAGTACCTCATGGATGTCGAACCCAAGCACCCACCATTTTAGTTTTTTTTTTCTCATAGAGTGGTTAAAGGTGCTACAGCTCTTTTAGTAAAATATTAACATTCCAACAGCTCTGAGATGTGCATTTGGTTTCCCTGCTTAATTGACCAGATGCTGTGAATTCTTTGGAATTTTTCCAATTGCTGTGTTAGATAAAGCGGTCTAGTACCCAATAACATAATGGCCTTCAATGTTATCAGAATATTTAAGATCATGAACTCTTCCCTTTTTTCAATTCGGTAACACAACAAATTGCAAGAGTATCTTTAATTTAATTCTGTAAGTTCATTTAAAGAATACCTTACTGGTCCCAAGAGAGGATTATAAATGTTTGTTTTTTGGAAAGTTGTTTAATATGTTACTATATGTAGGCAGGAAGGATCTTCTGTTACAGCCGGATCTGGTGAAGCCCTTCACTAAAAAAACCCAGTTGTTGTTTAACAGGCTCCTGAAGAGGATTCTCACGGTTGTTCATAATGGTCTTCTTTTTATGAAGGATTTGTTTTCTTTGTGAAATCAGAGGTTCTAGAGGAGTTCATAGAAATCAGGTAGTTGAGCTTCTTTAAGTTATTTGCTCTGATGTCGTTACTCCAGGAGTTGATGGCAGAAATATCACACAACAGATTTATAAAAGATATCTAGCATCTTGTTGCAAACATTGAAGCATCTAAGCGCTATCAAGAAATGCAGTCTGGCCTGTCCCTTTTTGTACACGGCTTGATAATGTTTCATAAAGCCCTACCAGAGCAATTAAGGCTAATGTATACTTCGAAACTAGGTCGTCTGCTAGGGGTGCAGATACACTCCCAAACTGTAGGTGACTAGTGCCACAGACAGGAGGCCTCTGATTGGTCAAATCTACATCCGCTGTACTCGTGTATTTCCTGTCTGATACCTCACCGGCTTGTTTTGTTTGTATGACCGCCATTGCGGAAAACGACGCTTGAAGACGGACCAGCTAGAAGAGCAAGGTACGAGAGAATGCTGGGACCCTTTTTCCACCTGGATCTTCGCTCTTTTTGCCCTTATGTCCCTCCGTTGTTGGACAAACTTGTCCCCACTTCCTCATCACCTTGGCAGTATCTAGACCAGGGGTGGGCAATTCCAGTTCCTGGGGGCCGGTATCCTGCAACTTTTAGATGTGCCTTTGGTTCAACACTCCTGAATCAAGTACCGTATTTTCACGACCATAAGGCGCACCGTACTAAAAGGCGCAGTCTCAGTTATGTGTCCCATTTCTGTATTTAACACACACATAAGGCGCACCGGACTATAGGGCGCATTTTTTATATACAGGTACATGTCCTCAACTACCTTTAAATAGCTCTACTGCATATTTTAAAAATACAGCGGGCCCAAAACTGAGTATGACTGTGCTTTATTCATGTATTTATTACAAAGTATTAATCAAACCTGCAAGCTGGCCATGAGACAGACACATCGCAGATGACACAGCGCTGTGATTACTCCTAAATTGACTTAAAATCCTGAAACCTGCCGACGGAATATGTTCGCTTTTATTGCCGGTATCCTGGTGCCTGCACTGTAAATTATTTAGATGAAAAACACCTGCTAGCCGCCGCGGTGAGGCTGCTGTTGAAGGGATTTCTCCTGTCGGTGCACCGCTGGTATGTGGGGGTCTGAGCGCCTCAGACAGAAATAGATAATCTGGATGAACTGACTGCAATTAAGTTTTCAGATGGCCTTTCTCACTTAAAAACATATTAAAACTACTTTATTCCCACTGATCACAGCAAATATAGCTGCAAGATTTAGATTATTTAGATGAAAAAACACCTGTCAGCCGCCGCGGTGAAGAGGAGGAGACCCGCCCAGAGGCTGCTGTTGAATTAAGTTTTCAGGTAGAAAAATAGAGCGGGAGCAAAACTGAGTATGATTGTGCTTTATTCATGTATTTATTACAAAGTATTAATCAAACCCATCAAAGTCATCATCCTCTGTTTCTGAATTAAACAGCTGCGCTAAATCAGACATGACAGTTTCCCATTCTTCGCTGTCAGAGTCACTTTCCGTGCAGCGCGGCTCCTCAGAAATAATGCCGGCTTTTGCGAAAGCTTGAACAACAGAGCCAGCAGACATGTTAGTCCATCTACAATCCATCCGCTGACGATGGCGTGACTTGCCCGGCGCTGCCTTCCACTTATCCTGAAACTGTGGTCTCCGTCTGTCACCCATCGCTCCCACGCCGCTCGCAGCCTTACTTTGAACGGCCGCTTCACACTGATGTCGAGCGGTTGAAATTCCTTTGTCAGACCCCCGGGATAACAGCGAGCACAGCGTTCATTTGATTCACCTTGTTTTTTCACATCGGCTGTGAGATGGGCACGCAGCGATGGTGATGCGTGGAAAAAAGCACCTGGTCTCCTCACATACACCTGCCTTTCATCATCTCCTCATCCATCCAGCCCGTTTCATTTGCGTTAATATCATATGTCATCAGAGCGATGTGTCTGTCTCGCTGTCAGCTCCCAGATCAGCTTCTCTGATTGGTTGATGCGGCGCGTCCAGCAGCAAAACTTCAATTTTTCCATCTCGAGCAGCAGCAGCGCGTTGGCGGTGCGTCAGATACTTAAACGCTCCCGACGTGCTGCACCTGCAGCTCAAAACGCGCTCAGGACCTTTTGCTGCACCTATACGCGCGTCAACCATTGACTTTGCATGTAAACTCGCTGCTTCTGCTGCACCTGCTGGGTCCGGTTCACACCGATGTCGAGCGGTTGAACAGCGAGCAGCGTTAATTTGTTTCCCCATGTTTTTCACATCAGCTGTGAGATGGGCAGCATGGAGTTACATATTAACAGCGATGGTGATGAGTGGAAAAAAAACACCTGGTCTCCTTACATTCAGCCACTCTTTCATCATCTCCTCAATGAGGTGGTCTCAAAAGTCGCAGTTACAACACACATAAGGCGCACCGCACATTTTGAGGGGAAAAAAAGACGTTTAAGTGCGCCTTATAGTCGTGAAAATACGGTAATCAGATAATTGGGAGGACTCTGCATGAACCGACTGCATACTGAGGAGGTAACTCAGCCATTTGATTCAGGTGTGTTGGACCAAGGATGGATCTAAAAGTTGCAGGATACCGGTCCCCAGGAACTGGAATTGCCCACCCCTGATCTAGACCCACAGCTAGTTTGTGATTGTCCCTCTTACGTTGTGGTGTGGAATAGCATAGCACAGACCACGCTTTCAGATTGGGCATAAATAAAAAAAATATCTGCGTCATACCTGTGACAAGCTCATGGCGACACACTGCTACGGGAGTATCCTTTGCCCTTTAGTCTTAATGCAAACATCACTGGAGTGCATGTGTGTGCCAGGGTTACCAACTAACCAACAGTGTTGCAAGCACAATCTTGCTGACATGTTTGCTAGAGCCCTGCACTGCACAGTAATCCAGATGGTTCATCGGACGAGGTTGAAGTCACAGTGGTAGTGATCTACTTCTAGCTTTTATCTTGTCCTTGTCCTATTCTGGTCCTTAAACAGCATACATGTTTATCCCTCCCATTCGAGGCTTTGTGTATGCACAAACCTACGGTGTGTTGAACTGATATTTAGCACACATATTTAGAGTACTAAAAAGTTAAAGGAATTGATTTATGGATATGTATACCTTTTTTTAGATTCAACTTCAATCTAGGTTAAAAAAAAAGTATATTACAGATATGTTCACAAGTCACAAGTCTTTTTTACCAAACTAAGTTAAGTCAGACCTCAAACTCGAGTTGCCATTCCTAGTATGACAGAGCCCTGTCACACCTCAAAATTACCCAGTACTCTCTTTATATTTTCTCCCCGACCCCAGACCATCACATCCTATATCCCTTATCCCATCCTCCCTAAAATGCCTCTCTTACCTCCTTTATCTATTTTTTTTTCATTTATATCTTTACCATCCCACAACCTCCTCCCCCCTTTCATACCAATTAATCTATTTAATACCCATTTGTTTTTGTTTTTCTGCCCTTGGCCATTTCTTAGGGGGCTACCCTTCATTGGGTGATGGAACTGATCTCTTCTGACAGAATGCTTATTATGAGGTTTTATCTCAAGTCTCCAGCAGCAAGTTTATGCAGGTGAATCAACAAAAACTCACCATTCCTTTTTCTATTATTATTTTTTACTTTCTACACCAGTACTCTATACTGTAGTTCCCATTATTGTGGCATGAACTTTGAAGTGTTAAAAATACCTTTTTCCTCCTGTTGAAGCACTTTAACCTGAAATCTATATTGGTAATGGCAATTTACATGTCAACATTTGTTTCTAAACCGTGTTTACTTTTTCCCAAGTAGTTCTTTATTAATGTTATGGCATCAGGTTATTTTAGGGAGCGAAGTAGATCCTTTTAAATTTGAGGTACATTTAGACCTTTCTTTACTCGTCATTTACTTCTTTTATTATTCAAATTAATGTCTGCTTACCTCATACATTATAGGCTTTAATCCCAACACTACCACACCACTAACCTTCCTGCTTTTTTCTAATTTGTAAATGTTTCAAACCACCTGACTCCATAACAAATAGGATTGGATTCATTTGCCTCCAAAGTGGGTAATGTTTGTACTAACATGCAAGGATGAACATGCACACATGCAATCAAAAGGGTGAGTGATCAAAACTGACACACACAGTTACAATAAAGTGCTTAATGGGATGCTTCATATATTTAAGTATTAGTTTTTCAAATATGCTTAAAGTCATGTGACATTAAACAAACACTTCATGCCTGTTAAGCAACGTTAACGGTCCGTCAGATATTATAAATGGGGGGTGACTGCTTTTATGAGAAATGCGTCCTATCGGTTTAGGACAGGGCCTTTGGTGGGAGGCGTTATGAGTATAGCAGGTTTAGTGCCAAAAACAAGAATAAGACAACACAGAGATAGCCTGCATGTCAAAAGGGAGTGAGGAGTGACACGAGGTGACAGCTGCCCATGGGGTCAATTGCTAATGAGCATGGAGTATGACACATTGCCTTACTGAATTGACATTGGAAGATGCCATTATGTATGTTTATTTACTCCCTTTGAGTCACTGGAAGAAGCAAGAAGAGAAAATGGTTTTATTCTGATGGTATAAAATATGGGTGCCTTTGACCGAACTGTCCTACATGGGTTACAAAGTAGAACTGAAAAAAAAAAACAGATCAGAAGGACATTCTTCACAGAATTCTAATTTTAACAATTTACCAAAGAGTTTAACCTCCGCAATTGTCCTTCTTAGGAGGATGTTGGAAAAATTGGCACAATGGTTAAAATATTCAATGTATGAATAGCAAAAAAAGCAGGATCAACAACTGTAGTACACACAAGATACATTACTTCTATTATTAACATTTTACATTATTTTTTATTCGTTTCCCTTTTCCTATACCTTATTTCCTAGTACTTATTGCAAGTTAGAGTTGAGTATTTTCAAAATTTTATCTCTTATTAAAGATTTGTGAGAAAGCAGTATAGACAAACAGTATTCATTAGTTTTTATATGTAATGGGAATTTGGATCAGCTGTTTTGTCAATAAGTCTGATCCGACAAAGTATGAATATTGTCATTAGTTTTACATTTTCAGTTAAATTCAAATAACAAAAAATACATTTTAAACCAAAATATTACTTAGTAGCAATCAAGTTTTGATTTGAATAATCTTCCAGGCCAAGTCATGATAGGTTTCATCTTAAAGGTATAGTGGAGGATTTTTACTAATTTCTGAAGAGTACTTCATACTTTGTACTCCCCTTAAAAAAAAAAATAAAAAAAATAAAAAAACAGGCACAACCCAGTACCAGCTCCCAAGAGGGAACCCCTATTTAACGCGTGTGAGAGCATGCACAAGCTCATTTCTCCTTGTGCAAGCTCTGTTTAAAAATTGCTGATTGTGTTGCTCATACAAGCTTATTTTCTAAAAGAGGTTTTGCAATTTTTCCACCATGTCAGACTCACCACCGGGGACGAGCATATAGGATGGCCTT
Source organism: Cyprinodon tularosa (assembly GCF_016077235.1). Lineage (NCBI taxonomy): Eukaryota > Metazoa > Chordata > Actinopteri > Cyprinodontiformes > Cyprinodontidae > Cyprinodon > Cyprinodon tularosa. The sequence goes on from NW_024038320.1 coordinate 851,420, forward strand.
AAGCAAACATATCAACAGAATGATTGACAAATAGGAGGATCACCTAGTTTGATGATCCACCCGGGAAAATAATATTCTCCATTATATCTTTAAAGATCATTCGTCCATGTTTAATAGGCTAAAGGAAGTATCACTCCGTATTTCACCAAAAATAAGTTGGCAAAGGAACTCAAATCAAACTTTAGTAACATAGCAGCTTTTTGAGTGTAGTACAACTTAATGCTGTTACACAGCACCAAAGCCAGATTCTTACTGTAGGATTTACAGACTTACACTTTCCTCAACCTAAAACTGAAGTTAATTTATGATACTGAAGCCAAGAGTGGATTGCTATAATCTTTTCCTCTTTCATGTGTATGAAAACATAATCAGAACACTTAGCTTGCCAAATACCAACAACAACCTTGGATGAGAGATGAAATCCCTGGAAGAGGAAACACGGACTGCTTGGTAAATTCAGATTGTCATGACACTAGAGGCACCTGCTTGAGAGGAAACTTTTAGCTCTTTCTCTTCATAAAAAAATAGATTGTCTTATGAGCATCTTCATAAATCCTACTGCCTTTCTTTAGCATACAATTTTTCTTCTCTTTAAGTCAGTGGTCGCACCATATTAAAATGAGCAGACAAAGTATTCTCATTTGCAGCAGTGATGCAGGACCATTTGACATTTCCCCAAAGACCTGAGTGCTTTGATGATTTTGCTTCTTTGCTAGAGCAATTTTTTTCCCATTCTGTTCAGTTCACAGTGTGGATAAGAGCCAATGGCAAGTGAGTCATTGTCTTTCTGGCATCTTCATTCCAATTTACTGTGCCTATGTGTCACACCCTATTGCTCATCTCTTTTAGGTCACATGGACATGGTCGCACATGTAGTTTCAGAACGTTCTCACATTAAAAGCTTAGATTCTCTCTCTCAAGTTCATGTCTGCAAATAGGTATGCGGCAAATCAGAGAAATAGGTGTCATTTCAGGACTGCTTCAGCGTCTCTGATACAGCAAAGATGAAAGCTTGAAGGGAAATGAGTGTGAGACCTTAAGGACCCCCTCTTTTTCTTGTAAAGAAGACATATGGGAATATAGCTGTGGCTGTCTGTGTGCACATGGCTTTCATTTTTCCTTGTGGCATCAGAGAAAGAAACAGGTGGATTAAAGATTGCTACACTGTTATATATCTATCTTGAAGCTATGCATAATTTGTCCTGCTTAAAATGTCACTTCAGTGAAAATTATTTCTAACAGATTCATAAAGAACAACGCTCTAAGTCTTATTCCTTTGCAACAATTTTAATCATTAAGTTAATCTCCTGTCATTTTCTTCCATCCTGCAGTTTGCATGACTGTGTAGGTGGGAGCTGGAATGGAATTCAAAGATATTAACTGGGTTTAAGGCTTTATATATTAAGAGACTGTTCTCAAGATGGATGTAATATTCTTAACTGAAAAGTTCAGACAGTTGCACTGAAAATAAACTGATTTGACAAACATTGTTATTCAAACACATAAAAGATTTTAACCATTAATCTTGTTTGTCGGTTCTTTACATTAAAGTTGCAGACTCTGCGTTCTCTTTATCAATCTATGACAGAGGAACCTGGCCATGGCCACACTGACCTCTCTCTTGTGTTTGTCCTGTTATGGTTGCTCCTTCATTTGAATGTACAACAAAATTGGTCTAAAACAATTAAAACTAAATAAGCAGCAAAAGTGATTTAAATTAAGTATCGTATTGGAGAAACTGGAAAAATATTCTGATAAAAACTAATTTGAATTGTTATTTAAAGGTAAAATATTAATTTTATTTAATAAATATTAAACTTACTGAGGAACTTAGTAAAATGTTGGTAATTTCAGCACTACAGGCCTCAGTAATTACCCTAATTGAAAAATAAATGAACTTACAGACTTTTTAGCCGCAGCAACCACCTCAGTGACACCCTTATTCCATTAAATCCCATGGGCTATCTATTGTACTAGTATGTTTGCGAATTTTAGCATAGAATACAATAACATATCTGTATCAGCATAGCTGCTGAGTGCTGCATGAGAAGAATAGTTTTGCCCAGATTATGTGACAAGGAAAAGTGGTAGAACTTAAACACCAAAGCTGAAAGAAAGGAAAGTTATTTATTTTTCTCTGCTCTATACAAATGTCTTTGTTTGAAATGGATATGTACAAGCCTTTAGCCAGATTTAGCATTAGAATTCTTTTGCTGGAGAGAAGAGAAGGGACAGGGCTGTTTTTGTGCTTCTACTTCAAGTTTTTTATGAGCCACATATCTCCTAAAATAAAATAGTTCAAACTGAATTTTTTTATCAGATAAAATTTTAATCTGCAATGCAAATTTGAGCATTTTGAGAAAATGAGGCACAACTGTTCCAGTGTTTTATTTATTTATTTATTTATTTAGTCTGTATGGTTTGTCTTTAAAAAAAAATCAAGTAAATTAAAATATTTTCATATTTTCTTGAGAAGAACATGCTGTATTTATGAGGAAGAAAGTAAAACACATTTAAAATGAAAAAATTAGAAAATTAATTAAATAAATAAAAAATACACACACCGAAACGAACTATCTCCCTCTATCCTTATTATCCTTATCCTACTATATCATTAATTTTGCATTAATTTTGTATGGCCTAATCGTTTCCCAATCATATTTACGTACTTTAAAACCTTATATGCTTTGATAGAAAAGACTGTAAACTGTTTAATGTGTAAGGTTTTTATTCCTTTCTGCAGAAATTTTTTTAATAATTGTTAGTCCAGGGAAATACTTTCTTGGTTTGCCAATTCATATTGTCACAGGAAACTTTTCACAATTTAATTTATTAGGAACCTGGATAACCCAAAATAATTTATGTACTTTTGCTAGAAAAAGTACAGTGGCAGTTATCTTGTAATAACCATGAGATAAAATAATTTTTGGTGTGCCTGTGAATTGGTTGGTTAATAAACCAACATGCAAAATACTGAATGTACTTTTTGAGTGTGTTATTAGTTTTTTTCTTCACATTATTTGAGGATAAGCTGTTCTGAGATGAATTAAAGAAATCAATCTACACGTGAAGCCAGATAGAAAACTGCGACTTAAAATCCCTCATCACATTTTTAGCTTCAATGAACGAGTATTGTCCTCTTACACTTTGATGCATTTTAAAACCGTCAATCAAGTCACTATTAGTGTTATTTTTGAATCTTATGCTCTGAAATAAGTTCAATAGCCTAGGCCAAAGTATCATGTTGCACTATTACCATTCATTAAAAAATGAAAAAATGTTTAGATACATATACGGGAAGAATTAGCACAAATAAATCAGAAGAACATGAAAGAAATCAAACACTTAAAGAGTGTGCAATTCTAAATTCTAAACTTCTGTTTTGTTACCCACACACTTAGATTTCTCAGAAGAAAAATCCACTTGACAGTAATAAACTGACAGAGGATTTAAAGAAAATATATATGCATTTTCATTATTGAATTTCTGATTTAGATTTAGAAAGCTCTTTCACTTTTATCAGTATTATTGAACTAGTTATTAGATAATTTTAAAGGAAACATAAATATATATTTTTTTCTTAGTATAAAAATTCTAAATTAGGCTTTTTTGTTCATACTGTAATTATTGTGGCCAAAAATCATACAGTTTGTATAAAAAACAACCTATGCCAACCTATTCCAATTATACTTGATAGTATTTGTTTTGATGGACTGATTAAAGACCATTTCTGCATATAAACCATATCATCATATGATTTCAAGAATACAAACTAAATTCATTGCACCACATATATGGAGTTCCAGTTTTATTTTTTAAATGTGATTTTTTGTATCCTTAGTGTCTCGTTTAAATAAGCAAAATAACTCTAGTCATTTCCCAGTAATACCAATTGTTTAAGGTCACTCTTTCAAACTTGACCTGAAAGGTTGGCCTAGAACAAAATAAAAGTAGATCTGCTTTTAATTAGTTTTTAAATTTAAGGAGGAATAATACAACTAGACAACTAAAGGTAACTGAATTACATAATGAGTATGTATTTTTAAGTCATGGAGCTCAAGAAAAAAGTATTTAATTTCCTGAGATGCATTCAGGTTAGTGGTATCACAGACTTGTGCTGAAAAGGAATCATTTAACTATGTTTATTCCAAGCCCTGTGGAAAATTATTGATATACTTTGCAATTCTAAGACTGTGAGTGATCAGCCATGAGTGTTAAAATCAACCTCTCGCATCATTCCTATGAGGGGGTGGGCTTTGTAATCAAAATGTCTGACAGGTTCCACACCCTGAAGGGACCTTTAATCACAGTCCAGGGTATGTATTTCTGTGTAGTGGGAAGCAAAGAAGCTGCCAGCGGCCATGGTCAATCACATCAGCGATACAGAAGAGGTTTCAGAAACAGAATGCGCTATTTTCAAGAGTAACTGTAACATAAATAAGCATACAGTAAAAAGGAAGAACTAAGTTTGAAGCTGATATTCAGGTTTTTAAGAGGCTGGATCTGTAATCAATGAGGTTTGAAGGGACAACACAACCACACTGCATCACCTGCAGCCACAACGCTGTCGTTATTTCTATTTCTTTTTTTTTATGACTTAATTTGTGATAATCAAGTTAATTTATGTTGTCGTACAGAAATATGGCTGCAGAGAGAAGATTGCGTGAGCATAAATGATGTTAAAATTTTCACAAAGGTCAGGAGGAGAAGTAGCAATAGTGTTTCAGTCCGATATACATATTAATCCAAAGCCAGATAATTGTTAAAATTCTTCTGAGCATTTAACACTTTGTTTCCCTAATCCAAATTGCAAGCAGCAAAACCCCTTCTGTTTGTAACTTTGTATCATCAACAAGGTTGTTAATCTAAATTTTTAGATCAGTTTTCACATTACCTATCTGATTTAGTGTTAAATGCTGACAATGTCATTATAGTGGGGGATATAAACATTCATACCAAAATTAAAAGTGATAAAGTGCAGTCTTTGATGCATTTTAGACCCTATTGGCTTTGTCCAAAATGTGAATTGTCCCACACATTCTTATCTTCATACCTTGGACAATTTGCTAACATATGGCATTGGATGTGAAGAAATAACAGTATTCCCTCAGAAACCTGTCCTCTTTGACCACTCTTTAATATTGTTTAAAATTACTTTAATATAGTTCTCCTCCCCCAAAATAAGGTTTCACTTTAGCAGATCCTTATCACATAATGCATTCCACTTTTTAATCTCCTCTGTATCACTGAACAATACTGTAGAAGGCAGCCATTTAATTTATTCCCCTTCACAAATTGATGATCTTGTTGATGGGGTTACTCTACATACTGCGTCAGACAACGTAGCACATTTGAAAAAGAAAAAAAAACGTTAAAAATAGAAAGCTGGCTCCTTGGATTATTACAGAGCTGTACACTTTGAAGCAAAATGCTAGCAAACTAAGGAATAAATTGCACTTTTCGTATATACAGGAATGCTACCTTGTCTGGAAAAACTGTTTGCAGTAGCAGTATATTTCTCTGCATTAATAGGGGAGAATAAGAATAATCCTAGATTTATCTTTAATACAGAGCTATAGCTCTACTTTTAGCAGTAATGATGTTATGGTATTGTTTATAAATAAGACGGATTCTATTAAAACAAGATCATTAGCAAACCTCTAAAAATAACCAGTGTATTTCTGGGAGGTGAGACAGAATCACACTATAGATTAGTTGAGTAGCAACTAGTCTATAGTTGAGATAACAAAATAAAAAATCTTCGTCATAAAAAAAATCTTCATCAAAGCCTTCAGCTTGTGTGTTAGATCCAGTTCAAACAAAGTTGTTTAAGGAGGTATTCCCTCTGATTTCCACCTCATTTCAGATATGATTAATATCACGGTTACAGGGTTATGTACCTCAGGCATATAAGGTAGGTATAATATTCTAATCCTAATTTTTATCTATGATTTTTTAAATAAATAGTTGTTAAACAAGTGTGTGACAACTTACATTGTAATGAACATTTTAAAGAGTTTCGATCAAGTTTTAGAGTTCCCCATATCCCTGAAACAGCTGTTGAAAGTCACTAAAGATATTCTCATGGCCTCAGATAATGGCCTATCTGTTCTTATCCTGTTAGAAACAAGTGCTGCATTTGATACAGTCAATCATAATGTTCTTTTAGACAGAAATTTGTAGGAATGGGGAACAGCATAAGTCTGGTTTAAAATTATTTATCTGACAAATTTGAGCTTGTGTATCTTAATGATAAATCTTCCCCAAACTCCAGGGTTGGCTGTGAAATACCACAGGGATCAGTGCTTGGGCAAATTCTGTTTACCATGTATATCATATATTTATTGTTGAGTGTGGCCTAGTGTTTAGGGCATTGCGCTTGGAAACCAGAGGTTCTGAGTTCAAGCCCCACTCCCACAGACTGAAAATCTTGGTCCCTGAGCAAAACCCTCAACCCCACACTGCTCCCCAGTCACACAATGGCAGCCCACTTTTCCCCGAGGGGATGGTTTAAATGCAGAGAGTTGCTCTGTATGTGTGACAGTGTAATGACAACAAAAAAGATGAAAAAAAATATGTATATGCTCCCAAATGGTAGAATAATCAAATAGCATGGGATTAATTTCCATTTAATTTCCCATATTATGCTGATGATACTCAGCTATATCTGTCTATAAATCCTGATGAAACTAACCTATTACATAGACTACAGACATATCTTGAAGACATACAGTAAGTAGCCTGGATGACTTTCTGCATTTGAATGCAGACATAACAGAACTTATTGTCTTTGTACCGGAGTCTCTGAAAAAAGTCAGATGAAGGGAATAGTCAGTCACTTCATCCGGAAGGGATTAAATTTATCTCAGATCTAATAAAATAAAAAACAACAACACTTTTTTGTGTTATTTTTGGACTTTTCATTTAAATCACATATCAAAGAGCTTTCTAGAATGTCCCAAAAAACCTCCTTGACATGGGGTCTTCATTGACTCAATATGGCGCCAGTGTGTTTGGCTTTTCATCTGCCGCTCCTGCAATGTTTGGTGTTTTTATTATTTTTCATTTTTGGCATTAAACAGATTGAGTCCCTGCTCGTTCTTGTCAGTAGAGGTGGATAATCTAAGACCAGAAAGTGAAAGGCCTGTATAGAGATAAGTACCAACCAACTCCACAAGGCAGATTAACGACCTTAGGTGTTAATCACCTGGTTAAGTGAACAGGATGAAGGAAAACAAGGAAGGGTTTTTACTTTCTGGACCTGGATTATCCACCTAGGCACATGAGTATGGTTAAAGAAGCAAAATGGGAATACCTGGCTAATACAGTATCATTGAATTGCATTCTCATAACCCACACATTGTATTTAAAACCACTGATGTTGTTCTTAATGCACCACAGCCCGGCAGCTTGGAGGCATCTTCTGAGACTTGCAGTAGCTTCCTGAACTTTTTTAGCATAAAGGTTGCTACTGACTGATCACTACTCCTGCATCTTACCCCCCTTCTCATGTTACTTGTTCTGCAGTTCTTGAGCGCTTGAGCTAATAACTCTATAAAAGATCAGATTGACCATAGTAAGCCACCAGGTTCTGCCCATGATGTCCTCCCCACCTTTCATAAAAAGAGTTGTTTCTGATATAGGGAACTCCATTCTGGACATTATCCAAAGGTGCCTTTCCTCTGTAGTTCTACCTTTGAGTTTTAAATATGTCTATCAGTTAAACCACCTTGTTGGTATTTGTGGTACTGCACTGGACGGGTTCAGGTCTTATCTTTCCAATAGAAGTGTGAGCATAAGCCTTGAACTATGAAGCTATCTAGCTCAGGTCCTCTTGCTTATGGGGTTGCACAGCTTTCAGTGTAAAACCCCTTCTCTTTTCATTGTGCTTGCTGCCCCTCAGGTCCATTTTGAGAAGGCATGGCAACTTATTATATTTATACTGATTATTGTCAGATATATGTGCCTATTAAAAAGAAAAATGCATTTTCCCTTGCAACGCTACTGGCATACCTTAGTGATGTTAAGGTCTGGTTGGCTTATTTTGTATCTAAACAAGGAAAAAAAAAATATGTTGCTGAGTCCTAGTAACATTTCGAAAGCCCCCCACTATTGACTTGAGCCTTTTCATTGGCTTGTTAAAGCTTGTCATCACAAACTTGGGTTTTAAGATAGACAGTGATTTTAAATTGGACCGGCAAATAAGTTCTGTAGTTAAAGCTACATTGTGTAATAATTACAGGGATATAAAGTCAGAAATTTAATATATTATACATAACTATGTTATTTATCATCACCTATGAGCTCAGCCTTTTAACCATAATATTTGCGTTGCCTTAGAATTCGTTATTTATAATTACATAGGAGCGGGTCTCGCAGCCATGGAGGCAGACATCTTTGCGCTACGGCAAGCGCAGAGGCAACAAACTAGCGATTGCGAGATCTCCCATTACGCTCGAAAATAACTACGGCAAGTTGAGAGAGATTAACTGAGACGGTACTGAACAGTAGATGGCAGTACTATGCCTGAGAAGCGTTTAGTCTGCCTGAAACCAAAGAAGAAGAAGAAGCAGGTATGCTGCGCCTCAGTAACAAGAAAGGTGAACAAGGCGGCAGGCGTCAGTGACTTTGCAAACTGTTTGGCACTGTGTGGCCAAACATCAGACGAATGGAGGATCATGCCTACTCTGTATCACAACAAAAAGCGGCGGACACCGAACCCCCGTCATCTAAGAAGCGGAAACACGACGAGAATAAACGCAAGCGTGACAAGAAACGACAAAAAACACGGATCAACATTGGCACGGCATTTACACGATGGAAGTCACTGATGGAGGAAAAAGGTTTTCAAAGTGACGCTCAAGTTGCCAGTTTTCTCTTGGACAGGTAATTAATCCTACACACACAATTGTCTAATATTACTGCAGTTTTTGGAGTACAGGATGCTCAGACCTGTCTAAAACAATAACATGCTGCGTGATGATGCTGTTACTCTCCAGTATACTTATTCAGCAACGTCCCTGACGTTTCACAGGTAATGATTCAGTAATTTTCTGTAAAATAATTTTCTGGATATATACATCGGTTACTTCTCTCCGGCTCCTTTGGAGATCTTCAAGCCTTTCCTCCTCTGCTCTAGTCATCCCGCTGGCACCCCTCCCTCGCCTGGCCCTAGCTGCACGCCCACCCCGGCCTCTCTGCCCTTGCCCTCTTCCTCTCCCTCTTCCTCGCCTTGTAACCCCCGTGCAACAAACAAGACTTGGACTCTGTAAACGGGGAATATATATTCTTCCAGCGAACACAATCTCGCTGTTAAACTAATGACTACAATTACTTTGTCTGTTTATATCACCATGCAAAGCAGCTCACCAAAACGTCACAACGATGTAGAAAAAATAATGGGTATATTTATTATCTAAAGTCTACATGAAATCTATACCCTACACAGACTAATGAAATACTATCTGTAAAATTATCTATGTAAACAAACCTCATCACTTGAGAAGGTAGGTGATTCCGACGTCGTGGAAGACATTTTGTCCCCTAACGCTCGCCGTACTGTTGGGGGGGAGAAGCGGTGGGGGGGAGACGTTCATGTTGCTGCAGTCTGCAGTCTGGACGTTAGATGTCGCTGAAAATTACACACTGTAGCTTTAAGTCCAGCTTTTATCATACAGTTGGCCAAACCTTTTCTTTCACAGTAGCACTTTGAAACAGTAATCGATGCTTTGTTGTTTCTCTGCTAGATTGCTGTAACATACTTTATTTTTTTCTTAGCCAGTCGTCCCTCACACATCTCCAGTAGGTGCAAAATGCAGTTGCAGGCCTATTAACTGGAGTGAGTAAGAGGGACTACATAACTCCCATTCCCGGCCTCCCTTCTTTCACTTCTTGTGCATTTTAGAGTTCATTTTAAGATTATTTGATTTGTTTTTGAGGCTTGGCCCCTCCCTACCTCTCTGAGCTTCTCCACCCCTATGCTCCCACTAGGTGCCTCAGATTGGCTGATCTACTCCTCCTCGAAGCACCAAGGTCCAAACGGAAGCTCAGAGTGGACAGAGCTCTTTCAGTTGCTGCTCCAACATTGTGGAATTAGCTCCCCCTCCTGATTCAACAATCCTCCTCACTTGTCTATTTTTAAAACTTGTCTTAAAACCTAGTTTTATTCTTCTGCCTTTCTAAGATACTCTCTCTGTTTTTATATTTGTGCATTTGTTTATTACATTTTATATGATTTTATGCTGTATTAGTTTATTTTATACTATTTGTTTCATACTTTAAAACTTCTATGTTTTTTATATAGACCACCTTTCTGTGATGCTAATTCCTGCATACAGACCCCTGCTGATCAGAGCAAAACCTACAGTGAAGCAGGTGAGGGTCTGGACGGAGGGGGCCATGGATGCACTCCAGGACTGCTTTGAATGCTCTGAATGGGACATGTTCAAATCAGCAGCAACATATGACAACAAGATCAATGTTGATGAGTACGCCATGACTGTTTCAGCCTACATCAACCACTGCATCGAGGACGTCAGCACAACAAAGACCATCACCACCCGAGCCAACCAACGGCCCTGGATGACTGAGGAGGTCCGCCACGCGCTAAAAGCACGGAACTCAGCCTTCAAGTCTGGTGACAAGGAGGCACTGAGGACAGCTAGAGCCACCCTGAACCGTGCCATCAGGTTAGCAAAGCGGAACCATAACCAAAAAATCCAGCATCTGTTCCACGACGCCAACAACACCAGGAGCATGTGGCAAGGCATACGGGCGATCACAGACTACAACACGCCCCCTGCCCCGGTGGATGAAGTTGATGCTGACTTCCTAAACGGACTAAATAACTTCTTTGGGAGGTTTGAGGCACTAAATCGCACTCCAGCAGTGAAGGCTGTCCCACATCAGGAAGAGGAGGTTCTCTGCCTTGACACAGCCGACGTGTGGAAGACTCTGAGGAGGGTCAACCCGCGGAAGGCCCCAGGTCCCGACAACATACCTGGGCGGGTGCTCAAGGAGTGTGCAGGTCAGCTAGCTGGTGTCCTCACGGACATTTTTAACACCTCGCTGGAGCAAGCCACAGTGCCAGCATGCTTCAAGTCTGCCTCCATCATCCCAGTGCCAAAGAAACCTCAAGTCACCTGCTACAACGACTACCGGCCCGTCGCACTGACTCCCATCATGATGAAGTGCTTTGAAAGGCTGGTAAAGGAACACATCGTCTCCAGTCTCCCCCCAACACTCGACCCGTTCCAGTTTGCCTACCGGCGAAACCGCTCCACTGAGGACGCCATCTCCTCTGCTCTTCACCTGAGCCTGGCCCACCTGGAGGAGAAGAACACCCACGTGCGGATGCTGTTCCTGGACTTCAGTTCAGCGTTTAACACCATCATCCCACAGCACCTGGTGGGAAAGCTGGAACATCTGGGCTTCAACACACCCCTTCGAAACTGGCTGCTGGACTTCCTCACCAACAGACCTCAGTCAGTCCGGGTCGGTCAGAACACCTCTGATGTCATCACCCTCAGCACGGGCTCCCCTCAGGGCTGCGTCCTGAGCCCCCTGCTGTTCACCCTGATGACATATGACTGCGTCCCCAGGTTCACCACCAATCACATCGTGAAGTTTGCGGACGACACCACGGTGGTGGGCCTCATCAGGGACGACAACGACCGGGACTACAGAGAGGAGGTGGAGCAGCTGGTGGACTGGTGCAGTGAAAACAGTCTGATCCTGAACGTGGAGAAGACGAAGGAGATCATCGTCGACTTCAGGAAAAACCGCCCCCACCATGCTCCACTGCTCATCAACAGCTCAGCTGTGGAGGTGGTCAGCAGCACAAAGTTCCTGGGGGTGCACATCACGGACAACCTCACCTGGACTGTAAACACTTCATCTCTAGTGAAGAGGGCACAGAAGCGCTTGTACTTTCTGCGGAGGATGAGGAGAGCCCGCCTGCCCCCGCCCATCCTCACAACCTTCTACAGAAGCACCATAGAGAGCATTCTGACCAGCTGTCTCTCTCTGTGGTGTGGAGGCTGCAGAGCTTCTGACTGGAAGAATGTGAGGAGGGTGGTGAGGACAGCGGAAGGAATCATTGGGGCTCCTCTTCCCTCCATTAAGGACATTTCATCACAGCGCTGTGTGTCCCGAGCCCGTAATATCATCAAAGACCCCTCACACCCCCACCATGGACTGTTCTCCCTGCTGCCCTCTGGAAAGAGGTTCCGCAGCATCCGCTGCAGATCCACCAGGTTGTGCAACAGCTTCTTCCCCACTGCCATCAGACTGTTGAACCTTTGATCCACAATCCGAACTCTGCACCTATTGCACATTATCGGGCATCAAATGCTGCTGAACTTTTAACTTTTAGCCCTTTAAATTGTTCATCTCATTGTATTTTTCAATAACGCATTTTTTGCACAAATGCCATTTTGCACTGAACCACTGCAACTTGCACACTGTCTCTTATCCTCTGCACTGTTCACACTTTGACCACTGCTGCACTTTTTGTATTTTTCTATAACTCGTGCCATTTGAAATATCAATGCAACGTTCATAAGCTGTATGTAACGCAATTTCGTTCTGTATGCACCCTGTGCATACAAAATGACAAATAAAGAAGTCTAAGTCTAAGTCTCTAAGTCATATAGTTTTAACTTGCCTTGGTATGTACAGCACTTTGTGGCAGCTGTGGTTGTTTTAAAGGGCTTTATAGGCACATTTTAGTTGATCCTTATTTCATCTTTAAAATATTGCAAAAATAAGAGATATATTGTCAAGGAATGGTTTTCAGTAACTAATTACTTCAAGACTGGACTAATGTAATTCTTTTCTATCAGCACATCCTCAGACTTAGACAAATTGTTGTCATTTTGCATATATAGAGTAAATAGAAAACTAAATTTCGTTTATAAAGCTTTCTGACAGTGATATTTTTTTTTTTTGAGCAGCAGCTTAGCAGTGAAAAAGAACAATGGTGAAAAGAATAGTATGGGAGAGTTATGGAGAAAAAGGGCATTGATATGGAAGGTTTAAAGCAGTGCAAAATAAATAGATATGGTGCAAAGTGCAGTAAAAACATTTGAGTTGAGTTCTATTTTAAAGATTCACCATGAAGTGCAAGCATGATATTATAAGTGTGATGTAGTGTCTCGATTTGCGACTTGATTTAGAGTTGATTTAGAGTTTTTTAACAGTTCAATAATATGATGGCAGTGGTAAAGAAGTTGTTACAGAACCTGCTGGACCTGCAGCACATGCTGCAAAGCCTCCTCTGGGAGGGCAGCAGGGAGAACAGTCTATGGTGGGGATGTGAGGGGTCGCAGATGATGTTACAGGCTCGGGACATGAGGCGGTTGGATGAATTGTCTTTTTTTGAGGGGAGAGGAGCCCTGATGATCCTCTCTGGTGTTCTCACCACTCTTCTCTCGTTTTTCACATCTGAGGCGCTGCAGTGGTCAGAACGCTCTCTATGGTGATTCTCTAGAAGGTGGTGAGGATGGGTGGGGGCAGGTGGGCTCTTCTCATCCTCCGCAGGAAGTACAAGTGCTTCTGTGTCTAGTTGACCAGTAAGTGGGTCTTCATAGTCCCAATTAAGTTGTCTATGATGTGCACCCCTAGGAATTTGGTGCTGCTGACCACCTTTTGAGCTGAGCTGTTGATGAGCAGTGGAGGCTGGTTCGGCTGGTTCTTCCTGAAGTTGACGATGATCTCCTTAGTTTTCTTCGTGTTCTGGATCAGGTTGTTGTCTCTGCACCAGCCCACCAGCTGCTTCACCGCCTCTCTGTAGTCCTGGTTGTTATCGCCTCTGAGTAGGCCCACCGCTGTGGTGTCATCTGCAAACTTCATAATGTGATTGGTGGTGAACCTGGGGGCACAGTTGTGTGTCATCAGAGTGAAAAGCAGGGGGCTCAGGACGCAGCGATGAACGGAGCCTGTGCTCAGGGTGATGACATCAGAGGTTTTCTGTTCCACCCGGATTGACTGAGGTCTGTTTGTAAAGGAATCTACCAGCCAATTGCAAAGGGGTGTATTGAAGCCCAGATTTTCCAGTTTTCCTATCAGATGCGGTAGGATGATGGTGTTGAAAGCTGAACTGAAGTCCAGTAACTGAAGTCAAACTGTGCTTAAAAGCTTTCAGCTGTTCCAAAATGCTTTCCTTTAGGTTATATACATTTTAACAAGGTAATTTGCCCTCATTCCAGGTTTAAACATTGGTTCCCAAACAAGAAATCCATACAACATTTTGGCAACATTGCATCATTCTATAGGTAATGGTTTTCAATCTTTTTTTTTTCTTAAAATTTTCTTCCCATATGTAACAAACTGTCTGCTTCTTTATCTTTGACTTTTGCAAATGGGTCTTGAACCAGATATCATACAGTGACTTAGTCACCATGGTTCTCCCTCCATGATGTTCAGCCTGTCGCTCCAAGTCACGCTACTGACAACTACCGTAACATATCATTTTCCTGGAACTGGAAACCCCTTATTTTCATTAAAAAAAGTGAAAATACAGGCTCAAAGTCGTACAGCAAAAACAGGAAAGTTATTTAAGCCAAACAACATTCTATAGTAGTTATAAAGCTGGGTTTCACCCGCTAAGTTGATAGGTTTTAATTGAAATGTGTTTGACTTTGACTTGAATTTCTTTGCCATTGCAACATTTTAAATGGAGGTTATAACTTTATTCCATATGGGTGCACTGTTTGCTGTTTGATAATGATCACACTCAAATTCATTATTTAAGCCGTTGTCCCAACAAAAATATGTTCTGCTGTATGTCCATCGGACAAGATATGAAAGACCTTAAATGAAGAATTAAGTCATAAGATTTGGCTCAAAAATGGTTGTCAGTTGTCTAAACTACCAGACGTAAATTATGTTAACAAAATGTGTTATATTCTAAGCCATGCATAAACTGCAGCATACTATTTATGAAGCTTTGCCCAAAGACTATTTATACATATTGATGTTTGTGTGAAAGCTGTGACTAGCAGGGTCAATTTGGTTCCACACTGGAGGAAAATCTTTTGAATTTTTCCAGGATATTGCATTAGTTTGATGCAATCAAACAAAACAAAGTCCCACGCAGAAATATTCTTAAAAAACATAATTAAGGTAATGGTTTAACATAGGTGCTGGAACCTATGTATGTGGCTTAAACAATAATGGTTAATGAGTGACTTTATCTGAATTGTATGGTTTTCTGTTTAATAAATAGGTGAACACACTGATAAATGGGCTATACAGCTTTCAATCTCTTACGAAAAGTAATTGAAAAAGCTCTACATTAGTGTGGGCAATTAATAAAGAGGAATGGAAAAGAAACATAAATTACATAGACACATCTATTTACTGATGGGACTCTGCTGACTAAGACATTCAAGTTATTAATGAACACCAAGTTTGTCTATGTCTTGAAAAGAGGTCAGTTGCTAAACTAGAGTTATTTATGACATTTATTGCAGTCAGAGGCAGTTATAATTCCTCTTTGTAGCCTTTTTATATGCTCAGTTTTGAAATATAGCCTCTCACCAGCGAGCTGGTTGGCATTATTTACATTAGCATGGGTTGTTTATTCTTGCCCATTCCACCTCCTTTCCTCCCCCATGCCTCCTACCTTTTCTCTTCATCCTTATTTCATTTGCTCTCCACATGGTGATTTACCTCCCAGACCTCTATTTACCCACCACTAACAAATTGGGTTATCATGCTCCACCACTCCTCCTATTCCTTCTCAGCAGCCCCTTCCCTCACACGGCCTGTTCGCCCCTCATTGCTGGCTCCGTCTCCTGCCTCGGCCAGGGCAGCTGGCTTATGAGATGCCGTGTCAAGGTGAGAGATGGTGTATGCCACGGGGGATGTGTTCGTAAGCTGGTAGTATTGGGATTCTGCATGCGTTTGTACTGTAAATGTGTGAAGGAATGGTGAGGCTGCCATATCGTTCCTCATTGTTGCTGTCTTCTGTCGGCCCTGACAGGGTGACAGGTGGATAGCCTGTGACAGGCTGACAACAAGTGTGTGTCTCTGGGAGAGATGTCACAAATCCATCAGCTGAGCTAAGGGATGTTATTTAATAATTATACAACCTATAACATTGTCTAAACCATCAAAGATCGAAAGAGCCATTTTTGGTTTTTGCTCTGCCCTGAAGTACTTACTCAAATCCTAATTTTGCCAAGTTTGTGCTTGTGTGTGAAACAGAATTCTAGCTATTGTATCCATGCTAGGTTTAAAAGTCAATGCAAGTTTGACATTTAAACTTGTGAGCATGAAAGGCTGAGAGCAGCTCCATACAGGAATGTGAGCTTTAACAAGAGATAAAGGCTTTTTCAAGAACCCTTAATGTCAAGAGGCACTCCAATACAAAATGGGTTAAGGGTAGATGTATGATGTAGTGTTTTCATGTAATTTCCCTGTAATTGCCTCACATATTTTTTAAATTTGGCATGTTGGAAAAGCATGTTTTGAAGGGTGTTCTTGATAGATTTGTCTCTATTTATGTGAAATTTATAGACCGAGGAGATACAAGCAGTAGGTTACAAAAAGCTTTATATACTCAAATCAACTAAAAAAATAAAATATAAATTTAGGAAATTCAAAGACAAAAGTAAATTTTTTAGGTCGTCAATATGACATATAAAATGACAGTAAAAAATAAATACATATTTGTTTGCCCTTTATTTCTGAAAAAAATGAAATTATGTAATACATTTTTCTTTTTTTTTTTTTTTTTTTTTTTTTTTTTTTTTTCCCGAGCCCCACTCCAAGCCCCGATCCCCCCGCCCACACACCCCCTCCCACACAAAAAACAAACAAAAACAAAAACAAAAAAAATTATAATATTCTCCCCCTCACCGGAGAAGAACGGCTGCAAACAAGCCAGTGCCCAACACCCACCGCCACACCACGAGGACCCCTCCACCCAGATGCTCCTCCCCAGAAAAGTCAACATGCCTGCCCTCCCAGGAGACAGGCAAGCCCGCCGAACAGGAATCCCCCCGGCAGCGCACCGCCGGCATGCGGGGGCCCGAGCAGCCCCAACAGAAACAACACCGGAAGGCCGACAAGGACGAACCGACGGCACCAACCAAGCCCCCAGGCGGACTCCCCCACCCAAAAACACAACGAAACCACCCCGCCCCCACCGACCACAGCAAACACAGCCGCAAGGCAAAGCAAAGGACAGAGCAGCCCCACCCGGCGCACGCCAGAGAGCCAGAGCAGCAAGGCCGCCCCAGCCGCCAGAAGCCGGCACAAGCAGCAAAAAGAAAGCAGCAGACGCGACCCCACCACCCCCGCCGCGCCCGGCGCGAAAGCAGCACGACCCACCCCGCTCCGGCCCCGCACCGGCCACAGGCCGCCGAGAGGAGGACGGCCACGCCGGCCACGGCCCGTCCCCCCCCCCCCCCCAAACACCCAGCAACCCACCACTCCCAAGCCGCGCACGAAGCACCGCACCACGCGTCACCGGCACCCGCCCCAACAGAGCGAAGCCACACCCCGACCCGGGGGCACTCCAAAGGGACCCCCGACGCCCGCAACCCGCCCACAACAGACACACACGAACCCCGGCCACAGGCGCGACCACCCACGCCCCCCCCGGACGACGCAACCACGGCAAGCACCACGGCCAACCCCCGAAACCCGGCACCGGAAGACGAGGCACGCCCCGACGCCCCGCAGAGCAGAAGCACCCCGGCCAGCACCACAAAAGAACCGATGCCCGGCGCCCAGCCCCACCCAGCAGCAGCACAGCCACCAGGCCAGTAGCCCACGTCCGCCACCACGGAACCCCCCAAGAGCACCGCACGCGGCCGCCGCAGGACCCCCCCGCGGCGCCCCAGACCCCGCCCCGACGGGGGCAACAGTCCCCCGGGCCAGACCCGCCAGGCACCCCGCTCCGAGCACCCCCCCGAGCCCCCAGGACCCAAGGACCCCCGAACTAGCCCCCGCGCCCCACAAGACGCACCCCATAGCCCCCCACTACACTAGGTGATGGAGCCGATCAAGGGAGCCCATCACCAGTAATACATTTTTCTTAGTTTTGCAGCTTGATTACATAAGACTGCTGTTAAAGGTTAAGGTTATGTGTGGCTTTATAGTTATTTTTAGGAACGGTCCAGTAATTGTAGTGATCAATATAAACATAACTTACTAAAATGTCCATGTGCACCAGTGCTGCACAATGTTTATTGAATATAAACAGAGTTGTTTCGGCTTGTTAGATCACACGTGGCTGGCATTGTGTTGATGTCCGTACGTTGTGTTCAATGGTATCATGTAATTTAGCTTGTCAACCCGGCTCTGTTAAGTCATTGCTCAATATTGACTCCAAAGAGCAGCGACAGAAGGAACCCAGTGACTCAGTTATTTATCTGTTCTTCCTGAGAATTCATAGGAATTACAGTCTCTGCTGTGTCTTCTGAAGTATTGTCTGCATTCCAGGTCAGCTCTTCACTGATGTAGGTGCCCATGAACCTGAAATTTGGCACCATATCCACCCGGTCCCCATTTAAAATGTTGAGCTGAATGTCTGATTTACATCTCCTAAAGTTGACAATCTGTTCCTTCGACTTGGAGGTTTTAGAAATGTGGTTGATGGTGGTGCACCACACAGACAGGCTTTCCGACTCCACTCTAGACAGATGGGGTCCTACTTTCAGTCTCTAGGAGTGGTCTGTCATAAAATACATTATCCAGCAGCAGATGTATTCGACAGACCTGGGACCCCCATCTTGCTGACCAATTTGCTTGGAATAATGGGGTTAAAAGCTTTCCAATCCAATGCTTTGCCTAAGGGTTCATTACTTGATGCTTCATTCATTGCTCACTATTGACATCTGCGGCCGCAAACACACAATGTCAACCAAAAATTTAAAAAATGTATGTACTATTGTCACAATAATTTTACTTTTTGTTGACTTTAGGAACTGTTTTGATTTATGTAGTGGAGTGATTTTGGTGAATCAGATGGACTGTGTAGTTTTATTCATGACTTATTTCCTGAAAAACCAGAGTTGTTTTTTATTGGTATTGGCAAACAGCTAACCCTTCACCTGAAACAGTAGCAGTAATTCAAAATCACCCCTGGCAGTCAAACGCCAGCCGAATGGCAGCCTACTTCCCTGCGACTCCCAGCAAAATCCCCTTGAACTTCCAGCCACTGGCCTTCTCCATGGCCTGCATTTTTTTTTCACCCTGACTCCACCCTTTCACTGAATTACAGGGTCTGACCAGGAGATGACGATTCTCTATAGATCTTAATGCCCACAAATCATGACAGAAAGAAGATATCGGTACAAAGATTAATGTTTTAAAAGAATTTGTAGAGGACCAGCCATGGGCCCATGGGCCCATCAAGGAAAGTGGGGATACTACTGTATAGAGTTATTGCTAATGATGCAACTGAAATCGGTTAATGTGCAAACACACTTTATGAAACTTTGTTTTCAGCAGTCATTCCAAAATACTAGATAGGAGAGGTCTTCCTTTTTTGCTGGCTCAATTTTTGTCAGATTCTTGCACTATGATACTCTTAGATTGTATCACTGCTGATGCGTGACCAAACTACCTACAACAACCCATGAAGCAACAAATTTTATTGCACTTTTATTTTGAAATCTGACAGGCAAAATAAAGAAGTATCGTGTCAACAGTAATGCCAGGCAACCGCCCCCTAAGCATCATACTTAAATTCTCATTCCTAATGAAGTCACTCTCACAGCTATGGAAGGCGGCTTCATTACAAGTGAGGGGGTATGAATAAGAATGGGACTGGCTTTTCCTTCCACTGGAAAAGGAAAGCAGCCGTTGCCCTGGCAACATTGTAATGCCCCATGGCTGTAGCTCTGTGGCACTGGTTGACATTATGTCAAACTTTTGCCCCTTACTTAAAAATAAATCAAAATAAAACTATTTCATAGAGGACCTTCACTTCAGGTATTCTTTCTTCTTTTTTCCTAACTTGTGATTTTCTCTCAGTGTAACGAGGATTCAGCAAACCAACGGAACTTACATTTGAATGCCAGCGTTTCCTCGCCATCAATTCACGATCACGCCCTGAAAATGCTTTGTTAGGTCAGAGATCAGAGCTTTTAACAGTAGCTTTGCTTTCCGGAAAACAACATGTAGTGTTTATATTTTCAAATGCAATCGTGTGAACAAATGTGATAGTTGATGACATTTTTTTCATTAATATTTTTTACTTCTTTTGACTAAGACTTTTTGAAGAAAGTGATCTTATTGTTTTTGCAATACATTCTGCAGTCACAGGAAAAAATGTTGATATAATTAATAGATTCTTAAGTGAGATAAAATAATCCCCTTTTTTACTTATTCATTTTTTTTAAACGTAAATTAGAATCTTCATAACAGATTGCATTAATGGTAATTTACTTAGTTTAACTGTACAAAGATAAGCTAAACTAACTGACGTTTGTTTGTTTCTTAGGTTCTAAAGTGTTGGCCATGGGAAAAGAGTGACTTTGCATCCTTCTGCTGCAGTTCAGATGGTGAGATTCAGCAAGCTTTGATAAGGTCAGGGAGCTCCCTGTGGCTTTTACCAGTCTGCACAGCATGGCACATAGGTTTATTTTGTGTGTTCTGTTTAGGAGTTATTGACAGGGGATTACAGGGTTCAGAAAAGGGACACAGAGGAGTAATGGGATATGTGGACATGTGTGTTACTCAATGTTCTGGAGAAAAGGAAGTACAGTGTGGTTCACTGCACAATAAGAAATATTTTATCTAAACCCAACGGGAATTTTAAAGGGAGGGTTCCTTTACGTTTTGATAACCAAAGATTAATGGAAATAACCCACAGACAACACCTACTGAGATGTAGCACTAAAAACAATGCATGCATTGATAAATTAAGAGGAATAAAACCTAAAAAAGGTAAATATTTTTTTGGTTCATGTATGTGATTGTGGACACTGATGCAAAATAGATTTTTATACCAACATAGCTAATATGCTGAATCAAACAAACTTAAAAAAGCGAAGATATCCAATAAAATGGGTTTTTGTCATGATTATAGCCCTGCTTCTTATAAGTGGCTTTCAATTCAATTCAAAAATACTTTATTAATAACAAAGAGAAGCTAAATGTTGCAGTAACTCATAGGGTTGTTCTGTTGTTCATTAAGTTGTTATAGGTGTTTAAAGCTGTAGACAGGAAGGATCTTTTATATTGGTCTGTATTGCACCGGATCTGGAGAAACGTCTGAGTGAAAAACATTGCTGTTGTTTAAATTTCCTGTGGATCCTCGCTGTTGCCCATAATCTACTTCACTTTATAAAGAATTCTCCTTTGTGAAATAATCTGCAGAGGTTCCAGAGTAGCTCCTAGAATAAAGCTGGCCTTCTTTATAAGCTGATTGAGCTTTATAAGTAATTTGTTCTGATGCTGTTACCCCAGCAGATGATGGAAGCGACCACACGCTCCACAAAAGACTTATAGAAGATATGTAGCATCTTGTTGGAAACGCTAAAGGACCTAAGCTGCCATAGGATGTCCAGACTGCTCTGTCCCTTCTTGTAAATGGCTTAAGAGCTGTGTCTTCTGTCAAGTTTGTTGTGAAAGTTAACACTACCCCGAAATCCCACATCCTCCGTAACTGGCCCGCTCCGCTCTAGACCGTCTGGGCAAATCAAAGCCTACAGCCTCCGTTGCTGCTCCTGCATTAAACACGTGAACAAAGGGAGTTGCAAAAAGCAATGGAAAGCCAAGAAATCAGCCGAAATGTCTCAGAAAGCAATCGTCGCCCTTGTCAGTGCCAATTAAAATCAGCTGGTTCAGTGCCAAATGATGGTCTATAAAAAGGTGTCTTTCGTATCACACAAGAAATATCTCATTATGGGGAAAAGTGAAGAGCTTAGAGAAGAATTTCTAAACTTCTGAATGTTCCTGTGAGCACTGTTTGGGGTAATAATCTGCAAATGAAAAGAACATAATTTCACCATGAAACAACTAAGACCAGGTGTTCCTGGTAAGGTTTCTGACTGAAGAGTGAAAATTATTATCAGAAGAGCTGTCCAAGAGGCTTGCGGAGAGCTTCAGAAAGTCCTGGAATTAGCAGGCAAAATATTGTTTCAAAGAAAACAATAATTTATGCCCTCAACCACCATGACCTGTATGCATGCTTACCACGCAAGACTCCACTGATGAAGAAAAAGCATAGTGAAGCTTGTTTAAAGTTGGCTGCACAACATTTAGACAAGCCTCGGAGTCTGCTCAGATGAGAAAAAAGGTGAGCTCTTTGGATGCCATAATGCACATCAAGTTTCCAGATCAAATGGCACTGCAATTTACCCCAAAAACACCATACCAATGGGACCGTTTGTCAGCATATGCTACTGGTAAACTTCAAATAATTGAAGGACCGATGAATGGAAAAATGTACAGACATTCTTGATAAAAATCTGCTGCCCCAAACACCCAACCAAGGAAACTCAATTGGTTTCAGAGAAAGAAAATGAAGCTTCTACAATGGCCCAGCCAATTACCTGACTTCGAACCAATAGAAAATCTAAGGAAAGAACTAAACACCAGAGTTCATAGAAGAAACCCACAAAATATTCAAGATGTGAAGACTGTGTTGAAGAATGGGCCAAAATCACATCATAGATCATCATACATTAAATGAATTTCAGTAAGTGTGTTCAATAAATTTTTCTCTGGGCCATTTCACTTTATTACACAAAACCTAATTTCTGGACATTTATGGTTTGATTTCTTTGTTAGCGTGGATTGAATGGATTGTTACCAACACTAGTGAAAATGTCATGTCAGTAGCAGCTCTAGAAATATATTTAATGAAAAAAAAAATGGTGGTGTGTTCAATACTTATTTCTCCTGCTGTAATCCTGAAGTCACATTTTAGTAAAACACACAATGCTGCATTGGCAATACTCCCTGACTCCTTACAAGGGCTTGGACTTCTTCTGACTTGTTTGCTAAAGATCTCACATTGCCCATGATGATTTTTGGGAGAAATGGCGTAAATTTTCTTGTTCCTATCTCGTCTCTTTGCTCCTGCTTTGCATCCATGGTGCCTCCTTTTAAACTAAGCTGGTACTTGCAGAAGTAGTTGATGTATTATTGTCAGCTACAGAGATGTTAATTGGGTGCTCCTGGGTGTTAGAAAAAAACAAATCAACTTGCCATGGCTGCTGTGGTTCCACATTATAAGAAGTATCAAAGAAGGAAAAAAAAATCAATAAAAATCCTTCCAGTCTCACAGCATTCAAGACCAGAATAATAATAATAAAAAAACATCATTTTTAATCCACCTTTGTATTTTCATAATACTATTACTCTACATAATACTATTTGAGTTTTTTTTACTTAAAAAATAGAAACTTGTTGTTGTGGATTGCTTTGAAGTCACCAAATATGAAGCATAAGAAATGGTGCTGGATATATTTGGCCCAGGGATGGACTGGTCTTTAGGCATATAGGCCTGGAGGGCCTATGGCTATTTTTAGGCTGTGTCAACAATGGGTGGTGAGGTTGATCGAGGACCCAGATGCAGAGACCAGTGAAGCAGAGATGAGTTCTGAGAGGTTTAATTGCAGACCAAAGGTAGCAGAGGCAGAAAACCAAAAATCCAACTTAAAATATTAAACAAACCAAATCCATGGAGACATCAGGGGAAAAACGAGTCTGAGGTGCCGGGGAGAGACAAGCAGAGTAGAGAACACAGCAACGAGAAGGAACCAGCACTGAGTGACTGCAGAGGTGGAGTATTTAAGGAGAACAAAACAAAGGATGGACTAACGAGCTGAATGAGGAGCAGGTGTGGGTGGAACTGGCAAGAGGGAATCCAAAGGGAAAGAAAACAATCACAAGGGGGCAACAGAGAGTAACTAAAGAATGCTAGAATATTATGGAAAATAAAAACAAAACAACTGATAACAGAAAACTCAGTCACAACAAATGAGAACCATAACAGGCTGGTAGAATCAGATTTGTATATATAATGTATTATTTCATATAATAATCTTTAAAAAAGTCATCATATTACCAAATAATAATCAAATTAAAGGATTTAAAAATAAATTATATCCACTGCAACTGTGATGCACGAAAAAGCATCCCATTTTTAACTTTTAACACTTAAACCCTCCCCAGCCTGTCCCTCCCCTCAGTGCTGAGTGAGGTGAAAAACTAAGCCATTTGAGTTGATTAGTTCTGGAGAGGAGACCTTGTCTTGCCCTGTTAAAATGTGTAATAAACATAAACCACAAAAATGTAAGAGTGCAGAGAAGCTAAGAGAAAATGTGATGATTTGATCCAGAGGGAATAGGCTGAGGAGATCAGAGTAGTTACTAAGAGTCCAGTAAGAAATATATGCATTGGTGGACCTAGAATAGAAGAAATAAAAATATCTTTGCCTTATAAAGATTGTTTTCCCTGCTATAACTATAGTGGTAAGGGAAATGTATGCAGTACTGGATTGCATTAATAGTAATGTATATAATTACATAGAATGTACAACTTACAGTATTTTAACTTGCCATATATTTATTGTTTTTAATAATATATATAGCTAGTATTAGTAAAATATTGCTATGCCAAAATTATGATTAAATATAGAACTGGGTAGTAACTAGAGTTAGTAACATTTAAAAGTAACTTAAAAAATAGACAAAGTTAGGCAGCGACTTTGCCGTAATTCTCCCACGGTACAGATTACTTTTGTTGGCCGCACAAATTGTCTGCTATCACAAACCCACATAACTAGCCATTTTTTCACAGGTTTCGTGAATGCTTCATCAAAAACTTGTCATCCATTACGTAGCTATATTTAAGCAACCCTGAATGTTTCCAATGACAAGTTATGTTTTGCGATTTATAAAACTACCAAAAATATTTTAACACATGCAACACTAAATGAGCTAAGAAAATTGTTTTCTATGTATAATCCTTTTTCAGTAATTGCAGTTGAAAAGAATGAGGACCAATTTTAAGATGCACCTACGTTTAGGTTAAGATGTACACTTTCCTGACCGAAAATATCAATTTCAAAAATTGTGCTGACTATCAATACTATTACTATTGTCTAATATCTCAACATCATAAAATCAATATTCTAAATTCCCATGCTGAAAGGGATTTCTTAATAGATTAATGAAAACAGGAGATCTGTAAGCAAGGTTATAATTCAAATCAATACTATCTCAACTCAAACCCCAATAGCAATAATTGAGATTTAAAAAAATGGAAAACTCTTTCAAATTAAATGTGTAGATAACAGGAAGAATAAAAAATATCTCACAGGTAGTTTCAGAAAGTTAAAATGTTTAGTGACATAAACGTATGCAATTTTGTTGTGAACCTCTTTTTTCTTTTAGTTTTGTTTTAGTTTGCCCTGCTTATATTGATTATAAATAGATATAAGCTTCCAGAGCTTTGTAAATGAGCTCCTACCAGACAGATTGTTCCTCATTAGACTGCAATACAGCCAGAAGCCTAAATTTAGTTTAATGGAATTTTGTGTGTTTAATCAACGAAAATAAGCACATAATTATGAAGTGTGACATGAGGTTCTCTCCAGCTTAATTTACTTTTATACCTCTAAACAACACATTGCAGCCAGTTGTATTCAAGAGTCGCCTAATAATAATAAATAGGGTGCATCCATTAACCTCAGTCTGAGAATAAATGCAATTGCTCTGTGAAAGTGGCAGAGATTAGTAAGAGAGGAATTCAGCAAAGGTTGTAACATAAAATGTTCTTTAGCTTTAAAAATATAACACCTCACAGTTTACTTCATCACCTAGAAATTAAAGGAGTGTTAAACAACAAAACAAGTAACATGAGATGGTGGTCTACCTTAACTGACAAGCATGGAAAGGGAAATAAAAAACAGTCAATTTTCTCTTGATTCACCGGTCAGGTGGGAAAATATTGACAGACAGCAGATCTGACCTGCATTGAAGATTTACATCAATAAAGTTATGGTTGAAATAAAAGTAATAGTGAGTTGCAGTTTGTCATGAGCCATGTTATGTTCTAAACAAATATAGGGAAGAGGATCTGGTCAGTGCAGATCAAATACACATATCTTAGCATTCAATACTACTAACGCTGTATGCAATTCTAATGTCCAAATAACTTATTGTAAAATATGCTGGTACAGGGATCATATTAGTTGAAAACTTTTTTCAGCATAAACATAGAAGTAGTTCATGGTAAGGTAGGAGGAGCCAAACACAGGGCAGTCCTTAAAGAAAGTAGACCACAAGGTTCACCATATGACAGGACAAAAACCCAAATCTTACACCTAATCCATAGTTCAATCAAAGCATTTATACAGACAAAAAATATAAAGATGTCAATTGAGCGCCTGTTGCTAAACTGACAAAATTATGTTCATTGGTTCTATAATTGCTTACAAGTTACCCTTTTGTTCTTTTTATTTTTCATTGTGCACTAGAATCGTGTTAAGTAGTCAATCATAGAGTATATAGTGTGAATATAAGGAAGACAGTCTGCTTAGTGGAGACCAAACCTACCTTTCTAGCCATCGCATGCATGCCAATCAGCAACAAAACTGCATACATTACTGGACATTTTGCTGCAGAATTTAATATTAACTACCAAAGTCTTCTCCTTTCTATCAACTTACTTCTTAAAGTCTCTATGGTGTTTTTTTAAATCCTTTTTCTGTATTAAAAACACAGTTTCTTTGCACCTTGATACCATCTCACTTAATATTTCATCACACTGAAAACTTGGGAATAATATCTACAGGCAAACTGATATATCACCACTGTATCTCCTCCAAGCTGATTCGGATGAGGCAACGTCAAAATTTTAGAGCTTGGAAGTACATGTTGCAGCAGCAAAGAGGTCTGTAACTTGAATGCTAGACCCGTTCATGAAAATTCATCTGTGGTTATCCAGGTCAAGGTGAGAGCATTTGTGTGATTGTTAGCTGCTTTCACATAGGCTCGGATGTCTTTCGAGACTGAGAGAAATGTGCATATGTCTATAGCCTTATTCCCTGGAGGGATGTTGAGGGTCGTATGTTCTGACCTCTATTGTGTGCACAAGCAAACAAGCAGCAACTGCAAACAGATGCCGAAGGAAATTGTTACACTTTCACTCAGCACAGTATAGCAGCCCGGATTGTAAGCATAATTTCCATAATGTGAAATATATATATATATATATATATATATATATATATATATATATATATATATATATATATATATATATATATATATATATATATATATATATCAGCTTCTCTGATTGGTTGATGCGGCGCGTCCAGCAGCAAAACTTCAATTTTTCCATCTCGAGCAGCAGCAGCGCGTTGGCGGTGCGTCAGATACTTAAACGCTCCCGAGGCGCTGCGCCTGCTGCTCAAAACGTGCTGCGGGACCTTTTGCTGCACCTATACGCGCATCAACCATTGACTTTGCATGTAAACTCGCTGCTTCTGCTGCACCTGCTGGGTCCGGTTCACACCGATGTCGAGCGGTTGAACAGTGAGCACAGCGTTAATTTGTTTCCCCATGTTTTTCACAACAGCTGTGAGATGGGCACGCATGGAGTTACATATTAACAGCGATGGTGATGAGTGGAAAAAAACCACCTGGTCTCCTTACATTCAGCCACTCTTTCATCATCTCCTCAATGAGGTGGTCTCAAAAGTTGCAGTTACAACACACATAAGGCGCACCGCACCAAAGGGCGCACCGCACATTTTGAGGGAAAAAAAAGACGTTTAAGTGCGCCTTATAGTCATGAAAATACAGTAGGTAGAGGGATAGAAACAGGTAAAAAGAATTGAAAAAAACATTAATAAATAAAAAGAAAGAACCCTAGACTCTAAAGGGCAGTTCAAATGACCCAGCTCTCTACCAACATTTTTTTTACTTGTAAACTGATTACTGCATAAGTGTATTGGGTTAAACAATTGTGTTTTACACAGACAAGAACCCAAATCCTCAGACAAAAAGGCATAAAAGTTTACATATCAAGTATTACACAGTCACAGATATGTTGAGGTGTTTTCTGTCCAAAACAAAAGGCAGTGATCGTTTTGTTGAGAAGCTTAAGGGTTATGTAACAAATACAGCTGCTTTCTTATCATCTCATAATGGAAAGACTTAAGGGGGGCACACACTGTACAATTTTTTGCCCTTTTTGGGCTGATTTTCCCTTTGGTTGAGAATTTTTTCGATTCGGCCGAGCATCAGTTTGATCATGCGTCCTGTGTCATGTAGTATACAGGGGGTATCGATGGGCAATCAGCCTCTCTCAACCACCTCTCTATCAGGAATCATAAGGTCGGGAGAAAATCAAACATGTTTGAAATTCAGTTGGCCCTCGTGAGGTGTTCGTAAGCAAATCCTGCTGTTGAAGCAGAGCTACGAGCCGATTTACCAGAACCTAGAGAGAGTTAGATCAGATCAGAGAACCGGCGCAAACAGTGTAAGAACATACACCGCGAGCTGTGAAGTTTAAAACCCTGCGGTTTCGTCATACAGTTTGAGCTGTAGCTGAGTACAACGATTGAAAATATTGTACAGTGTAGGCCCGGCTTAAGGCTCAACTAAAAATCTGCAAAGAGATAAACATTTCTGCCAAATGAGAGGCTGGCAAAAGAAGAAGAACAGTAAGAGAAACACTTAAGAAGACCACAAAACTCTTTAGCAGCTGCAGATGCCTTTAAACCGCTACCAGATATCATCTCTGCTTACAACCATCACCTTCTATGAAAACTCTTAAGTAACAAAGAAAACACGAGTCACGATGAAATGTCCTTTTTTCTCTTTTAAACAAATTTAATTTTTTTTTTTTTCAATTGAACTTAATTGCTTTCAGGTCAGAGCATATTAATGTGTGAGAATATTCCACTCAAAATTTAGACTTTAATCAAATTAAGAATGTGTGGAAAGAGCTGAAGAGTGTCCTTCACAGATACAAACTGCCTCATCTAACTTCGCTATCCGCTGAGCTATCATGCTGTTTTAAATGGGCAAAAATATCAGTCTCTACATCTAATAGAGATATCCTCTGAAGGATCTATAACCTTAACGGCAACATGGGCAGCAAAAAGTATTAACTTAAGGGGTTGAATGCTTTTAAAGTATTTATCTGTGAAAATTAAGAAAAACATCATTTTCACAGCATAACATCAATATCCTGCATTCATTATTTTGCCTAAATAATGCTGTTTTTCATGTTCATTAGGTTCTTATTCCAGTCATTTATAGGAGAAAAAAACAAAAACAAATGCCTTATAGCGGTATTAAAGTTACATTATGTGGATGTGATGGTCAGTAATTTATGATTACTCCAAAAGAGAGATATTTTGAAGTCTATCTTTTGGTTTGTGATTATAGCTTTTATTTCTAATTCAGTTTTATTTCAACTATGTAAAAGAACCCTCTTGATAGTAACATTTCCTTCTCCACAATTAGCTAAATAAACTTAAAGGTAAACATGTTTTATTAGCTATGTTTGGGAAAATTATAGCAGAATTCTCCAAGGAGGCCAGCATTTGAAGCTGGAAGTTTAATATAGTCTTTATTTGGAAATAACAAGCTCAGAAGGGAAGACTTTCACACAACTTCTAGAACATACACAGGAGGGTAAACAACAAAGCTGGTAGTTAGATATAATGATGTGTAGTCACAGCCAGATGCCACAGGTTGTGCTTCTTTTTTTTTCCTTGTGCAGCCTTAAATCTGCAGCTTTTTTACAAAGTGATAAAGGAATAGAATCAGCGGAAGATGTACCAACAAGGGTGATTATGTGTATGACTGAAACCATATATGAAAGCAGGACTGGAAGAGGATATTGACCAGACAACACGATGGAACCCTGCCGGGAATGGACTAAGAACATATTCAAAGAAATTTAACTCACATCCTAGAAGGTAAAGGAGATTAGACGGATCAGAACCTTTGCTGAATGCATTAGTCATATTCCAAAGTACCCTGCTCAGGAGAGCAGTGTGGCACTAGAGAGTCAGGTATCATGGCAGAAATGATAACTAAGAGATGAATGAGTGTTTGCCATGTGCACCTGGATCACTCCACCAGCATCCTGCGGGAAGATGAAAGGACGATAGCAGACAGTGAGACAAAATGAAATACTGGCTTTACCTGTTTAGACTGGCTTTACCTATTTAGCATTAAGGCTGCATATTGTCTAATATTGAACTAAGTTATTAATTCCTTTTTTTAACATGAGCAGTTTGTTTTGATTTAGCAAAATGAGCAAAATTGGTTTTGAATATGTCAGTTTCCTTACCCAGAGAGACATCTTTATGCTGTCTTAAATCTGTTCATTCTTTGAAGAACTAGCTGAAAAGTCCAGTTATTCAGATCGGCTTTGAACAAAGTTCTATGATGTTGTATGTATGATGTTTTATCTGGTTTTGTGTTTTCATTGTCTGTTTTTTCATCACGAGAAGGATGGTTGATATTTAAACAAGATTACCAGTATTATCTGGTTCTTTGGTTTTCAAAACTGAGGTCATGATACATACTGCAGATATGGTTGCATTTTCAACTATTTTTATTTGTCAGTTCTCTCTCTAAACACATTAATGTCTCCTGACAGTGTTATCCGAACTAACTCCACAAGCTCATATACAGTACATTATTATAAACACGACTGGATGTAGATAATAACTCTTTAGTAATTTGATATTTTTGATACATATATCCTTATATATATTTGATACATATATCCTTTGAAAAGTTGATTATATATATATATATATATATATATATATATATATATATATATATATATATATATATATATATATATGTACGTCCCACCCTTTACTGGACAGGACATCAGCTCCTCTCCTCCTTGGACAGGCGTGTGCGTCCCAGCTGCATTTGTTTGGGATCTGGCATCTAAGCCAGACCAGGAACCATCACAGGTGGAAAGAGAGCAGGACCAGGAGCTGGTCGAGGGAAGCTGACGCCACTCCTCTCCACTCCTCTGTGATGTTCTGTGAGGCGAAGGCCTATCCGGTTGGCAAGGTTCTCCAGCTGCTTCAGAGTCCAGGGTAGTTGTGGGTTGAAAGCTCATCCTCAATCCTTTCATGAAGGCCAAAATAGAGCCTCTAGCGGCGAGAGGGAGATTTTAAAAAATGTAAAATGTATACCTTGCACAATTTATAAATTTGGTATGAATATTTCGGGAAATCATTTACATAGAGCGGACTAGGAGCGCATCTGAACATTTGGACACCTGTACCTTGGGCACCCTGCCTGTAGGTTCCGCCATGGACTCTCTTATCTATTTGTGCAGTTTAACGTAACCTTAGTATTTTAATCTATATATCCAATTACAGAAGCGGATCAGGCTCAAACAATCAGAACACTATAGAAACGCAAGAGAACTCTCAACACCAAAGGCTCAAGAATAATTTGACACTGATGGCTGGGAACAAGGAGTTTAAATAGAAGCAAGAGGATCAGATAAGCAGAGATGAGAAACAGGGTAGAGCTGGACAGGTGAATGAAATGAGCAATCAAGCCATCCATCAACGCCAAGATCATGACACATGGTTGGTCGTCCTGCATGCTTGAATGCAGTCACTGGAAATTTTTGCCCAACAAGCATTTAACTGTTGATAAATATTATTTTTCTGGAGGTGTGGGTGGGGCTAAATTGCGCTTAGGTAATAGTGTGTGTGTGTGTGCATGGTTGCATGTCTCTGTGTTGACATGTGACTGGAGACCTGTCCAGGATGTACCCTGCCTTTTGTCCATTGGCTGCTGGAGATAGGCACCAGCCAAACATAGGCAGGAAAAGATGTATGGATATCTAAAAATTATTTTCAAAAAAGTAAGCATAATTAATAACTAATGGTAGTTACAATTAGTTAGTTCCAGACCCAAGCTAAAAGCATTAATTCCCATGTAATAAATGAAGCAAGTCCCCCCTGTTTGATAAATAAAAGCCTGACTCACACTAGATATGAGACAGATTTGTATTCCAGTTTTAAAAGAATGCTGCTACTTAGTTAGTGACTAGTTCATCTAACATGCATTCTGAAGGTCTTAGTTGTTTATACAGTTAAGTGGACATTATTTTACCATTTTAAAAGCAATTTCTGACCTTACAGTAGATTGTCATGAGTGGATGGTGGTGACAACAATACCCAAGTAACGATCACTTCACCATCTATACAGTCCTTTTGGAATTTGAACAGAAAAGCACTGGGAGAGAAAGGGGAAAGGTCATGTGTGGAGGGGTGAGTCTAAAGGAAAGGTTAATAACCTGTAATGGCCTATACAAAAAGCAATTGTATACACCAAACTGAAACCTAAAATTGTTTAAAATGGTATTTGGTAGGATTTATAAAATGTGGAATTATTAATTTCCCTTGAGCGGTTTAAAACCAACATTATTAACTTTTGAATTTAGAAAAATATTTCATAATCATTGTTCTCTTCACAAATGTCACAGAAATAATACTTCCTACGCAAGTGTTCCAGGGATGATTTTGAACAACTTATTTAATCAAAGTTGCTAAAGAATGATTTCATGTCAAATTACTTTCAAATGTTGATAACAATAACGAAGCAAAATGAAGAATTTCACAAATGTAAATGTTGAACTTGTTAACTAGGTTGTTCTTATACCGATTTTAATTTTGCCTAAAGGTCACCTGGAATGGAAGCAGATGAAGTTTTCTGAAATCTGATCAATTGTTCTGTTTTACAATAATCAGTCTTGAATAAGAAAATAAAAAGAAGGTTTTGATGGTCTATGAGCAATTTTCTTTATGAGCCCAAAATTGCTGCTTGGACTTGAAAATGAAAAAGTATGTCGTTAAAGTATGTTGTTAATGCATTTTAATATTAAAATTAAAATTTGGTCAGTTTTTGCTTTGACATTCTTACAAATGAAATGTCAAATGTTTTTCTATTTATATTTTTTTATAAATTCACAAAATGAGCAGTCTTGAAAAAGACAATGTAATTTGGATTATTCATTTGTTTTATCTAATTTATTAGTCAGGAAATGCAGCATTATTTTGAAAATAAAACATTTCTATTAATCAATTTAAGATTACCAGATGCTATTAGAAAAATACAAACACTGAATGTGTATCAAGAAGCCTTTTTTGTCCATCTATGCCTCCCAAGCAGGTCTCAGGGACAAAAAGGTGGAGGACTTGTGGTGTGAAGATTTGTTGTAACTATATGGAACTTGATCTAAATTTCACCAATATTTTCCCACATATTTTGTCAGTGTCACAGAGTGGTTTTGTCATGCAGTCTAAGGGCTCACACATAAGGCCAGTTAGATATGCCAATTAGTCTAAGTCATGTTTTTGGACTGTGGGAAGACGCTGGACTACCCAGAGAGAAAACATGCACAGGGAGAACATGCAAACAACATGTACAAGGACCCTGAGCCTGGAACGAACACAGAACCTTCTTGCTGCAGTGTTACAAACTGCGACACTGTGCAGCCCTCTAAAATGTTTCATTCAATTGGAAAAATATTAAAGATATAAACTCTGAGCTTCTATTTAGGAGAGTAATGATTATAAAGAGGAGACAACCAAGAGAGATACTGGGATGTGAAATATATATGTTTGCATGTATTGTCACACTTAAGTGTTTCGCAAAATACAAATCAATTTGTAAATAAACCAAAGAAATATCAGTAAACACATTATATTTTTTTTATTACCATTTTACCAGTATTGAGCGACAGAAAAAAAAACTCTTCTTAGACAATTTTTTGAACTACTGCATATATTATCCAGATTAACCTTATACATATTTTATTCATTTTCTCAATATTACTTTAATTGAACTAATTTAGTATAATTTCCAGGACTTTATATTAAAACACTTAGCCGCCTGTTGGCCCAAAATACAATCTGCACAACTTAAGAATATTTGGTAGCAAACAATAATGAAC
This sequence comes from Cyprinodon tularosa, assembly GCF_016077235.1. Classification (NCBI taxonomy): domain Eukaryota; kingdom Metazoa; phylum Chordata; class Actinopteri; order Cyprinodontiformes; family Cyprinodontidae; genus Cyprinodon; species Cyprinodon tularosa. The sequence goes on from NW_024038320.1 coordinate 885,359, forward strand.
AAAATCTGTGGCATTTGCCTTCAAAGAATTGTTGTTTTATTTGTGTTTTAAGATTTTGAAGGATCAAACAAAGGAGAGGCTGAGGGATGAGTATATTATACTTCCTTTTATTGTTGCTGTACTGCAATAATAATCTAATGGGTACCACTTGTTATGTTCATTAACATCCTGTGCTTCTCCTGGGGGATAAGCCTTCTTTGTTCTTAGACCCTAGTGAAGGCTCCTTCTTCTTTATTGCTGCGTTACATTTCTCCAATTCAAGTGGACCAAAAAAGAAGCAAAACATGGCGAAACATTGCTCAAGCTTTTGAGCTTTGGTGTGCACCTAAGGAAGCAAAGGGGCTCAGAAACCATCTGGAGGTTGCCACTTTTCTTCTGGACAGGTAAGGTACATTTCTGCTTATACTAATGCTTTCCATAGGTACAGCAATAGCACAGTAACCTGACAACAGCCAGATGCATGTCTCGCTCCGCCTAGCTCCACTCACATACATCTGGGAACCCGCTCATTGAAAGTGATTTCCCCAACCAAATTTATGGTCTGTCCAATCAGGACGCAGGGCGGGTGTGTCCTGGAGTGGAGAAGCGACCGTGAGATTCCAACAACAATGGCGGCTCGCATTAAGGAAGCAAGCGTTAGGATTGATGCTGCTATTTCTTCTGTGTTGTCCAATCTATCTGATATTGTTTCATTAAAAGAACATCAGAGAACGGCTTTGAAGGCTTTTGTTGGTGGAAAAGATGTTTTCACCCTTCTCCCGACCGGATTTGGCAAGAGCTTGATCTACCAAATGGCTCCTCCTCTCACAGCGTCACGGGTTAGCTTCGGTGTGAGTGGTTGAAATAGCACGTCAATAAAGATGACAGACAAGTGGCTATCCAATCATATGCAAGGAGTTTTGATAAGGCCCCGCCTTCAGTAAAGGCAATTCCTATGGCGGGTTCCCAGATGTATGTGAGTGGAGCTAGGCGGAGCGAGACATGCATCTGGCTGTTGTCAGGTAGCACAGGCCTGTTGATATAGATTTATTTAGGTTCTTGCAAATTGAATGACTTAGACTTGGACTTAGACAACTTTCACTGTATTTTTTTTTTACACAGAGTGTATACAAAACAAAATTTTATTTAGTACAGCTTTTCAGACAGTATATGAACATTTTCATTCCATAAAGTGCAGCAGAAATCAAATATAAACAGTGTGGGAGAAAAATAAAGACAAGTGCAAAAAAATTTATTGATATGGAAGTCTGACATTATTTAGGTTTTTTTTCAATAGGTCAGACTGAGGGCAGTGTGGAAGAAACTGTTGCAGAATCTGCTGGACCTGCAGCAGGGATACCAGTCCATGGTGGGGGTGTGAGGGGTCATTGATGATGTTACGGGTTTGGGAAATGCAGCGCTGGGATGAAATGTCTTTTATGCAGGGAAGAGGAGCTAAGGTTGCTGCAAAAAATAATTTACACTGTATGCTGCAGTTATATCTTTGGTACTTTTCTCTTGCTTAGAAATCCTAACTCATTTCATTTCTAGATTCATATCAATACCGTTCTGCCAGTACAATGCATTGTAAAGAAGGCTATGCTATGATGTTTCTACCAGAAAACTTCCCTTTTGGAAGTTTTTTTTTGTTTTTTTGGTGAGGTGCAGATCTTTCTTCAGAAAGTGCCTGAGCAGGAACATCCAAATAAATTCCAATCTAGCCTCATCAGACCAGAATATATATTCTCATTTTATCTCAGTAGCGTGTTCTGATCATCTGCACCAAGCTATAAAAAAGCTCTTTTCCCCAGCTATGCAGCCTTGCATACTGTAGATAGAGGCCATTGTGGTTGAGTGCACTTCGCACGGTTTTTATTTATTATGAAGCCTCCTTGGCTCTTGGTCATCTGTTTTGAATATTATTTCATGTCTTCTGTGAAAAATCTTCTGAGGCCAGTTTATGGTGAATTTGTGTTCTTTCCACTCCTAGGTATTGGTCCACTGGATGATTTGAGATGCATTTCAGAAATGCACCTGTAACTCTTTGCTCTTATTATGTTTTGCAAACACTGAAATTTCAGTAAAGGTCACTAATCAAACTGAATCACTGTTGACCGATTTCTAGAGAAGATCCATCTTGCAAACAGCTATTAACTTAAACAACTTGTTGGAAACAAAAAAAACATTGAGTTACAACAAATGTTATCTCTCATTTAAAAACATCTTTCTCAATTGCTGCGATTGCAGGAAAAAATGTAACCAGCCTGTTTGGAGAAGCCCTGTAACATGCACATTATTACTGCAATCAGTAGAAATTAAGCAGTGATTGTTTAAACGTGTGGACTTTTAATAAACTTATAGAAACTAGAGACAGAGATATTTTACACTGTTTTCTTGTCTGCAAGGATATAGCAAATAAACTAAAACACTGTCATTTACCTGTTCACCGAAAAGCAATCCAAGTTTTAATGAATCATTGGTTCAGGGCTCGAGTGAGAAATTACACCCAAAATGTTTAACTCAAGTATTACAGTTCAAGAGGGATGTATACTTAACATTATAGATCTGTTTTTGGTAGAATAGCATGAAAAGTGTTGCATTCCTTTTTACACACTGGGTTGAAATATCTTGTTTTAAAAGTATTGGTCCACTAAATGTAGAGAGATGGTTCTGATAACTTCACAGAGCCTCTTTTTTAAACAAACAGTGTTTGTTAAAGCAGTAGAATAGAAATTGAGGTTTAAAGTTGTTAAATTTTAATCAGTGAACAAAGCCTAAAGTAGAAAGTTAAAAGGAGAGAGTTGAAAGAAAAAAAAAAGAAATGCGAAATGACGTAGAGGGCAGGAAAGGGAGTGTGGGAAGACTTTGATTCCTTGTGCGACAGCTGTGTCCCCTGTGAGTGCGTTTGAAGACAAGAGGGAGCCGTGAAATAAATACAATAATTGGAGAGCTGTGGCACAAAAATGAAATCAGAACGATATGAATGCATAATAAGAGGTGCAGATTGTGGTTGTGGACTCCAGCTTAGACAGATAAAGGGTTTCACATTTTCTATGTCAAAGACTGTATAAATATGAACACTGTGGACATGGTCTTGGAGTCTTGATGTATGTTGTTTTTGTGTTTTCTCTACATTACTTACATAGCTGTGTTTGTGCTTTAATAAAAACCATGTTGTTTTTTTAATTAAAACACCCCTAGGTCAGCAAATTGCTTTCATCTGAAACAGATGTAAAAATGTTACTGTCACTGATACAATACAAATATTTTATGTGGTAGGGTTCTGGGGCAGGGGCGTTTGTTACTGGAGGCACAGAGATGCTGCAAGTCATAAAAGCACCAGGAAATTGTCATGGCAGACAACCCTGTTACTGTTATGTCTCACCTAAGGACATTCCCAAGATCATGTATTTACCCAGCACCAAGTAGGGTAACCCCTTAACACTGCCAACGGTGAACGTTTCGTTTAAAATGTACAAAACATTTGTTTGAGCGAACTGAATTGAAACACTATCATTAAAGCTACAGTGTGTAATTTTCAGCGACATCTAACGTCCAGACTGCAGACTGCAGCAACATGAACATCTCCCCCCCACCGCTTCTCCCCCCCAACAATACGGCGAGCGTTACGGGACAAAATGTCTTCCACGACGTCGGAATCACCTACCTTCTCAATTAATGAGGTTTGTTTACATAGATAATTTTACAGATAGTATTTCATTAGTCTGTGTAGGGTATAGATTTGATAATAATAAATATATCCGTTATTTTTATTCTACATCGTTGTGACGTTTTGGTGAGCTGCTTTGCATGGTGATATAAACAGACGAAGTAATTGTAGTCATTAGTTTAACAGCGAGATTGTGTTTGCTGGAAGAATACCGGTATATATTCCCCGTTTACAGAGTCCAAGTCTTGTTTGTGGCATGGGGGTTACAACGCGAGGAAGAGGGAAAAGAAGAGGGCAGAGAGGGCGGGGTGGGCGTGCAGCCAGGGCCAGGCGAGAGAGAGGTGCCAGCGGGGGTTGACTATAGCGGAGGAGGAAAGAATTGAAGATCTCCAAAGGAGCCGGAGAGAAGTAACCGAGGTATATATCCGTAGCTAGCTAATATGCAGCTTCATATATCTGTCTCTCTCACACTCACACACGCCACTATCAGCTGTGGTAATTTTATGAAGCTGTGGCCTTACCTGTCCAAGAGAAAACTGGCAACTTGAGCGTCACTTTGAAAACCTTTTTCCTCCGTCAGTGCCTTCCATCGTGTAAATGCCGTGCCAATGTTGATCCGTGTTTTTTGTCGTTTCTTGTCACGCTTGCGTTTATTCTCGTCGTGTTTCCGCTTCTTAGATGACGGGGGTTCGGTGTCCGCCGCTTTTCGTTGTGATACAGAGTAGGCATGATCCTCCATTCGTCTGATGTTTGGCAACACAGTGCCAAACAGTTTGCAAAGTCACTCACGCCTGCCGCCTTGATCACCTTTCTTGTTACTGAAGCGCAGTATACCTGCTTCTTCTTCTTCTTTGGTTTCAGGCAGACTAAACGCTTCTCAGGCATAATACTGCCATCTATTGTTCAGTACCGTCTCAGTTAATCTCTCAACTTGCCGTAGTTACTTTCGAGCGTAATGGGCGATCTCGCAATCGCTAGTTTGTTGCTTCTGCGCTGCCGTAGCGCAAAGATGTCAGCCTCCATGGCTGCGAGACCCGCTCCTATGTAATTATAAATAACGAATTCTAAGGCAACGTAAATATTATGGTTAAAAGGCTGAGCTCATAGGTGATAATAAATAACATAGTTATGTATAATATATTAAATTTCTGACTTTATATCCCTGTAATTATTACACACTGTAGCTTTAACTGATTTGTTCACTTAGTTTATTTAAAATCAAGGCAAGCTGGTTGGGAGGGAACTTTGGAATTCTGTGACTCACACATCGGCATTATTCCAAGCTATCACCTTAAGTTAACCTTTAATATGTGGTCACTACCCGATCCATACCAGAAGCACGATCCGTACCATAAGCTCATTTGCGCATGCTCAACCAGATATACATAAATGTCACCTTCGATTCTATTTTGTAAAAAAGATCAAAATTATGTTTCCGTTACCCAAAAACTTCAAAGCCAACTTTTTCGCCGTAGGATTTAAACATAAATCTAGTCTTTTTGAGTTTTATGTTTTCCTTTCGTGTTAACATTATGGTATATAGTGCGTAACCTAAAGAAAGAAACAAATAAAATGCAGATAAACATGGTTTAATCATATTATATATTGTATATAATATATTTTATCATTATTTGTATTTTATATTTGTATTATTATAATCATAAGCATTTTAACGGAAAACATGTAAAAACCATAGAAAAGTGTCTGAGAAAAGTCATAAAACATTTTTTAAAGATGCATGATAGCCTTCTTTAGTAAGTTAAGGATAGAAATAAATATTTTTAGTGCAATAATTACATTATTCGAGGTTGCCTATTTGCAAATGAGCTGATGGTACGGATTGTGCTTCCGGTACAGATCGGGTAGTGTCATACTTCAAAGCTAACAGCTAAAGCCAGCTGAAGCTAGTGGCTCAAGAAATCTTCACCAAGAAAACTAAGCAGGAAACGCTGACCAGGATTATTTGCCAAGTAATACTCATCATAACTGGAGCTGATTAATCATCTCTTGTACTGTACGAATCAAGAAGTTATTCGTACTGAGCTGCGATGGCATCAGTTCGCTCACTCACTGTACAAATCAGGTTGTGATTCACTGGTGCTAAGAGTCAAAAGTTATTTGTGCTGCTGATACTGCGCTTGTCCAGTGGAGGAATGAGATGAGGATTTATTCACCCTATAAGGGTGTGTTGTAGCTTGAACAACTCATGCTCTTTCATGCAGTACAGAAATCAGACCGAGAGCGGCGCTGTTTCACTTACTCATATAATGAGACAGACATTATCTGTAATAAGTATAACAGAGACTGTAAAAGTATTTTTTTTTAGCAAAAAGGAAAATTAATACTTTTCATATTTAGCAGATTTTTTTTCATCTCAAAGTCAAGAAGATTATTTCTTTTTTTTTCTATCTGAGCCGACTGACTTCGGTTGCCAGAACTTCAAATAAGGTAAGGTGACAGCCTGAGAAGATTTTCTGACATTTATTACCTGTTTTACACTTTAGGGAACAAAAAAGGTTGTTAAATGTCTGTGATTATCACACTTAATGTCACTAAAGCTATGATTACTGTCTGTTGTCTTTGTAAAGGAGCATAAAATGCAGGTAATGTAGGTTCTGTAAATAGTCTACTATGTGACCAACGTTGCATGGAATGAGTGATTTTGTGAACAAATCTTTTGAAAACATGAATGTGCTGACTCTGGTGATACCTTTCACCCAAAAGAACTGCCTTTGCCATCTCTGCTGCTAACCCCACTATTACACGGGGACTGCCATGCCTTTAAGACATCAGCCCAGCAGCCTGGAGCTTAAAAGGATCAGGGAGGATTTATCGAAATCCTACCTGATGTGATAGCCCCAGAGAGACAAAAAAGGGATGTCTATCAGAGCCCATACCCAGAGTCAAAATCATAGATCCCAAACCAGGAGACCACCATGCTTGCTGAACTAGCAGGATCTGGTAGTTTGCTGAAAGGGTGAATCAACAATTATGCAAAAGCAAAAAGATGGTCATGCTGTCCTATCTGAGCTGTGCCCCAATCTTAATCCCGGTATATGCGTGTGTCACCATGTAAAATGTAAACGTTGCTATAAGGGTAAGTGTCTATGTGCAGTTGTGCTGTAGGAGACCCAGTTGGTTTCTGACACCAGAGTCTCCCCAATCAAATACCAAATCACTACGTGTCTGCAAGTAAAAAAAACGATGAAAACAGGCCAAGCTCCAACATCTATAAACAAAGGTGTTGATATACAGCTCATATTTCTCTCCAGGATGGTGTCACAGCCAAACAGAAATGAGGTATAAGAATGGCACAGCCACAGTAGGGCCAAGGTACAGCTAATTAATAATAATGATAAGTTATTGTCCCACAGTGGGTAAATTCACTCTCTGCATTTGACCCATCCCCTTGGGGAGCAGTGGGCTTCTTAGAGCTCAAACACACTGCTCTAACCCCTGGGCCAACACTCAAAATGTGCTACCTAATTGAAGTGATTAAGCTTTAAAAAAAAGGGAGTAAACAAACTTCAAATAAGTGTCTGCTCACAAGTTGACTGTTTCCAACAGGATAATCTTGAGCCCATCTAGCTGCCTTGAAAATGAACGGTTAATGTAGTACAGTAGATATACATTCTTCTCCTCTTTCCTCCACACTCCTTTCCCAGAAGACACCATTTTCATCTTGTTCATTCTCTTCCCTGGACCCCCTTATTCCAGATCTTATTCTGCCCTGCTAACTCCCAGGCTTTTTACCATAGGCATTTTCATACCTTTGATCGTATCCCCACTACCTTTTCTTCTCGTCATTACCAATGCACACATCTACATCTCCCTCTTTTGTGTTCTATGATTTTTCTTTGTCGTAGTCAGCAGTTAGGAATATTCATTTTAACAATTGCTGTATATAGAACTGTAACAGCAAAAGAAGATGGCTTTGAAATGGAAATTCAGCCCTTTGTAGGTCCTGGCATGTGCACCTACAGTACCCTGGATCTGGATGATGAACATCCAAAGTTTTCACTCCATCTGACATTAGAGGCAAAGGTGGACATGGGAAGAGCAAACTTGCAGAGGCAGAGATGAGAAAGACAGACAGACATCTCTGTCCTTGAAGGACAAACAGCTGCCTTATCTCCTACTAATTATTTCTGTCTATTCACAAGCTTCCCTTTCATCTGGCTTACATTTTAAGGGATATTATTTTTTAGCAGTAGAGGGAGAATAAGTATATCAATCATCAACTTGAAATCCTCCTCCATCCACCCTCACCAAATTAGATGTCATAGTACAAGAATCACTGGCAGAGGTTCAGGCTTCCTTTTGGCAAAGATTGAGGCAAAGCATAAAAAAAAGATAAAGTAATATGGTGATACATAAACAAAGAAAAGTGTATTTCTTGAAAAGGGAGGTTTATAACATAAAATCAAGAATCAGAATCAGAGAATCAATTATCTTAATGGGGTTACTAATGCTGATTGATAAATCTTTGAAACATTTTTCAAGCCATTTAAAAACTGATTTAAATTATTCTACATATATCTTGTTTCTAAACCAAAATTCTATGCTAAACTGAATATATTTGCAATTTTTCAACTATTTCCATTTGTAGCTTTTCTGTCTACAGTATGTGTACATGTTTAGTTTAGATATTTTAACTGAGAAATTGAAAATGGAGTTATTTATTGTTAATGAATTATCATGTTTTTAACAAAAGTTATGAATTTATTCCATATGTGTGTAGAGTTTATGTTAGATATTGGCCATGCTGTAATTCACTTTTTATGTTGTATGTACACCATGGCCCCTTGGGCGTAGTGTTAAGAACAAAATATGACAGACTGGAAGTTATTTGATTAAATATTAAATGACCAAACATAAATAAGTGCAGAAAACAGAGTCCCTTAAATCCATTTCCTCTTCTGGTGACACTTTTCTTTTACTGATTTGGATATATGCCTGGAGTCACAGTCATATTAAAAAAAATAAATTTGCTTCTCCTCTCCAGCTTTCTAGCAGACATCTGAAGGTTTTAGGTAAAACTGTAACTAATAATATTCAGCTTCACATGTTGGGATTAAAGGATTGTTATTTGCTTGAATGATAGAGCGAAAAGGTGTTTAAGGGAAGAATTGCTAATTGGTTGTAATAAGGTTGCTCGTCACTCCCTTGATGTACATGAATCCTGAATTTAAACCTGCCTCTTGCAAATACACTTCTGGAGCAAATGTCCTATTCTGATTTTTTTTTATTTCAGAAAATACAGTTTGCAGAACAAAACATATGGCCTTTTAAGTTTGACTTGTTGAAAAGCTCTATAGGACGGTCAGTATTTAAATCTCCGGAATGTTACTCTGGTAAGCTTCCCACCTCTACCTAAAGCAGGGGTAAAATGTTGACATTTTTCCTTTTCATATACAATTGCAAATAAAGGTGAATATTCTGATTCTTCCTCTACATTAATAGCTGAATAATATTTGCACAGACAATCTACACATTAGCAGTTAATAAAGAAAGAAAACATCATAAAGCACATCTTACCATATCAGTTGGATACATTTCTGTCTAGGCACCATCAATGTATAGATGTACCTCAAAAATCTAATGTCTATTACAATTGCTTCTTTATTTCATAAAGGTTCACAAAGGTTGTTGATAAATTTCAATAAGTTATTAATTGCAGTACACACTTTTTCTCAGATTTTTTAACTCCATTTACTGTTGAATAAAACATGTCCTGATTTCATATCTATTTAGGATTTTAATCCTAAATGCTGTAAGCCTAATTGTAAAAAGGCCCAATGCATTAGTAGGATATTTAGCTGTGTTACAGTGTTTTAAGTTGCAGCCCAATATCATTTTTGCATATAGGTGCAATAGGGAAATAAATGCACTAATTTCTACATCTAGTGAATCTGATTTATACTCCAATGGAAAACTCTATCAATGCATCCATCTTCTCCTGCTTATCCTTGAGTGCCACAGTGGTGCCTGTGCCTATCTCTAGCAATCTATGAACAAAAGGCAGGGTATGCATAGGCAATGGGAAGCATTCTTTCACAGTGCAATGCAGAGACATCCAACCATGCACATGCTCACCTAAGGACAGTTTTAAAGACACCAATTAACCTAACAGTCATGTTTTTGGACTGTGGGAGGAAGCAAGAGCAACCAACTGGGAAGCTCCACATACGTGGGGAGAAAAAAAAATCCATGCAGAAATATCCTTGGCCAGGAATACGAACCAGGACCTTCTTGCTGCAAGGCAAGAGCACTATTAACTATACCACTTTTTTTTTTTTTTTTTTTTATAACTCTACCTGTTATATTACATATTCATTCAACATATAGTGAACTTGAATAAAGCAAAGTCGGTACAATGACTGATTGTATATGCTGTGGTGTGTGTACAGTATTTTTTCACTGTATTTTACTGTATTATTTCTCTATTTTTTTTATGTTGATTCTGCACTTTATTAAAGAACCTACCACAAAAGGAACAGACACCTATTTTATCACTTTTTCTCTCTTTTTTGATATTATAATATGTCAAGTGTTTGACTTTCTTTATCATATTTCCGTTATTATCACTGTATTTAGAGTAGTTTACTAACTGTTTCCCATTTTTCCTGTATATTTTGAGTCTTTCACATGTCATGATGGCTGTGTATGGGTAGTGCTTATTACCTTCTGGCCTGTGTTTAGTTCCTGTTCTGCCATTCATTTTCTTTGATTCCCCTGTCTCTGTTCTCTGATTGCACTCTCAGCTATTTCCTCTCCGCTCATTAGACTCATCCGTTTCTGGTTCCACTGTAAATTCTCTATAAATATATAGTCATAGCTGCTTCATCTGCTCAGTAATGTCCAATTCAGCTTAAGCACAGTAAAAGCCAACCCGCCATCGTCTTCGCTATATTTTTGTTGTTATGGATTTTTGAACCTTGGGCTTTTTTATGTTTCTTTTTTGCATTATCAAATATCAGTTTTTTGTAATGTTCCACCTCTACCTCTCTTTAACATCAGGAGTTTTCACAACTAAAACACTCTTTCTCTTCCTTTCTTGCAAAACATCTTCCACGTCTACTTTCCTTTAAATGGTGCCACATCCATAATAAAAAGTTAATTACTTGGTGGGATGGTTTCAAGTAGCTTCTCCTTTCGCTGGATAGAGAATACAGAAAGATATTGTAGTGAGATTTAGCAACCAGCGCTAACTTATTACTCTATTTTTCGGTGCTATTTTTTGCTCCAGGTTGTCAGTTATTACTAAAATATATTTATTTTGACTACTCTTCCAAATACTCTCTAATCTCTCATTCGGTAGTATTTGTCGAGTTCTACTCTTAACTTCATGCTCTCTATTATCTGGTCTGTTCTTGTTTGGCTGTAACTTCATCCTTGATTGAAATATCAGCTGTCCTGCTGTCATTAAGATCTTTGTTTATAGATGTTGGAGATTGGCCTGTTTCCCATGTAATCCTGTTTCTTTTATTGTGAGTACAAGAATTGGCTTGAAGCCTCTGCCTGGATGTGTCTCTCCTGGACGTGGTCACGTGTGGAGCTAGTAAACAGTTGCCTTTTGTATATCTGCTTCTTCTGTATGTCTGCTTCTATCTCCTTGAACCCCTGTCGGCCTCAGGAGATGGCGGCTGACACTGATCCTGGTTCTGTTGGAGGTTTTCTCCAGTTAAGAGTTTTCCTCTCACCGTCACCACAAGCATATACTGTGTGAGGGATTGCTGAAGAGTCAACAACAAAATGTAAGTCAAAATCAGCATCGCATGCGGCTCCTGGAGGATCTTATCTTGCAAGTCGATGCCTGAATGCAATCAACTGTTTTTTTCTAACCAATACGACAGTTTTTTCTCTGTAATGTGCCTTGAGATGATTTTTCGTTATATAAATAGGCTGAATTGAATTATTCTCTTTACTCTTTGTGGTGCTTATATGTCAATCTTCACATTATTACAAAGGGGAACTTACCTGTGGAGAAGAATTAGTAGTTAAATGACATATGTTTATTAAAAAGGAGCTCCTCCACTTATTTCTTGAAGGTCATGATATGTCGCAGCCCCACTCTTCTTAAATCTGTGTGTGCTTTTCTCTTACTCCATCTCCGTTTTGTCACTGTGTGCACCCCACAGGTTTTAGCAGTCCAACTTCTTTGAGTTATTTACTTTTTCACTTATGCATGCTTCTGTTGGTCAGCCATCTTGTGGAAGGCGGTTCATCTTCATGACCCGGTTTTGGTGCAGTTAAATATTTTTCTGGTACCTGTGGTTGCCATCTGCTAACATACAAGAATTAGCTTGACCTGGAGTAGCATGTTGTGGCCTGTTGGTTAGCTGTGTTAGTCACTAATCTAATCATTTACCACTGATTAAAATAATTGAAAAATTAACTATAACCTCTGCTTACAATTCCCAATAAATTCATAATCAAATCAGTGAAATAGCACAAGACAGTGATGAGACGGAAAACATGAACAGTCTGCACACAAGATTTTTCTTTGATCTAGATACTCTACAGCAGGGGTCAGCAATGTAGTGCCCACAGGTACCAGGGGGCCCTCAAAGTCTACATGGGGTGTATTCATAGAGCGAACACTGGCTCTTCCATTCTTAGGCCAGTGTTGGTAGCCCTTCCTATGACAAAGTACCCATGATGGAGCTCTAAGCCTTAAAAATGTTTGTCACCTCTGATCTAGGGCATACAAAAAGGTGTGCATTAGAAAGTAAAGACATATTACTGTATTTCTCTTTGCAAACTCCAGGTTTAAAGTTTGTTCTATATCATTGCACGATACCAAGACATATCAAAGAGGAAAGCAAAAGCTATTCACAATTAATTTGGAAGCTTGTTCCATTTAACAGTTGGATATTTGATTCAAACTGTTTTATCAAAAAATGAAATTATCAGCAATGTTTCTTGTCAAATGTTACCGATGTTTTAAATGACTTCTAGGACCGTAAAAAGAAAGAAAAGAAGTTGTGAGTGTGTACACGTTTCAATGGCCCTTTTCCTAATTCATTTTTGTGTAATTAGAGCAAGCTTGTTAATTAAGCCACAAGGCACTTAATTATGTTTCTCCTTTTAGAGCTGACCTAAACCTAAGGGAAAACATGTTGAGCCGTCTTAGAAACAATGGCCCCTCTGATCTTTGAGTAATCATCAATTACTATGCTAATTTTTTTCACTCACCATCTATCACCTTTCAAAACCCTCATAGAGCATGACGTACGTGCATGCCTTTGCTGATGAAGCACATGTTGAATTAAAATAATATAAAAATAATTCATCATAATGACCTAGTTGAAATTTTTTTTTTATAAGCTGGGATCTAAAAAGAAGTGTTTTTGCTTTGCGATAAGATCATATCTAGGGTTTCTTGACAAAATAAATGTGAATATGAAAAAAACAAACACCAAAATATATTTTATACATTTTTGAGTTTTTAAAAGAGATACAATCTTTTTGAAACACCCTGTTGTTGTAGTGCAGTCAGGTTCTACAGCCGAAAACCATATCATTACAGGCACACACCTACAGTTCTTACATCCAGCTGTGAGTCTGTAAAGGCTCAAAAGCTCTCAATCTGTACTTGCAGAAAGTTAAAGCCCACATTGTCGACACTTTGGTACATCACAGAGGTAGACTAATGCTGCGTTCACACCGGGGGCAGCTGGCGCGACAGAAGCAGCGAGTTTACATGCAAAGTCAATGGTTGACGCGCGTCAAGGCGCAGCAAAAGGTCCTGCGGCGCGTTTCGAGCAGCAAGCGCAGCGCGTCTGAGCAGCTGAAGCAGCGCGTCGGGCGCGTTTTGGCATCTGACGCGCGTGACGCGCCGCAAACGCGTTGCTGCTCGAGATGGAAAAATTGAATTTTTGCTGCTTGACGCACCGCGTCAACCAATCAGAGAAGCTGATCTGGGAGTTGGCAGGGAGAGAGACACAGCGCTGATGACACAGACCGCTCTGATTACTCCTCTTAAACAGTTTATTAACGCATAATTAACTTAAAATATATACATCTGCCGGCAGAATATGTTCGCTTTTATTATTGTGGTGCCTGCAGATCGGATTATTTAGATGAAAAACACCTACCAGCCGCCGCGGTAAACCGCGAGGAGGCGACCCGCCAGAGGCTGCTGATGAATGGATTCCTTCTGTCGGCGCACCGCCGGTATGTGGGGGTCTGAGCGGCTCCGACAGAAATAATATTGGGAGGCAGGATCGTAATCTGGATGAACTGACTGCACTGATGAAGTTTTCAGGTATATTTTCTCACTTAAAAACATATTAAAACTACTTTATTCCCACTGATCACAGCAAATATAGCTGCAAGGCAGAGAAAGGATAGTGAAGCTCCGCCCAACGCGCGTCAGAGCCACTTTTGGACCGCGCAGGCAGAGCAGCAAAGCTGCTTCAGCCGTGCGTCAGAACTAACTGGTACAAGCAGCAAAAATGAAGCAGCAGACGCGATTTTGCTGCTTTTGCTGCCCCCGGTGTGAACGCAGCATAAAAGATCTACTGATCTATTCTCATGACAACAAATGGTGGTCTGGTGTCATCGGTGCCGATGAACGTGGAACATCTAAAATCATACACAATAGGAACCATTTCAGACAGCCCATTTTGGAGCTAAAACACCAAGTCACATTTTTGGTTTCAATATAATGCTTCAAACAGCATAACGTTGGGTCTTTTATGTTTTACCTCTTTATAAAACTGATGATGTAGTCTCTTTCAATGATTAAATTGCAGTTGACGTGTTTTAAACCAGGTAATTTTTTAACGGTGTGAGCCTTGAAAGCTAAATTGTTTTGTGTATTTGTTTATTTTTTTACTAGCTGTTGTTTGGTTTTTCAGCTGTTATTATCTGATGTAACATATAAGTACAAAATGAACTGCTTCAAGTCCATAAACCAATTTAATGTCACAAATAGTGGCCAGAGCAACCATCAGTTTTAATATCCTTAAATCTCAATATAGCAGCTCTTTCCTGTAGAAGACCACTCCGCCTTTGAAAAGCATTCTTTTTTCTGATTGAGTTTTGCTAAAATGTTACAATATTGTTCAAGTAAAGTAATTAAATCAACAGAAGGAAGATGCTAATTATCTAATTAGCTGTGTAAATAGTGATGAATTCATCTTGATATAATCATCTCAAAGCAGTCCTTATTTCTCCATTCCTGAAATAATTAACACCGTTAGTAGCTAACAGTGAAACCCACAAATAGGGGTCAAATTACACAATGCTTCCCATATTTGACTTTTGTTTTTTATGATGGAAAATTCTAAAAGCCTCTCATTTTGACAAATATCAGTTGGGTAGTAGTGCCGCCTTGCAACAAGAAGACCTGGGTTTGATTACCGGCTCTTTCTGCATGGAGTTTGCATGTTCTCCCTGAGCATGTGTGGGTTCTCTCCAGGTTATCTGGTTTCCTCCCACAGTCCAAAAACATGGCTGTTAGGTCAATTGCTTTGTCTAAATTGTCCTTAGGTGTGAGTGTGTTTGAATGGTTGTTTGTTCTGTTTGCCTCTGTGTTGCCCTAGAATGGACTGGCGACCTGTCCAGGGTGGACCCCGCCTCTCGCCCGTAGACAGTTTAGACAGTTTTTGTCAGAAAAAAGTCTAAAACCTTTCGATAAATGCATCTGTAGGAATCCAACTTGTGGCATTTAGTTATGCACAAGCAGTTAGGTCCATGTGGATCGGCAGAAAGCTGTACGACAGGCTTCCCATGAACCATGTACAGAGGCCTTACTCCTCGACGCTGGTGACCCAGGTTGGAATCCGACCGGTGGTCCTTTGCTGCATGTCTCTCCCCTTCTCTCATACTCCCTTTCCTGTCAGCCTACTGTCCCAAAAAATAAAAATGAGCCACTAGTGCTGTAAAAACAAAAAGAAGGCTAAGACTATTTCTAGGCTACAGAGGATAATCTGTGTTTTGGAATAGTATATTAATCTGTTAATCATAAGCGTCGTTAGACCTATTTAAGGGTGGCTTCAGCCACCCTTTCTTTGGCATTAGCCACCCTATAATTATTTTGCGATTTTAAAAAATATATATATTTTTTTCTGTATTTATTTTTTCCTCATATTTTCCCAAAACAAATGCAGTAAAGCACCGAATAAAAGCCATAAAGAAGACAAGTTAATCTGAACAATCATAGGCGTAACTTCCTTAAGGACTGGTGTGGACATGTCCCCACCAATCTTGACCGGTAGGGGGACAGTCCCCACCAATATTTTGTCCACGTATTTTGCTTTCGGTGCTGTGTATATCTGATTAAAACCCCATTCATGCCGCTCCTCAGAAAGAAAATAGAAAAAGTTCTCCCCGCTGCTCACCGTCCACAAACCCCGACAAAAAACTCAGAAAAAAGAATCTGTTGCCTCTCGCTTTCTCCTAGGGCCGTCACTAGGTTTGAGAGACATGGGTGGCTTAGCCCCTAGGTAAGATATTGAAATTTTTTCAGTGCACTTTCTAAGGCGCTGTCTATAAATTTATTATTTTAAGAGCAACATACCTGGGAAACACTTCCCTCACTAATGCTACTTCACCAACTAAACTACACCAGTTAAAATGTGCTAAATTACAAAGAGTAAATGGTAGGTGCCATGCATTACTGCATAAATGGAAGAAGGCAAGTGGTTCGCCACTCATCATAATGGAAACCTTCTACAGAAGACAGTTGTCTAACCAACAGACTCCCAACATCTTCATAAACCCTTAACCTGGCCATTCATCTTTCCCCATCTCCCCTGCACCCACAACCTGTCAGGAACCCCTGTCTGCTTTGCAATAACCCTGTTTCTGTGTGTGTGCTTGGTGTGTGTGTGTGACCTGGACTTTGGCATGTCTTTCTCTACACCTGGCACAGAGAGAAACACATATATGTGAGGAACTTAACAATAAATGCAGCATTATCTTTGATAGATTTCTGCTTAATCTAAAGTTTAACCACAAAATACAAGTTGCATAAATGGACAGTAGGCAATAGGCAATAGCATCATTGCAAAGAAGGATATCCTTGAGACTTTTTCACATCAGTCTGACAAAGTTTTAATGCAAATAAAGGAAGTATTTTTAAGTACAATGTATTAATGAAAACACAAAATCAACAGTATATGAAACGTACAACTTAGAACTATAGTCAACCCAAGGAAGCACTACCATATCACACAGTGTCGCCCTATCAGACTGGTGGCACATAGATATGGGAGAATTATCCTGCCATAATGCAAGAGCACATAACTTCAATTAGAGAAAAGAATTTCATCTTCTTGCACTCAAAACTTATAATGCTCACACTCAAAACATGCGCTCTCTCTCAAATATTTTCTCTTCTCTCAAAAATCTTTGTTTCTTCTCTCAGATTTAAACAGATATTTTCTATATTATCACAGATATTTTTTCCTCTCGCTTGCCTCCATCTCCGCTCTGCACGGGTCTCAGTTACGCTCTGCTTGCGGATTTGTTTTGCTCTCTCAGACTGCAGTTGGATCGTTGCCTAGCAACCTTTCCAGCCAATAGAACGACAGCCTCGGAAAAGGTGCGCTTGTTTAACCCTACGGAGTGTGCCTGTGCTACTACGCCACTTATAAAGCGTCAGCTGAAACTGCTATTTACAGTAGTTTTGTGGCTGATTGTTGTTTAGAAATAGAAAACCTGGTTTCATTTCTTAGTTTTGCCCTGGATTTTGTAGCGTTTGTGGACGCTACGTCGCTACTTGATCAAAACAATAACGTCGCTACAGGAAAGTTACTTGATAAATAAAGCAGCGACGCTACGGTCAAGCTACTTGAAAATGTAGTTAAACTAATAGCTTCGCTACATGTAGCGGCGCTACTGCCCATCACTGCTCCTGTGACAAAACTATTATAATGATGCTAGTAGGCTACAACAACATCGTGTTTTCCCACACCACTGACTTTGTTCACCATGGTAACGTAATTCCTACTGAATCAGACAAGCTATTAGGCCTATATTGTCTCTTTCCTCACTCCAGGTAAAGTGAAGAAAATGTAAACCGCTGACATCAAATGGCAAACTCACCGTATGTATCTGCACGCAACCATAACTTTCCTAATCAAGCTCGATGACTGTGTGGAGATTCAAAGGGCGCGCTGTTGCTGCACTGCACAGCTGCTATGGTCCAGTTGATGGCCGTGTACCACGTGACGTGACGCTGGACGCGGAGCCAATGAAGGAAATGAATATCCTAACGATATTAATAATTGTATAAATAATTGTGTTTGTAAATAAACTAACAGGAACTTATCTTCAGATTAACTTGCCTTCTTGGTGGCTCGTTTTCAGTGCTTTACTGCAATTGTTTGGGGTTATATGGAAAAAAAATCAATAAATAAAAAAATAACAATAAAAATCGCAAAATAATTATGGGGTGGCTAATACCAACGAAGGGATGACTTCAGCCACCCTAAAATAGGTCTAGCCACGTCCCTGCTTTCTCCCCATCACCCCCCTCCGCCCTCTCCCCATAACACCTGTCGCTTCAGGGACAGAAGTGGACTCAGACTTGCAGGTGAGAGGGACTTGTTGAAATATTAAGACCTAATTTTAGTCAGGAGAGACTTAAAGTAGTAAAAGAATAGAGAATAGTGTAAAAATAAGTTAATACCGTATTTAAAATATAACTCAAACCACTTTTTTCCGGCCCTGTTATGTCAGCTACACTAGAGTCCTGCAACGGGTCGGGTACCCGCGAAAAATACATAAAAAAAATAAACGGGTCGGGCATATATTTTTTTAGTGCGGGCGGGTAGGTGGTGATTTTTTTATGCCTGTGTGTTATTATGGACATCAGAAATGTTATATTAATCAGGCACTGGGTGCAGCGCAGCGTCCAATAGCCTATGATGGGTTAACGGGTCGGGTTGCGGGTTAGCCTAAATATCAACGGGTCGGGTTCGGATTTGAATTGAAGATATCCGCGGGTGACGGGTCGGGTTCGGTAGTCATCCTAACGGGTTCGGGTGGGTGCGGGTTGGTAAAACTCGACCCATGCAGGTCTCTAAGCTACACTACATTCAGTATTGTGCCATAGAAACAGACAACAGCGCCAATATATCAGAATTATACTAAAACACACGCAAATAATTTCCCACATAAAAAACAGGACTTTCAGTCCATTGCAGTTTTCCGTTTTTAGAGGGTTGTTTATTTTGCGTTTATTAAGTGATGGCTGTGGTATATTAGCTTTCACTGCTATAAGCTTTCGCAGCAGTGATTGATTAATTTAAACACCTGCTCTACTGATGGTCTATCGGAGTTGGTGTTTAGGTTGAACATAAAGAACACCTTTTATTTGAAGCTTCTTGTTGCTACTGTTTTAATCCCGGCTTTACTTAAAACTTTTTCCTGACTTTGATAGTGTTGCCATTCAGTAGCAAGCACTGCGCCCCTTTTTCTTTTATATGTACATTTAAGATTTAGCGTGTTATGTTGACAACTCATGAGCAAGCTGCTTTTTGCAATCTAGCAGGTAAGGATAGGATCTTGCAGGTGTGACGTCACTCTGCAGGGGGTCCAAAGATAAAAGATTTAAACAATTTTGGCATTGGAATTTCAGATTTAAGGGAGTTAGAAAGTTCACTTAGTAAAAGTGCAAATAATAAATCTGATTACCGATTACTTTTAAGCTGGTTGAACATACTGCGACAGACTGGTGACCTGTCCAGGGTGATCCCACCTCTCACCCAGAACGTGGCTGGAGATATGCACCAGCACCTCCTGATCCCACTGAGGGATAAGGTTAAAGAAAATGGATGGTTTAACATGGTCCGCTCTCCCAGATCTATCAAATCAGTGTTGATACCCTCAGGGGCGGATTTAGGACATTTGGGGCCCCAGGCAAAGACAGGCAGGGGGCCCCCTGAGAAGAAAACCCATAAAACAGACCCATTCTACAGATAGAGAAATGTTAATAGAATAGACATCCATTATTTGTTCTAGGTTTTGTCCCTCTCTTCTTGTCCCTTTTTCCTCTCTATTTATCAGCGTTCTGATGGCATTTTAGCCAAAGGATTTTTATCAAAAACATAATTAATGTGCACAAATAAGGATTAGTTGTATTAACCATACATGGAAACAGAGTTTTATGGGGCCCCCAGAACTTGGGGCCCTAGGCAACTGCCTAGTATTGCCTAATGGTAAATCCCCCCTGGATACCCTGCTAGTGGATGTTCTTGACAGAAAGACGGAGTTGCTTAATCATATTCTGCTTAAGGCCCCATAAGATCTTGTCCGAGTCCTGGTTTAAAAGTAAATTAATTTTAAAAAGTGACCCAAAATTGACTGTCAATAAATGTTCTACAAAATTGATATATTTATTGGATTTCTTTGATTTGTACTGTCTGTTTAGATTTATGTGATATTTTTTGCACAAAATATATAAGTGAATATTGTAACAGTTATGTTTTCAACTGTAAGCATTAAATTAATAAATGTTATTCGCATTTTTTGGCTTTATCCTTTCCAACAAAAAAAAAAAAAGGCGTCGCGCAGGTAGCTCCCTTTCCTTATGAGCCGTCCCCACCAACTTTCAACACAAAGTTACACCCTTGTCTTAGACAACGCCTTAGCAGGTGCACTGAAAAAATTTGGCGCGCGCAATATCTTCTAGGGGCTGAGCCACCCTTGTCTCTTAAACCTAGAGACGCCCCTGCTGTTAATATAAATTATATATTCAGCTTGTTTGGACTGTCAGTGGGGGAAGAAAAACAAACCTGGCATAGGTATGTGCTCATACTTTACCAACATGTGCTCTTGGATTAGCAATCAGTATACACTAGGGGTGTAAATCACATCCATCATGGCGATTCGATTCAGTATCGATTTCCTGACCCAACGATTCGATTATTTTCGATACTCAAGAATACACCACGATTCGATTCTATTCGATTAATCGGTTATTTTTTTTTATTATTATTATTTTTTTTACACCTTACAGGCTAAACAAAGTTTCAAGTTTGAAATAAATCAATGAAAGCTGTAATATCATTATGCATTTTCTTTAGAAACAACAGCAAATACCAGAAGTAGAAAAGTTGCATCAAAAAATACTGCAAAAATACTGCACAATATCAGTGTAATGAGTTCAATGCAATACCTCAGCTCCAGAGAAACTGTCCAACATATTTTTTTAGAATGTAATAAATATACTCAGGAAAGAGAGATGTTGCTTAGAGAGTTAGACAGGAATAAAAATAAACTACATATAAGGGAATTGTTTCAAAGGTCATCTGGGGATGTAGTTTTTGGTAGTATTTTTAATTTTCTAAGAAGAACGGGTATTTTAGGGAGAATATAATAGTTTGTCTGGTCCATACTCCATTCTGGAAGGTGGCGGTAATGCACCTATAAGTTGTTTGCTAACTGCCATTAAAAAAAAGAAGAAGAAGAAGGCTTCAGAGTGTCGACGACCCACAGTGTGTAGCTCAGACCACGCTTCAATACTGAGCATAATTTAAAAATGTCTGTGTGAAGCTTACTGCAACAAACTGCTGTAAGAGTATAACCAGGAAGCGCGGTAGGAGGGCAAAATAGGTTTAGCGGCACCGCAGCACGGAAGGAAGAATTACGCCCAGGAGCAAATGGATAAAAATAGACCGGAGGAAAAAAAAAACATGAATCGATTATCTTGCGGACATGTCGATCGTCGGGTTTTGGATCGATGCATCGATACAAAACGATTATTATTTACACCCCTAGTATACACCATATGAAAAACTGTGCTCCATTTTAAAAACCCTTCCCAGATTATTCTGTGACATCTGTCAAGAATTTAGATGCATGGCCAAAATTTGCAAAGTCAGTTCAGCAGATTTGATTCTGACATATAAACTTAAAGCACTGCTATCTTTTAATCATCTCAGTGTCTAATATGAAATTTCTATTATGTTACACTGAAATAATAATTAAAAATGTCACGCAATCTGCGTGCATGATTGCAAAAAAGGGCGGACAGTTTGTTATCAATGTCCCCAGTTTTGCAACAGATTTGTTTTTGTTCACCCTCTGACACTTGGCGGGCTCCATAGGATGTTAATTTTCATTAATTATATACTTAAAAGGGATTCATTTTTATCATATAAAAGATGTGTAAAAAAAACAAAAATTGAGTACATCTTATTGTTATTAATCTCATAATTCGTTTTTTTATGTCAATGTTCTTAGGAAGAATAATTTTCTCTCTGTTTTCTCTCTGTTCCCACACAATTAGACTGTATTTATTTTTTTCTTTATCGGCATAGCTCTGGATAATTTTTTGACAGACATATGATTCCATTTATGTGAAAGAAATTTGGATTTTAAGTCATTCATATATATATATATAGCCTATATATATATACACTATATTGCCAAAAGTATTTGCTCACCTGCCTTGACTCACATATGAGCTTAAGTGACATCCCGTTCCTAATCCATAGGGTTCAATATGACGTCGGTCCACCCTTTGCAGCTAGAACAGCTTCAACTCTTCTGGGAAGGCTGTCCACAAGGTTTAGGAGTGTGTTTATGGGAATTTTTGACCATTCTTCCAGAAGCGCATTTGTGAGGTCGCACACTGATGTTGGACGAGAAGGCCTGGCTCTCAGTCTCCGCTCTAATTCATCCCAAAGGTGTTCTATCGGGTTGAGGTCAGGACTCTGTGCAGGCCAGTCAAGTTCATCCACACCAGACTCTGTCATCCATGTCTTTATGGACCTTGCTTTGTGCACTGGTGCACAGTCATGTTGGAAGAGGAAGGGGCCAGCTCCAAACTGTTCCCACAAAGTTGGGAGCATGGAATTGTCCAAAATGTCTTGGTATGCTGAAGCATTCAGAGTTCCTTTCACTGGAACTAAGGGGCCAAGCCCAGCTCCTGAAAAACAACCCCACACCATAATCCCCCCTCCACCAAACTTTACACTTGGCACAATGCAGTCAGACAAGTACCGTTCTCCTGGCAACCGCCAAACCCAGACCCGTCCATCAGATTGCCAGATGGAGAAGCGCGATTCGTCACTCCAGAGAACGCGTCTCCACTGCTCTAGAGTCCAGTGGCGGCGTGCTTTACACCACCGCATCCGACGCTTTGCATTGCACTTGGTGATGTATGGCTTGGATGCAGCTGCTCGACCATGGAAACCCATTCCATGAAGCTCTCTGCGCACTGTTCTTGAGCTAATCTGAAGGCCACATGAAGTTTGGAGGTCTGTAGTGATTGACTCTGCAGAAAGTTGGCGACCTCTTCGCACTATGCGCTTCAGCATCCGCTGACCCCGCTCCGTCAGTTTACGTGGCCTACCACTTCGTGGCTGAGTTGCTGTCGTTCCCAAACACTTCCATTTTCTTATAATACAGCTGACAGTTGACTGTGGAATATTTAGGAGCGAGGAAATTTCACGACTGGATTTGTTGCACAGGTGGCATCCTATCACAGTTCCACGCTGGAATTCACTGAGCTCCTGAGAGCGACCCATTCTTTCACAAATGTTTGTAAAAACAGTCTGCATGCCTAGGTGCTTGAATTTATACACCTGTGGCCATGGAAGTGATTGGAACACCTGATTCCAATAATTTGGATGGGTGAGCAAATACTTTTGGCAATATAGTGTATATATATATATATATATATATATATATATATATATATACATATATATAAAAAACTGTTTTCTCACCCCTCATGGGGTGGTAGGTGTCATCCTCAAGCTCGGGTCCTCTACCAGAGGCCTGGGAGTTTGAGGGTTCTGCGCAGTATCTTAGCTGTTCCTAGGACTGCACTCTTCTGGACAGAGACCTCTGATGTTTTTCCTGGAATCTGCTGTAGCCACTCTCCCAGTTTGGGGGTCACAGCCCCCAGTGCTCCAATTACCACTGGCACCACTGCTGCTCTTACTTTCCACATCTTTTCTAGCTCCTCCTTCAGTCCTTGGTATTTCTCAAGTTTCTTGTGTTCTTTCTTCTTGATGTTGCTGTCGCTTGGGATTGCCACATCTATCACTACTGCCTTCTTCTGCTGTCTGTCGATCAACACGATGTCTGGTTGGTTAGCCATCGCCTGTTTGTCAGTCTGGATCTTGAAGTCCCATAGGATCTTAGCTCGGTCATTCTCAATTACCTTAGGAGGTGTCTTCCATTTTGACCTTGGGACTTCCAGCCCATACGCAAGGCAGATGTTCCTGTACACTATGACAGCTACCTGGTTGTGGCGTTCCATGTATGCACTTCCTGCCTGCATTTTACACCCTGCTGTTATGGGCTGTATTGTTTCAGAGGCATCTTTGCACAGTCTGCATCGGGGGTCCTGCCTGGTGTGGTAGACCCTGGCCTCTATTGATCTTGTACTGAGTGCCTGTTCTTGCCGAGAAAAAAATAAAAAAATAAAATAAAATAAAATATATATATATATACACTCACCGGCCACTTTATTAGGTACACCTGTCCAACTGCTCGTTAACACTTAATTTCTAAGCAGCCAATCACATGGCGGCAACTCAGTGCATTTAGGCATGTAGACATGGTCAAGACAATCTCCTGCAGTTCAAACCGAGCATCAGTATGGGGAAGAAAGGTGATTTGAGTGACTTTGAGCGTGGCATGATTGTTGGTGCCAGAAGGGCTGGTCTGAGTATTTCAGAAACCGCTGATCTACTGGGATTTTCACGCACAACCATCTCTAGAGTTTACAGAGAATGGTCCGAAAAAGAAAAAACATCCAGTGAGCGGCAGTTATGTGGGCGGAAATGCCTTGTTGATGCCAGAGGTCAGAAGAGAATGGCCAGACTGGTTCGAGCTGATAGAAGGGCAACAGTGACTCAAATAACCACCCGTTACAACCAAGGTGGGCAGAAGAGCATCTCTGAACGCACAGTACGTCAAACTTTGAGGCAGATGGGCTACAGCAGCAGAAGATCACACCGGGTGCCACTGCTTTCAGCTAAGAACAGGAAACTGAGGCTACAATTTGCACAAGCTCATCGAAATTGGACAATAGAAGATTGGAAAAACGTTGCCTGGTCTGATGAGTCTCGATTTCTGCTGCGACATTCGGATGGTAGGGTCAGAATTTGGCGTCTACAACATGAAAGCATGGATCCATCCTGCCTTGTATCAACGGTTCAGGCTGGTGGTGGTGGTGTCATGGTGTGGGGAATTTTTCTTGGCACTCTTTGGGCCCCTTGGTACCAATTGAGCATCGTTGCAACGCCATAGCCTACCTGAGTATTGTTGCTGACCATGTCCATCCCTTTATGACCACAATGTACCCAACTTCTGATGGCTACTTTCAGCAGGATAATGCGCCATGTCATAAAGCTGGAATCATCTCAGACTAGTTTCTTGAACATGACAATGAGTTCACTGTACTCAAATGGCCTCCGCAGTCATCAGATCTCAATCCAATAGAGCATCTTTGGGATGTGGTGGAACGGGAGATTCGCATCATGGATGTGCAGCCGACAAATCTGCGGCAACTGTGTGATGCCATCATGTCAATATGGACCAAACTCCCTGAGGAATGCTTCCAGCACCTTGTTGAATCTATGCCACGAAGAATTGAGGCAGTTCTGAAGGCAAAAGGGGGTCCAACCCGTTACTAGCATGGGGTACCTAATAAAGTGGCCGGTGAGTGTATATTATATATATATATATATATATATATATATATATATATATATATATATATATATATATATATATATATATATATATATATATATATATATATATATATATATACCTTTGGTAAATCATCAAATCTATCCTCAGATCATAGTCAATCAATCTTATTTAATAGTTAAATGTCTAAAAAATGTTAATGTAATTCTTGTAATTTTTGATTCTGAGAATTTATTGTACTTTATTGTACTGTAATATTAAAATGATTGCTAAAAAAAACATTTTCACTAATGAAAAAGTTGTTGAGTAAACATTGAAAGAAAAGTACAAAGTTCTATAAAAAATAAAATATATGAAAATTCTGCATTTACGTTTTCAGCATTTAAAATATAATTAACCTAATTTTGTTTGATGTTTTACTCAGTTATAACAACCAGGTTATGCATGCAATGCTTCAGATCAGAAAAAGGAGATCCACATCTGCACAAGAACAAGTCAATATTAGGATTGCACAATAATTGGGGCTGAGTTATATCATTTCAAACAAATTTTTTGCATTTCAGACAAGGTGTATAGAAAATCAGACCACTTTAGGGGGATCAGCTTCTCAGTTGATTAAAGGTCATTAAGGTTCAGAAACGGATTCAAACCTGTAATTGGAAGCTCACGGAAGCTGCCGTCCTTTAACCTTACACACACCTGCCGCATATATTGATGCTATACATCATGGTGGAGCACGGCTAAAGGAGTACTTTTATGTGATGTACTCTACCATATGATCCCCAGCCACTCTACCCTATCCTCCCAGCCTGCTAATGCATTGATAAAGGCATTTGCCATGAAATATCAGGTGCTGTCTACTCACAATTGATTGTTTGCAGTTTGATCATACATAAACGTGGAGACTTGTGCTTGTCAGCTGTGCTCTAGAATAAATGCACCCATAGATTTCCAATTAAAGGTGGGAGGCAGGGCTATTACTTAGCTCTAAAGGTAGCTGTCAGGGGAGCAGAATAAGCCCGGGTCTATAACCACCATGATAAGGCAGCTACGAGATGTGTGTTTATTTAGCCCTGAGGACATGGTCTCACTACAAGTATCGGGATACAGTTTTTGATGGAAGGTAATTGGGTTTACACATTATTTGAATAATGTAACTCAGAAAATATGAAAATATAGTTATAATAGAGATTTTTTTTGTTAATCTGTCATGACTCTGAGTACATTACAGTCTTACCACCCAACCCTCTTATTCCCCGTCAGCTTCCATTTCAGTCTATTCAAAACTCAGGTAAATAAACAGTATAGAAAACCTCAGCAAGGCAGACAAATCTGAGTGAAGTAAATTATAGCAAAGATCATTTAATCCCTCTACAGCTATAAAAGATTATTTCAATTTTAACTTTGTTTTTTTTTCTTGCTCTTTAAAGATATGGAGAATGTGCTTTAATATGGGACACAGACAAAAGGTTAGCCTCTATATATATTAGAAATGCTATTTTTCTGAAACAATAGCAGATTCTATTTCAGAAAACAACAGTAGCACAAAATGATGTATACCTCTGTCAGATTCAGGGTTTAATTTATCTTTTGTTCTTACCTAAATTTTGTTCTGCCTGGATATAATATTAAAATGTTGAAGTGATAAAGCCACAGCCCTGGCTTGAATCTTCGGAAGATCTGTTGAGGGAGCTGAATATCAGATTCCTGTTAAGCCCAGAGGGTTTTAGAAGCAATTTCCTTCTTAAAATAACCAACCATAATAAATCAAGAACAACTCCACATTATCAGGTCTAAATACAACCTTTATGTATCAGTATAAAGGTGTTTTGTTTTTTTTCAATAGAAACACGATCACAGCTTTCAAAATGTCTGATTTGTGATCAAATAGAGACAAAAATATTTGTTTTAGCCTCACAAAATATAATTGATGTCCTTATAAGCACATGTATAAGGAACAAAGGTTGTGTTGTAAACATCTTTACTATGACTGCAGCAAATCAAGACTGAATTGGTTGAAGTATATTTGATGCACGATGGCTTTAGTAGGTATTCCACTAGGTGGAACTTTCATTCTGGCACAATGTGCATTTGACCTTATAAAAGGTAATCTGATTAAAGTGTTGATTTCCATTGTAGGATTCCTTCTGCCAATGACATCATTTCTGTGCAGGTACTGTAGCAATTCAGACCCTGACCAAGTGGTCAGGGCTGCTGGCCCTTGCCTATGAGCAGGTTAACCTGCTCAAAAGGGAAGCAGGTTATTTAATGTTACAATCTATTTACTAATCAACATCTATGGTAAAAATTTAATGCATTCGATACGCAAAGATTTGTGACACCTAGCCACCAGAAAAATACACTGAAGTTTGAAAAAAACTTCAACTAGTTTTAGCTGATACCTGATACGAGGGTAAACAGCACAACAAAGCTGTGTCCTGAAGTTTGTTTCTAAAAGAAATTGAAATCCATCATTTTTGATACAGGCTTAAACTGCATACTTTGTGTTTAAATTATGTATAACTAAAGTATTTGTGGGGGGAAAAAAACAATAATGGCAACCTGTTTTAGAAACATTAAAGCATTCTCCTATGAAGGATTGGGAGGGGGGGAGTTGGGGGACTGACCGAGCAACAAGCAAAAGTCCGGTTGCCTCCAATTTAAAGCTGTTTTGTGGTTGCCGTTACAGAGATGACTGAGAATTTATGCAGGCAATGCTAAAGGTGTTATTTTGGTGATGATCATAGTGAAACACAAAACAGGTTTAAGGTAAATCAGTGACAACTAGGCTATAGCTCTGTTTTTCTGAAAACGTTATGGCACCTATCCAGGAGCCCCACTGTGAACAGCATTAACGCAGCACATTTACAAATGCATCCCAGGGGAAGAAAACTGAAGCAACTCAAAGCCCACAGTGTGAAACATTTTAAATCTGTCCACCTATCTTATCACCATGTTTTGATATTATTTATATCTTTATTGTTGACATGTGTACCAATGAAGCACATTATAAAACCCAGTGGTGACTCAGTAAGAACCAGTTTTATGATTGGTAGGATTATGGTCGATTCCCCACTCTGTTTATCCCAGTCGTTTTGTAGTTGTCCAACATATTTTACATGCTGTTTTTGCCCGGAGGGTTTAGTGTTACCCATTATGTGGCAACCTTGCGCTTGTCAGTCTGCTTCAGGGTAACTGATGGTAGTTCACCACCATCTTTGTGTTTGTGAACGAAGGAAATTAGGGTGAAGCCTTTTGGAGTCTCTTGACTTGATAAAGCGCTACAAGTACAAGATACTTAGCAATATTACAGTCACAGGGGGCTGGTTCCAATCTCAGGCTGTCAATGTTTGAAAGGTATCCAGTTCGATACCCACAGCCTCCAGTTTTCCTGAACAAAACAATTAACCCCCACACTGCTCCCCGGGCGCCACACAATTGCAGCCCATTACTCACAAAGGGGATGGGTCAAATGCAGAGAGTGAATTTCCCCATTGTGGGATAATAAAGGAATTTTACATTTACATTTGTTGCCCATAAGCACTCTTCGTGGCACACTCTTCAGCAATTCTGGAACATTTTAAGAATATAAAAAAGAGAGTCCAAAAAAATGTAGTTAAAGTTGCTTCTACAGTGAAAATAAAAGGTGTATATATATAAAACACTAGATAAAAACCTATATAAAATCCAATACAAACAACATTTTTGGAATAAGAAAATGTTTAAGGTGTTGGAGGCCTTTAGGCAAGCTTACCTTTTTCTTTCAGAAAGCTGCTGTTGGCATGGAAACAATAAGTTATAAGTATTAACCCATTTGATCAAATCAAATTACTAATCAAGTTTTCAGTCGGTCTCTCTTGCCCTCCCTTGCTCACACACATACTAAAAACTAATCATCACTTTCCTCCCAAATCCTTCCTCATAGATCTCTCAGTGCTCTCTGGGAACTCTCCAAAGCATATTAATCAATGTAATTGAAAAACTTGATTACATCACTTCACGCCTCATCCCTATTTTGAGAGAGTGTGTGTGCAGCGAGCATTAAAAATGTTGTAAAAGAACACTGCAAAATTAAAGTATTTGTGTGTATCCACAGCAAGAAGGCATTAGCGGAGATGCCATAAAAAAGGGCTCTAAACATTACTACAGCTGTCTTCACTGTTTAACCATTACTCACGCTCCTTTTAAAAGGAAAGTGGAAGGTCATTAATACTCTCACACCAACTCTCATTTAACTTTTACAATCTATTTAGCATTAACTAAATCCTGGAGAACCAGCTATTGCACTACTGTCGGTATAACCTTTTTTCAAGTGTGTACAGGGTGTTTTGTACAACAATTATTGCAGTGATCTCCAAGGGTCTCATTTATAAAGCTTCCTCATAGAAAATAATGGGGCCTTGAACATGTGTATGCCATCAATCTTGGGAACTTGACAGAAAAATATAAATAAATAAAGGCTGCCAACACAGATGGTGAGGGGGTTGTAAAAATACCGTATGGAATTATAGTGCCTTTTAAGTAACATATAAATTATATGTTACCTGTAGTAACTGATTATTGTTTATGAATATCTATAAAACTCTTGCTTTCACATCAATGTTATTTTTACATCACATACAAAATCTCTTAGGTATCTTTTTATATACATCTAAATAGAGGAAAAACCCAAAGCATTACTGAAAAAGAATATTTGGAATGTTACTGGATGATTTGATATTTAGCTTTATCATATATATCTAATTGGATTTAGTTTTAGCTTTAAACTAAGTTTTCAAAATAAAATTTTGCTTAGTTCCTGTCAAATCATATTTCGTTTGGCATAAATTATGTTAACTGGAATATAGATGGGAAAGGAATGCTTCTTTGGGGGGCCTTTTTATTTCTTTGAAGGAATTGTTTAGCTATACCTGTAAAAAAAAATAATTTCAGGGATGAAACAGAAATAAGGTTCTATTTTGTAAAACATCCCTACCCAGAAAATTATGTAGTTATTCAAATTTTCCATTTCAATATATTTTATAAATCATAAATCCTATTATCCCTATTTTAATGTTAGACTAATTCATGTTTTTAATTTATATTTAATAACCTCCAGAAGTTCATTGAATTTAATTGTATTGTTGAGTACGACTGTCTAAATATATAGAAAATGTGGAATCTTGACAAAGAAGGTTATACAGGAAATATTACATAGTAATTCATGTACAAAGAAGCTAGTAGTAGAGGAAAGTAGTGCAGCTCATCCAGAATGGCACATCATTGTGAGCTGTGGAAAGATGGTGTGCTGTGTCTGATAACTTAATGTCAAGAGGCTGTAGGCCCTACCAGGAGAAATGCCAGTACACTAGGAGGCACAGAGGAGGCTGTTGGAAGGCAGCAACCCAGCAGCAGGACTGCTACAGTACTTTTGTGCAAGGAAGAACAGGAGGAGCACTGCCAGAGCCCTGAAAAATGATCTTCAGCATGTCACAATGTGCATGTGTCTGTATAAATAGTGAGGAACCGACTCCTTGAGGATGGTATGAGGGCCCAGAGATGGGGATTGTGCTCATAGCCCAACGCCGTGCAAGATGCTTGGCTTTTACCAGAGAACATCAGGATTGGCAGATACTCCCCCACTCTTTATAGATGAAATGAAGATGAGAGCAATCTGCTGCCTGTAACATCCTTCAGGATGTCTGATTTGACAGTAGATCAGTAATGGTGCGGGGTGACATTTCTTGGTCTCTCCATGAGACCCTCTGACCCCTTACAAGACCATATACTGTACTGGTGAGGTTGGCCCTGGGTTCATTCTAATGCAGGACAATATTAGACCTCATGTGGCTGGAGTGTGTCAGCAGTTCCTGCAAGATGAATGCATTGTAGCTATGGACTGGCCCACCCATTCCCGAATGGCTGGACTATTGTAATTCTTTACTATCAGGAAGTCCACAAACTCTATGTAAAAGCCTTTAGCTTATCCAAAATGCTGTAGCCAGAGTTCTGATGAAAACTTAAAAGAAAGATCATATATCTCCTATCCTGGCTTCTCTTCATTGGCTTCCTGTTAAATCAAGAATAAAATGTAAAATCCCTCTGATCTGTTCTCACATATAAAGACTTAAATGGCCAAACTCTATCTCATATCAGAGATATGATTGTTCCTTATGATCCTAACAGAGCGCTTCGCAATGCAGGTTTACTAGTGGTTCCTAGAATTCCTAAAAGTAGAATGGGAGGCAGATATTTTAGATTTCAGGCTCATCTACTGTGGAACCAACTACCAGTTTTAGTCCATGAGGAAGACACCCTGTCTACTTTTAAGGGTAGGCTTAAAACTTTCCTTTTGATAAAGTTTATATGTATTGGCTCATGTTATCCTGAGCTATCTGTATAGTTATGCTGCTATAGGCTTAGACTGCTAGAGGACATAGGGACCCCTTTTTCATCATTCTGTTCATACTATCTCTATTCTAGCACTCTGCAGAATTTGTTAGTTCAATCTCTAGCACTGTGCTCTCTCTGCTTTTTCTCATCACTGTAGCTTCATATGGTCTGTTCCTGTTTGGCTGTAACACTATCCTGGAGAGAAATATTAGCTTTGCTGCTGCCATCAACATCTTTGTTTATAGATGTTTCAGATTGGCCTGTTTTTCTGTGTAGTCCTGCTTTTCTGACTGTGACAGGCTGGATGTGTTCTGTTCATCCTTTGACATGGGAGCTGGCTTGGAGCTTGTCTGCCTGGCTGTGCGTCTACTGGACAGGGCCACCTGTGGAGCAGGTTGACAGTTGTCTTTTGAATCTCTGCTTCATTCTGTATGTCAGATTCTGTCTCCTTGAACCCCAGTTGGCTAGTTCTTCTGGAGGTTTCTTCCTGTTAAAAGGGAGATATTCTCTCCACTGTCGCTACAAGCATGCTTAGTGTAAGAGATTGCCTTCGAGTCAATTAGTCGATGCAATCAACTGGTTTTCCTTAGATAAATAAATAAATAAATAAAGTTAATTTAATTGAATTATACCTTTCTAGTAGCCTTTCAAAATTTCCCCACTTTCTTTGATGGGCCCTTGGTCCCCTACAGTTGTTTTTAACCATAAATTGTTTTACTAAAATATTGTTTCTGTCATGATTTGTGGACATTTGACTGGGCAGGGCCATTTTAGAAGGCTGCTACCGTACATTCCCCAGTTGGTAATGAATTATCTTGGATCTGGTTTTCTATGTTGTTTTGTCTACATCCTCTGTGTGATCTGTGAAGATGTCTGGTTTCCAGACCATAGTTCTGTTCTTTCTGCTGCTTCCGATCACCAGTAAAAAAACACATTACCCTGAGGATATCTTCATTAATTCCCTTGTTATTCAAGTCAAATCACAAAGTGACTAGAGTAGCAGTTAATTTTTCAAATTGGGTATGAGTTAGTTTGGATAGTTTTTTTTGTTACTTTAATAAATGAAATTATCATCTGGAAATATCTTTTGTATTTATTAAGGCTATCTTTGTATGACATTATTTTATTTTAATATCTAATACCGAATATGTGTTTGAAAAAGCTAAACATAGATAAGTGCAAGGAGGAGTACACTTTTCATGTACTATAATTTTTCAAACAAAGAGTTTGGTAGTTAATGCTTCTAGAAGCATCTAAATTAAAAAAAGTAAACCCCTTTGATATTTTAATTTCTGTTTGATGATTTTGGAAGTAAAGTTACACTAGATTACAGCAAAATGTGAAGACTGACAGTTGTCATCTTTATCACCTCAACATGAAATGATTCTTTTGGAGACCTAAACAAGGATTTAGAAAATTATGTGATTATAAAAGTGATAAAGTCATGAACGGTTTCACATACTGTCTAATTTAATCATTTACCATGGGAAGTAATGCCCAAAGTGGTGTCAATTTCAATTCAATTCAATTCAGTTTATTTATATAGTGCCACTCACAACACAACTCATCTCAAGGCACTTTATTATCAGAGTTTTCTGATTACGTTTCTGCTGTAGCAAAATCTGTTGGTCAGAGTTGTTGCACTCTGTACACATAAATGAGCAAGAAAGGAGCAGAATTTAAGTGGAGTGAATTTTTGAGTATCTGGTATTACTATCTCACCCTGGGCAATCTAGCACGTATTTCATAATCAAAAGAGAGAGAGGTAGCAGACCACCTCCAGCAGTCAAACTGAGCGGAGCAGATTCTTAGCAGGCTATATCAAATGAAGACAGGGGTATAGATCATTTTTAGTAAGGTTAGGTTCAGATCACCAACACTTCAACATCCTCACAAAATTTTGAAATAATCCTGTTAGAAAAAGTTTCAAGTAGAAACAAAAATTATAGCTAAGTGAAGAGTTGCAGTCCTTTAGTGCAATTAAGAGTGTTAGAGACGATAGTAGATAATTTGCAGTTCAGATGGTGACATGGTACGCTTTTTGAGATAATGGTGTTCAAATTTTGTTTAAAATTAAATCCTGTGATGCTGAGCAGCAGAAATGACAAGGTTAAGAGGTTCATCCAAAGGACTTGAGAATAAAAGAACATGATAATTTTCCAAGTTATCAACAAGCTTATCCATATACCTACAATCTGATGTAATTATTGAAAAGGGCTGCATAGTTGTATAGTTTTTAGAACTGTCAACCAAAACTAGAGGAAATTAAGTATTTGCCTAACCCCCTTCCTCATGTGGAGTTTTTATGTATTCTTATGCATGCATGTGGTCACTCTGTCCCTGTTAGGTTATTTAATGTCTGCTTTATGTCTGTTGAATACCTTCTTTATGTATCATTTGGTCAGATTTCAAATCCATCCATTTATCCATCCATTAATCTCCATTAACTTATCCAATGGTTTGGCTGGTGTCTAAAGGTGGGGTACACTTTGGACGGGTCGGCAGTCAATCACAGGAGATTTCTAATTGCTTCCCGGTTTCTAAAACCTCTGACTTCCATGTGACTTCATGCTAGCCTCTATTTAGTTGCTTAAAGATTGCCCTTGGGCACAAAGCGCTGCCTTTGTGCACATACTAATGTTCTGGCCTCGCCACACACCATCAATTGGATTAATGTTAACACATTCACTGGGTTATTTGAACACATGAATATGTTTTGCTTTTGAATGTAGCCTCTGCTATATGTTTAGATTTTTTTTTCTTCTGAAATTAAAACTTTTATTTATTCTTTTTTTTTCTCTTCAGGATTGCCTTTACGGGGCTGCTCAGTATCGCAGTGGGTAGCACTGCTGCCTTGCAGCAAGAAGGTTCCAGGTTTGATTCCCGGACGGGGTCTTTCTGCATGGAGTTTGCATGTTCTCCCTGAGCATGCGTGGCTTCACTCCGGGTACTCAAGCTTTCTCCCACAACCCAAAAACATGACTGTTAGTTTAATTGACTTCTCTAAATTCTCCTTAGATGTGAGTGTGTGTGTGAATGGTTGTTTGTCTCTGTGTTGCCCTAAAATGGACTGGTGACCTGTCCAGGGTGTACCCTGCCTCTTGCCCGTGGACCGCTGGAGATAGGAATCAGCACCTCTCGCAACCCCGCTTGGGGTAATGGAAAATGGATGGATGGATTGCCTTTACTTAACTACATCCATGTCTGCTTTATGTCTGTTGAATACTTTCTTTATTCAGTCTAACAATCCCCACATCAAAATGCTGTCAGCACAATGTACCATGGAAATTATGTCATAACGGTTCTAATTCATAATTACACACAGTCCTCTCTTTATATTCAGTGTCAGGGACCAGGGCACCTTCTTACATATGTTTTTACATGTTTTTTCTTCTCTCTACTCTTCCATAAAAGTCTGATTTGTGGCCTTTAAAGAGATTTGTGTAAGCTATATGTTAAAGATAGGGTCTGTGTATGCACCTTGAAGCTCTATCTGTCCGGTTCTTTTTCCTGTAAAGAGATCACTGTCTTTTCAGGAAAAGGGGTAAACTCTTTTAATAACACTTCACAATTTATATGTATTAAACAACCATGAGACATGAAAACAGATTCTGATAAAAATTGTAATCTTACTCAGATCAGAGAAGTTGCTTAGAATGTACAGAAGGCAGCAGCTCACCTCTCAGGAAGTGGCCCTGTTTAACACTTAAAGAGCCGTTTTATACATCTCCAGTCTGCTATATCATCACATTTTACATCATACACGTTAGCAGACATCGTGGCTCCAGCCTTATCAAAATATTACAATTTATTCTTAGCTGAAGGATACCTCTCTCATTCCATTCTCAATTATTTCCCACGTACAGAATAAAGATTATAACTTTATATCTGGACAGAGGAACCGTCATAACCAGGTAAACTATTGTGGAAAACATCAGTTCTGACACACAACAGGCATCCAATACCAAGGTGTAATAAACTCACACATGATAATTATCCTAACATATAGTATCACTTCAAATCAAAGTTTAGTTTTAACTGAAATATTGTACAGCACTTACATCTACATTTATATTTTACCAATATTTTTTAGATAAGTTTTCTGAGCATGGGGAGTATATCCGAATACAGATTTGATGTTATAGAGAACACTATCCAGAATTATACTGGATAGTATTCAGAATTCAGAAAAATTGTTAAACTCAACCATTTTCACTCATATGTTCAGTGAGTGAGAGACAAGAAAAACAGCCACCAACCTAAAATTAATGTAATTATGGGGAGCTCAGGTTGAGTGATTTTAAGGTGTAGCCCTATTTGTTTTACATGGAAGATAACAGAGTAGTTCCTTGTATAAATGTAAGTTCTCTTCACATTTCAGTTATTACAGTGTGTTTGTTTTACATGAAGGTTGAAAGAACATTAACAAGACAAGAAATCAATAGCATAGCAAATTAAATAAACAAATGTATTCCCTGGTTTCCGCTGAGTGCTTTAAAGACTCATAGACATGATACAAGGTGGCATTTCAAAGCCAGTATCTCTGAAATGTGCTGGGATTGACATCTAGTGTGAAGACTGAAAACTGACAACTATCATCTCCCTGCTGTTCTGCTATGCATTTTAAAGGCTGCAGAGAGATTACACCCAAGCACTGCTGCTATTAACCTTTGTCTTTTCTTACTTATCTTGAAAAAAAGATTTGTTTTAAGATAGAAGGCTGAACATTTGAGGGAAGCAAAGTCTTTATTACTAGTTAAATGTATCCATCAAATGGCAAGAAAGAACATTTATCCTTGCCGTGATCCCCATTTTAAAACTGAGCAAAGGGCTAAAAAAAGAGTGTTTGACATTTATAGATGGGTATCCACCCATGTGTGGAAACTAACATAAACTAAAATTTTTAAAAGGCAAACTTGCGAGAAATAAATAGTGTAGCATTGGCTGTGTCCTTTAAATCCTTATATTGTAAACCACTGGATAAAAATCTGCAATAAAACGAAACACCTCATTAATTAATAGACCAGAAAAATAATTATGTTCTGCTGGAAGAGTTCTCGAAAAAACTTTTGATGTAGGATTTATGATATGCTCAAATTTACCTTTTAGATTTATGTGTTGCTTTCAGTTTATATGCAAATATTTCCCAAACCAAGAACGTATTAACTTGGATGGGTTACATTGCTGCTTGATTTGCTGGTCTGAAACACCCACATTAATTTTACTATGAGGGTTTACTAAAGGGATTAGCAGTACACTTATTCGTACCACAAAAATATGAGTTTCAGTTCAGTAGGCTCACTTCCCACATATACCAAACAAAAGATAAACATAAAAATATACACAAATGTTTATGTGCAGATGTAAAAGTGCGATGCAATGTAATATAAAAAGCTTGACAGAAATCACAAATCTGCAATCAATGTTTTAATTAAAAAATCTTGTAAACTGGATCTGTCTGGATTTTCTTCCCTACTTGTATCAGGTTTAGAATTTTAATCTAAACTTACCCAAGAATACTCTAAAAAAATATCAGTAGAAAATTAAGTTTCATTGACATCACAATTAATGTACATAAAATATAATGTTTTATATTGCTCAATGTAAACTCTTTTAGAATAAAAATATAGGCTCCACATATCACTACATTAACAATGTAACTGTCCAGATTTGTCTTCGACACTGAAAGCATAATAATGAATAAATTAAAACATAGAGTAATAAGGTATTTTTGAAGTATAGTAATACCTTAGAAGAAAAACTGTTAACTTCTCATGAATGTCTGTTTTGTTTATTGTATACTTATCTTTATCCCAGCATAACCTTTTATGAAAAAGAATCATTCATTTTTCAGCATAGGAATATATAAAAAATCCGACAATTAATAAGTAGCCCTGCTTCCCAATTGCCTTTTTGCAGGAGAAAATTTCAAAACTCTGACTCAAGAAAATGTACATTTTTCTAACCTATTTTTTGTTTCCTCTGTAAAGGGGTACAAAGTAGGTATATGGTGGTGTTTGCATACCACAGTGTATGCAGCATTTAACATATTTTGAGTTGAAAAAACACATTAGTGAGTAACAATTCTTTGGTCTTTTTCTCTACAGAGATAACTTTGAAGAGATCCATTGAAGGAGAAAGAGAAATATTCAGAAGGAGAAGTTATAACAATGACTGCGGAGGCTGTGGACTCCCTTTATCGAAGACTCAACACCGATTGAGTGGGTCTACTAATCCAACCAAATTCAGTTTAAAAGATGTATGACATAGATCATAACAGTTCAATCTGCTTAAACTTAAAAATTTGCAAAAAACAAAGAATACAAGTAAATTTAACAATGCTGTTGAATTATAATTTCGTAAAGAGTGAATATATAACATTCCTTTATTGTATTTTATCAAACAAACATTCGGAGTTAAGCAGTTATGGAGTTTTTACATGCTGAATGAGCAAAATTATACCTACAATCTCAAACATTTATACACATTCATACTTAAAATTAACACATACTAGATTCCATATTAAAGCATAGTGAAGCAACTGTTTAGGGTTAGGGTTAAACAGTCAAATACTAAAAAACAAAATGTAATTCAATATGGAAAAAAAAAAACTCCTATACACAATCCTATACAGCATTAAAGGCTGTATAGGATGTATACTGTATAGGCTAAAGCATACAGAAAGGAAGGCTGGACTTTCCCTCACTTAGGGCCGGATCCTCAAACATTGCCATTTGCACAAACATTTTTTAAGTGTCTAGAGTGGGCGTGGTGCAGGTGCTCTACAAAGATGTTAAGAAACCATTTGTTTCTGACATACAAGTAAGCAGAATGCATTGTTCTACTAGCAGTTTGACAATGACAATAAAAAAAGATGAAATTTAAAGACATGTAGGTCCAGGAAATAATGATAATAATAATAACTAAAAAGATAATAATGATTATAGTATAAAGTATTTATAATGGACTTTGTATCTCAAAGTGCTATGAACAAAGTTAAAAAGATGCTTGATCTTAATAGATAAAGGCTGAAAAAAAATTCTGTTGCAAAGAGATACACACAAAAATCACAATTGGTTATTTTTTTGTTTTTTATCTTTTTTCACGTGTCCTTTGCTGCATTTAAAGCATTACATAGCTAGTTGCCTATATGTGCCAGGGCAGATTTGTGCTACAGTACACAAAGAAAATCTGAAAACAGTTTCCTAACTGTGTGACTGACTCTACTAAACTGGCATTATCCAACATCGAACTGGGCAGCCCAAATTTATGTAATAGAAACCTGTGTTTGTATGACCTGCAACCATTTGAATTATTTGTTTGTTTGGGCATGATATAAGTGAATGGACATATGTGTAGAAACAAGAGTGCTTTTACTACATGGAAATGGATGAATTAAGGGAGGCTGTAAATTTGGTGTGAGAAAGCACAAAGGTGGGCGGACCTCAGCTTCCCCTCCTCATGATGCTATCAGAAACTACTGGGTTATCCTCCAACCCTCAATTCCCTGAGTAAGATTAAAAGCACTTTGATCAATGACCTGAAAACATATTAGGCTCACGAGAGTGCTTTTGTTTTCGTTGTTATTAGCCAAAATGATCAGTAATCTTATCTTACCAAATAAAACAGATCCAGCTGAAATCCCAGTCACAAGTTCCACCTCACTTTGTAATGTCCTGTCATTGTTATTTTGCACAGTAGAACCCATCTATTGTAAAAGATATATGTACTGCATGATTGCTGCCTCATTCTTTGATAGCCATGTGTGCTTTAGTATCTGCAGTGGACTGAAAGACTAGGGGTCTTTGCACGAACTATCATCTGACTACATTAAATTAGCCTATGGAGAGAAGCAGTTTCAGTGTCTGTCTCACAAACTAAGGCACCAGGTTTTTATACATTTAGCAGTATTGATCATTTTTGTTTCCTATAATTTAAAAGCACTTAATGTAGATTTAAATCAATCAAATTTTGACATAAATGAAAACAGCAAAAACAAGTGTTGTTAAACAAGTCGCCTTCAACAAAGAAATATTTTACAAACATTTTTGGAGATCTTAAATTTCATAATTGCTGGATTAATCAAAACCTGAAGTATCTCCACAGTAAATGATTGCTTGCACAAACAAGCAGATCTGAGAATAACAACAACACTATTTTAGCAGGTGTGGTATGTAAATAGAGCCTAATTAGGGCAAGACACTGGAAGATCGATGCTGAGAATGCAGCAAGAGATTTAGCCACCTGCTTGTTTCCTCTCCAATTTCCATCTGCAGTCCTTCACAGAATTCCCCCAGTTCCAATCACAGGCAAGGTTAACATATTCATTTCTAATAAAAAATCCAAAAGCCGACATCACTTCAAGCTATATTAAAAACTGCTGTGTCATATTCCATTAAATCAGTTTTGACTGCTTTTTAACTTTTAACTGTTGTTTTTATCTCTCTGGAACTGCTAAAATTAGGAACCGAATTGGAGAAAAAAAATGTTTAAAATGACACAAACACAGAGAGAGAGCAACAAATCTTGATTGTTCATAATTGCAGCCCTGTGCTGTTGCAAGTGATGGCAGACAAAATTGCAGGTACCAAATGTCCCAACCTTTCAAAAAATGCCAGAATCAATAAATATTTTAAAAATGATAATAAAAAAAATGTTGGATAGCCCCAGCCATGCAGCGCTGACATGTCATAAATGGAAACTGTCGCTAGTTCTCGTGTCCTCACAGGTGATGGTGCCATGGTTACCATTTCAGGGGGAAGAAGGCCTATAACCCATATGGTGAAAATTAAACTGTCACTCACCTAATATACATGTTATACTTCCATATTTTATGAATAACAACAACAAACTATTGGATGACCATGCCAAGTAATTTGGTGTCTCTTGATTAATAAGAGTGGTTCTTAAATTAGTTACATCAGCTGTTGATGTAATGGTATAAATCAAAATGATGTTCAAAATTTTTAGGTCAACATATTAAAATGCAAATCTATTTATAATTTATTTATATAGCACCTAATCACCACACACAAGACACACTGTTTTAGATCTCAAATCTTGGAGACAGGAACAATACTTTTTAACCTACAAAAAGAGGAGATAAAGTAAAATGACAAAAAAAATTTATGTGTTTATCCTGTAAATGAGATGATCCTTTGCATTGTCATAAGAGAATTATAATAGCAAGAGTGAGTTTTCATAACATTAACTAATACAGTTAACACCATGGATTAAATTTTTTTTTTAGCTTTTTCAAAGCACACTATATCTAAAATCTTTCCACTCTCTATCAAATTTTATACTCCCTACTAAGTCTCTAAAAGCTACTATTTCCTAAGCTCCAATACAGAGTTTAGGATTATCTGATCTCCTGCAAATATTTCCATTTAACAAAACAAAAAGACCTACTTACCTTTTATTGCAGCTCACAGTGGTTAAAGGTTAACTCCCAATCAAAAAGTCCATTACTTCGTCAGCTCCTCTTCATGTAAGTGCATGCATCAAAGATATACCAATACTCACAGAGCAAATCTAGTTGTAAATGCTACACAGACATTAGTAGCCTATAGCCCTATATTTATTTTATACTTTTTTGGTAAATCTGAATTCGAACTTGACACTAAATACAACAACTAGCTTCTTTTTCTCCTCAGTACTGATCCAAGTCATTTTTGTTTGGGTTTTTGCCAATGTCAACATCTCTGTTAATGTTTTTTATGTAACTTTATTTTGTCAAATTACAGTTTCTGTTAAAAAAAACAGTAATGTACTGCTCTAAATGGAATGTAAATTGGTTTAAAAATCACACTACTTCTCTACACTGTTTCACCCATTTTTGTCCTGACAAGGTTGGGTGGGGCTGGTGCCTGTCTCCGGCATTCTATGGGCGAGAGGCAGGGTATTGCCTGGATAGTCGACGATTATACCGCAGGGCAACACAGAGACAACGAAAGGCACACAACTATTTACCAACATCTAAGGACAATTTAGAGAAGCTAACTAACGTGGCAGTCATGAGTACCTGGAGAGAACCCACACATGCATGGGGAGAACATGCGTTCTCCATGCAGGAAAGGCAACAGTCCAACCCGCTGAAACATATGCTGTTTTTTATCAAGGTCTCAAACATTCATGACTGTATAATTTTGTCCCAAACAAGAATCTCAATAGACAAATTTAACTGCATTTTTTGAATATTGCTAATGAATATGTGTTGTGTTGGTTTTCAGATCTTGTATCTTCGTTTTCATATCTCAATAATCTGGCTTGTGATATGTTTCCGTGTGTAATACTAATATTAATTACAAAACATAAAAACACCCTAATATTTGCTGTTAAGGAGCACAACCAGAAGATTATATGATAGAGATAGACAGAAAGCTAAAACAGCCAATTAATTTTTTTTTTACTCTGGTCATTATTATAAAGTGTAAAAAAACTCACATCTTCAGGGACAACTCAGATTCATTAATTATTTGAATATTTGGAATTTCCTATAATGCTGTTTTACAAATTATCTGCTTGAATGTTTTACAAACTGGAAATATAAAAAGAGCTTGCTGGCTAACTCTACAATTGTTGTATGTATGTCTGCAATTCATTCAACTTTGTTTTTAATGTAATGCTCTCTTCACAGAACCAGTAACTTCTTTCATCTTCCCCAACACAAGGACATAAAAAGAATCATGCCACATCCCCCATGCACGTATATTTGCAAAAAATAGTAGCCTATGTAATAGGGGCTATGGGAATTGGGATTAGTGCAAAAAGTGTTTGTAATAGAAGAGGAAATCTTTGCATTAATAGAAAGGAGCTAATGGTTAGCACATTGTGGTGTTGTGTTCTCAGCATGACCAAGGGCACTAATATTAACCAGATAATTATAAATTAAGTGAGCAAGAGATTTAGCCTCATTACATTACCTGAGGGACGTGGTATTTGCAGTATGCCTCTTTCTTTGACTAAGCTCAAATCCCAGTTAACCTCTTCCCCCTACCTTCAACTTCAAACTTACTACACAAATACTATACCTCTTTTTACCATAATTTCCCCTCTGTTGTTTGTGTAACATATTTTACGCTATTGCTATATTTCTGAAGATTTATAAACAAGTATTGGGATTTCCTGTAGGAAGGTTTATATCAAAACAGGTTCTGTATCACTATGTTTGTACATGTGCCTCTGTAGAGCAAAATTACAAACAAAGGAAATGTTTGTGTCAAAAGAGCGTTCCTGAAATTACAAAGAATCATATTTTGGTGCTTATGTATTATGCTAAATAACAGAGATCAGATGTCTCAAGAAACAGTGATAATGGGATAGTAGATCAAGTGCCCTCTTACTTTATGCTTCAGCTCACTTGAATCATAAAAAAGCTTCCTTTCAGATGCAAATGTTGCACATTTGAAAGAGAGGTCAACTTGTTGAGACAGAATTTCATCCTCTAATACCAAATGAATAAAGATCCAGCTTCAGACCATATTTGCTTTTACTTTTTACCACTATTGACGAAAGAACAAGGAGAAGCAAGGCTGAAAGAAACAGTTTAGATGTGATGTTTAAAGGAAATTAAGGACGTTGGTTGTTTAAACAGTTTTGAAAAGTATCTCTTTTGAAAAATTGTCATTTTATTTTCCACAGTTCTTTTTAGTATAAAAAAACCTCACAGTTGACAACGAATAACAATTCCCACATATTCCTAAATGTCTCTCTGCACTTTGAAATACAGTCAGGTTTTATTGTGTTTCATCATCAGACCCAGTCTGAATCAGAGGATGGATGTTTCTCAGATAGTGTATATAAAGAAAGAAACATCTTGAAGCATTAACA
This sequence comes from Cyprinodon tularosa, assembly GCF_016077235.1. NCBI lineage: Eukaryota > Metazoa > Chordata > Actinopteri > Cyprinodontiformes > Cyprinodontidae > Cyprinodon > Cyprinodon tularosa. The sequence continues at coordinate 928,842 of NW_024038320.1, forward strand.
GAATTTATTTGTCATGAAACTTGGGACAGATGGACCCAGTATTCAAGGTGAGACAGACAGTGTTAAAGTTCAAATTGTTTCTTAACACAAAACTCATAAAGGAAAAGAAGCGGGAAGCTGAGGATCCACAGACTGCAGCGGCTGTGGGGGGGCCCAATCACTGACACTCTGGAGCGAGAAACACAGGTAAGTGACCACTATCATCTGACGGGAGAGTATTATCTTGTGAGTCACTTACCTGGGTGAACAGTTCAGTCCATCCTCTCAGAGGAAGGCCGGATCCAATGGATGGACTGCCAAACGAGCTGTGGTGCAGAGCCACCCAGGGTATCCCTGGGCAGGTGTTTTTTCATCTAAAATAATCTAAATCTTGCAGCTATATTTGCTGTGATCAGTGGGAATAAAGTAGTTTTAATATGTTTTTAAGTGAGAAAGTCCACCTGAAAACTTAATAATTGCAGTCAGTTCATCCAGATTATCATCCTGCCTATACTATTTCTGTCAGAGGCGCTCAGACCCCCACATACCAGCAGTGCGCTGACAGTAGAAATCACTTCATCAGCAGCCTCTAGGCCGAGCAGCCTCCGGGTTCACCGCGGCGGCTGGCAGGTGTTTTTCATCTAAATAATTTAAACTGCAGGCACCAGGATACCGGTAATAAAAGCGAACATATTCCGTCGTCAGGTTTCAGGATTTTAAGTTAATTTAGGAGTGATCACAGCGCTGTGTCATCTGCAATGTGTCTGTCTCACGGCCAGCTCCCAGGTATGATTAATACTTTGTAATAAATACATGAATAAAGCACAATCATACTAAGTTTTGCGCCCGCTGTATTTTTAAATACGCAGTAGAGGTATTTAAACGTAGTAGAGGACATGTACCTGTATATAAAAAACGCGCCCTATAGTCCGGTGTGCCTTATGTGTGTGTTAAATACAGTAATGGCACACTTAACTGAGACTGCGCCTTTTAGTACGGTGTGCCTTATGGTCGTGAAAATACAGTAATGTTATCTCAAGCTTCTAATAGAACAGATATATCTCATTTATGAGCCATATCCCATTTAGAATTCATTGATGAAAATATTTCAATTAAAAAATTAAAAATAAACTCTGCTGTTTGGTGTGCTGAGTACACATGGACCAGCTGAGCTCTACAAAAAAGTACCAGTTACCTTCATATGAAATAACACCTGAGCATCCACTCATAAAACATTTCTTTCACACAGTGGTAAATGTCTAACTACGGCCTTGTTATTTCAATTTGATTTTAAAAGGAAAGCAGGAAGTAGCTGCTGTTGATTAAGTTTTCATATCTGTCAGAGTGGGAATACAATCAGCTTTTCTGCTTGGTACAACAAGTACTAAGTTAACATGTCATTAAAAAAACAGTTGATAACTAAGCAAGTACAATATTACTTGTTTAGTATGGGGTTTGCAGACACAGGACATGAGCCCTTTGTTGTTACTGAGTTCGGACTTCGGAATACCAGAGGTGAAAAATCCTGTCCCAGTAAGTGAAAAGACCGTACATGGATTAGTTCCAACCATTTCCTTTTCTAGATGCACAGCATAGTGGGTTATCCATATACTGCACATTTTAGCCCGTAGCTTCTGTTCCTAACTCTTTTTATTTTGCCTTTCGAAGGGTCAAAAGTGAAGATCATGGGTAGGAACAGAATCACCAATCTGCTGTGCCCAATCCGAACAGCTTTCAGCTCTACAGACATCAAGGAAACACACATTGAAAAGATGCTTGTCAAACCAAGACTGCAACCTTCCAAAAGAAGTTGAGAAAAATGCAAGTTACATATATATAGCGAATGGCTGAGGCTCTCCATTATAAAACCCCAAACATATGAAGGTGCGTACATTTCCATCTGTCACACAGTAAATGTGAAGAAACTGTGCATTTTGTTTAATTTTCTGAGGTAGGCTGCGCATATACTTCCTGTTTGTAGAACTTTAGTAAAAGTCTCTATAGTTCCTAAGCACCAGATAGGAATATCGTTTCCTACTGTCTTTCTTACTGCAAGCAATATTTGAACAATTTATATAATGACTGTTGATACACATCTTCTGTTGCTTAGTACAAGATCCACACACACAGAACGATTCCCACAAGCACACAAGATCCACACAACCACAGCACAAGATTCACCATAGTATGTCAGCTCCATAAACAATTACAAATTAAAGTGCAAACTACCAGTGGTTTTAACATTTCACTGACTGTCCAAGAGGGAAATTATTTTCTTTCTAGGAGTTTTTCCACAATCAGCTGATAGGGTTGATATTTTTGGACCAAAGCATCAGATACAGATATTCAAACAGAGCCTGATCATACGCAGGAAAAAAATGTGTTATATTCATTCATCCAAAAAGCCAGTCTGATTGTTTCCTTTGTAATTTTTCCTGTGTGTCTGGAAAGTGCATAAAGAAAACAAATGCCTATTGTCTTTGCCCTAACATTTGGTGATTAAAAAAATGCCTCATTAAATGCCTCGGGTAACTTCATGCAGAGGTTAAAACTATTCTGTATATGTAAGAGCTTTGTTTAAACTAACTTACACTCCTATTTAGGACAAGTGCGCTTGCAGCTGCAGTTAAATCAATTGCAATTCTACTAGCAGATCTATTAAATTTGATTTAACAAATGAGCCTTTGCTTCAAAGGTCCTGTTGCTAGTTTTGTCTTATTTCTTGAGTAACACTCGCTGATACTGATAATGACTGGCATTAATTCCATTGATGCAAAGAAGCCAAATTCTAACTTGGCAATCTATATTGATCATGTGAAGCACTAGGTTTAGTTCTACACATTATCAATCTGGAACTTCTATCAAATCTATTCACAGAAATTAGGAACATACAGCAGAACCTTCCAAGGTGATTGGAAGAAGATACATCTAGTACCTACCTACCAAAGTTTATCTATAGGCAATCACAGTAATAAATTATGGCAAATATAACAATTTATGCTTGTGATTAGTTAACCCATTTTGGGCAAATCTTAAACGGTTGAAGCCGGAGTGGTACAAGATGGATTCTCGTGTGTTTGTGAACAAATACTACAAGAATTCACCCCACATCTCACAAACATTCATAAACTGTCAAACAAACTGCTTGGTAACTTAGGGTTAAATGCCTTGCAGAAACACACATTAAAATGTCCCAAGTGGAAGCTGAGATGAATCCCAATTGGAAGGTGACTACTCTGTCCTCTTTGCTTATTACCGTATTTTCACGACTATAAGGCGCACTTAAACGTCTTTTTTTTTCCTCAAAATGTGCGGTGCGCCCTATGGTGCGGTGCGCCTTATGTGTGTTGTAACTGCGACTTTTGAGACCACCTCATTGAGGAGATGATGAAAGAGTGGCTGAATGTAAGGAGACCAGGTGTTTTTTTTTTCCACCCCTCACCATCGCTGTTAATATGTAACTCCATGCGTGCCCATCTCACAGCTGATGTGAAAAACATGGGGAAACAAATTAACGCTGCTCGACATCGGTGTGAACCGGACCCAGCAGGTGCAGCAGAAGCAGCGAGTTTACATGCAAAGTCAATGGTTGACGCGCATATAGGTGCAGCAAAAGGTCCCGCAGCGCATTTTGGTGCAGCACGTCGGGAGCGTTTAAGCATCTGAAGCGCCGCGCTTCTGCTGCTCGAGATGGAAAAATTGAAGTTTTGCTGCTGGACGCGCCGCATCAACCAATCAGAGAAGCTGATCTGGGAGCTGCCAGCGAGACAGACAGCGCTCTGATGACATATGATATTAACGCAAATGGAAAAGGCTGGATGGATGCGTGGCTGAGGCAGGTGTATGTGAGAAGACTAGGTGGTTTTTTCCACGCATCACCATCGCTGCGTGCCCATCTCACAGCCGATGTGAAAAAAAGGGGAATCAAATGAACGCTGTGCTCGCCGTTATCCAAAGGAACTTCAACCGCTCGACATCGGTGTGAAGCAGCCGTTCAAAGTAAGGCTGCGAGCGGCGTGGGAGCGATGGATGACAGACTGAGACCACAGTTTCAGGATAAGAAGGCAGCGCCGGGCAGATTACGCCACAGTTTGCGGATGGATTGTAGATGCTTGGACTAAAGTGTCTGCTGGCTCTGTTGTTCAAGCTTTCGCAAAAGCCGGCATTATTTCTGAGGAGCTGCGCTGCACGGAAAGTGACTCTGACAGCGAAGAAGGGGAAACTGGCATGTCTGATTTAGCGCAGCTGTTTTATTCAGAAACAGAGGATGATGACTTTGATGGGTTTGATTAATACTTTGTAATAAATACATGAATAAAGCACAATCATACTCAGTTTTGCTCCCGCTGTATTTTTCTCCCTGAAAACTTAATTCAACAGCAGCCCCGGCGCGTCTCCTCCTCTTCATCGCGGTGGCTGGCAGGTGTTTTTTCATCTAAATAATCTAAATCTTGCAGCTATATTTGCTGTGATCAGTGGGAATAAAGTCGTTTTTTAATGTTTTTTAAGTGAGAAAGTCCACCTGAAAACTTAATAATTGCAGTCAGTTTATCCAGATTATCTATTTCTGTCGGAGGCGCTCAGACCCCCACATACCAGCGGTGCGCCGACAGGAGAAATCCTTTCGTTCACCGCGGCTGCTTGCAGGTGTTTTTCATCTAAATAATCTAAATCTTGCAGCTATATTTGCTGTGATCAGTGGGAATAAAGTAGTTTTAATATGTTTTTAAGTGAGAAAGTCCACCTGAAAACTTAATAATTGCAGTCAGTTCATCCAGATTATCTATTTCTGTCGGAGGCGCTCAGACCCCCACATACCAGCGGTGCGCTGACAGCAGAAATCTCTTCATCAGCAGCCTGTAGGCTGGGCAGCCTGGGGTTCACCGCGGCTGCTGGCAGGTGTTTTTCATCTAAATAATTTTAGCTGCAGGCACCAGGATACCGGCAATAAAAGCGAACATATTCCGTCAGCAGGTTTCAGGATTTTAAGTTAATTTAGGAGTGACCACAGCGCTGTGTCATCTGCGATGTGTCTGTCTCACGGCCAGCTGCCAGGTTTGATTAATACTTTGTAATAAATACATGAATAAAGCACAGTCATACTCAGTTTTGCCCCCGCTGTATTTTTAAATACGCAGTAGAGGTATTTAAAGGTAGTCGAGGACTTGTACCTGTATATAAAAAACGCGCCCTATAGTCCGGTGCGCCTTATGTGTGTGTTAAATACAGAAATGGGACACATAACTGAGAGTGCGCCTTTTAGTCCGGTGCGCCTTATGGTCGTGAAAATACGGTACATTTCACAATCCAAGAGTAATAGGAATATTCTGTAAATTTCATTACCACTACATGTCATTGATAATTCCCCTTAGTGGATGTATTTGCAAGCATAATTTCGCTTTTACTGCTTTGTTTAACCTCCACATTATGTCTAAAAGCCTGCTTCAACTTAAAAAGACATCCACATTCACTTTTGATAAAAACCTCTAAAGAATAAATAAGCCAACATTTATTTTAAGCTGTAATCAGCATACTGATTAGGATTTTTCTGAGATGCCCAGCATAAAAAAAAAAGAAAAACAAAACACACCTGGTCATTTTGCGGTTGAGACCACTTGAAATACTGAAACATTGACTGACTAATAAGTGAACACAGTAATTAGAAACATCTGAATCCACATACCAATCATGTTTAATTTAGACTGTGGTGGTAGCACCCTTTAAGGTTTTATAAAAGTTATTTTTCGGTGGCTAGTTACCAGTCCACACACACACTTAGTAGGGAATAGGATAGGCTATACAATGACATCCTGACATCTTTTAGAATGTTGTTCATCCTATCTTCTGACACTGGAAAAAGTATAGAAAAAGTGCAAACCTACCAAGACCTGGCCATTCACCTACAATAAGAGTCAAGCCCATGCAGGACTTGACTCTTATTGCATAAGAAATTGGGGCCGCAAATAGGACCATTGTAAATCTTATTTTATATATATATATATATATATATATATATATGTACAAAAATACCATTTATATTCATTCAAAGGCTTACGAAATTGTTTGGAAGACTGCTGACTTACAAATTGTTAAACAGGCAATTCACAGGAAGGGTATGACACAAAAGGTTGATGTTAAAATTGCTGACTTTTCACACAGTGCTATCAATTCACACAGCATATCAATAAAAAAAAAGCTGAATGGAGGGAAGGAGAGCAATAAAAAAACATGCACAAACAAAAAGGGTTACCACAGCTTTGAAAGGATTGTTAACCAAAATTGATTCAAGAATTTGGGGGAGCTTCAACCGGAGCAGACTTAAGCTGAAGTCAGCACATCAAGGGCCACTATGCACAGATGAATACACATTGGCTGCCAATGTTGAATTACTCAAGCAACTCCTGAATCAGAGAAAACATCAGAAGCATGGTATCTGGGTCAGGGGAGGAAAGAACTTAACAGATACTTACTGCTCCTAAGTCCTCTTTTCAAATGGAGCCAAAGTTTACATACTCTGAAAATAAAGGAGCCTGGAAGAAGACTGAAGAGCCATAGAGTTGTTATTGCTTTAAATCTAAAGAGATGTTTGTGCGTCTGTGATGATTTGGGTTGTTATGGCATTACATGGCTTTTGTGTTTTGGGATGTACACAGTCACCTCACTCCTCTTCCAGTAAAAATAAACCACTTCATCCTTCTACTTGCTTTATTGAGATGTCAATTTAATTTTCCAAAAGAACTTGGCCTCAGCAAACACGACCAAACCAACAGCTGGTTTGATTCTCATTAGGTATCCAATACAAATGGATGCCCAAACAAGTACTGAATGCATTGGCATAAACATACCTTTCACAGGTTTTAAAGGTCTGTTTAAAATGCCCTTTTTTTTTTTTTTTTTTTTTTTTTTTTACTGTTATAGTCTAATTGTGTCAAGACCTCAAAATAAATGTCGGACTCAAAATAAAAATATACTCAGTTGGACTATATCTAATCCGACGGAGTTACAACTAGTTTAAGTGGAAACGTATACCCATTTATAACTGCCAAAGTGGAGATATCCAAAAGGATGATTCAAATAACAAATGACTGACAAGACTAAACCCAAATGCAATTCAAAGCTTTGAGGTAAAATATCAAAACAAAAGGCTTTATTATTTTTCTTTTACTTAAAAAAAAGCGCTTTATCATGCAAACCTCAATTTAAATTGCAATGTGCCAGAATATGAAAAAGTTCCAGAGCTTTGAATGCAACACAGACTTATGCCTCTTCGCAGCTCAATCTCAGTTTTACATTTGCAATTGGTATGGGTACTGTGAACTTTGATAATGTGGCTCATGAGTAGTTGAAGAATGGAAAGACCATTTGTCTTCAAACAGTTCCTTTTCTCAGTAACACAGCAGGATATGTAATGAAGACGGTGCAGGAGTGAATGTTCTGTGTCATTCTCCCAGAAATGTGACTTTGTGGTAATGAGATTTTTGGGGGCTCATGTCATTCGCTGTCCCCAGCATGTGTCTGTCAGTAGCTCCAAGAAGCCAGTAATGAGAAATCAGTGGTCTCGCTAAGGAGCGGTGATTAAAGGCCCAAAGAGGCAGTGAAGCACAAACATAAACATTCAGTGCAGAAAGCTTTCTTACGATTACATGATATCCAGGGAGGATGTATACTTCCTGCCACCTCTATCAGCGACATAATGTCTCATATTTCCTGAAATGACTAGAAATCATTTGATGGGGTTGAAATATGAGATGAAATTGAAGCAGGGTAGCTGGGAGGAACAGGAGGTTTGTGATGGAAGGGAACCATAAAGGATGCATTTAGAGGGTGCAATCCTAGAGAGCAGATTTACTTTATTGTCTACCTATGGTGAAAAAAAGATTTTTCCTCATGAAGACATGAGAGGCTCATAGTATATCAGTGAAAATGAGGTATAAAATTGGCATATTACCTCCCACAAAAAGAGTTCATCATGCCTGTTAGAATATTATAGAGGATATCGTTCAAATGGAAAATTGTGCCTCGTTCAAATCACACACTGCCGAATTGTCCATTTTTCAAATTATATAAAAAAAGTGAGTCTATATTAAAATACATCAGTCACTGAAAATGAACTTATGAATATTAATTCACCATTTCTATTAGGGTGAAAACTACAACAAATGCCTATTTGCAATGCATTATTTTTGTAAAACTTAATAGCATACTTTTATTTTGCAGCAAAAGTGTATCCATCCATCCATCATGCTGGTCCCCATCTCCACCTGTCAGGTGGCAAGAGGCAGGTTATACACTGGACAGGTCACAAGTCCATAAAATGGCCTGTTCTGTAGTAAAAGGGCAAAACACAAACAGATAAGATGAACTACCATCCTTCCAATAGGACCTGATCTTTTAATATCATGAATAAGAAGAGCTGAATTGCCTGTGCAAACAAAATAAATCACTTGAGATGAGTGGGTGTGTTGCAGATAATTTACTAAGATTTGATGCAAAATTGATAAGTGCGATAGTGTTCCAGACAGAGTCTGGAAGAGCAGATTGTACTTATTTTCCACATCCAAAAGCGACAGGAATTTGAAAAGGTAGAGACAATTCTTTCAAATAGTTCTTTCTTTTAAATTATTAAAATTTAATACTTTTATGACAGTGTTTACCCTAGAAAAAATAGGTATAATTGGTTGGTTTTCCAGCAGAGGATAAAAAAATAATTTGACAGCTGTATATCAACAAAATATAAAACAAAAATATTATTTTCTCTCAAAAATGACACCCATGGCTGAAGCATAACTTGAATAACAAGAAAGCCAGGTAAAAGCATTTGATTCAAAATGTGCACTTTTAGGAACATCCTAATGTAATCCGAAGTTATTACCCATTCCAACCCTGATTAACACAGGAAAGCAGGCACGTGCAGAGGGGGGGCTAAGGGGGCTTGAGCACCTGCCCCTTTTGCTCCATGATCCCAATGTGCCCTTTTGGTCCTTTTTTTTTTTTTTTTTTTTTTTTGTATCTTAATTTTTTTTATTTGACACATGTACTGAAATTATTATTATTATCTTTTTTTTTTGGCAAGAAAAATGTAACCCATGTTAAAATCTAACATAAATAGGGATCTAACATAAATAGGGATAAGTAGTTGGTTAAAAGTCTGTAGACAGAAAATAACGTCGCTGTCCCTTTAAGAAACCAGCGTTACAGGTGCAGTGTCTGGGTGACGCTGCAGTACGCAGACCCGAAGGAGAGAGCAGAGGAGGAATCGGAGAAAAAAAGAGCAGTGATTAATTAACAGAAAAAAAAGTTAATATTTTAGTAAACAAAACATAATTTACCTGGTCGGGAACTGACGAGGATTTTATGAGAACTAAGCCATATCGGTTTTGGTGAGTTTTGTGTTTATTTTTCTGTATTTTCATTGTGTTGTAATTTTTCTGTTGGTGGAGAGTTAATAACTGTTATTCAGTTAATATATGAAGTTTATGAAGAATAATTTATTTGCATAATTTGAGTATTTAAAAAGAGTTTTATTGTGTTTTTGGCCTGTTACACAGGTCAGGTTTTTTGTTTGGATTGGAAGCTTGGTCGGAGCGAGGATTACCCCTTGCTCACACTGGCTCCGGTGCGGTTACCGAGCCGACGGAGACCGCAACTCCCGCACACCCCCTCTCACCCCAGGCTCACACCGACTCCGGTCTTACCGTTGCGGTGCGGTGGATGCGGCGCCGCAGTGATTCCAAGTCATTAAAAAGACGTAAACCTCTCTCACCGGCTGCTGAGCTGTCCGGCTGTGGTTACCGAGACACTCCGGCGCTGCAGAAAATTCCGCAAGAAAGCTATCCTTGCGGCGTGCCGGAGCCCTCCGCAACAAGCTCTCGCAAATATCTTTATTTGGGCCGTGTTATCGCGTGAAGTTACGTGAACTCAAGTGAACTTCTGTTAAATCTCCGGACCTGTTGCCGGAGCCGCGGAGCCGCACCGCACCATAGTCAAAAGGGCGGTGTGAGAGGGGGTGTGCGTGAGTTGCGGTCTCCGTCGGCTCGGTAACCGCACCGGAGCCAGTGTGAGCAAGGGGTCACTGCCATGTGCGGCGTGCACATTCACAGACGGGATTCAAGATGGCGAGCCAGACCTAGAACTTCAATTCATCTTGTCCATTGAGGGAGGGACTTTCCCGCGTGTGGTAATCCCCTGCCAGAGCGGTAGGGATATCAGAAACTAGTTTGAACTGAACTAAAAAAGAACTGGAGACTGATTGAATTATTATTTTTTTTTGGACTGAATCAAACTGATTCTTTTCGTCGAACTGAGTGCCTATATTTACATTTGGACTTGAACTTGAATTTAAAGTGCCATACTTTGATTTACATATGTTTAATTTCTGAATGTGATTTGAGTAATTGTGGTCCACTTGATTTAACTGTGTTGAAGGTATTTTGCAACCTGTAAAAGAAAGGAAAAGAGTTAACTCAGGAAAAATTTAAATCTTAAAATAGGTGCAACCTATGAAAAAGATACTGGTCTAATTAATCCAAATTAGTCTAATTAAAATAACCTAGTTGAACTAAAGAGCAAAAAGAAAGAGTGATATATTCTTTTTTTCCTTCTCCCTTTTCCTCCCTATTTATACTTACCTCATTATTAAGAATCCGCAGAGTATTTTTGGTTTCATGTATTGTATTTTATGTGTGTTTTGCATTCATTAAATTGCTGGCCATTTTCACTTAAGCAGCGGTCTCTGGTGCTATTATTTTGCTCCCCACTCCTTAGAGCCTAGAACTGGTCCAGTGGCGCAGTTAGTGGTGTGATACCGGTGCTACAAAAACAATACAATAAGCCCTCCGGTCACATTGTTACCTTTGACCTTTTGCCGGTGACGACGCACTTGCCTCTCGCACAGTCAGATAAGGCGGCTAACTGCGGAGCTAAAGGTAGCGAATATTCCACATTACACTGTGGCCGCTGCTCATTTGGCCCTAAGCAAGATCAACCATGATCGGACGGATGGCTATGTCTTCAGTATGTACCGCCTCTCCAATGTCAACCTGAATAGAGATGTGAAACCAAATGAGCCCCATGGATGATGCAGTATTGTTTGATCTAAAACACTATTTACTCTGTGCTTTTAGTCTTTTACATTGAAAATTATGTTTTTTAATTCACAAAAAACTGTTCTGTAATGATTACAGAACAGTTTTTTTGTGAATTAAAAAACATAATTTTTGGTGAAAATACTGGAGTAGGCTTCCTACTTGTCAGACAACGGAAAACTTTGAACGTTGTATAATTTCTCTACTTTAGCAAAGAGTAGCGGTTTAAACGGAGGAAAGTAGTTCTTTCTCTGAAGAACTACTGAGCGGGAGGAGACAGCTAGGTGAGGAAAAGCTGTTCTCATCTATCGATTCAGTATTTTTATCATACAGACATTAGGATGTTGTTCTTGTGTTTCCCTTAGCTTTGATTGTATGTCTCACAATTTTGTCATTTATCATTGTTCATTAAACTCTGAAAGCTATGTGACTTTGTTAATATTCTGTCCTAAAATGCGATAAGATGTGCCCTTTTTTTTTTTTGAGCACCTGCCCCTTTAGTGGTCTCTGCACGGCCCTGCAGGAAAGTGTTCTTTTAATAAGAAAATGTTGACAGGCACACTGCCATGTTCTTCATTGCACCTATGCCTTTTTCTTGCCCCTACAATCTGACTTTTGTTTTTTTGTGTGCAAGTTTGCCCCTGACTTTTAAACCCCTATATTTAGATGCAAAATATGCAGCCGCAACATTGCCTTTTCAGCAATGATGGTAGGCAAAAAAATAATAATTCAAGGCAACCAGGGACAGTTCAGTGTTAAGGTCTGTGCCTCTCTCAGCTGTGGAAGTAGTGGTCATAAAGTTAAACAGCTGCTTTCTTTCTTCTTAGCCAGGCAAATCAGGTTCTATGTTTCCGCATAGCAAGCTGCTCTATTTTCAGGCCGGCACATGTACGGTATGGCAGGGAGCACTATGAATTCCTTAATTAAATGAACTGAAATACTGTCCACCTGGAAGGTAGTGACAAACCCAAGTCACTGGAGATTTTTTATATATGTGCCATATGTGAAGTGGCCTAAAGGGCATTAAAAGAAAAGATACATGAGTGCTACAGCATTTAGGAATTATGACTTCATCTTTTTGTCTAACTTAGTTTTGTGTTGCCTTTTTTGCTCGTACAGCCAACTAAAGTATACTCAATGTGTTCAGTAGGCATGTACTCTTTTGATGAGCATAATTAGATCTGCTGACTCCATAACATTTTTTACTGCCGGATGTTTGTAGCAAATTTACTTGCTCGGCCGTTTGTTGTCAAACTGTATCAACTTAATACAGGGTGAGGCACAATTCTTCATTTTATGTTCTTCTTTAACCCATTTAGGCCGGGAAAGCATTAGCGCATTTCTACCATTCAAGCCGGGGGCGCTGTTGCGTAATTCTACCATTGACGCCGGGAGAGCATATAAGTCAAGCAAGAAGAAAGACGTTTTTTTCAAGAAAACATGGAGGAGTTTGACAGAGAAGAGTTGTCGGAAGGCAGTGATTTTGAGGAGTGTGTCGGCTTTGATGACGATATAGATGAAAATGATGACTTTGAACGCGCTGAACCAATCGAACTACCACCGCAATGCACGGAGTGTTTTCAACCGCACACCTGGAGTGAAAATTGATTTGCCTGCAGACGCCACACCGCTGCAGGCATTTGGGCATATTTTTAATGAAGAACTTTGGATGCATCTTGTTACCGAGACGAATAGGTACAGTGACCAAACAAACCAAACTCCAACAAGAGCAAAGATGGCAAAGTGGTCACCCGTGACTGTGACGGAGATGAAGACATTTATTGGGCTGTGTATGGGCATGGGACTTCTTGTGTTGCCAGTACGAAGAGATTATTGGCGACAGAGTAAACCTCTCTTCAGGACGCAGTTCCCCCCAAAATATGTCCCGGGACAGATTTGTGGCCATCTGGAGGTAAGTTGTATGCAATTTATAGCACAGACATATGCATTATTATGCATAATAATACTGTTAATAAGTAATCATCAGATAGTTATTTATGTAATGTTTGTTCTTTATTTTAAAAACGTTTTATATTGCACATTCTCAATGAAGACATGATCACATATGGAAAAAATAAAAGGTTGAATTTTTTTTTTTTTTTGATTACTGCTTTTCACTTTTTTTTTTTTGGAAGAATTTCAAAGATAAAATATATTTTGAGTTCTATCTGCTACAGAAGCTGAGATATCAATAATTTACTAGGCGTTGACACAGTTGCTGAATTTACAGAAAAACTTCAGGTTTTAGGGGTATTTTTTAAAATCGGCCATAGGTTTTTAAGGTGTTTTTTCCAGGCGTTTTAGGCCTAAATGGGTTAAGGTGGTGTGTTTGAGCTAACCTTTTAGCCATGCACACATAGAAGTATATTTTTAAACACCAAATCTAGAAACTCATGTTTATACCTATGTTGTGTTACAACATCGCTGAAATGATCAGTCTGATCAAATCAGAGCTTTAAAACCGAAGCGCGCAAGCGATCAGCCTGTTTTCCAGCAGGCTTATGCTCGTCAGGAGAGCTGAATTCCATGTGGGATCCTTCTACAAGTAAGTGAACAAAGCTTCTTCCTTTGTCCTGCCATCAGAGCTACTGATCGCATTGTATTGTTGCGACCGATCAGTTTCACTGCAGGGAAGAAAGCGGTAGCCTCCGCGTCATAAAAAGCTGTTCTGCACCACTTGAGGAGTGAGCATGTTGGTCGAATCACCGGAAGGATGCCTCCGGAGATACTCATAATTTGAAAACATCTATTAAAGCTCATCAAATTCCCTTGTTGCTTGCATCAGACTGATCTAAATCTCTCTGCGAGCCGACCCGGTTTGGAGACAGGCTGGTGGGGACTGATATCCAAAACTGACCCCCCACCCCCTCCTCCTCATCCCGGACCAGCAAGTCGACTCACATAGTTAGGTCAGGTCTTTGAAAAGTGTTTATTGAACTTTGGGACACTTTAAGCTTATTGTTCATTTAAAAGTTTTTTTTGTGTTGTTTTTTTTTTTTTTTTAAATGAACCCTGGTTTCATGGAGGGAATAAATGTAGTGTGATTGGCTGTCAGTGAGTTATGCTTTTCTTTGCGAAAATGCTTGTGCATATTAAGCAATGATGAACAAAATGAAAGGTCAATTTATTCAAACATAATGGTTTTTCCACAGTTTTTGGTTTTAATTGGGTTGGAAGTTATGTGCTTAACCAATCCTTTGGTTAAGCCAACCAATGTAATTTGGTAGTGTTTTTACCCAATCTATATTTGTACTAGGGCAAACTAATACAAATTAGTGACATTAGCCAAAATACTTGTGTTTTATCACAACTTTCAAAAGTCTAAGGTGGATCTTGAACCAACAACCTCTGGAATGGAAGTCCCTCTCTTACTGCTGATGCCACTGATGCAATACTAGTCAATGCTAATTTTCTCTCATAAGAGGCTGCCATTACAATCACCAAAACCAATACTATGGGTGACAGCAGCTTACATATGTATACGCTGCTGTGCACTGGCTGTATATTCAAGGCATTATATCAATGAAGGCTTTGTTAGATCATCATGACACATGCAAAAGAAAGGCTAGACAAAAGAAAGGAAGCACAGTTTTCCATGGTCTCATGTATTTATTCTACGTTGGATCTGTAATGTTCTGCATTCTCTTGAACATAAAATTATACTACACAGGATAAAAAATGTTAACTCAAATTTTAGAAAAGCTCACACCTGTAGGCTTGAAGTGATATGTTTAACATTGTGTATAAGCCCAGAGAGCAATATTGTCAAATATTGCTCAATATTGCAGAGACTGAACCTGATGTAGTGTTCAACAGATTAAATTAGGAGCGGTGGCAAACAGAAACATAAATCCATAAATAAGTAATTAAGGAACACAGGAACCAGAGCAAATGGGAACACATCGGTTAGGGAGGGAATGAAAGAATGAAGAGAATCCATTCGACAGTAACTGCAGCGGAGGTGTATATATGACAAACAGAACAATGAATGTAGTAATCAGCTGATGGGGGCAGGTGCGGACAGAATAATCTAGAAGGGAAATAGGGGAAAGGAGATGGGCACAAGGGGGCAACAGTGAGTAGATAAGAAATACAACAGTGCTTAAGTATAACTAGAAAATAATTTGGATGACACTAAATGGAAACCAAACTGACTTAGAAAACAGAATGACATACATCAAAGTTCAACTGAAAACCCAAAGTGGAAACCTAAAGAGAACCAAAAAACCCAGAATCAAAGAACAGAAAGGGCAGAATCATGAACATGGGTATCTTAGCAAGGTTTATGAAACTGTAAGCATGTTTAAATTACATTTTTTAAAATCATTTTGGCTAGGAAAAACACTATCTTTGGTCCAAAAACATATGTACTCTTTACATTACACAGCAATAGACTTTACTTTTTATACATAACTAAAAAGAAGTCACTAAGCCTATGCATGTTAGGAACCCAGTTTGTGTGGGTTGCTTGTGTGTTTTTATCTCACTCCACCACCAGGTGGTGCCCTGTTCTCGTTGGCCTTCCTGCACACCTGCGGCTCGTTGGTTCATCACTGAAGAGTATTTGAGTGGTGGACTGTCACTACCTCGACGCCAGAGTGTTTGCCAGTTTGGGTACTCTAGCCAAGCTGTGTTTAGCAGGGTCTAATCTGAGCCTTTGTTTCTCTGAGTCTAACTTTGTTTTTGTCTTTGCCTTAAGGCAGGAAGCCTTCCTGTGTAACTGGATGCCTGGCCTTCTCCCCCTGGAAGGATTAATCGCGTTGACACTGAGCAGGGGAAAACATCCACACATTCCGTTCAAGTCCCTTTCGGAAATCCAAGTGAAAGTCCGCTCCATTGCTCCTCAGGGTCCAACAATTGTCTACCTGTCTGCTCTCCAATGAGTTCCCTCTTCTCTGGATAAACCCACACCAACTGGATCAAGGACAGACAAGAACTCCCTCAAACATGAGTCCCTCTTCCACTGTGCTCAAGACTCAGTCAGTTTATCTGAAGGCCCATGAACTGTTCATTGTGATCTCCTCTCCAGACTTTCCAGTTCAGGTTCACCTGTTCTCTGAGTTCCAGATTCAACTCCTGTAAAGTCTCCTCAATAAACCTGTTAAACTTTTCCCCTGGTTCTCTGAGTGGTTCTCTGTATGTGGGTCAGATCTCTTAAATCAATCATGACAATGCAATGGATTTAAACTCAGTAGCTACCGAAACATGACCCTCAAGTCATCATTTATTAATAACAAAAGCATTGCTATTAATCTACTTAAATAAAGCCATAATAATCTTGTAAATTACAGAAACGCAGTTTGAGGACTGCTTGAATGCCACAACTACTATTATCATTCAGATACTAAAAATATTCTTGTTAGTCCTTTATATAAAAAAAGCAGAAGCAAAGAGCAGCACTATAGTTTAGAAAAAACAACTATCCACAATGGCAATAACCATACTTTTACTTTATTAATACCATGTTGGCCAGAACATAAAATCAGAGAAATAAACATAGTTTATTTTTATCACCTGGCCTAACCCTGTTTACATCAGCAGGGAAAAACAACCTTTTTCTCCGACTGAAATTTTTTACTTAGCAGTGATGAATACTTATCACATTTTTTCTAAATATGCCATAAATCCTCCAGACAAGCCATAATGGCTTCATACACCCTTGCTGTCAGGTCTACTTTAAACTGGTAGAATGCTAAAGCTTTATCACACCAAATGTTTTGTGGCAGGCAGTCTCCCTTGTATACACAGCATGGCCCACCACAACAGGAAACCACAACTGTCATCCAAGGAAAATTATGACCACTCAAAATCATTCATGGTTGAACTTCAATTTTTCACCTGCCAAATTCAATATTGAAAGACAGCAATTTAGCTGCCCGCTTGGTCAGGTATTTCAAGCCAAATGAAAGCACTCACGGGAGGGCCAAAATAACATTTTGTAGCATAAAAACATCTGACATGATCTGGATGAAACCAATAGATGAGGAATATCTATATAGATTAGTATAACCCAATTTAGCAGGGTGAGCAGTGTTCCGGACCATAAACTCATTGAGGTAATTTTGCTGATGTCAGGTTTTATCAGCCCTGCTTTTATATAGGTGGTGCATATTAGTATGAACATATGTGGATCCTTAAGTTGGCATAGAGGTGAGTGATTTAATTAAAGGAGCCTCAGGGGTGCTAGCACTGATTTCATGCTGCAGGGCAGACTTGTTCCGAATCCTCAATGTAAAAGATGGGCTATCTTCAATTGTTAAAGCAAATTTGTTCTAATCATAGCATCTCCCACCGTGGTTAGTGTCGAATGAGGTAATGCATTTATCCCATCTCCTCTTTTTGCCTCGCCAAGTCTTTTTGTTATAAGCACATATTCTGACAAAGATGGAGGGCATTAGTGTAAATAAATGACACACCCCTGCAGTGTCAAAGGTCAGTCCCCCCATTACAAGTGAATCATTTGCACAAGCAAAAAAAATTGCAATGTCACACGCTTCCAGCTAGGATTCTATTCAGTTTTGACAGGGCATTTCCACAATCTATTCAGCAGTCAATTTGCCTCCCCGACTCTGATTATGAGGACTTGCTACAGCAGCAGGGTTTGATAGCTGCTATAATACTGCCAGACAGTTCAATTTCTCCCATCACTTCTTGCCCATGCCATTCACACACACTCATGTACACACTCACACCCAGTCCAGCTCTGGAGACATAAGCCAAACTAACTGCTATGATATTCCATTGAGGGGATAGGGGATTGAGTGGGAAAATAAATCACTTTCACATATTTATATATGGATTTTCACAAGGAATCAAAAAGACATTCCACTTCCTCTGTTGATATTTCAAGTTTTGGAGATGTAGTCAGTCAAGACACTTGGGGAGCAAATTAAAAGTTCACAACAGTGCAGACAGGATTTGCAATGGACACTGTCAGCATGTTATTGGGATTCTTGTTTTTGGTTATCTGCTACTCTATGTGACTTCCTATTCCTAATTTGTCTGCATTACCAGAGGATTGATTGTAATAACCCCTCCAGTGTATAGCACAATCAGCCCTCATGCCTCCTGTAATTTTTGTCTGGGATCATTCACTCTGTCTTGACAAAACAAAGCTAGAAAGAGTTTTTTTTTTTAAATGAGCATTTGCATGCATAAAATCTTTTTCTGTTGCCAGATTTTTGGCAAATGTTTTCATTAATTTTTGTATGGAGTCTTGGAGAACATTTAAACCCTTAAACGTTGTTTATATTTGTCAAATATCTAACCGTATCAATATGATTTCTTAAAGTTTAACATTATATATCAGAGAGAAAAGCATCATGGTGAAGAAGAAAAAATAAATAAAACAAAACGTCTTTCAACATATTTGTACAACTATGGTGATTTCTCATTGAATACTGCAGAGGCTAAACTGTAGATTTTGCAAAATAATAGGCCAAATATGAATTTTTAGTCTTTGTAAATGTATCTCATTAAACACCATTATAAATTTGAATTTAAATGCACTTGAGTTTTTGACTATGTTTCTTATTCAGCAGCTGTTGAGCCCATTCCCAGACACAATCTCACCCACCCTGGAGCAGCAGGAAACTGCTTGTCAGTCTGTATGAGCAATAGCTATTGATGTTTGAGTCTCAGTTCATTGAAGAAACCAGCAAGAAAGTAAGGCCCTGATTGGATAACACATAAAATCCCATCTGTCATAATGCTAGCTCTTGGACTCTTAAGTAGGCACAAGCACAGAAAGAAGCAGATTTAAACAGTTTATTTTCAGGAAAATGTGATGACAACTGAGTCTGGAAAAAGCTGAGGGAGCGGGGGCTGGGAGCAGGCACTGGAAGGGAACACAAGTTGTTTAAAGGGGATGAATGGATTAAGAAAGATTGTTTTAAGCAGTTTAAGTCAGCTTACACTGAGTATGAGTCCATGAAGCCCGGTCTTGCTGGTTGGTAGATGTTGGAGGTTGGGAGTGGAGACACTGGTCTTTCAGTTTGTTTGGAGATGAGGGTGGACAGGTTTGAGCCAGGGGTTCTGAAGGCCAAGTTGGTGAGCCTGAGGAAGGAGCAGAACAGCAGCCTTGGGGGAGGTGGATCCAACAACAGTCTTTGCCAGAAGGGATCCTGAAGCAGAGAAGGACAATATGGTCTTAAACAGAGAAGATCCAACAGGAGGGAAAAAACACAATGCTGAGATTTCTCTTAAGTTGGCTTGTTACCACTCTGAGTACATCAACCATCTGCCGTCTGCTTGAGGGAGACTGCTCCTTCTTAAAGGCAACCACTGATTGAGGGAATGGAACCCAGCTGGACTCAATTAGCCTGCCACCCTGGGAGAGAAAAAAGGGAAAAGACATACAGCCACTCCACCCAGCTCTGGAAACCTGACAGTATCACTTTTATTGAGCTTAAGACTCTTATGGGGTCTAAGGAGCAGGGGCGCGCCAAGGATAGCTTGTGAAACTGGCCAGTCGGGGGGGTGGGGGAATGGGGGTTCTCATGAGACCTAGACGAGAGAGGGAAATGTGATCATTCGGTCAGAAAAACCGTCTTGTTCAGAACTCTTGCTGTGATTGTGATTGTGCTCTCTTGCACTGTTTGAATCTTGTTAACGTTTTTTTGTTTGTTTCTTTACGTTTGGATTTAATTGACACTATTGAGCAAGATAAAAACTTGTGTCATACCCTGTTAGTCCTGCTTCTCTAAAGAAGTACAGTGCCAATAAGTTGCTGTCAGCAGGGAAACATTTATGAAAAATACTTTATACCCCCATACTCAGTCATCCAATATTTTTTTTTTGTTTGTTTTTTCCATCCCCAGTAGAAGCTATACCAGCTGACACAATGTTTCTCACTGGCTTCATAGCCTTGCAGCATTATGGGGTAAGGGGTTACGATCCCTGTATCTGAATGTTTCTGATGATTGACCAAGCAAAAGACAGAGAATGTCAAACACAGCAAGAATGCCTCATAGTAAAGAAGAATTACCAACAAATCTGGTACATTTCAAAATCAGAGAAGAGTTTGAATGTAGCATGATACTTTAAGGAACCTGACGGACTGAAAGCAACAGTGTTAAGCTGTAGTTAAATGTAATTTGTGTGTAAATTTTATGTGCACAAATTCATCAGTGTCTACATTACATTAGGACACTTTGGTGTCTCTAGGGACATAATGTACTAAAAGAGTAGAAGTGAGCAAACAGCCTTTTAGGTTACTCCATTGAGATATGTTATCTCTAATTAATAAGTAATCACAAGTAATTACACTTTCTTTAGAAAAGCATATCCACATATTGAGAAAATAAGCAACCTTTTCAATTCCAAAACCCTATTTGTACCATATTTATATATTTATTGGATAATTAAACCTTTGAGGGCAGCAATATATATATATATATATATATATATATATATATATATATATATATATATATACATTAATTTTTTTTAAGCCTGGCCAAGAAGAAAAAAATCTGCCCAGCATTTCACATGCTGAAGAGCTCTGTTCCAAAGCATAAGAATACTTTTGCAACTCACTGCACAGCATTGATATAACCATACTTAGAAAAAGCAGTCTGGATATCGCAATGCTTATACTACACTATTTTTAAACTGCATAGTGTGGCACATAATTGAAAACAAGTATAATCTTGCAGAATGCAGAATTTTTTATGCTTGTTTTATAGCTTAGTCATAAAACTGTCTGTGAAGTGCCAGCCTGTGCCCTCCTTCCTCATGAATTGTGGATGTGGGCAAGGGATAAAATGTTACTGCAGCCATTGCCTGCATGAGAAAGACCCCCCTCTGGACACATGCCACAAAAACAGCAAGGCTTGAAATTGAAAATTGGGATCCATCATCTAACGGCATCCAAAGAGTAGCTCCAAAGTGATGATTGAGAGCTCTGTGCAATACCCAATGGGGTTCTTACATGAAGCATCTGAGGGCTTTGAGGTCTGAAGAATTGAACACTTAGCCTGAGGAAGAACAATTTGCACAGCTATAAAAGCTTTTCTTGTTGCTGCTGTTATCTGTACCTGTGGTGCGTGATTGTAACTGGTGGAGTAGTGAACGAGCAAATTGAAAACTGTTGTATTTTGTTGTTTTTTCACTTCAGAGAATCTGTGTTTTGTTTATCCAATCTTCAGGTCTTGTTCATAGATTTTTGCTTTTACAGTAGCACAATTTTGACTTCTTTTAAAGGGTACATCAAAACTCAATCTCAGACTGATTCTGCTCCCCTCTCTCTACAGGTTGGAATATTTGGAAACAAACCTCTAAAAAGGCCTGAAGAAGAAATTTCTAGTTCTATTTTTTTTTTGTCATTGCAATCTGATAAATGGGAAGAAAAATTTTGTTTAGCACAACCATCTTCCATAAGACCAAAACTGGACAGGATAATTTATGTCAAAGAAAGTAACTATCCAACTTGTTTTTATAGTACTTTACAGGATGACCACGGGCAAACTGTATTCTAACTTAGGCATAATTGCATGGTGATTTGAGGTAGAAAAATGGAACTGATTTAATAATTTGCTATCATGACCTGAAAAATAATTGCCTCAGAAAAGTTATATTTTTCCTTATATAGGGCATGTGTGGCCATAAAACGCATGCCATATCTGGACCAACTCCCTTTTATTCAGAATTTTTGGATTGAATCACAGTAATTGAAGATTCGTTCTGTGTGTTAGTCAAATGCTAAATCCTGTCCCAATGATCTGAATTTTACAGATGAAAACTCACCTGATCACAGAGTAATTAAAAGCTTTAGCTTCAAAGTGTGCTGTTCTCCATATACCTTGGTTGCAACAAATAGTAATTTGAGCTTACAGTTGCCCATCCAGTCAATCCATCCTGCCTATTTTCTTTTGAGCAGTGACATAAACTGAACATTGATATCCATATAACCCCTGTTCTTTGAATATTTGCCCTTTATCTATGTAAGTAGCCCATCTTGTCAAGAAAAAAATTAGAAATATCTTACCTTAAAAAGGTTAAAACTAACCATTGAACTTTTATTTTCGAGATGTTTTGCTTCCCATCTAGAAAGCTTTATCAATTCAAAATATCTGGAGTAGTGTTGAATTCCAAGCTTTATAGAGTGGCCCAGCAAAAGCCTCATGGCTTAGAAACCTTGCAAATTAAATTGAAAACAGGTCCACCTCTTTCTTATGGGAAGTGATTGAGAATGTTGTTGGCCTGCAAGTTAACCAGAAACTGGCCTATGCATCTGTAATTAGGAGTCATGCCTCTGTCATTGTGAGTCAGGGTCGTTCTTGGCCTGCAAATTAACCAGAAACTGGCCCATGCCTCTGTAATGAGGAGTCATGCAACTGTCTTGTGGAGTCAGGGTCGTTGTTGGCCTGACTTAACAGGCACAATGTTTTGACCCCTTCATGGTGCTCAGGATTGAGATGATAGTGGGAAGGAATCAACTCTAACGCTGTGTTATAGGTTTTTGAGAACTGAAACCTAAGTCCACCCACTCTGTTTAAGGTTGTTTTTTCCTCTCTTAACCTAAATGGATCCCTTCACACCCCTTTCAAACCACCTGTCTTCTTTATCCAAAATGTGAAAATTCTGGTTCTCAAACAAGTGTCCTTTGTCCTTAGGGTTTAGGTCGAGTGCAGAGTCTTGTCTGGAGGAGGTAGCTCGCCTGTGTTGAGCCATGCCTCTGTGGAGAGGTTGTTTGGTTTCTCCAATATTACGATCAGAGCATCCCTCAATGCACCGAACTGCATACACCACTCTGCTCATCTTAGGTTTGGGAGTTTAGTCCTTAGGATGCACCAGCATCTGTCTAAGGGTTTTGTTTGGTCTATAAATGTACTCGGATTTTGTGTTTGGATAAAATCCTCTTCAGTTTTTTCAGAGACTCCAGAAACATATGGGATGGTTATGTTTTTGTGTACAATCTTCTTGCCATTATGTTTGTCTGCGTCTCTTTTGGATTTCCTTGCTGATTTGACAAACTCCTTGTTAGGGTAGAGAACATCTTCTGTTCTTTGTGCTTCCTTTCTGTTTTAACAGAGACATACTCATCCTGGTGTGGTAAGGTTCTGATGACAGAAAGTTTGTGTTCCAGTGGGTGGTGTGAGTCAAAAGAAGATATTGGTCTGTGTGAGTGGGTTTCCTATAGACTTTGATGTTGGGGTTTCCATCTTCTTTCATGCTTACCAAACAGTCCAGAAAAGGTAGCTTGTTGTAGTTGTCATCCTCTCTGGTTAACTTCATTTTGTGGTCCACCGAGTTAATGTGTCTTGTGAAAGCTTTCACTTCTTTTAACTCAATTTTGTTGAATATGTTGTCCACATACCTAAACCAGTGGCTTGGTGGTGTTCCTCTGAAGGTGCCCAAAGCTCTCTTTTCCCTTTCTTCCATTTAAAGATTGGCTACAATGGGTGACACTGGAGATCCCATGGTATGACCATGCTTCTGTCTGTGAAAATGGTCCAGTAGGGTACAGATCTATGTAAATACCCTCCCCATTCTGATGCTTTATTTGAACTTTGACAGCTGTTTACCAAGCAATATATATATATTTATTTAGGTGTGGTTAAAAAAAAAGTTTCTTCCATATGATTTAATGATATGTAATTTGTGTTAAGGAAACAACTGAGCAACTCCACCTAACAAATTTAACTGTGAGTGTAGAGTATGTCATAAAGATAAACAATCACAAAGTATTTAATAAGATCAACTTGTTACAGTAAGGTATAAATATTGCAGTACCTACTTGGATGTTTTTTTGTTGTTTCTTAAATTAGGAATATAATACAACTTAAATTCCATAATCTTTACTAACACAGGGAAAATAAACCATGATATATAAGAGAAATTCAAATATGCTAGATCGCAAACAAAGATATGAACTCATCCTTACACAATTATTTTAATACCAAGTAAAAGTCGTAAGGAAACGGCCGTTCCAACCATTAAATATACGAATTCTCCCCGAAGGGTGCACAACTTTACACGAGTGAATAAAGGGAATATGATTGGTCGTTTATCAAGAGGGCGGGTTTGTTGTGGGCGAAGGTTTGCAAGCAAGTCTGATTGTGGCCGGTCTCTTGGAAGCATCTTGCTAACCAGTTAGCAACTTAGTGTTAATAGGTTCCCAATGGGAAATTACATTGGGACCAAGTAGCACTTAGCAAAGACACTGTCAAGGAACACTATGGACTCTAGAAACATGCCAGAGGAGGAGAGTTTTGTTTCGAAGTCGCGGATGAATTTCCTCAGTCATACATTTTTTTTTTTAGAGGAGGAAAGCAGGGACGAAGATGTTGTGGAAGAGGACGCCAGGGCGGCAGAAGCTTGGTTTGGTGTAGAAGGCTTACAGCCGTACATGTTTGAGCCCTTGCCTGACAACGCTGCCAGTTCTGTTAGCTCTATGCCTGCAGAAGACACAGACGTCCATCCCCGTGAACACTGGGACGTAACTCAATGGTAAAGGAAATAATGATTCTTATTTCTTATTTAAACCATGGCATATATTAGCTGCAACATATGAATCAAGATGCTTTGACCAAAAAAAAGTGATTGACGGATGACCTTTGATATATGATTGGCTGAATTTAGGTGTAAAAGCTGACGTATAACTAAGTGGCATGCATAACAACGAAAAACAAAAACACAGATTTTAAGACAGGATTTTAATTTTTAAATAGAAATTCTCTATCTTTTGGGACACTATCGTCTGGTAAAGAGTATATTTATATACATGTTTAAGCCAGAATGATTTGACATTCAAATATGACTTCCCTATTACTTGACATATATTTATATATATGCTATGCTAAAACACAGTTTTGCCACATTGCCCCAAAAAGCTATATATAAATGAAATAATGTCAAAAATGATATTCACAGTATTTCATATTAACTGATAAAATGTGCTTTTGTTTTTGTTGTTTTTTTTTTTTTTGTTGGGGGGAGGGGGGTGTACCTAAAAGCAGATACTGGACTTTAGTTGATCTTTGGCATTTTAAATGTCATATATGGCCTAGAGGGAACCACAATCCAGAGTAAGAAAGAAAATCTATACATGAAATCATTATTTTCAGCAAAGGTTTTTACATGAACTACTGTACCTGGTCATTTCTCCGGTCAGTAACAAAGACACTCTTCATGCTTGGCTTTATAGCTTCTCTCCACTGCAAATGGTCAGCTGAACAGCTGAAGCTAATTTAGCCTACAGGAAATTTTCCTGGTGCCTAATGATGCCTGAGTAGAAAAAAAGCACAAAAAAACAAGAACTTTCAAATTTAATAATGGGTCCAAGGGCAAGTGATGCTTAGAGCCACACTTACCCAAGAACATGACACAGAGGCATACATAATTTGCTCAATTATCTTAAATATCTGAGAAGTGTGAAGGACTTAACCTAAGGCAATAGTTAATGCAAAGGTTTGTGATTTGGCCTGTTGGGTCATGTGTATTTTTTTTACAGTGTGTTTTTGCTTTGTTTTTTCTATAGCATAAAACACATAGTGAAAGTGCTCAGACTGTGTGTATATCTAGTTGTCCTGCAACAATTTAACAAACAGTAAAACTGTCAGATTTGCTGTTACTATGCTTCAGCTAATTCTTGTAGCTGAATCATAGATTAAGAAGAAAATAGCCAACAACAAATTATATTGTTGTTATCTCTTACAGTATAGTGGCCATTCTTGTTTAGGGGAGTACTATATTTAAAAGCAAGTCTGATAATAGTATATGGAGCAAAAAATATAGTTATTTTTTTCTTTTAACTTACTTGTTTTTTCCAAAATTACAAAGATGTTTCTGCATATAACTACCATGAAGTTAAGTGAACTTTGTTTTGTTTCAGTGTGCTAATGGTGTTTTTGCTTTAATTCCTGAAGCTCTTTCATCATCTTTATTTCCCACTTTTTCTAGTCACCAGTGGAATTTATGGACATTTTAATAAAGGTACCACTTTCTGCTGCCACATGAGAGGGACATGGGCTGGGTCGCTCATGCGCGTTTGCTGCTGGGAATTCCGCACACTGCTCCTGGCAGTGTTTCCCTCCAGTGTACGCTCATTGTGCAACAGAGTGGACGAACTTTAGTTACTAGTGGGGAATAATTAGTGACTTTTATTAATTTTCTTTTTTACGCGTCGCGGGAAGTTGCTTGTGTGAGCTAACACCTCTGGACTTTGTCTTGCAGCTGGTTGGCTCTCAGCTGTTCAGAGCGAACCGTGACACAGAACCCCCCAGTAGGGCAAAATACATAGGCATCTTTTTTTTTAAACAGCAGCTGGTTAACCAAAGTGGCATTGATGCAGCAGCACCACCCTTCTAACGTAGGATGCTTCATCCTCAACAGCTCTGTAAGCCTGTGGTGTAAGAATCAAAGAGGTGAACCAGTAAAGCTGTATAGCATGGTTCCTTATTTACTGTCCTTGAGGTCTGGTGTCCTGCACCTTTTTGGTGCTTCCACAACTAGATCAAATGATGATTCTGTATGAATTTATAGATATTGTGAGATCTTTGGAGGCAGTAGTAGAGAGTGAGTTATAACAATGGTAAGGCTAGTTTGCTACAAAACTTAGAGAGCTGAAGTTGGAACAGGAGGAATCATTTAGGATTGGGGAGAAAGATTTCTTTACGTCATTTAAGTGCAGATTTAGGAAGGAGGTGTGAGACGCTAAATAATTCTCAGAGAGACTGAAAGACCAGTTATCTGCAAATGGAACCACATCTGTTTGGAGGAGATTCATATCGTGAACTAACTCAAACCCAAAGCCCCTACTCCATTTTAACCACTATGGACATGCAACTGAACAAAAGAAATTCTTCTGCCAGTTAGGTAGTACCCCATGACTCCTCCATTCAGAACCAGTCCATCTCCCATATCTCAGAAATGCACAGCTCCACCTTCTCTATTTCAGATAGGTCAAAAACATAATGATTCTTGGCACTAGTGCTGATTTGATTCATCATTCAACACACCTGTCAGATTCACCCCCTTCCCAATCAGCCTCCATCAGATTCACCTGCTCATCTGACTATATAATCAGCTCTCACACCAGTCACTAGTGCCTGATTATTATGAGCCATTGGTGAGTTTTATCCAGCATTCCTGTAAACCTGTCTGTCTGTCTGCCTGCCTGATTCTCCCTCCTGATACTCTGAGCCTGCCTGAACCCAATCTGACCTGTAAGCGTGTGCTTTTGGATCTCTGACCTGTTTTCTGTTCCCTGACCTCGCCCTGGAATTGTCCCCTGGATTGTCTCTGGTTCTCAAATCGCCTAGGTTCTAACTCTGGACCGGCTCTCGGATTACTTTACTGTGTGCATTCAATCATTCTGCTTGTCTCTGCTCTTACATTACTTATCTAGAGCATTCCCCTGGACCAACAAGTAACTCTCAAAGGATTCCTCCAGACTAACCTGGACAGATTCAACAATCCTCAGAGATTCATCAATGACATCACACACCAACTGGCTTCTTCAGAAACACTCAAAGTTTTCCCCAAAGCCCGACAAAGTTAGCGAACTGGAATTCAGATTTGGAAACTTTGCACTCTGTTTCTGTCTGGTCCCTCAACTATCAAATCTCCTTCCATGAATTCTTGTTGCTGACTAAGGTGAATCTTCCCCGACCTGCTGCAGTTTTATATTTACTGTATAGTCAATGTCATGGTGCTGAATTTTCTGACACACAGGCAGAACACAATGAGGTGACAGAACTGGCAGGTTCACAAATTTTATTTAAACCCCAGAGGAAAATCAACAACGCAGCGCTGGATAACCCTGGAAGCAAGAGGGGAAATAATAATAAGAGTCACAAGAAACGGAGATGGAGTTAAAGCTCAGCTTACCGCACAGGATGAGAACGATCCACTGGGGCGAGTGAGCGGGTGCTGTGGCTCCCACAGACCAGTGTTGTTGGTGCTTGAAGTGGGAGACGCAGGTGGCCATCAGCTTGCTCTGCGCTGAAAGAGTGTTGGGATCTCCAGGGGATAGAGGGTTTCGCTTGGCTTGCTGAGCGGATCTGAGACTCATTGGCTCGGCTGGAACTAGGGTTTCCAGGAAGGTCTCAGAAGAGAAACCCTGAAAGTAAATTGTTGAACCTGTTTGGCTCATGGCTCTTCCATTTTCTGATAATTACAAAAAAATGTTTAAGAGACAGGACCCCTGCAAAGCAGCTGGACTGGACTGTGTCTCTCCATCTACACTTAACCATTGTGCAGATCAGCTGTCCCCATTTTTCACAGACATTTTGAACACTCGGAGACATGCCAAGTGTCAATCTGCTTTAAAGCCTTCACCCTAACCACTGTTCCTATGAAACCAGGGACAGGACTAAATGGCTTCAGACCTTTCACCCTGACCTCAGTGTTGATGAACTTGAGCTGACCCCCATTAAATTCATTACATAACCTCTTTAGTATCAACTGCAGTTACCCTACAAAGCAAACAGATCTATAGATGATGAAGCAAGCGTGGCCCTCCA
Organism: Cyprinodon tularosa; assembly: GCF_016077235.1. Classification (NCBI taxonomy): domain Eukaryota; kingdom Metazoa; phylum Chordata; class Actinopteri; order Cyprinodontiformes; family Cyprinodontidae; genus Cyprinodon; species Cyprinodon tularosa. Next base: position 957,373 of record NW_024038320.1, read on the forward strand.
CTGCATCCTGCAGCACTTGTATTACCCAGGAAAGTATGCTTATCAACTTCAGCTCTTCTTTAAACACCACTATTCCAGCCCTGCTGCAGGACATGATCTCCTACCTAACTATAGCCGCAGACTGTAGAACACCGCCGCACTCCCCTATTACCCTGTGCAACTCTCCAGTCACTGCTGCGGACTCAATGTGGACAACCTGTGCAGTATCATCACTCAAGACCTCAATGAGGAGTAGAACAATACCTCTCTCGTCAATAAGGCACAGCAGAGGATGTGTTCCTGTGGCAGCTGAAATTCAGCCTGCCAAAGATGGTGATGATGCAATTCTACTTCCCCATCACTGAGTGTTCCACCTCTCATCCATCACTATTTGATGCACATTAACAGTCAAAGGCGGTCCTAAACAAATGGGTTTCAACTTTGACTAAAACAAGAAGAAATTTGTGGCAATGAAACATTTTCTGATTTCAGTTCTAAAGATTTAATTGTAAAAAAGAAAAAGCAAATGAACAAAAACAGTCTCTATGGTTGCACTTTGTCTTATTCTGGTTCTTTAGTCTCTTCCTCTTTTTGTGCTTGTATACACAAGTGTATAAAAAAAGAAATTTTGTTTAAAACAGCTCTAGACAATTTCATTTTTTTTTTTTTACGTTCAGCCTGGAAAACACTAATAAATACATTAAAAAAAATAGTAATATAAACATGACTGTATATTAACAGTTCTAATATACATTTTTTATTTATTTTTTGTCAATAATGGTGTTTAGATGAATTAATCTCTAAACATTTAACTTCCTTTTGGAACTGATAAGGCATTTTTTAGTTTAGTTTAGGTATAGATGATGATCTTTTATTTCCGGGTGGATCATCTAAGTAAGTTGTCCTTCTAACTGTCAATTATTCTGGTGATATGTTTATGTAAGGCCATCCTATGTGCTCATCCCCGTTTAGCTATCTTTTTCTGCGTCTGCGCACTTTCAAGCGTATATGTGTGGTGAGCTACGGTTTCAGACAGTCATTGAAGCTCACCTTTTTTACCATGGTTCTTTATAAAATGGCCAAGGGTTGTAAGAAAAAAAGTGTCTACGAAGTGTATAAGAAGAAAAGATATTCCTCAGAAGAGGCAGATATATTCTAAAATGCTTTGCACGAAGAGCTCTCTTCGCAAAGGATTATGGAATTTGCTGTCAAAGCAGCCCGCTGTCTCCATAGGCTGTCACTACCTGACAGCGGCAACTAATAACTGATGGTGAGGAGTTACATGACCAGAAAAGTAAGTGATCATCTGTCCGAACGGTAAGTTTACTGGGTTCACTATAAAGTCCACTATATAGTCCCCACTCTAGTGATTATAATGATTGAGGGATTTAGGGGTTAGAGCAGATTTTAGGACACAGGAAGCTTGCATGAACTATGAGAATAGCAACTTTTAAACAGAGCATGTTTGAAGAGAAATGGGCTTGTGCATGCTCTTGCACACGTTTAATAGACGTTCCCTGGTACAGGGTTGTGCATGTGCATTTTTTTTTTCAAGTGGAGAAGGCAGGTCTTTTAAAAAAAATTCAAGAAAATCCTCCACAATACCTTTAAATAGAACTCAATTCAACATAGTGAACATATTGCTCTGAAGATGGATTGATGCTAAGGGAGATGCTCAGCTAAAGCAAACAGTGATAAGGAAAAATTATTATTTTAAGAACTATAACTACTTCAAACCGACTTAGGTTTCTCGCAAAAGGTCCTCTACTTGATAAATTTTTTCCCTCTGTCACTCTCAAATACCATAATCTGTCGTCATCAGCAGCCTTATTTCTTATTGAGAGGGCATGCGATTGGGGTGATCATACAACTGTCATACAAATACAATTTCTTATACCTTAAAAACTCTACAAACGCAAAGATGCATGAGAAGACCTAATTTAGATAAATGTGCGTGTCTGAACCAAAAGCTGCTGTCTAAAACTTTGGTATGTATGTGAAATAAATGCCTTGAAACATGTTTTAACTGGAACTATTGTCAGTATTTCTGCTGTATGTATATATATATCTATATATATAGATATATATATATAGATATATATATATATCTATATATATATATGTATATATAGATATAGATATAGATATATATATATATATATATATAGATATAGATATATATATATATATATATAGATATATATATATATAGATAGATATAGATATATATATATATATATATATATATATATATATATATATATATATATATATATATATATATATATATATATATATATATATATATATATATAGATTAGAAAGCTTAATTAAGATATGCTTACAATCAACTAATTAATACAAATACAACTTAAGGGAGTTACAGCATCTGTAAAAGAAGAGGTACAATGTCAGGAAAATCTGAAAAAAAACACCCTTGCATGCAGCAAGAATACATGTTACACCACAAAGGTTTTCCTATAATATCACGACACAAGGTGAAAAAAACTGTCAGTGACAGTTTATTTGATACCCTCCAAAAAAGTCCTCAGCTTGACAGGTATGATTACCATCATTATGCAGCTGGGAGGCCAAACATTTTGTAACATACATGTAACATTGTGATACATACCTCCTTCAACACACTTTAATAACATTAATAGATCATCACCCTGCCTCTGCAGAGTGGATGACCAGAAAGAAGTATTTCCAAAACTTGCAGAAGAGTAGCCCTTAAGCTGGGTAACCCTTCAATAAAAAGTACTTTAGATATGTTGACAATTCATCTTTTTGGTCTATATGATGCAAGGACAGCAAGTCTGATCAAGTTGTTGTATTTTTTTCAGAATTGTAAACTACGAAGAATGACTGAGCCGTTTCTAGTCTCCTCTGAATCTTGACCAACTGTGTCACAATTGTTGGGTCAGTTTTGTTAAAACTATCCATCTTTTGTTCTAGGAGCATAAACCTATGGATTATGGGTGAAAGTAATGATGCATTTTTTTTTATTGTGCATAATCATTTATCTCTTTTTTACTCTCCTTCACTAAGCAATACGTTTCCACTTGCCAGCAGTGAGTTTTTTTTACAGCCATCTTAGATTTGGTCTTAGTCTTCAGGACGAAAACTATTATGACATTTAGTCGCATTTTAGTCACTCAACTAAAACTCAAAAAAGATTTTAGTCTAGTTTTAGTCAGTTTTATGTTTAAATTCATAACACAGTTTACCTTTACAACTTCGAAAAACCACCAGATTCTTTAACAGACTGACAGCTCTTGCCTAGATACTACAATTGCTGGATATAGAATGCTGCCCGACAGTTCATCATTGCTGTTGGGCAGAAAACTTACATTTATAGAATTCAAATAAGCTTTTTTATGAATTAATGCTGTACTTTATACAAAAGTGTCTCACAAAATTTGTCAAAATAGCAGAACTAGTTCAACACATGACATTGGTTTATATAGCTGACAGAAAAGCTAAAAAAAAATGTACAATAAAGGAATGGTTTTAAACATATAAGGTTTACACCTAAAAGCAAATACCCCCATTTCTAATATAAATTATGTATTGCATACAGATCAACCAATCTCCAAAAAAAGCAAAAAAATAAAAACATTCTTTCTACTTTGGCAATTTTGCCTTTATTTTATATGAATTTGCCCCTTGATTACTGCTGCTCACGGGTCAAAGTAGATTCTCACAGTTTTGATATAAAAATAAAATACAGAGAGCACATATATAAATGCCTTGAAATACAATGACAACCTGGACATAAATTTAAGGAACATGTTAACTAAAATGTTGAAATATTTAAAGAAATAAGAACTGTGAGAAATAAATATTCAAACATCTATGTAACTTTTCATCTGGCTCTTTATCCAAAAATAAGCAGTATGCAATGAAATATTTTCTTTGGATATTATTTATTATATTCCTTTTGGTGCTGCTCCGTTTCAATTCCTGGCCCGGCTCTTTCCGCATGGAGTTTGCATGTTCTCCCTTAGCATGAGTGGGTTCTCTCCAGGTACTCTGGCTTCCTCCCACACACCAAAAACAGGTTAATTCGTTTCTCTAGATTCTCCTGAGGTGTGAGTGTGTGTGTGAATGGTTGTTTGTCCTGTTTGTCTCTGTGTTTCCCTGTGATGGACTGGCGACCTGTCCTGGGTGTACCCCGCTTCTCACCCGTACAGACAGCTGGAGACAGTCACAGCACCCCTTGCATCCCCGCTTGGGTTAAGCGTGACAGAAGATGAGAAAAAGAAGGATGATTAGCCCCATATAGTTTATTAAGTAGCAAGAGCAGGAAGAGCCATACTGCTGAGAGCGAACCATCAGAGTAGAGCGTAAAGCACAAACTCTGAGCTAAGATGCATTTCTGCACAAGCACAGCTTGAAGAGCAGAGTTTGTCAGAGTTGAACTCGCAGTACCGGATGATTGCGGGTTATTTTCACCCCTGCCGCTGCTGCCATGGTCCAGCTGTGGTCATGCAGAATGTGCACCCCTGCACACAAGTTGGGCATTGCCAAACAGGAAGCAGCAGCACAGCTGATAATAGCTTGTCTTAAACATCTGACCGACCAGAGGTTACATTTTTATTTAGTCTTATCTCGTCGACGAAAACTCACACCCATGAGTCGTCAAGTTTTCATCAACAAAGATACACGATAAGCTCATCAGTTTTCGTTATCGTCATGAAAATAAGGAGCGTCAGCAAGATAATTTCGTCATCATCATCATCATTGTTGACGGAAAAAAAACACTGCTTGCCAGAGCATAATGCTACTTATGCTTTTTTGTACTCTCTTTAATGACAAATTCACTTGTGCAGGTATATCTGTTGACAATAAATGTGTCTACATTCCTGTTGCAATATGCAGAAGTATAGAAATTCTGCAAGTAGATGAAAAACAAAGTACAACTCAGTAAAAGTACAGGGCTATCCAAGCCTAGAAGAAAGATGGAGTCAACCAAAAAGGAACTCAAGCTTAATTACATGTACACAAGGACAAATGCCTATTCACACACATAAACACAAATTGATTTAGAAGAAAAATTCTGAGGTCGGTTTCTTTGTCGTTGCTTATTTTACAGGGTTTTTTTTTTTATTATTATGTTTTAAAAGTTTTTCTTAAAAGAAAAGTTCACTGTCAGTAAGACTTCAATTACTCTATGTAACAATCTATCAATTTATAAAAGTTATATCAGGATTTGGGTATTCATCAAGGGGCATTCCAGAGATTTAAAGAAACTAAACCAATACACGACCTACACCCTTAGCAACACGTCCCTTCACCCATCCATCAATTTCCCCATCAATCCATCCATCCCCAAAAATAAGTATTATTTGTATTTTTGAGTGTGAGACAAAAGCAAATGTTGTAGATAGCAAGCAAGAATGTGTCTTTAAATAAGAAAAAAAAGAAAACAAATAAAAACCAAAGACTAGTATATATTTTTCAGATTCTGCATGAATTGGCTGTCCATTTTCTTAAGGCTAGTGCTTTTAGGCCTGACTTCTCTTTCTTTATTCTCAACTAATCATAGTTCTTCAAATGTTCAAGGACATGCTGCACAGTAAATCAAGATATGTTTTGGCATCCAGAACAAAATTGTTTCAGTAAAAGATTGAAAAGGTATTTTAAGCATTTTCCTTGGATATTCATTTTGTGTCATTACTCAGTTTATGTCAAGTACTGAGCTGAGTGTGAGAAGAAAAGACATCTAAAGACAAACACAGGCTACAAATTTTGCACAGTGAGGTTGAAGTTGGTATCAAACAACATGAAAACACATATCCATCCCTAGAGGGCAGGGAAATTTACTGTCAGGTGTGCAATCAATCAAGTAGTTAAAAGTAGTTTCATGCACGTGCCTGTTTCTCCTCATGCATACTCTGTTTAAAAGTTGCTGTACTCATAGCTCATACAAGCTTCCTGTATCCGAAAGTCTGATCTAAACCCTAAGTCCTTCAATCACTATATAGAGCAGGGACTATATAGTGGACTTTATAGCAAACTCAGTTAAATTACCGTTCGGACAGATGATCACTGCTTTTTGCTCCCCGTTAGTCACGTAACTTCTCCTCCACCATGCAGTACCTGCATCATCTTTGTCATTAGTCGCCAATTGCAGGTAGCGACAGCCTATGGCTGCAATATGCAGCTGTGACAGCAAATCCCATAATGCTTTATGAGAAGAGCTCTTCATGCAAAGCACTCCAGGATATATCTGCCTCTTCTGAGGCCTTTCTTTTCTGCTCATACACTTCTTAGACACTTTTTCTCTTACGACCCTCGGCCATTTTCAAAGAACCACGGTGAGAAAGGTGAGCTTTAATGACTGTCTGAAACCATAGCTCACCACACACGTACCCCTGAAAGTACACATGCGCAGATAAAGATAGTCGACTGGGGGCGAGCACGTAGGACGGCCTTATGTAAACATATCAAAAGAATGATTGACAATTAGGAGGACCACTTTTTGAGATCCACCTGGAAATAAAAGATCTTCCTCTTGTTACATTCCCAATTCTCGCATCCAATTAACACCTTGCTCTGTTTTAGGCTCCGCCTTTAAGACTGGACGCTGCTTCCTGAGCCCCAGCCCCATTAAGATCACCTGAAGACTATTTAAGGCCAGTGAAGCTGTACTTTAGAGTTTCTGGGCCATTTGTCTGCCACGCACCTCTGTGGTCATTGTAGAATCTAATGGGCTGTTAAGTTGCTGCCATGTAAACCTGCTAAGATGTTTTTTGTAGGGATGAGCTGCCTTTTTGTTTAACCCCAGTTTTCTCCTGTTCATGTATTGGTTAGGTCATTTTATAGGTTTGTATATTTTGGTTTTATAGGCAAGTCCACTTTTGTTTTTCTTTTAGGGTTGTTTTGTTTGTTATTCTGGCCTGAGCTCTCCCTGATGCCTTTACCATTATTTATTTAAAAGAGATGGCAGAATAAACCCTTTTAAATGCCTTTTTGACTCCTTCATTCACTGTCTAAATTTATGTTGCTCCCTTATACCCCCTAGACCCAGCCAGGGAATGTAACTCTTTATCTTTAAGCAAAGACAGAGAATCTTGGCTCAAACAATGCTCATGTTGTCAGGGAATCCTGTCAGATTAAGCTATTTTTCATTCTGGTCATGTAAGAAAAGTTTTACTGACATGTGTATATTGATCGAGACAAACTGCGCATATGGACAGCTACTTTGTTAATACTAGAAAATAGGTGCACTTTACATCACACCTGAACCTTGCAGGTTTATTACAGTAAAGGTTATGAGTCACGATGAGGTATCATTGCAAACCTATAGGTTAAAGAGTGTTCAAGATGATTGCAAAAGGTTGAAAAGATAAAAGACCTGCTTTTGTCCTTCAGTGTGTGCACACGCTCTTTTCTCTGCTCCCTGCTTGCTTACACTTTCTGGTCCTTTTATCTTCTTTTTATCTCTTAACCAAAACTACAGAAAGTTGGATTTAGTTATTTGATTTATTTTCTTTTATTTCTTTTTAAATATTTTTATTTTTATTTATTTATTTTTTTTTTTCTTCCCCGAAGTGGATATGGAGAAGAACCACCCGATTCAAAGGATGCCTACCTTCAGCACAGACGACTTTGACAAGCTTCTACAGAAAATAGCTGTCATGGAGCTGAAAATCCACCAACTTGAAGTAAACTATGATGTAAACGCCGCGTATGGTAATGAAACAACGCTGCCTGTGATTCCGAACGGGGACCACCAGCCCAGCAACTCAGCAAACAAACAGTTCCCAGAGGAAAAGGAGAATCCCTGGACCACTCTGGGTGCTAGACCAAAGGATCAACGAACCCACCTAGACACAGAAAACTGGCCGAGACCACAGAGAGATATCCCAAGAAAAGTGAAACAAAAACGGGATGTTCTCACAACAAATGATAGGAGTAAACCTGCTGGAAATATTGGAATTCCGTTACAAAACAGATTTGCTCCACTTCAAGATGAGACCCAGAAGGATCACAAAGACAATCAAAGGTATGGCAACAATCTTCACTCTAAGCTACCAGAGAAAAAACAAGCCACAGGGCCAAGGACCCTGATATTAGGCAGTGGATCTATACGTGGGATTAAACATTTCTGTAACAAGAAAAACACAGAGGTGTTGATTTATAACCCTTTGAACTATGGCCTGGTGTCTAATGTAACAGACATCCTTCCAGAGATCATGAAAAAACGCCCGACCTTGGAAAAACTCATCATACAAGCTGAAGCCTTGGGCGACGCAGCCCTGAGAAAATCAGAAATACTGAAAGAGGATTACATTTGTCTGCTGAATTTAGTTGATGGTCTTAATGTCAAGGTGTTTCTCAGCGGCCCTCACGTGCCCATTAATTGTGGAGATGAAATGTTTTCCAGAGTTCTGATGTTAAACAAATGGCTGGATGCAACATGCAAACAAACAACTGTAACGTTCATAGACAATTTTAACATCTTTTGGGAGAGGAGACATTTGTTCAACAGAGATGGTTTCTCTTTAAATAGGTCAGGAGCGAAACGGCTGATATCAAACATTTTCTATTCTGTGAACCATGCACCATTAGCTTTGTTCCAAAACAAAGTACAACCAGTGCCTAAACAAACGATAAGCCCAGTAAAGCCCGAACAAGCCAAGATAAAGATGGCCAAAAAGATGACACAGAAAGAGCCTACATCAGAACTACAGGAGGATTCATCCCAGATCTCAGCAGGACAAAAAGAGGACTCCCCTTTAAATTACCAAAAACCTCCATCCCCACAGACACCAGTCCAGACTGCACCCAATTCCCCCTCTCCCCCACAAAGCCCAGATGTTCCTTTTCTGGAATTTTCTCATAACATGAACAAAGTTTTCAAGATTGGCCTACAGTTGACATCCTCTCCACATAGCCATTCCGAAAGCCGCAGCTATGTGAAAAAACCAGCATCTTCTAAAAGCAGCAGAGCCCCAGTTCCTCCTCTACATATCACGGAACGTCAGGACCTTCAGATAACTTCTCCGTGATACACACCGGGCCCCGGCAACAAGCTTATCAGACATAACAGTTTCCAGCATCAGCTTGGGCCTTACACTGGAGCTTATGGAATATCAGTGATGATACGTGGCAGAAATAAGAAAAACAAAATGGGAACAAACAGGAACAGACACTTAAGAGTCATAAACTGTCAGACGCAGCCTGCTACAGAGACAACATCAACCACTAATTCATATAAACTGGCTTTATTAAACATTAGATCTCTGTCAGGAAAATCCCTTTTAATTAATGACTTTATTATTGACAATAATGTTGATGTTATGTTTTTAACAGAAACATGGTTACATGGACTTAATGAAGCACATATTCTGTTGGAGTCGTCTCCTCCAAACTACAATTTTCTTTGCGAGAGCAGACAGCAAAGGAAAGGTGGAGGAGTGGCAACATTGTTTAATGACTCACTGAAGTGTAAAAAGGTGTTTTTGGGAAAATTTGACTCTTTTGAACATTTGGCTCTGCAGGTAAAGAGCCCGGTACGAACTATGTTTCTAAATGTTTACAGGCCTCCTAAGTCCACGTCAAACTTTTTTAATGATTTTAGTGACCTCCTGTCTGTGATATGCGTTGATTATGACTGTTTAATTATTGTGGGAGACTTTAATTTTCACGTTGACAACCCTGAAGACAGAAGTGCAAAAGAACTGTGTGACACACTTAGAAACTTTGGTTTAACTCAACATGTTAAACAACCAACACACAAACAGGGACATATTTTAGACTTGATCATCACTAAAGGTCTGAAGATTTCTAAAGTCAGCGTTACTGATGTTGCCCTATCCGATCACTTTTCTGTTACCTTTGAGGGCATCATTTCCAGTGACTCATTTAGCCAAAGAGACATCATAAGAAAACGCACCTTTAAGGAAAATGCCACAGAAACTTTTATTCAAGCTTACTCTGCTACTTCAACCTTGGGGTGCAACTCAGTAGAAGAGCTAATAGATAACTTTCAGTCTAAAGTCTCAGACATCATTAGCTGCATTGCTCCAATTAAAGTGAAAGTCTTTTCCGGTAAGAAAAAATCTCCTTGGAGAAGTGCTCCAGCAGTTAGAAGTGAAAAAAGGGAGTGTCGTAAAGCTGAACGCAGGTGGAGAAAGACGAAACTCCAGGTTCACTATGACATCTATAAAGAGAGACTTTACAGATATAGCTTACAACTGAAAAATGCAAGAGAATCTTTCTTCTCTGAAATCATTAACAAGAACATTAATAATACTCGTGCTTTATTTGCCACAGTCGACAAGCTAACAAATCCTCCTGTGTCTGTGGCTCCTGAACTCCACTCCACCCGGGTCTGCAATGAATTTGCTAATTTCTTTACTGAGAAAATCCTAAAGATCAGAGGATCAGTTTATACATCCATATCAAGTTCAGTACCAAAGTTGTCTCCAACTGGAATTGATCTTGGCCAAATGTCCCAATTCAGCCAAATAAACTATAAAAGCTTAGAGGAAATCATTCAGCAGCTAAGTTCCTCCTCCTGCTGCCTTGATGTTCTACCCACAGCTTTCTTTAAGAAAGTTTTGCCTGTCATAGCATCTGATTTGACACAGATAATAAACACGTCCCTTCTGTCAGGTGTTTTTCCGCAGTCCCTAAAAACAGCAAATATCAAACCACTGCTGAAAAAGAACAGTTTAGACAAACTACTACTCCAGAACTACAGGCCCATATCAAACCTCCCCTTTATCAGTAAGATTACACTTTCTTAGATATGACCAGCCGCTTTGACGTGTTCCAGTCAGGTTTCCGTGCTCACCACAGTACAGAGACTGCCCTTATCAAGGTGTTTAATGACATCCGTATAAATACAGACTGCGGAAGAACCACAGTGCTGGTACTATTGGACCTCAGTGCAGCATTCGATACTGTAGATCACTCCATCCTGTTAGAGCGCCTGGAAAACTGGGTCGGCCTCTCTGGTACAGCTCTCAACTGGTTTAAATCCTACTTAAAGGACAGGGACTTTTTTGTGTCAGTAGGCAACTTTACATCAGAGATGACAAAAATCACATGTGGGGTTCCCCAAGGGTCCATTCTGGGTCCCCTCCTATTCAATATCTACATGCTCCCTCTTGCCCAGTTAATAAAAAACAACAACATCAGCTACCATAACTATGCAGACGACACACAGCTTTACATCACCATGTCACCAGGTGACTATGAACCAATTCAAGCACTGAGGAAATGCTTAGAAGAAATCAATGCCTGGATGTGCCATAATTTTCTTCAACTGAATAAAAACAAAACTGAAGTAATAATCTTTGGACCAATAGAGGAGAGATCTAAAGTTAGCACACAGCTTCAGTCGCTTCAGCTAGTAACCACTGATCAGGCCCGAAGTCTAGGTGTAGTGTTGGATTCAGACTTGAACCTCCAAAAGCATTTAAAGACAATTACAAGGTCGGCTTTCTATCACCTGAAGAACATTTCCAGGATTAAAGGACTAATGTGTCAGCATGATCTGGAAAAACTAATCCATGCGTTTATTTTTAGTCGAATTGATTACTGCAACGGTGTTTTCACAGGTCTGCCTAAAAAGTGGATCAGACAGCTGCAGCTGATCCAGAACGCTGCTGCCCGTGTCCTCACTAAGACTAAGAAAGTAGAGCACATCACCCCAGTTCTAAAGTCCTTACACTGGCTCCCTGTATCTCAGAGAATAGACTTTAAAATACTTCTGTTAGTCTATAAATCTCTGAATGGCTTAGCACCTAAATACATCACAGACTTGCTATCAGTTTATCAACCCTCCAGACCACTCAGGTCTTCTGGCTCCAGCCTGCTCTGCATACCTAGAACCAGAACTAAACATGGAGAAGCAGCATTTAGTTCCTATGCTCCACTTATCTGGAACAAACTTCCAGAAAACTGTAAAAGTGCGGAAAGCCTGAGTTCCTTTAAATCAAGACTAAAAACAAATTTGTTTAGGATTGCCTTCGACTGTTCTAGTTAAACAATTCAACAAAAACATGTTTTCTTTAATCCAACTGTTTTTAATATTCTTTTTTTGTTTCTGCATTTTTTATTTTATTTTATTTGTTTTTTATTTTTTCCTACTTGCTTTGATTCAATGTTTTATCTTCCTGTATTTTAATCATGTAAAGCACTTTGCATTGTCTTTGTACTGAGTTGTGCTATACAAATAAATTTGCCTTGCCTTGCCTTATCTTTGCCTGTACACCTATTTACATCATTCAAATGCTTTTCTATGTCACAAATGTCCTCAGTCATGTAACGTAAAACTGTCTTTGTTCTTATGGACTTAATGTGGCAAGAAGAAACAAATGTAATTTCCTTGAAATCACAAAATCATGTCAGTCTTTTGCATATGGAAATCCACCTTACATCATTGTACAACAGCATCGGACAGCAGCTGGCAGAATCATCGGTTTTGGAGGCTTGATATAAAAAGATAAAACTTATTATAACTCTATTGTCCCTTATGGTTTTAAGTTCACTTCCTTGTTTTGTGCAATACATAGTATAACAGTTAATGAAGTAGGATAGCCAACAGCAAACCAATGTGCTGCAAATCTTCCAAGCCATAGATATGATAAATATAAATAAAAATGCTTTATATCTAATTTAGTTTCAAAAACTGTCATCTTTTAAAACTGATCCTACTTGTTGTTCATTCAAACCATTTGCAAAGAAAAAGAAAATTGTACACAGCTGGGCCGTGTCACTTCTATTTGTGAAATCATGTACTAGACATATGGATTTTTGTGTTCTTTACAGATAAGTACTGTATCAAAAACTTTTCAAATATCCAATGTGTTTCTAGCAGAGTTAATAGAAGATATGACGAACAGCTTTAACATATTTTCATTTATCATGTCATGTCCACAATAGCCAGCTTGCAGTCTTTTAATTTCAGTTTCTTCTTTGCTAGTATCTCAGACGCACAGAGGAAGCTGCCATGGCATGTTAGTAATATCATCACATAGCTTCATGTGTGAGATGTTAACAAAGCACATTTTAGCAAACCTCTTAAGGGATCACTCAGGTTACTTGGTTCAGAGAGTGGGGTTTTTTGAGTGTAACCACACACTGTATTTATGTCAAGCATTGTAACAATTTCAATTTTTAACACAGTGGTTTTGAGTAAAAATTGTGCAAAAGAATAACTAAACGTATCTTTCCATACTAGAATTAACTGCCATTGATTATATACTTCATGCTTTTGACTATATACCTTATTATGACGAATACTCACTCTTCCAACAGATTTCACAAAACTGGAGGAAAGAAGGCTGTAAAACAAATTGCTTGCACTGTGATGTTCCTAGTTTAAAGCAAGTGCTTCATTCAGGGTCAATTAAAATTATCTGTGCAATGCCAATATGCTAACCTAAGTATTTCTGCTTGTATTCTATTATGATCTTCTTTTTTAGGACTGAGTCAAATTGTGGTCCTAGCCACTCAGAGGCAACCCCTGCCCCTGCAGTCCTTATGTTTTCTAGATTTATACTTAGTACCATGATTTAATATTCTCTGGATGTAGTTCCCACTAATACATTTTTTTGTGCTACAACTCTTCAGGCTAATATTTCTTGCTCTTCCTCCATTTACATGATAAAAAAATGACATAATGATAAAAGGTTTCAATTTAAACAGTTAGAAACATTTATCAAGAAATTGAAGAAAACATTAACAATAGAGAGGAAATATGCATTATGTCATCTTAAAGCATGATTGCTGAATGCACTAATGAATCGGTGAAGGCATGCATCAACTGATAATGATACAAAAAAGACTAATATCGACTGGATGGTGCATCTGTCTACCTCACCCTTTAATGGGATTCTCCAACTGAAATATATACAATTTTATCCACAGTTGTGGTATATCTAGGTTCACCTGCTTTGGCTAAAGATGGATGAAAAGATTAATACCAAATCTTGACTAATCCAAAAGAGACTTTTCTCCATTGTTCTTCATTGCAATATGTAATTGTGTTTTTTACAGGTTGAGGAGCAGTGTCTTACAATACCTTAATAGAAAATGACTTTAGAAATGTAAACTATTTTGGTAACATTTACAAAAGAAGTTTTGCTCTCTCTGAATAAAGATTAATTGTGGCCTTTTCTTCACTTAGTGTAACAGATGCCGCTGTACCTATGGCCAAAGCCCTCAAATGGAGATTTGTCCGCCCCCTGGGTCACAAAGCAAAGAATTCAACATAATCATCTTATTGTTTTGTGTTTCCAATACATGCTCACTCCCTTTCGTGTTTCTGTGATGTCTCAGAATGGGGCAGCACTTTACTTTACAGCCAAAGGCTTAACTTTTATCCAAGCTGACATATTTTAGGGCATGGTAAGGTGTGTGTACAAGTAAGTGTGCAAGCGTGTGAGTTTTGAACAGCGAAAAAAAGTAGGCTGACATGGCGAGCGTGTCATTCAGCAGTGGGGCGACCTCATTCTGTCACACAGCCAGAGCGGCTGCCTCATGAGCAGCAACCCTGTCATCATGGCTCACTCATGCATAAACAAACAAATAGACACAAGTTGAAAAAAATCTACACAGCTCAAACATCACTTTGTTAAGAGGGTAGTGCTTTTTGTGGGAAAATATTTTAATAATATGCAACAGCATGAATATTAAAATCCTTCTATCTAAATAGTAAAGAGTAATTCTCCAATGTACAGAAAGGGAACACATTTCTGTAAAGACAATGTTAATTTTATCCACAGTTATGTTCCTGCTCTGTAACTCAGGTCTGATGACAAGCTTTTCCTGGTTTTTCCCACCTCTATGCTGAAGCCTAAAGGGAACTTAGGGAAAAGAAGAACATTCACTAAGTTATGGACCTCTCTGCCATTGCACATGAGAAAGACCCCTAATTATTAAAACCAATATTTTTACACATTAGCTTTCAATCCAACTCAGACTTTTTTTTTTTTTACTTTTTTTTTCTCTTAATTTCTCTTTTACCCTCTTATATTATTGATTTTATCTATCAATTAAAATGTCACATTTGATTGTTTTATACTAGGTATGTTGTTGTTATATGTTTAGCTTATAAAACCATTATAAGGATTTTCAGCTTTTCTTCATTGTTTTGTTATCCTTGATGTACAGCACTTTGTTTCAGGTTTGGTTGTTGCTAAAGCGCTTCATAAATAAAGTTGCTGATGATTTATTGAAAGGTTTGAAATTGTCATGGTAAACCCACTTTAGATATTAATAAAAAATGTTATACCACAAGTGAAAATTTTAACCTCATACATCAAATATAGAGAGCTGCCTGTTTTAGCCTGGCTTACACAACACTTGGATTTCCAACGGGTTAGAGAGAATCCAAAAGTAGCAAAGCCGTAGAGAGTTTTAACTGCTTGCTCCTTAGCAAGAGAGGGACAATCGCACAACTAAAAGTGCAATCATCTGTCTATTACTGATGCACTATTGCTAATTGTTACAAAGTCCTGCCTTAACAAATGATCTTTAGAGTAAATGTTCTTACAAGGTTAATAAATTGCTGTATTGTGAGGAAGCTGAGATGGTGGAAGAAGCGACAGAGATAGATACTTTGGTAATGGAGATGCAGGTCATTTTGCTTCTCCACTATCGTATGAACTTTGTCTTAAAAAAGTATTTCCTTATAAACGTCGAGAACTTTTTCTTTAACTGGCAAAACAGTGAATTGACATAAATTTAGCATCCACAGGTAACAGGACTTACAGGAACTATTGCTAATTTCATGTGTTTAAATAGTTTTTGATAATATACATGGAGACCAAAGTTTTTTGTTTCTACTCTGAATTTGAAATTAATGCTATCATGGGAAAAAAAAAATTCTATTATCTTCGCTGCTTATTTAACTAAATTTTACAGAGTGCGATAGATTTGAGTTTTAGCCAGCGATTCATATTTGCAATATTTTAAAAGTTCAAAAAAGCTTGATTGATTTTCTACTGTAGTAGTTATCTTTAGTAAAACAAAACCAATGTCTATTTTACTGGGCATAGTAAGTACTGACAACATCAGTAGTATTTCACCAAAACCAAACCTTTATCCAAACAAGGATCAGTCAAAATAAAAAAGTAATCAGACAAAATGAAGATTGTTCTCAAAAATCAACAATGTCTGGGCTCCTTTACTTAATACCATTGCAGACTAACCTTGATAGCTCCTAACTATTTGTGGCTAAAAAGGCAAAAGCTTCTGAAGAGTATTAGTTTTAAGTTGAAAGGATATCTTACAATTTTTGCAACAACAATTTTCCAATTTCCAGTTGTGTATTTTTACCTTAAAATATAAATATTACGGCTCAGATTTTCGGTATACTTTTTTTTTTCTTTTTATAATATTGACATCACCATAGGATATGTGAAAGCTTTAGTTAGATTGAAATGAAAAAAAAAAAAAAAAAAATGGGATTCTTTGATTTTTCAAATGTACTGTAATATGTCTCATTCTTTTAAAGGCAATATTGTGCACTCATGCAACAAGAAATTACAGGTAGCAAATTAGATACTGACTCTGTTTCATCCAGTGAAGATTATGACACCTCTATTAACATGATCTCATAGAGGTCCAGCTATTTTGTCAGTCACCACCTAATGAGTTTTAACTGAAGGTGTTTTAACATAAAGCAAATATGATCTTAATGTTTGTGTTACAAAGAAGAGCCTGAAGCCTTTTCTGTAACACCCCAGGGGTGATCTTACCCTCCTGCTTCCCAGCTGTGCAGGGTGAGATCAAAGATGTTGCCCTAGATGGATTTAACTTTGATTCTTATCTTTTCCTTTTACTCCTGCCTCTGGAGTGTCCAGTCCCAACAGGGCAGCAATGCCTTTTTCTTTTCTTCCCCATTAGAATTATTAATCTACACATTCTGTTTTAATTATTTTTTCCCTTGCAAGGTCTGCAGGAAGCAATGTGCAAGCCAACAGACAACTACTTAAAGAACAAACTAAAAGGGATTAAAGTTAACTGGATTCCTACAATAACTTTTTTAATATTAAATATTAAAATATTATTTAATATAAAAATTGCAAAGGAGTTAAATGAGTCAACTAATTACTCAAAACACGTTTTAGTTCAGCTGGAAATTTGTGTTTAAAACTATCCATGCTAAACAGAATATTAAGTAGTATATTTGATTGTTTTCACCTGAAATAGTCAAAAAGTTTCTCACTTCCATTATAATTGACAAAAATAACTAAATATCAAAAGAATTGTTACTGCCAATATTTACTGAGATATTCACAGTCTTGTCTGCTCGGATGTATAACCATGCATTTGTTATAGTGCACTTTAGAAATAAGTATTTGAAAGTGCAAAATGGGGAAAATAATTTAAAAATAGAGTGTCTATAAACAATCAATCACAGGATTTAACTTGAAAATGATATATCGACAAGATAAACAATCTTTTTAATTCTAAACCCCTTTTTCCTCTTAAAATATTGAATAAACAGACTTGTTTTTGAGTAATGGAGAATTTCTAAAAGAGTGTAATCTCAACCTTCCAATGATGTCACACATATATACTTTGTAAATATATATATATTTTTACTTTCATGACATTTTGCACTCTGCAAAGAGCATTGTCATATTTAATCTGGAAACTAGCTGAATGCTAACAAAAGCTGTAATGGGAAAAATACATAAAATTGTATAGCTTGCTGCTCACCTCCCCAAAAACGTCCCAGAATGATAAATATCAACAGGTTTCACAAAAGCAGCTAACTGCATTGTTATTGACTAACTAAAAGCACACATTTTCAATATAAAATATAATTCACAGCACTGCATTACAATATTTTTATGTATTTAAACTTCAAACATATTTCAACTTCTTGTTATTTCTGCTCTTTCTGATAGCACCTTTTAAACCAACTTTTCAAATGAAGGGTTTAATGGGCCATTAAAAAATGCAAAAAGCTGTGAATTATGCTGATTGAAAGATTGCATCAAAGTTATACTTGATCCAATAAGTTGATAGCAGGTGTAGGTCATGCATAAAAAAAAACAAAAAAAACAAACAGATTGCCAATTTAAGTTGTTTTTGGATGAATATTGTTCCACCACACGCCATTTAATAATAATAATCAAATTGCTCTTATACAGCAATCCATGTGAGTGTCATTCATTTTCTTTTCAAACTGAAACAACAAAGGATGAAAGAAGAAAGCTGATTATTTTCCCCTGCATGCAATAACTGCATTTAATAAAAGTGCCTGTTACAATCTTCTCATTTTCCTTTTTGTTGGGATTTTATAAATAGTTGACTCTGCCAAAAGTGGGATATTAGTTTAAGCTAAGCGACAACAGGAGAA
The DNA here is from genome assembly GCF_016077235.1 of Cyprinodon tularosa. NCBI lineage: Eukaryota > Metazoa > Chordata > Actinopteri > Cyprinodontiformes > Cyprinodontidae > Cyprinodon > Cyprinodon tularosa. The sequence goes on from NW_024038320.1 coordinate 975,692, forward strand.
AAAAGAAATACAAATTTAGCAGTCTGCCTATAGCACACAACCCTCAACAGATATTACACACAATGCTGTGCATTGACATCATAACCCAACAGTTTTTACATAGTTCAAAACCTGTTTTTTGTCCTGTTAGTATTGTGCTGGTGCTGGGACTAAGAGGCAAAGCACCACTGAAAATGGCTCCACATCATAATGACATCTGCTGCATGCAGTTAGCAAGTATTATTTTTGTGTCAACTGCCAATTTCTAGATCCATCTATAGGTTGATCTAGAGACTGGATTTTTCACTCCAGGGAACACATATTCACAGCTAGTCAACTCTCGTAACCATACTACTGTATGTGTCATTTTTGACTAATAATGAGTTGGGTCACAGAGACAAGGTTCAGAATTAAAACTTGTCGTGCTGGAAAATTTGACCTATGCATTAGCATCTAGGACCAAAAAAAGCAATTAAGAACTTATAGAAATCTAAGCACACCACACAGCCCCCTCTCAGCACATAGCAAGGATTTTAAATTTGTTGAGAACCACAAATTCCTTGTAAACCACATCTTTGTGGGTCTGAAGCTTGGTTTAAGCTTGACATTAGTGCCGGGCGATATGAAGATAAGCTAATATCATGACATATTTGGGCTATTATCGCGACACATGATATATAATGATATGTTAAAATTACCTTCAAAAACAATAGAGGGCATAAAGTTGCACAGATTGACTCATTCAAAGCTTTGGTTTCAAATTTTCAAATTTTATTTTAACCATTTCTTTTCTTTATTGCATTTTATATTTTCAAATTCAAATCCATTTCTTTCAGTTTATATACAGAATATATATATATATATATATATATATATATATATATATATATATATATATATATATATATATATATATATATATATTATTTTTTTTTTTTTTTTTCAAATTCCTTTTCAGTTTCAAGTTTTTTTTTTCCACTTTCAAATTTTGACCCCAATCTTACTTGAGTGACCGGGGAAACGTGATTGACCATGTTGTTATCGTGGACTGTGGGAACTCCAAGTAGTTGGTGAACACATTTTCTGCAGCATTTATATGCCATTTTGGCAAAAAATGGTGTTCTTCTTAATGAAGAGCGTCTTGTGAAACTGTTGGCTTCATAGAGGGTGTGGCCCGTGGTTGATTGGCTGAAACATAAGACAGCCATGTCAGCAAGTGTTCCAGGTGAAGCTGATTAAAAGTCTTACAGGATGAATTTTTTGATTCCTTTCACTTAATATATATATACACACACATACATACATACATACATACATACATACATACATACATATATGTATATTTATAAATATATGTATATATATATATATATATATATATATATATACATGGATATACATATATATACATGGATATATATATATATATATATATATATATATATATATATATACAGGTGCTGGTCATAAAATTAGAATATCATGAAAAAGTAGATTGATTTCAGTAATTCCATTTAAAAAGTGAAACTTGTATATTATATTCATACATTACATACAAACTCATATATTTCAGATGTTTATTTTGTTTAATTTTGATGATTACAAATGACAACAAATGAAAATCTCAAATTCATCATATCAGAAAATTAGAATATTACTGAAGACCAATAAAAACAAAGGATTTATAGAAATGTTGGCCAACTGAAAAGTATGAACATGAAAAGTATGAGCATGTACAGCACTCAGTATTTAGTTGGGCCTCCTTTGGCCTGTATTACTGCAGCAATGCGGCGTGGCATGGAGTCGATCAGTCTGTGGCACTGCTCAGGTGTTATGATAGCCCAGGTTGCTCTAATAGTGGCTTTTAGCTCTTCTGAATTGTTGGGTCTGGTGTATTGCATCTTCTTCTTCACAATACCCCATAGATTTTCTATGGGGTTAAGGTCAGGAGAGTTTGCTGGCCAATTAAGAACAGGGATACCATGGTCCTTCAACCAGGTACTGGTAGCTTTGGCACTGTGTGCAGGTGCCAAGTCCTGTTGGAAAATGAAATCTGCATCTCCAAAAAGTTGGTCAGCTGCAGGAAGCATGAAGTGCTCTAAAACTTCCTGGTATGTGGCTGCGTTGACCCTGGACCTCAGAAAACACAATGGACCAACACCAGCAGATGACATGGCACCCCAAACCATCACTGACTGTGGAAACTTTACACTGGACTTCAAGCAACGTGGATGAAGTGCCTCTCTTCTTTTCCTCCAGACTCTGGGACCTTGATTTCCAAAGGAAATGCAAAATTTACTTTCATCAGAGAACATGACCTCGGACCACTCACCAGCAGTCCAGTCCTGTTTCTCTTTAGCCCAGGCAAGACGCTTCTGACGCTGTCTGTGGTTCAAGAGTGGCTTGACACAAGGAATGCGACAGCAGAAACCCATGTCTTTCATACGTCTGTGTGTGGTGGTTCTTGAAGCACTCACTCCAGCTGCAGTCCACTCTTTGTGAATCTCCCCCACATTTTTGAATGGGTTTTGTTTCACAATCCTCTCCAGGGTGCGGTTATCTCTCTTGCTTGTACACTTTTTTCGACCACATCTTTTCCTTCCCTTCGCCTCTCTATTAATGTGCTTGGACACTGAGCTCTGTGAACAGCCAGCCTCTTTAGCGATGACCTTTTGTGTCTTGCCCTCCTTGTGCAAGGTGTCGATGGTCGTCTTTTGGACAACTGTCAAGTCAGCAGTCTTCCCCATGATTGTGTAGCCTATAGAACTAGACTGAAAGACCATTTAAAGGCTTTTGCAGGTGGTTTGAGTTAATTAGCTGATTAGAGTGTGGCACCAGGGGCCATCAATTTTGAACCTTTTCACAATATTCTAATTTTCTGATATGATGAATTTGAGATTTTCATTTGTTGTCATTTGTAATCATCAAAATTAAACAAAATAAACATCTGAAATATATGAGTTTGTATGTAATGTATGAATATAATATACAAGTTTCACTTTTTAAATGGAATTACTGAAATCAATCTACTTTTTCATGATATTCTAATTTTATGACCAGCACCTGTATATATATATATATATACACTATATTGCCAAAAGTATTTGCTCACCTGCCTTGACTCACATATGAGCTTAAGTGACATCCCGTTCCTAATCCATAGGGTTCAATATGACGTCGGTCCACCCTTTGCAGCTAGAACAGCTTCAACTCTTCTGGGAAGGCTGTCCACAAGGTTTAGGAGTGTGTTTATGGGAATTTTTGACCATTCTTCCAGAAGCGCATTTGTGAGGTCGCACACTGATGTTGGACGAGAAGGCCTGGCTCTCAGTCTCCGCTCTAATTCATCCCAAAGGTATTCTATCGGGTTGAGGTCAGGACTCTGTGCAGGCCAGTCAAGTTCATCCACACCAGACTCTGTCATCCATGTCTTTATGGACCTTGCTTTGTGCACTGGTGCACAGTCATGTTGGAAGAGGAAGGGGCCAGCTCCAAACTGTTCCCACAAAGTTGGGAGCATGGAATTGTCCAAAATGTCTTGGTATGCTGAAGCATTCAGAGTTCCTTTCACTGGAACTAAGGGGCCAAGCCCAGCTCCTGAAAAACAACCTCACACCATAATCCCCCCTCCACCAAACTTTACACTTGGCACAATGCAGTCAGACAAGTACCGTTCTCCTGGCAACCGCCAAACCCAGACCCGTCCATCAGATTGCCAGATGGAGAAGCGCGATTCGTCACTCCAGAGAACGCGTCTCCACTGCTCTAGAGTCCAGTGGCGGCGTGCTTTACACCACCGCATCCGACGCTTTGCATTGCACTTGGTGATGTATGGCTTGGATGCAGCTGCTCGACCATGGAAACCCATTCCATGAAGCTCTCTGCGCACTGTTCTTGAGCTAATCTGAAGGCCACATGAAGTTTGGAGGTCTGTAGTGATTGACTCTGCAGAAAGTTGGCGACCTCTTTGCACTATGCGCTTCAGCATCCGCTGACCCCGCTCCGTCAGTTTACGTGGCCTACCACTTCGTGGCTGAGTTGCTGTCGTTCCCAAACACTTCCATTTTCTAATAATACAGCTGACAGTTGACTGTGGAATATTTAGGAGCGAGGAAATTTCACGACTGGATTTGTTGCACAGGTGGCATCCTATCACAGTTCCACGCTGGAATTCACTGAGCTCCTGAGAGCGACCCATTCTTTCACAAATGTTTGTAAAAACAGTCTGCATGCCTAGGTGCTTGAATTTATACACCTGTGGCCATGGAAGTGATTGGAACACCTGATTCCAATAATTTGGATGGGTGAGCAAATACTTTTGGCAATATAGTGTATATATATCCATCCATCCGTCCATTATCTGACCTGCTTGTCCCAATTGGGGTCGCGAGGGGTGCTGGTGCCTCTCTCCAGGGTACACCCTGGACAGGTCGGCCAAACCTTTCCTTTCCTAATTTCTATTTAATTATAAAAAAAATGTTGGTGTGGTATTATGACTATCACAGGAGAGCTCTTAAACTGTTTCTCTGTAGTCTTTCTGCAGTTTAAAAACACTCTGGTAAAAGTTGAAGTATCAACTAGACCTCTTTACTCAAGTAAAAGTGAATAAGTATGTGCTCCAAAAACTACTTCAAGTATAAAGCAACCTTTTAAAAAAAACAGCCAATTTTTCGACTATTTTGAAAAATTCTTTGAGATAGGGTCGAGGATGAGGGAGGTCTTGTTGGTCTCTTTCTCCATCTCCCGATACGCTCTTGCCTGTGTTCGACCTTTCAGACATTTCGGCATCTTTCTCTGAGTCCGACATTGTAGCATGGTATAGACAATTCACGTTTGATATTCAAAGAGTACCTGCTGGCTTGTAATGATTTCCTTTAGCTAACCAATGAGTGTTTGCGTCATATGACTCATCCAATTACACTAGTTTTTACTAGATGTGGATGGCGCCAATTATCTGCATTGGATGGCGCACATGACGTGAAAGAAATATTTATAAACATAAACCAAAGCCAAGAGTGATGAGTAACATTTGTTTCTAAAATGTAAGGAATAGAAAGTACAGATACTTGTGTGAAAATGTAATGAGTAGAAGTCACAAGTAGGAAGAAAAATAAGTAATGGAGTAAAGTATAGATACCTAAAAAGTGTACTTAAGTGCAATTATGAAGTATTTGTACTTCGTTACTTGACACCTCTGCAGTTTTGAATGCAGCTGCTCTGCCATAAGCTAAACTAAACGTCACATGAAGTTTGGAGGTCTTTATATATTTCCTTTATGAGAAGATGGGACCACCGTGCACTCAAACACATATTACGTGTGGCTCAAAATTCACTGACCTCACTTAATTTTTCTACATGGCCTACCACTTCATGGCTGATTTGCCGATGTTCCTGATAACTTCCACTTCATTATAATGCTACCAACAGTTGACAGTTAAATATTAAGTTGCAAGACAGTTTTACGACTACTTATAGTACAGGTACCATAGTGCCACATATGAATTCAGCAACAGAACAAAACAAAAAAAAATGTGTCATTGTATTGTGATGCACCCTTCATGGAAGTGAATGCAACACCTAAATTCAAAGATTTGTGTAGGTTAGTAAACACCTTTGGCTGTGCAGTCTGCATGTATATCCTATGGGATTTACCAGTACAAATAGCAAATCCTCAGCGTTTTTTTAATTTATTATTATGTATAATCTTTGTCTTTGAAGTGTTGCCTGATTATTAAATGCTGAAAAAAATATAAAAAACAGAGTAATTACAAACCTTTTTGAATTGTCTAAAATATTTTTTTTCATTTCCTTATTTTCTGTTTGCTACATAGTTTTCTATTGTTTTGGTTCAGCATTTTGATATCTTTTCTACATTTTTATCTAGACAATGATAAAAAAAAAATCTGTGTACAAACTCTGGACTTGAAGTGTGTTTCCAAAACAGCCCTTCACTTTCAATGTGAGATTCATTTCTTACTTTTGACTAGCTGTGTGACAAATCTCTAGACCCAAATAGATTTTCAAATAGCGGTGGCATGGCTAAGACCTACAGGCATGAAAAGGTAGCATATTAGGCGGCTGCTCCTCTGAAAGCAACGGATGAAATTTAATCCCTGTACAGACCTTTTTGTCCAGTTGACAAAGCATTGGATCTTAGTAACAGAAATTCACAACCACCAGCCATTAGCCAAGAGCTATCATGAAATTACCACACAGGCTGAACACAATCTTGAGAAAGAAATATATTTTCAGAGCCTCCCACTGATTTCTTGGAAGAGCCACCTTGCCCCTTGACTGTTGAGAAATATTGCAGGTACTACTCAACTCCCAAAGGCCTTTTGGTATCCTACATCTACAAGGAAGACAATACTTATATTATTCTAAAAATGTAATTGGGATTACTAAAAATAAAATAGCTGTTTTATGTTTGTTTGTTTTTTCTTGTTAGTTTTTCTATTTTTTAAACTTTGTTGCTATTATCTGCAGCAACATATAGAGCTGACCAGCTGTCTCACTGTGTGGTGTGAAGGCTGCAGCGCCTCAGACTGGAAGAAGGCGAGCAGAGTAGTAAGAACAGCAGAGAAGATCATCGGGGCTCCTCTTCCCTCCAAGACATTTCATCCCAGTGCTGCATGTCCCGAGCCCGTAACATCATAAATGACCCCTCACACCCCCACCATGGACTGTTCTCCCTGCTGCCCTCTGGAAAGAGGCTTCGAAGCATCCGATGCAGGTCCAGCAGATTCCATAACAGTTTCTTCCCCACTGCCATGAGGCTGCTGAAATGGGTTATTTTATTTATTTAAACAAATGTATGTTAGAACTGTAAATATACAGTCATATGGTTATATTACTATTTTATGTATTTGTTACTGTTTTCAAGGCTGCACTTCAAAAAAATGATATTGGCTAGAGCTATTTTAAACTAAATTTCTTTTTGTATACACCTGTGTATACAAAATGACAAAATAAATCTGTCTAAGTCTAAGCTGATATGATACACAGAAACATATGGTGTTAAAAGCTCATGCTTGATATTCCTTTTTTTGTATTTTCTTTTTGGCTCTAGGACATGTAGCTCAATGACAACCACATACCAACAAGGTTTAGACATTTCTAGTTTTTCTTGTTTTTTTAGTGATTTGTGTCAGATAAAGATGTCATATATGAAGATTTGAAAAATGTACAAAAATAGCTTCAGGATTCACACATCCCCAGCACTGAAAGATAAAAAAAATCTATTGTGTGTGTTCAACTAACAGACAGCACAACCCACAGGCAAAGTGTCTGTTACATAGGAATCGACTCACTGCATAGTTTCTGTTACATAATATTTTTTGTACAAACTGTCAAACAAAGTCTAACAGAGTTTGTCAGTTTTTTTTTTGTTTTGTTTTGTATTTTTCAAGTGGAAAAACAAATCTGACAGATGAGATTCGAGAAATAAACTCTACTTTCATGAGAATAAAAAAGGGGGACTCAACAATTTAGGGATTAAAAACATGTATACAGGCTGAAAAGGAAGGAGTTATGTATCTGTTAAACTGTTGTGCATCATATCTAGGTACATTTGCCACAACTCTGCAAAACAATATCAGTAATGGTGCCCCTTGGCAAGGACTGTGTGCTCAACTCACTTCGAGGTAGAAAAATTGCCCAAGGACAGCAGGCAGAAACACATTTTAACCCATACTGCTGCCATCCATCTAGAAGTTGACACCGCAGGCACAAACGTGTCTTCTTAGCTCAATAACAACATGGTGGATCACCGGGGCCCACAGGTCTTCAGCAACACACATGAAGACATTGTTGAAGTACTAAACAAGGCCTACTAAACAAGTTTTATGATAATGTGTAATTTTTATACTTCTGAAAAGACAAGAAATGCCTTTTTTGTCCTAAAGAGAGGAAACCTAGGCGTGGCAATTTCAAAAAGAAGTGGATAGAAGACCTACATGTAAAACTAAAGGCTTATAAGGTAGCTGTAATTGTCATGATTGCAGCCCTGGTAGCTAATCTGATTGTTCAGTGTGTTCAACTGCTGTACCCTGTCCGCTCTCTTATTATCATTGATGTTATCCACCTGCTCCTTCTGCTCTATATACAGTTCAGCCCAAATTTTGGGGCCAAATTATTATGTTATGCTATATATGTTATATATGTTTTGTTTCGTTAGTCTATAGTTTGGTTATTCCATCGTTCATGTTCCCGTCCACGGAGGCCAGTGGGTTAAGAGGGTTCTATTGTTTGTCTTGTGTCTCCTGATCTTGTCCTGGCTCTCCTCTGCTAATGCCGCGCTGGTCTTGTTGAGCACAGCATGTGGGGGGAGCTGGGGTCCTGGCTCTTCTCTGCTGAGCCCGCTAGGTTTAGGCTCGGTGTGTGGGGGTACTAGTTTTATGTCCCGAAGGCCTGGCTCTTGGTTGGAGCCAGTTTAAAGTTCAACAGTTCTCTTTGTACCATGTCTTGTCTCTGTTCCTCTCAACCTCTGGACCTGCCTGTCTCCCTCCGAGGGTGTCTGTCTGAGCTCGCTACTGAACTCATGGAACTCTGAACCTCCCTAAACGCTCCGTGGATTCCTGGAACCCTGGATCTGCCCGTTCCTGTTCGGATTGTGACCCCTGGTTCGGCTACAGAGTCCTGGATCTCAGAACTGTCCTGATCTAATTCTGCTTTCCCTGATCTGGATTGGAATCCTGCTTGACCCCTGGGGCTGCTGCATCGGGGACACTTTGGGCGGCTCAGTTTGGCAATACATCGGCTGGATCCTGCCTTACTCGGAGAGGATGGAATGAACTGTTAAACCAGATAACTCAAATGGATAATCATTTCCTGATCCTGGTCACTTACCTGTGTTTCTCTCCCTTGAGTGCCAGTGATTGGGTGGTGCTCCGCCTCCCCCTGCAGCTGCTTCATGTCCACAGATTAACGGCAGCTTGCATTTGGTTCTGTTTCTGTTGTGTTGTGGTTTTTAATTAATGTTTTGAAACTTTCCACTGTTTGTCTCACCTGAATACTGGATCCATCTGCCCCGTTCTCGACAGTACTCAAACCTTATAAAACTTAAGAAACCCAGTGTTTAACCATGTGTGTGACCACTTACACCATAATGACCTTTTGGAAGGGTTTCAGTGTGGGTTCAGAGCTCATCATAGCACTGAAACAGCTCTGGTTAAAGTCACAAATGATATTCTCATAGCCTCAGATAATGGACTGGTATTTGTATGTGTCCCATTAGACCTCAGTGCTGCATTTGACTCAGTTTATCATAATACCCTTCATATCGTATTATCATAATATTCTTTTAGAAATACTTGAAATTTAGTAGGAATTAATGGAACAGCACCAGGCTGGTTTAAATCTTATTTATCTAAAATATTTCAGTTTGCTCACATTAATGATGAATCTTCCTCATGCTCCTGGGTTACTTGTGGAGTACCAAAGGGATCAGTGCTAGGGCCAGTTCTCTTTACTGTATGTATACTCTCAAATAGTAGAATTATTAGGCAGCATTGATTTCCACTGTTATGCCAATGATACTCAGCTATATCTGTCTATAAAACCAGATGAAACTTACCCATTACCTAGACTACAGGTATGTCTTGAAGACATAAAAACTTGGATGACTCTTAACTTTCTGCTCCTGGCTGAGCTGATTAGTTATTCACTTCATTTGGATGGGATTAAACTGATCTCAGATAACGAGGTAAAATTTTTTAGTTATTTTAGATCATGACCTGTCGTTGAAATTTTATATCTAAGAGGTTTCTAGAATTTCCTTCTTTGACCTCCAGAATATTGCAAAAATTAGAGATATCCTGTCCGGGTGTGATGCTTAGATACTAGTCCATGTATTTGTTACTTCAAGGCTGGACAATTGTAATTCTTTTGGAAGTCCAAAAACTATAGTTAAAAGCCTTTGGCTGATCCAAAATGCTGCAGCCAGAGTTCTGATGAAAATTAAAAAGGGAGAGCATATATTAATCTCTAATAGTGCTATCATATCTTCTCTTCGTTGGCTTCCTGTTAAACCCAGAATATAATTTTAATTCCCCCCTCTCACATATAAAGCCTTAAATGGCCACGTTCCATCTTATATGAGAGATTATGATTGTTTCATGTTCCAAACAGAACACTTTGCTCTTAGTGTGCATGTTTTCTAGTGGATCCTAGATTTTCTAAAAGTAGAATGGGAGGCAGATCTTTTAGTTATCCGGCTGCTCTCCTGTGGAACCAACTACCAGTTTGGCAACCTTTCTACTTTTAAGGCTAGATTCAAAATTTCCTTTTTGATAAAGCTTATAGAGTGGCTCAGGTTATCCTGAACTATCTATATAGTTATGCTGCTATAGGCTTATAGACTGCAGGAGGACATAGGGATCCCTTTTCATCATTCAGCTTCATTCTGGCTCAATTTTCCTATTCTGCAGTATTTGATGGATATGATCGATCTGTAATGTTATTCTCTCTTTGCTTTTTCTCATTATATTAGCTTAATCTGATCTGCTACTGCTTTGTTGTGACACTACCCTGGAAAGATATATGAGTGGTGCTGCTGGCAACAATTTATAGATGTCGGAGCTTGGCCTGTTTTTCAGTGTAGTCTTTTTTCTCTTACTGTGACTAACTGTATGTGCTCTCTTTCCTCCTCTTAAATGGGAACTGGCTCGGAGCTCATCTGGCTGGCTGTGTATTTTTTGGATGGGGCTGTCTCTGGAGCTGGTTGTGAGTTGCTTTTTGTATCTCTGCTTCTTTATTTATCTTTGCTTCAGCATATATCCATTCATGCAGAGCCTGGTTTTGCTGGAGCTTTCTTCCTGTATAAAAAAAATTTATTGAATTAAACTGAATTGAAAAAGAATAACGTTTAAAGTCAACCGTCAGTGAAAAAGCAGAGAAAAAATGATTGATGATCACTTTGTGGTTATACAGTCCTGTTGTAAAATAGTTTGGCAGTATAGTGTGGATTTCATCACATTATCAATTTTATTATTTTGCAAACCAGTGATGTCACAGAATAATAGAATCACATGTATCCATCTTCTACTGTTCTCCATCAGTTTACTGGGCTGGTTCATATTATGGGCAGTTTATGGACAAAAAAAATGTGGCGAACACCATGGACAGGTTGGCAGTCCACTATAGGTCAACACAGAGGGACACAGCCATGGACACTAGAAACAATTTAGTTACTAAACAACCTAGCAGTTATGTTGTTTAAATGTGGGAGGAAGCTGGAGTAAATGGAGGGAACCTGTGCATACATGAGAAAATATGCAAATTCAGTGCAAAAGACCCTAGGCTTCTCCTTAATTCGTTCTTACTGCAAGGTGACATTGCTACAAACTGCACCCATCTCAAGTCTCATACCAAATCCAGTTATTGTAATTCAATTGTATGTTAAATCCAGAGCAGATTTTTGCTGCCCTCTAAACTCCAAAAAGGTGGATATGTGTTCGTTCATTGCTTTCAATACACCAAAATAAACCTGATTCTTCAAAGTAATTACCTATTTGTGTTTTCCATGTAGTAAATAGCTAAACTCAAGCTTTTGGGGGGTAAGTATTTAGTAGAATTGGTATTTCACTTATATAAGAGGGGTCAAATAATTTCAGTTTCCTTACTAGCCCATTAACCTTTAAGTCCATTTATTCTGGGGAAGCTCTGTCAGATTTTAGTACACTTTTCTCCCACATTATGTTTTAATTATTTTCAGAAATGGAGGTGAACAACTGTCTTTCTTATACATTAACTGAATTCTTTCATTTTCCAATGATCTCAAAAAAGGAATAAGTTTGAGATGTTTGCCTGAAATGCTTTAATACTTATACTAAAATGTTAGCCTGACGTAGTCCTACTCAATTCTAGTCAGAATATGAGTCTGATACTGCTCCATAGAGCTGTGATTATGGGGCGTGTTTCGAACGAACCAGGAAAAAAAATGCCTCTGCACTCAATTGGATAGACCTACAACCAATAAGAGCAATGGAGTGCGTGACGTATGTTAAGCGACGCATAGTTGTTGTCAACAAAAATCAAAGCGTGCAGTTGCACGCCTAGAATAAGAAGATGAGACTTGATCGCGTTTCTCTGTTCCTATTTTAAAATTAATTTGCTGTCGATATCTTCTAGAACAGACCTAATAGCAGAATCTACTGTACACACCTCAACTCTCCAGCGGCAGCCATTGTTGTTGTCACCCATGCGCACTTTGGTCACGTGGTTGATTACGTTACTGTTGATCATCTGTCCATCATCGTATAAAGCCCGCCCTGACAATTTGATTGGCCCGCCAGATATTGCGCGAGCATACTCGCGCTACTACTGAGCAATGCCAGACCGAACTTCCCGACCTCAAACGTTGTGGGCGGGACTAAGTTTGAAATGGCACCCAGGCTACTAAAATGTATCTACATGTTGTAAATGAAACTATGATATGTTAGCTTAAAAAGGCATTAAATACTGCCTCTTCCAAATGGTTTAAAACATTATATATATAAGGGATTTCATGGTGGATGTGTTTAGCTTAACGGTTTTAAGTAAGTAAATATTAGCTAAATACCATATTTTACAGACAATAAAGCCACAAAGCTGAGGACTAAAAATCAAATTTGTTTTAAAATAAGTGTTGAGGTTTAGTAAAAAATGTGTATAAAGTTGGTGGAGTTGATGCAGCATAGAAACATCAAGAATCCTTACTGCCTGAAAAGCCTGATCTTCACATATCTTAGAGTCCTGTGTACCACTGAAAACCTCAAATTAGATATTTCTAAAGACTAAGAGGAAGGAGATTTTAAGATTTCAATACTTTTAGTTCTCAGCATATTAAGGAGCTTATCAATAAAGTACCCCAAACATTAGGAGCAACATTTTGAAATATAGTATTTAGGGAGCCAGGAAGGTGGGACCTCTTGTTAGACCTTGTTTAGAGTCATATTGACTTTGTACAAATGTACCCTAGATCGTGATTTAAAGTACATTTCCTAAGAAATTTAAAAAGACTTTTTCAATAGTCTTAAGGAGACAGTACAAAATGCAATGCCATTTCTGAATCCAATTTGACACCGTTAATCTCAACTGTGAATTTTTCCTTAAATGACAAAAATAATTTCAGACAAGTCCTCTTGATTGACGTTCAAAGGGTAAAGAGCTGTCAAAAGTGTCACTCTTTTTTAGTTTTTATCAGTATGAAGGCAGAAATCATTTGTTCTAAAGTTTTAAAACTGTAGTAAAACTGCACTTTTGTTCAGTATTAGACTTTATGTTCTAGCACAGCTCACACTGAATGCAATACAAAGTAAACACGATCGATATCAGCATGCAAAGTCTGCAAAAAAAAGCTACAGTAGTGTGAAGAGTTACTAGGAAAGTTTTTAACCACTTGAAAGAAAAACTCAATGCAACTTAAAGTTAAACAATACCTTTTAGTAGTATTTTCTTCCTGATGAAAACAACACCCTGTTGCTGTGGTGAAAACGCTATAATCCCCTCTCCTGAGAATAAAAAAAAAAGGCTATACTCTAATCTTAATTGTTTTTCTCTCTTCCTGGCTGCTTAAGCAATCAATCTGGAGAGGATCGTATTTGCACAGGCAATTAACTTGGCTGTATGATAATGAATTACTATAAGACTGCTCTACTCTCACAATGAATGTGTCCTCCCTATGAATGAGTAGGTATTTCACTCCTTCCTGTGTTAACACGTTTGAGCCCGAGCAAATTGCAGTTTGACTTTCTGGAAGTAAAGAAAATAAAAATTAAGCCAGTTATTCAAGACAGACATATTGATAGCTAAAAGAGGAAAAAAAAATATGGAAAGTTAACACTTTCCATAAATCAGGTCTCTGGACCTTAAATAATATTAGTACAAACCTGATCCAATAACAGGTTTCATTGGATTAAAAATTTTTTGTACTGTACTGTTTTGAGTATTATTCTTTTGGGCAGTATACTTAAAGAAAGATGACAGAGAAAAAAATTAAACTTACTCAACTAAAAATAGAACATTTTATATTACACAAAACACTTGATGTTAAAGTATCTGAATTTCCGCAATATCTTCTGGTCAGAACATAGACTGGTCACCATAGTAAAAAATGACTACTGCAATGTCCTCATCACCTGTCTTGTCAAGTGTTGACGAGGTTGTCTTACATAGATACGTTTATAAATAGTATTTCATTAGACTCCTAGGAAATTATAAATGGCATTTTCTAAGGCTATGCAAATAAAAAGATTGAGACACATTTAATAAAAAATAACTTTTGTGTGTTATATATTTCATACTTATGTGTAATATATTACATTTCAGTCAGTAAATCTCTGTAATTATTGGAGCTTTAAAATCACACTTTAATATAAAAAAATAGTTGCTGTTATAAATAAAGTTCGCCTAAATTGAGTTTTTACCCTTGTAGGTTTTGCATACTCTTAGGGTAGCTATATGGTACCTGCACTAGAATTAATACATAATATACAGGTAAATAGGAAATTCTATTTGTGACACTTGTCATGGACTGGTTGTAAGTAGTTAAATTTTCTCAGTCAAAATTTCTTCAGTAATTTTAAAAAGTACTTTTAGGAGTAGTTTTACAGCGTTGTACTTTTTGCTTTTACTTGAGTAAAAATCTAATAAAGTATCACTTCTCTTACTTGATTAAAGTTTCTGGCTCCTCCATCCATTGTGAGTAACTTTATTTAATGAAAACAGGTCGGAGTTTGCAGTGTCATTTGGAGATTAATTTAAAATACTGTTTAACAGTATACTGCAACTTAACCTATTCTTACATACTAAAAGTAGTTGAAGTTTAATTTTGTAAGTTTTATAACTTCAAAAATATTTAAGCAGTTGTTATGATCAAGGGTCATAAGTAGATTACTCATTATTGAGGTAGCCTTTTTACTTAATACTCTTGTACTCTTACTTGAGTATTTTCTTTAAACAATATGTTTGACTGTTACTTGAGTAATTTCTTTATATAACACTTTTTATTTTCCTTGGGGGGCTGCTCAGTGGCACAGTGGGTAGCACTGCTGCCTTGCAGCAAGAAGGTTCTGGGTATGATTTCTGCATGGAGTTTGCATGTTCTCCGTGAGCATGCGTGGGTTCTCTCTGGGTACTCCGGCTTCCTCCCACAGTCCAAAAACATGACTGTTAGGTTAATTGGCTTCTCTAAATTCTCCTTAGGTGTGAGTGTGTGCATGAATGGTTGTTTGTCCTGTTTGTCTCTGTGTTGCCCTGTGATGGACTGGCAACCTATCCAGGGTGGACTCCTCTTGCCCATTGACAGCTTGAGATAGGCACCAGCACTCCTTGTGACCCCACTTGGAATTAAGGGTGTAAAGAAAATGGATGGATGGATGGATTTTCTCTTCTCTTAATTAAGCAATTTTTAAGCAATTTTTTAGGTAGGCTACTCTAACCTCTTCTGTTTAGATACCATAAACAAAAAATAAATTACTGTTGTTTAGATAATACTATTATTTTGTATACCTTGTTTTGAGAACATGAAATACTTAATAAAGATACAGTATGAGAATTTAATTCTACTATTCAGAGACATAACACACCTGCTCTCATGTCTTATTCATTTTTTCTAGAATAAAATAAAAATAAATTCCAAGCTCGGCTTATCCAGTTTTGATTATCATAAGCAAAAATGAATGGTATTTCTGTTATTTCTGTTGTTATTTTTGTTATTTACATTTTAGAGAATTTTGAAAGTGAATGATTGCAACTATATGGTACATAAGGCTTTTCTTCTATGGAAAGGATTAGTGAAACCATTGTGGAATATAGGGATACATGATTTTTTACTAAATAGCACAGTGAAACAATGCGAGAGAGCTTCTGAGATGCACCAGTTTTAAGTTAGTGCAGCAAGAATCATGGAACAAAACAGTCACCCAGCTGAGGCCAATTCTCAGAAAGAACGTGTTTCACTGCTAAATGTTGTGAATGGCAAGCTTAGAAACTAACGATGTAATGGAGTAAGCTGCTGTCAAAGCAACCTGGACTTCCAGGTTGCTTTGACAGCAGCTTTAGGTCATCTAAATTGTTTGGTCTTTCATCTTCCTTTTGACAGTACTCATAGCTTATCTATGGGGTTTGGGTCAGATGTGTGGCTGGCTGATCAAGCACCACAAAACCATCGCATTTGAAAACCCTTTTGCTTGTTAAGGGTGTCAGTAACAGTTTCCTAGACATCTGCGAAGTCAACAGTTTCCTATTGTGGGTGAGGAATTCTGTGTAAATACAGGATTTTACAGAAAATTCAAAAGCTCATCCAAACTAAAAATATAGACTAACAAACTAGGAAATCAGACTTACAAAGAAAAAAGCAATGCTGCAAAGGGCACAAACTGTAATCATAGAAACGAGAGCAGCAAAGCAAACAATTCTGCACACACAAAGCCCACTGCAACACATAAATATTACTAACACACAACACACAAGCAAAAGGAAAAGCTTTTGCTAGCAACCAAAACAAATACAAGTTATGAAAAGCTGAAAACTAGCTCTGCATGATAAAAGTGCTCCGGACCACTATCTTGATCTAGATAAATCATACTTGTTTTCTTAAGACGTTTACAAAAATGTATGCCTCTTTAATCATCTCACGCAGTTTTTCATTACAATTGCCATTACTTTCTTAAATACAGACTTGACCTGAATGTTTTAACATGATTCAGTGTTGATTTACAAAGATAGCCAAACTCTTAAAAAAAAAAAGAATATTTTATGATTTAGGGCAGTTTAATATTTGTATCATGTGTGAGGAAACGTCAGAAAAGCTCCTCATTTAATACCCAGTCTGTCAATTAGACTGATTCTTGTTTAAAAAGAGCATCTTTAAAGGCCTTAAATATGGATAGGAAGGAGAGCAGTCTTTAATTATAGATATATGGCACATATTGCCAAGCTAAACGCAAAGGACAGCCACCAGTGGGTTAAAATTGTAATACTTTTATCTTTCTCACCCTCTGTTCAACAGAGAGCAGGAATAAGGTAAATAATCACTTGCAGGTCTGTGACTTTATTTAGGCTGCCTCTTGTGATGCCTTTTTTCTTCTCAGACACTTTGTAGACACTGTTTCTCTAACGACCCTCTGCCATTTTCAAATAATCGCAGTGAGAAAGGTGAGCTTCAATGACTGGCTGAAACCACAGCTCACCACACATATACGCCTGAAAGTGCGAATGCGCAGAAAAATAAGGCTAACTGGGGACAAGTACATAGAACAGCCTTACGTACAGTAATCATATCACCAGAATGATTGACAGTTAGGAGGAACACTTATTTAGATGATCCACCTGGAAATAAAGGATAGTCCTCTATTAATTTAAGATAATAAACTTTTATTTTTTGTTAGCATAACCCATGTGTTATGATGTCCCTATTAGAAGATGTTGTGTCTAGAGTCTAATCTCGATTAGGGTGGTTTGGGGTATCAGATCAGTATGTGTCAGGATTGCCACAATTTAGGGGATAACATGTTCTACCAGGAGACTACTGCTGTACCGGAATTTTATGGAGGGTTAAGATATCCGTCTTTGCCATAGGAATACCTTGCCAGTATTAATTGGGCTTATTGTTATCCCACCAAAATCACATTTAACTACAAGTATGTCATTGCTCAGAGGCCTGAGGACTCCAAATAAACTTTATTGTCTGCAAAACCTGCTATGACTCTTAGTTTACTGCTGTTTAACAAGCTTGTAACTGCAAATCTAGCTGTACCTGCATATAAAAATATCCACATGCAGATTTTACTTTGGTTCTAAATGAATATCTGATTAGCTGAACAAATTGATTAATGAGAGATTCTTTATACTGAACCTTCTATCAACAAGTCTTGGAACTCTTCCTTCTCCAAAAGTGATCACTGTTTTTTAATCAGTCATCAAATCAAGTGCTTATTCCAATGGTTAAGAATATCCATCAAATCCTTATTTAAAATAAGCACAGCCTCTTATGTGTCCTGTCGGTTGCCAAGACGTTACAGCGGACTTCACCCAGAGATTCCCAGATGCTGAATTCCCAGAAGTTGGAGGACGAGCAAGGGATCAGAACCAAGCAGAAGAAGGAAGGCAGATCAATCCAGAGGATAGAGCCAAAGCCAGTGTTGAAGACCTGCTTGGGAGTCAGAGTTCAGAAGTCCAAAGAGTTACTGGAGGGAAATCCAGGACGTTTCAGGAATCAGTTCCAAGTTTGGTACACAGCCAGAAATATGGCAGGAGTCTGAGGACAGAAAAAACAGATCAGAACGGGGACTGGCAGACTCAGAGGTCCAGCGGCAGAATGAGTCAGGATCAGGCAATCAGAAACACTCAGATATGCTAGAAAACTCTTACTATAGACTAGAATAATATTGCACCGATGACTGGAAGAAGGCTTGTTAGAGTTCAAAGCCGTTGAATCAGATCAACATCAATGGGAAATGGGCGGAGATAAACAGGTGAACAAAATTAGTAATAAGACGTCAATGCCAAGATCATGGCAGTTACTTAAAAAGTTTAGTTGTTGAAATATACTTAAAACAAAACTTAAGTTAAATTAATAAACCACTGTCCATTCTCCATTGCCTCTTCGACCAACTGCCACTCATCAAAAACAAAATAAGATCCTCCCCCAAAGGAATATTTCACCAGTGAGTGATGTCACTGCTCTAAATCTATGTTTCTTACACCATTTTACCCACTTGTGCTTTTTAAAATCTTTTTTGCCTACATCTAATCTCCTGAGAGGAGGAGAAAAAGAAGAAACCGCAGAGTGCGGAGGAAGCAGACAGGGCATATACTTCTCTCTGTAGCACCTATTTCCCCTTTCTAAGTTTCTTCCCAGCATACTTGGATGGCCATTGAGTTTTCTTTTTCTTTTTTTATTCTTCTCTAAATCTAATACCTCTTGAGTCAGAGGAATATTGATAAGGTTGAGTGGGCAGGTTTGTGTAGGCATCACAGTAAGTTAATACAAACCCTCAAGGCTGCAACAATCACGTGTTGTTTTTTTTGAGCTCATGGGGAGCTTCAGTTGTCAAAGACAGACAGAAAGTCATTAACCTGCTGCTATTCCTCTTCCTCTCCTGTCTTTCTTTTTCTACATAAATTATTTTCTCAAAAGTCATGGCGGAAATTACAGTCAAGCCCCCTCTTTTGCGGTAATCAGTAATAAAGTGTGGCGCACATTGCAAAGGAGCCACCAGCGTGTTGCCAGTGCTCTTCTAGCATTATCACCCCAGTAAAAGTGAGTAAGAAAAAGAAAGTTTATTACCTGTATGATTGAGATGAGAAAGGTAAATGCGCCTGTGGGAATTGATTGATCAAGCGGATACTGTAATATCCTTTATGATTACAAATGTGTGTGTTCATGTGTAAAGAATAGTGAGACAAAGAAACATCCTTTCTAGGAAACCCAAAGGTTTTGCAGATTAAAGTCTGAAGGACCTTTAAGGTCAGGAGGATTCTGCTTGGGAAAGACAGCTTTTCATTATGGCAAGCGGGAGGTCAGCCTGGGTTATCTAACTCCTACTCTCTCTTAGACACACACTTGGATGGTCAATTTTTCGGCAGAACCTCACAGAGGATTCAAGCTTTTATCCCATCATTAATTTCAACAACAGCTAATTGAATGAAGTTATCAAGGTTAGTTATTCAAACTTTAAAGCACTTGGATTGGTGAGTAAGGTTTTTTTTGTGTAGATACATTATTTCTTGTTATTTTCGTAACAGCTTCAAAATGAAGATATAATTTATTAGAGAAAAATATTAAAAACTGGTTAAAAACTTTAAAAAAAAAGTTAAAAACTGGTTTTGACACTATTTAAGGCAAAACCTGCCATTACAAAGTCATTTGCAATTTAAGACATCAGTAATGTCTAGTAATGCATCTTTTACATTGTTATCAAGTTACTGTCTTGAATGAAATACAATAGCAACAACTAGAGAATATGAAGAGCAGGGAAGACATGAAGATAAAAAAGCCTCATAATCAAAACACCTCAGGATCATGGGACCTTAAGTGCAATAAATACAGCATGATATTGGATAATTGAATAACAATGTAATTGCTCATTTTCTGTGTGCTTAAACATTTAAATTTTTATTCATTCAGGTTTTGAATATCATTACAGTAGTTATTTTTCCAGGTTGACCTTAGTGCCAAAATCTAAAGTATATTTTTGGTAGGTTGCACACTAAATTTCACATAGTGGTTGTTTTAAATAAATAAAAAAAGTAGGTTAATTGTATTCAACATAGTTATTACAACTTTTAACAAAAGTACAGCAACTTCTTCTCTGTGTAAAATTTGCAGATGTATATTTAGTCACCTTGGGAACAGCGACTGATGTTTACAACTTCTCCCAGTTCTGCTATCGGGAGTCTTTGAAAGCATCGTGAGAAGGATTCAACATCAGCATTTGATTGCATTCTGTTCAAATCAACTGATAACTATCTTGTTGTAAATAAACATTTGCAATAAAAAAATTGTCTGTAACTTAATACTGTGATGATAATTCCCTTTAACGATCAAGTCATGTTATTCATGTTTTAAAGTTTGATTTCTGTACTTTTATTCATCCTGAGCCCACATTTGTGCATGCAAGACAATGTTATAATACATTCATTGATTAATTTATTGATTGATTGATTGATTGATCAACCCTTGGAGGAAGGAGGGAAGTCATTTGTACAACAGTATTACAAAACAAAACAATAAATAAAATCAATAAAATGACCAACCATTGTGGTTTCTACTAGTTGACCCACATGCAAATCACACTCTGGAGGCAAAGGAAATTTAAGGCGTTTATTAGATAAACTGGCAGTAGATGTTTTAGGGATTCTCCACAGAGAAAAAGTGCCGAGGGGGGACGTGTGACCGAGTCTTGTTTGACTGCCAAGCATGGGAACCTAGCTGGGGGTAGTGAAGCTGAGAGATGGACCCAGTAGGAGGCTCCCAGTGATGGCTGGTGGAACGGAGTGGGGTCCAAGCCACTCGGGTGGTGGGCGCAGTGGTTCATGGAGAGCTGGAGGAACCAGGGGAGAAGTGGAGGGGTCCTTAGTAACACAAAGGGGTCCTTGGAACTGGATCCCTGTAGGAAGGGGAGGTAAACTTGTCTTGGTGCGACAGAGCATGAAGCAATGCTTGGAGAAGAATCCAAGGCGTGAAGCAACCTGAATAGTAAACAACCTAGGAAAGATACAGCTGTCAGAAGACAGTGGCCAACTGAGGTGTACCACACTAGTTTAACACTCTTGCGTCCTCCAGCTGTCAGACTGCCGCCTAAAGGCTCCAGAGCAACACTGCCAAACGAGACGCAGGTGTATGCCACACCCACCTGCCAAACGCAGTCATCTGCGGAGAAGGGAGAGAGCAGAGAAGGTAGGGCCAGCAGGAATGCTGAATTTATCATTTAAAGTTACAGTTATTTAAAACAAAGAGTAAAAATGCAAAAGTAAAAAATCTGATAGTATAAAGTTAAAAAAAAATATTTGTTATGATGATTCAATGTTTCCTGTCATTATCTTGGTCCTGATGACTTGTTTAATTACTTATTCCATTCCCCTTTCTAACTCTGCCTGGTTTCTCATCACTGCTCATCTGATCCAGCTGCTCCTGTCTCTTTAAGGTTCTTGCATCCAGTCATCAGTGCTGAATTTTCTTGTTCTCTCTAGCCATTGGTGAGAGTGTTTTTAGAGTTCCTTGGCGATTCTGATTACCTGATCCTGACTTGTTCTGCCTCTCAACGACTGAGCCTGTCTTTTCCCGTCTCAACGGTTTGCCTGACCTGGCTTTGGACTCCTGCATGTTCTCCGGGCTGCAGCATCTAGGACACTCTGGGTGGCACCCACCCCATCTTGTTGGCAGCCTAGCAGCTGGATCCTATGTCGTCCTCTGGCTATTGACTTAACTTGTAAACTAGAGCACTACAAATCTGCAGCCCGTTGTTTGAATACACCCTTTTTGAGTAATGCCACTGTCTGTCTTGCCTGAATACTGGGTCTTTCTGTTCTGAATCATGACATATCTATGCTGCACTATACTTTGGCTTGTTATGCTTTGTACAATATTGCAAAGGGAGTGAGAGACACTGTCCATAAGACTCTCACTCTCTTGGTATTATTTCTCTGACCACCTCTTCCAAAGGACAAGCCTGATCCCTACTCTTTAGGGGGCATAGAGTGGATTATGGAACTAACCTTTGGTTCTTGACAGTTGGTTGAAAGTAATAAAGAAGCTGAAGTGTTTATCAGTATCTCATATCTGCATATCTTTAAACTGCTAAAGAATGTACTACAAAAGGGAAGAATGTATCAGAAGTGAAAAATCCTGTCTTAGGCAGTGTTTGGAAGCAAAAACAGCATAAGGTGCCATAGATACTACACCTACACTAAATCCATCTTTCTAATGAGCAAATTGATTATGTTTATGTTATTCACCTTTATTTCAGCAGACCAGCACACTACACTGAAGAAGATGGAACTAGCCAGTAGTAATTTAAAGAACATCTATAGCATCCTACATTAAAGTAATCAAGCCTGTGGACATTGTAGAGTCTCGTCATGCCCCTTTTGAAAAGTTCTCCTGTGTTACTGGTCCATTGCAGCTTTTACTCACACGTAACACTGAGGTTGGAAAGATGTTACTTTTTTTAAATTTGCCCCTGAAATTAAACTAAGTAGCAATAACCTCTTTTGTTTGTCAAATAGATAATCTCTTTGGTATTATCTTATATACCTAAACATTGTTCTCCACACACAACCTCACAAAGTTTTTTATCAGTTTTCTGTACTCCTCCTCCCATCCCCTCTCGACACACCCTACTATAGCTGTGTCATCTTAGCACATGTGCAGATCGACACAACCTGGAGCAATAGTTAAAGTCTGCAATGCAGGTGGTAAAGAGGAAGAACAGTTCCCCAGGGGTCCCGATATTGCTTATCAGGTGATCTGAGTCACAGCTCTGTAACTTCAGAAACTGCATTCTGCCTATCAGATAGTGAGTGATTAAGGTAATTAGTGAAGTGTCCACATCCATTTTCCAGCTTTTCCCTTAACAGTTAATGGTGGGTGGTATGCAGAGGGTCCTGAGCTGAACACACTTGTGTCTTTAGGAGCACCAAGAGCAGCATCTCTAAGGCCTTTATAATGTACAATGTTGTCTCAGATTCTCTGTGTATGCTTAGATTTGAATTTCAATTATAGTCAGTACTCTGCTTTATTAGAGATGGGTGTCTGTGTTCCCTAATCTATCCAATGCATTCCCTCAGGGTCTGGGAGCCCTACTTCCCCCAGCTGTCTATCACTTGCTCAATAACTTACTTAACATTCCACTAATCAAGTTCCTTTGCATAACGAGTTCTGTTTTCTCATTCAGTATCCGTTCCTGTTAAGTTGCTGAGTCTGTTTCCTAGTTTCCCTGAGTTTTGCTCATCAGTAAAATTAAAATAATGATTTGGCCCCCATCCGTGTCTCTGCATGTGGTTATTTGGTACTCTTGCTATTGGGTTTAAATATGATAAAGTAGTGATCACAATATTTTTTTTCAATAATTCAACGTTTCCAAATTGGGGGTGGGGTATGTAAACATGTATTAAGCAGTTGTAAGCAGAAATGTTTTTTGCCCTCTAGGTGTTGATCATAATCTCTCCCCTTGTAAACTTTTGATCCAATCCCTACATTTGAATGTAATTTCATTTGTCTTTTATATACCGTGTCAGAAGTTGAAGCCAGATAATTGAAGGTTAAAGGGATGCTTAATCTGCAAATAAAGCTGTTTTGTGGTCTGCATCTCAAATTACATATTTATATCTCCTTTATGTCAACTTTTGTACTTTGCAAGACACCTGCTGGGCTCAAGGAAAAGTTCCAAACTTCTCAACTTAACTTTAAACTTTTAGGGATAAAATCCAATGATACATAGCCACCTATGGTGAGTACACTTTGGTGTGTAATCTGCTAGTTGGTAGATATGTTGGGTGGCCACTAGTGAGCGAGGAGAAATGTATCAATATTTCATAAATACTTG
The DNA here is from genome assembly GCF_016077235.1 of Cyprinodon tularosa. NCBI lineage: Eukaryota > Metazoa > Chordata > Actinopteri > Cyprinodontiformes > Cyprinodontidae > Cyprinodon > Cyprinodon tularosa. The sequence goes on from NW_024038320.1 coordinate 999,700, forward strand.
AATTTTATATATGAATTTTATAACTATGCTTTACTTTTTTGGGCTTCCAAGGTTTACAAATGGATATTCTTCAAAAGAAATTCACAACAACAACAAAAAATGTCTGTGTTTGTTCACACCCATGTGCATACTATGTATTATGATTATTTTTTGCTCTCCCTTCCACAGAGCACGTTTTACCTAATTAACCCTGCATGCACAGTTGCCCTGCTTAGCCTTACCTTACCAGTGGGAGCAGATTAAAGCAAGTTAGTTTTCATAGTGATGGCTTTCTTATTAAAATAAACAGACAATATATTTCATGTAAAAATGAATTAAGAAAGAAAGGTTGCAAAAGGTCACTAAGTATACACAAATGGAGATCCGAGTCATTTCATTTAATTTCAAAGAAAGCTCATTGTTAAGGTGGTTTCTGTTCTAGATTTTACTGCTCATATACTCTTTGTTTTCACTTACAGGTGTTGCAGTTTTTAAGCTGTAGATACTATTCAATAAGTAGATTGCAATACAAATGAAGAAATATAGTATGTGTGAGTGTTGATCTATGTCCTGAGCCCCAGAGGCTCAAACTCACTGAATTGAATATCAAGTTTAGGTCAGTTTCTCACATTTAGAATTGCCTTAGGGTTCTTATTTAGGTCATATTTTATTGTGGTTAGACTGACCTCTCCCTCTCTGTCTTTTCTTTACTCTTTGCGTTGTTATTATGTTTTTCAGTCTCTTGTAAGTTTTGAGTCTTTCTTATATTAATGTGTTCTGTTGTATTCTGTTTGAGTACTACTTATTTTCTGGACTGTGTTTAGTTTCTGTTCTGCCTTATATTCTTTTCAATTCCCTCTGTCCCTTTTTGCTTACTCTTCTCTCACCTGCTAAAGGCCAGAAAACACTGAATCCGATTTTGGGTCCAATCCGACAGAAAATTGTGTTGCATGAGGTTGTGTCGTACGAGGTGGTAGCCTTATTGAAAGTAAATGGGGAGAATACACCCAACACAATTTTGTGTAAGGGGGCTTGCATAGGTCAGACTGGTCTATCTCAGCTAAACTACGAAGCAATTCAGCAGCAATTCGCTGGTTATTGTTAAAAGGTTTGTTAACCACCACAACCAATGCCTGTAGCTGGCTTATCTTCCTGCTAGTATAATGAATAAATTTGTTTAAATTAGTTTTCACTACATCAGTCACTTGTCTGTGCAAAGCATTTTGTCTGCATTTCATATCTTTTCAATTGCATGTGAGTATTTTTTTCCTCAGACCAACCATATATCTCTGAAAAGACAGCCACTTCTTTCCAAAGTCGGGAGGCAGGTGCTGGGCAGTGGCGGTTTCACATTGAAAATTACAGCAGATAAACCTTCCCTGTATATTTTGTAAAATAAATGGTAAAAAAAACATTGTTACACTGCATAAATGTAGTTATTAACTGCATTAAATATGCCCTAAAATGCTCTTGATTTCATGACTATGTTTCACATTAATCAGATGTTGAGCCAGCTCCTAAATGCAATTACTCCTCTAGAGCAGCAGGAGGCTGCCTGTCAGCCTCTATGAGAAATTCCTGTTGAGGTTTGGGAATCATTCTATTAAGGTAAGCAGCAATAAACTACAGCCCTGATTGAATAATGCGCCAAAACAGGTCACTGGCATTGAGGCTAGACCTCTTAGTGGGTCTATGGAGTAGAGGCGGGCTGTGAAGCTGGCTACTTGATACTGATTGGCACAACATACTTAAGGATTGATAGTGGCCAGACAGTCGGGAGGTTTTCCTTTGAGACTCAGAAGAGATAGGACAAATGGATCATTCAGTCAGAACAGTTGTCTTGTGCAGAACTATTGCTGTGGTTTCTGGTTTTTATTACTTCAGAGCCCCCCCCACCCCCCCACCCCCTTTCAGAGAAAAGCTGCCACTAGTGCCAGGCACAGCTGGTTTTGTGCCATTATCCAAAGCCACAACAGCAAATCATCCCCTGATGCTGGCCTTAAACTCATTGGCAGGTAGATTTAATTCCTTGGCAAAACCCAAAGCTTTCAGCCGAATGAATGTTCTGGTAATGAGCTTACACTTGTTTTTCAAAAACAAACTTCAAACTCTAATCGATTTCTTGGAAGTGGTTGCTTTAAGGATGAAAAAAAGCTTTTCTCATACGTTTAGCATTTTTAGATGTTCTTTTTGAATTCATAATCTTCTCATATTACCCTCCATAACTCCCTATTTCTAGGCAGCCTGACAGTTAAAGCTGCATTAGCCCCCATTATCTTGAAATTTGCATCATAACTCTGCCTTAGCTTTTTGTTAGCTTGACCCATATTTGACCTTCTTTGCCCAGACCTAAAAAAGCACCATTTCGTTTCCCCTCAGTGTTTCCCTCACGTGTTTAAAAAAGACCCCTGCCACAGAAAGGTCATGGGCATCACAAAAGGTTTGTTCCCCCTGCTGTTGTGGCTATGTAGTGACATCGGAATCTCATCAGCATGTGTTGATAATGATGTGTTAATGATATTATATCATCTTTGGTTAATACAAAAAAATAAGTAAAATACGCCCTATGTTCAAGTCAGTACAGTACTTATATGAAGTATCATACAAATCTTCTTATTTTCTCACCGCCTTTGCTGACCAATCCATAAATTATCCATTACATAACAGAAGGGAGATTTCAGTCTGAAAAACTCACATGGAAAGAAAGAGACAATTAGAATAATTTTATTGATAAAATTATTTTAAGACTTTGGAGTTCCGACTTTGGCAGCAAACATTAACAATGAATTTTACTTTAATATGCATAAGCAGGTGTATGAGAATGGGGATGTTTCCCCCCAGGCTTGAAAATGGTGGTGGAGTGGAGATACAGGTGCTGGTCATAAAATTAGAATATCATGAAAAAGTAGATTGATTTCAGTAATTCCATTTAAAAAGTGAAACTTGTATATTATATTCATACATTACATACAAACTCATATATTTCAGATGTTTATTTTGTTTAATTTTGATGATTACAAATGACAACAAATGAAAATCTCAAATTCATCATATCAGAAAATTAGAATATTGTGAAAAGGTTCAAAATTGATGGCCCCTGGTGCCACACTCTAATCAGCTAATTAACTCAAACCACCTGCAAAAGCCTTTAAATGGTCTTTCAGTCTAGTTCTATAGGCTACACAATCATGGGGAAGACTGCTGACTTGACAGTTGTCCAAAAGACGACCATCGACACCTTGCACAAGGAGGGCAAGACACAAAAGGTCATCGCTAAAGAGGCTGGCTGTTCACAGAGCTCAGTGTCCAAGCACATTAATAGAGAGGCGAAGGGAAGGAAAAGATGTGGTCGAAAAAAGTGTACAAGCAAGAGAGATAACCGCACCCTGGAGAGGATTGTGAAACAAAACCCCTTCAAAAATGTGGGGGAGATTCACAAAGAGTGGACTGCAGCTGGAGTGAGTGCTTCAAGAACCACCACACACAGACGTATGAAAGACATGGGTTTCTGCTGTCGCATTCCTTGTGTCAAGCCACTCTTGAACCACAGACAGCGTCAGAAGCGTCTTGCCTGGGCTAAAGAGAAACAGGACTGGACTGCTGGTGAGTGGTCCAAAGTCATGTTCTCTGATGAAAGTAAATTTTGCATTTCCTTTGGAAATCAAGGTCCCAGAGTCTGGAGGAAAAGAAGAGAGGCACTTCATCCACGTTGCTTGAAGTCCAGTGTAAAGTTTCCACAGTCAGTGATGGTTTGGGGTGCCATGTCATCTGCTGGTGTTGGTCCATTGTGTTTTCTGAGGTCCAGGGTCAACGCAGCCACATACCAGGAAGTTTTAGAGCACTTCATGCTTCCTGCAGCTGACCAACTTTTTGGAGATGCAGATTTCATTTTCCAACAGGACTTGGCACCTGCACACAGTGCCAAAGCTACCAGTACCTGGTTGAAGGACCATGGTATCCCTGTTCTTAATTGGCCAGCAAACTCTCCTGACCTTAACCCCATAGAAAATCTATGGGGTATTGTGAAGAAGAAGATGCAATACACCAGACCCAACAATTCAGAAGAGCTAAAAGCCACTATTAGAGCAACCTGGGCTATCATAACACCTGAGCAGTGCCACAGACTATTCGACTCCATGCCACGCCGCATTGCTGCAGTAATACAGGCCAAAGGAGGCCCAACTAAATACTGAGTGCTGTACATGCTCATACTTTTCATGTTCATACTTTTCAGTTGGCCAACATTTCTATAAATCCTTTGTTTTTATTGGTCTTCAGTAATATTCTAATTTTCTGATATGATGAATTTGAGATTTTCATTTGTTGTCATTTGTAATCATCAAAATTAAACAAAATAAACATCTGAAATATATGAGTTTGTATGTAATGTATGAATATAATATACAAGTTTCACTTTTTAAATGGAATTACTGAAATCAATCTACTTTTTCATGATATTCTAATTTTATGACCAGCACCTGTAAGTTGGTTCAGTCCATAGACTGCTGGTTGGCGAGACGATCTCCTTGAGCTTAATTGGTGAGATCCAGTAGACCACATGAGCTGATACTAGTGTTTCACTCGGGATCCATAAGATAGATATCCAGCTATGGTGAACGCAGGTTTGCATTGACCTGTCCATGATGAGCACGCATGAAGCAACAGTGGAGAGGAAAAACTCCCCTTTGGGAAGAAACCTCTGGCACAACCAGGCTCAACATGGCGGTCTTCTGCCGGATGTGACAAGGAATGCAGTAAGAGTCCAGGAGAGTTTAAATAGTCTGATAAGGATGAGATTGCAAAAGCACCATGGAGAAGTCAGATGGAACTTAGCTATGATGGTGGAGGTGATGGAGGTAGGTTGAATCAGGATCATCTCAGTGAAAATCAGACATAGTTCAACCACTGCTTGTGCTGGCTGGGCAACCAAGTGGAGTCCTGACCTTTTAAAAGGAACTCTGGATGTGGATTGGGCTTCGTAGAGGTGAGGTTAAAAGCTGATTGGTTTGCGTTAGAGGTAAGTGAGCGATGATGAGGCAGGAAATTTAGTTTCTTAAGTTAAACTTCAGCCTAGGCTTAATTTTTAACCCTAAAATAAGAGGGGGAAATCATCTTAGCTATTTCTACTTAACAACACCTATCCTGGTGTTGGACACTATAAGAAAAACGTTCTTCTCAGGCATTGTGTCAATTACAGGCAATGAGAACCCCCAAGAAAGGCTGCGAGAACAACATTATGTAATTTTTTCTTGCAGCCATCAGAGAGAAAAAAAGAACTCCTCACAGTTTATTTAACAAGCTAATGTCTAATGTGTTTTTGTTATTCTCATCAAATTTCTTTATCCAGTTTTCTTCCCCCACTTCGGTGAACACCAACGTTCACACTGTATTCTGCAAGCTGTCCAAGTCATATGCCTCTTGGAATCAACTATTTTTTGTGTTTTTTCAAAATGGATCTAGAATTTTTTTTTGTTATTTTAATACTAACCTGAGAGGGGCAAAATGGCTTAACTGTGCTAAGCCACTTACTTGTTTACAACCTGCACACTTCCACAATATAATGCTTCTTTGCTATGGTAAATATACGTGAAGGGCTTTATTTGCTAACAAAGTGAGCATAACCAAAGAGTAAAACACAAAAATAACAAATAATATGCCTGCAGGATGCTGTAATCTTTGAAAAAAATTCATATGCAACCAGACTGAGTTGCTATCTTAAATGTAAAGAATATCTTATAACGAATGAATATGACCTTTTAACTTTAGTGTTCCTCCTCGGTCTCTCCTTTGCCTCTGTTTTTGTTCTTTAGAGTATAAACCTTCAGGGACAAAACTGTTCATCTATCATGCATCTCCTTCCATTAATAGGTTCGTCCCATTCCTTTTCGAACAATTTATTATGGTTTATGTATTCATTGTGTTGTGTTGTATTTACACATCTTATATTGTTTTGTTGTTCGAATAAACTAAACTAAACTGAAAAACTGAAGGTTTAGAGCTCATAGTCTCCTTGCTCCTGGGCAGGACACTGACTGAAAGCTTACAAGGCCACAATCTGAGATGGAATGACACAAGAATGTAAAATATATAAACTTAATTAAAAATTTGTGGAGATCATATGAAGATGGACTACCTGCGCCTGGACTGAGAGAGAACTGATTGTGCAACTCTGGCCCACAGCAATCCTCATTTTAAATCTTTAGACATTTCTTAGTTGTTTTAATGTTATAGAGTGTTTTTTATTTTATTTTATTTTTTTTAAACAAACCGGCTATTGCTATTGGCTTTAAGACTGGACTTGTATCTGGTCACCAAAAACTTTACTTTCTGACTTTTTTGTAAATATTATTAGCTGACCTTGATTGTATGCTTTGTAATAGTCTATTTGTATTTGAAGTATCAGTAAAACTGCAGAAAATGATGAAAAGGTTACCAAGGTCACATATAGGTATTGGTGAGATGTTTTTTGTTGCATTAAAAAAATTAAATACAATATGTTTGATTCCCACATCTAATGGTAAAACTTTTAAACTTGGACTTCTGATATAAAGTGTGTAAAAAGTGAAAGCCTTAACTCAATTACCACTTTTTTTCAGTTTTTTTTTAGCGTATAAAAAAACTGTGGGGAAAAAATCATCACACATCTACATCAAGCAAAGCTTTGCCTTTACTTGTGAATCTTCTAAAGTCCAAATTTACTACAACCAATTATCAGCGTTTATAACGTCGAATTTGTGATTTAGGTTAGACCTATTTTTATTGAATTATTATCATTGTGATTATCATTAATACATCTCTTACTGAACATCCACGTGCCACACATAGTAACAGCCTATTTGCAGGTCTTGATACACCCCTAAATGATTTATTGGACAGACCAATAAGTCTCCATTTATTTTGCAATTTCATGAATGGCTAACTCTCTTTCTCTGGGGCATCTCTAAATCAGTAAAAATCTCTTTTTATGTGTGAGAAAGTGCATCTGTGCTTATCAAATACCACACAAACCTCAATTTATATCCGTCTCTCGCATGTTTTCTTTTTATCTGCTTTGGTATAAATAGAGCCAATATTATGTATCCATCATGTATGAGAGTAATTTGTTTTTAATGTATTTGAACAAGTCTGAAGAAAATACTAAAACTAGACCTTGACTGATTTAAAATCTTAGGCAGCAGCAGTTTCTCCTGGAAATCCAAAAGGTATATATTCATTAACTATACAGTACTTGTCCAGTGATGGTTTAGCATGTAGTTTCCCAGAAACTGTGTTTTTTGGCAAACAAAATTTTTGATCCTAAATCATCAAAATTCATATTAATAAACACATTAACTGTTTGATTTTAGTATATTCTGTGGAATGAATCAAATAATAAATTAACCAGCTACTTTTTAGTTTGGCAACACGTTATTACGCCCAGATTGGGCCTGTTTTTGCCTTTAGATTTGATTTAGTTCTTCACAGTTTGTATTTAGAAGGTGTTGGAAACAATCCTCAAAGAGCTGGGTTCATACAGATATGGTAATAATATGCAGTGTTCTGCAGACTTTCATGCTGTGGATCAATGATGCAAATCTCTCATTTCACCACATCCCAAAAATACTGTAATGGACTGAGATTTAGTGAATGTTGAGGTCACAAGTTACACAGTACAGAGCTTATAAAATGATATACAGACTGTGGCGGTAAAACAGTACATCGACAGAGAGGACAAAAGTTTATGAAAATAATTTCCTTAACACTAAAGCAATACCACAACAAGTTACTGACAAAAGTAAGTTTATCTCAAATAAAACACAACCCTATGAACACTGCAGCTAAAAACACCACACTTTGTCCAGGAAACATGATCTGTTGTTCAGTTTTGTAACCTTGTATAAAATGGTCTCACATTCCTTTGCTTAGCTGACATGAGCATCATTTGCTGCTATTTTTTCCTGTTCAAACTCATATGTTTTAGGGTTCAAATAATCTTTCCAGAGATGGAATAAAAATTATCTGTTTTTTAATGCTTTTGCCTTTTAATCATTATTTAATTTCACAGTGATGTTTGTGTGTGATTCTTTGAAAAATGTCAGGCATGGAAAAAGTTAACCTGAGCACCATAAAAAATGAAGGGTTTTATTAAGGAACTTTAGCCCAACTACTAAGCAACACAAGTTCCTTTTTACTGCAGTATATTGCTCTTTTTCCATTGATTTTAAAGGATGGAGCTCAGATATATGAGTGATTAATCAGTCATGTAGAGCATTTTCTTTTGGAATATAGGTATAATTATTGTGCTTTCAGTATTAACTTAAGAGTGGAGATTATTACAAGTAGGGATGTTTTTTTCTTGTGTAAGAAATTACAGCCATTATTTTTGCTCCAAGCATGGTAAGGCCAATAATTCATTATAATCTTATTATTATATTTTACCTAGAACTTTTGCAGTGACACTTCTGATGCAATCTGTCAGGTTATACATAACTTTGGTCTATATTTTACAACCTGTGACTCAGAGAATGTCAGTTGACGTAGTGATTTTATCTGTTACCACGTAACCAAACTTGAATACTGAACACATCATTTATTTGACCAAATAAGAATTACTTTTTTTCCCAAGGGTGAGATGTAACTTCATGTGTAAAATAAACCAAATTTCTTATAATATTAGAAGAAATTATAGAAAATATCCCGAAAAATAAAACTATAACAAGCAAAAACGTTTTTTTTTTTTCCTCCATTCACACTAAAACAAAAACATGCACTCATACCAAAAACAGAAAACTAAATTGTGTCCCAGTATCACAGTTAAAAAAACAAAGAAAGAAAAAAAAGGCATTTTAGCTAAAAGTTCCATTTAAAAATGCTTATTCATGACAGTTATACTATGTAATAGAACAATTCGACCCATTATTGGGTTTCTTATCCAAGTGGAGATGAACACATTGTGAAACTGGGTGTGAAAAGGATGGTAGAAATGGAGGACGTGTTCTCCCACCCTTAGTTCCTGTTACTGTGCCGACAGGTGTTACCACTAGAGTCTCAGTTTCACTTGACAGCATTCAACAAATTCAGCAAATTACTTCACACCATCCCTCACTCCCTATTTCTGTCCATTACAATTCCCAGCACACACACACAGACATACTTGTATACATGCCTGCACACCTGGCTCCCTCACACTGGCATTATACCTTGGCTTGCTTTCACTCGCTGTTTACTTGAGTGGCATGACATTTTTTTTCCACTTTGCAGTCTGAGACACTGACATATGAGTCACATCCAGTTTTTGGTCTCCTGCTCCACATCTATCCAAGGCCTCCGGTCCTCACCAAATGTCTTTTTAATGAAAACTGCTTTGTCTCATTACTCAGTATGTGTATAATGGCTCTGGTATTGCTGCAGGTACCAGGGAGAGGTAGGGATGTCTGGCACAAGCAAACTCAACTGAGAAGCAGAGATAAATAACACAAGCAGGCTTTTGCACACACCCCAAAATCACCTGACTATCCAGCAACCTCAGAAGTGCATGCAATTAGTTTGGCTTTCATACTCCCATGATGATTATGAACTGTATGGGTTTTTAGAGTAAAAATTTCTGAGTTCATTTAATCAACGTGGACTGTAACTTATGAAAAAAGGCAACAGAATAAAATGTTTTTTGAAACATCTTCCATCAGGCTTATAACTGCTGTGATTGCGAGGGGTGCTGGTGCCTATCTCCAACTGTCTATGGGCGAGATGTTGGGTACGCCCTTGACAGGTCTCCAATACATTGCAGGGCAACACAGAGACGAACAGGACAAACAACCATTCACGCATTCCAAAAAAGTAAAAATACAATCCACTGGACTTTGTTTCCAAGTTTGAAGACGTTTCGCTTCCCATCCAGAAAGGTTTTTCAATTCCAATTGTCACGAATAGCATTGAGTTCAAGGTTTTATACAGTAACCCATCAAAGCCTTATTTTTTGGAATGACTACGACCTGGACTGAGAATCTTCACCAGCATAAACCATTTCCGCCAAGCCAGTTAACCTGACATTTGGACTTTAAGAGAAAGCCGGAGTACCCGGAGAGAAGCCACACATGCACAGGGAGAACATGCAAACTCCATGCAGAAAGACTCAAACCCTGAACCTACCTGCTTTAAGGCAGCAATGCTACCCAGTGCTCCACCGAGCAGCCCCTATATTAACCACAATCATACTTTGAAAGTAGAATCTAATTCAGTTTCCGAAGTGTGGACACCACAGACTGATTGCTCTGTTCATGTAAATCAAGGTACAAAATCACAGCCAATCCCTTCCAACAATTTTTACACAAGAGTTAATAACTAAGCAATTAAAGAGAGGGTTTTTCTTCTTTGCCTGTCACCGTCTTTAAACGTTTCTTTTTAAACATTGTCTTTCCAAACCTGTCCCTCTCTGATTGTTTCCCTTTTCACTCTGGGTGGAGGCTTTGGCTCTGATCCTGATCCCACATGCAAAAGGAGGCTGTATAATCAGCTTCTCCTCTCATCCATTACGGATCAGGCCTCATCGGAATTCCCACATGATCCCAGGCCTTTAGAAAATGAAATATCACCATTCAAACCTTGTGTGCTTAAACAAATTTTCCTAATCTTTGACTTTGCACTTTCAGCACCAATTGGTTTCTCCACTAACCAGCCAGAATATTCATGTAAAGTAAAACTATATATAACTGGGTTTTTCAGTTAGTAATTATGATTAACTACATGTTATTCAAATGATATGCAGGAATTTAGTTATGGTGGGTGTAAATTGCATCAATAAAACAGTGAGATAGGTGGATATTGAGGAAATAGCTACCATGAACTATCCTCCTCCCTGTACAGAAAAAATAAACACAAATAACAGGAGCATTTATATATATGGCGTGCTATTCATTAAGTGGAAGCCTGTCTGTTGCTGATCTATGTTGAAAGAAAAAGATCCAGAACTCACAAACAAGATAATAAATAAGCAGTTGTTGTGGTCATTAGAAATTGTTGCAAGATGTGAACCTTTGTCTTTAACAGGGAGACTGTTTGTGTTCAAGAAGACACCAGGCAAACTAGTCCAGTCTGGCAAATATAGGGAAAAGCTATTACCATGAAAGATAGTGCCACAGAAAACCTTATGTTGTCTGAACTGAGCACCAAACTCCACTGTTACTGATATTAAATGTTCTACTTTCTTAAAAATGCACAGATGAGATTATTTTTGCTAGGCTTAGAAGAAGCGCTGATCGCCTAAAAAAGATGGCATTATAAGCATGACAACAGAATGCAGCAGTAACTTAATTTGTCACTCCAGATTAGACAACTCATCATGCTGTTCTGTGTCTAATTCCCTCAATTGAGGGATATACTCCATCCTATTCTCCACATGAGAAAAATTAATTCTAATAATAAAAATATGATAATAGAATAAGAGATTTGATACTTAAACAATACATCTAACTTTAGTAGACTATCATAGAGGTCCTGAAGTCTTAAAAGCCATTAAGAAATAATTATAAATATTGCAATGATTTGCATGTTTATTGGGTGTGATTCTTAACTTGCTGGTAGATAAAAAGTAATGGGATCACCTGTTAAAATAGACTTTACATTCTAACAGATTATCTGCAACAAAACTTAATGGGAATTCATCCATTATTTAGTCCAGGTTCACAGCTGTGGAATGAGAAAACACTGCCAGCTCAAAAATTGCTTTGCTCGCATCATTAAAACATCTGCAATGTATTCATTGCCTTCTTCGAAGGCTTTGCTCTAGCCTTTAGAGATGTTATATGTGATACATTGTTACGGTCAAAATAAACACAATTGGAATAGTTTCACTTTTCTTCCTAGAGGCTGATGGAAGCAGAGATTCTGTTCCTTTATCTGGATTCTTCCATGTTATTTTTTTTCTGTTCTTTCACCCTTGATAAAACACATTTCTTTTTTCTTCACTTTGCTCTGGCTTAGTGTTCACATTTCAAATTATTTTTTTTTAGGTTCTGATATGTTGTGAGTTATATCTGTGTTCGAAATGCTGTCACAATGTGATTCACTGAATTGTCAGTTGTCAGTCTTTACATAAAAACTAAAATAGAGAATGTCATAAAAACACAAGTGGTCATTGTTTTAAGCATTCCTTGTTGTTTCTCTACAGGATAAGTTCTACAATCATGTGCATTAGTTGTGCATAAGCATAAACCCTAAAACTGGATTTTTTTTTTTTTAGGTTCCACCTAAGTATAGAATTAAACTTTTTTGTGATTCCACTGTCACAAGTACAGAGCAATGAAATTAATTGTCTGCATTTAACCCATCCCCTTGGGGAGCAGTAGACTGCCATTATGCGGCGCCCAGGATTCAAAGCTCTATGCCCTAACCACTAGGCCGGCCATCCCACCACTAAGTATCTACTCTAGTTCAGATTAATAGGAATTTATTTTTTTATCATAAGCACAATAATTAATATGAAAAGCCCTTATTTTAGGAAAATAAAATATTCCTTCTTCTGTCATTGATAAAAAAGGCTAAACAAGACAGTGAGAGACTGAAATTATACAATTTGGAGAAGGTCAAGGTAAGGAACACTACTATATTACTGCTATATATCAACATGAGGGTGGTGGTTGGTTGAGGACCCAAATGCAGAGATGACGGATGCAGAGATGACTTCTTGTAGGTTTAATGAAGTAAACGGCAACAGAAACAAAATCCAGGAACCTAACCCCAAAAAAACAGGAGACATCAAGAGAAAACACGCATGGGGAGCCAAGTATCAACAAGGAAACAGCACTGAAGAACTGCACGGGGAGATTTTGTATATAGGAGACAGAACAAATTCTGCGGTAATCAGCTGATATGGAGCAGGTGTGGACAGAAGTGACTTGAATGGAGCTAGGGGAACGAGACCGGCACAACTGGGGCAAAAAAGAGTAACTTAAGACTTCTTAAATATAACACACAATGGAAAATAAACCAAAGACAAAACAGACTTACTTAGATATCTGAAAACTAAAAACTCAAAGTCCAAAAGGGGAGAACAATGGCACTGTATGTCTATAAGGCGTTACAGATACACATTGTTTCTCTGATTTTTGGTGGTATAAGAGTAAACCTCAGCTCCTTGCCCTCAAAATTCATTGCTTTGCTCTTGTAAATTCTCTTGCTGAGCTCTAACTGGAATTCTCCATCCCATCCACCCCACCCATCCCATCAATGATTAACTTTCCCACCCTTGGTAAGAATTTAACAACATTGCAACAAAAACATTGCATATTATGTTCTTGCATTCTGACTAGGATGATATAATAAGTAGAATTTTTCCAATTTGTAAGATAGGCAACTCTGTTGGTTTGACAATGAGTGTGCCTTGGTTGGCTTTATTTTATTCCCACTACAGATAGATTGATTTAATCACATTGCTTTTGCTGCAAAGGGGGGAAAAAAAGGCATCTAGCCTTTTGAATAATTAAGTAGAAGGTTTTGATATTGCAGCCAGAGTGCTGGTGCATTTGATGAAAGGCCAGCTCCAGCATGGATATCACAGAAATCAAAGCACACTTTGACACACCGAGGCATAACAGAAGTCTGTGATATAGTTAACAGAGAAGGCTTGAACCCCTTTCAGTTAGGCACCCAGTCACTTGGGACACACTCTCTTTACCAGCATAGACAAAATGATACTTGATCAGTCGTTTTATACCTCTCTAAACACATTTAAGTTAACTGATGGAAAGATTGGGCTTTCCACACAGAACTTTCTAATAGTAAACACTCAGTTGTTATACAAAAATAACCCTTAAAAGACCTATTCACTTCACAAGCCTTCAATCTGTTGTTTTAAATGCAGCTGTATTAAGGATTCTCAACACAGAGTGACACAATTGTCTATATGCAAGTTCACAGCATGAAATCAAACCTGCCCTTCCCTTCTAATGCAGCGTGTGCTCAGTTAAATCTGAGGTGTTACTGTCTGTTGTGCAGGTGAGAAGAGATCAGACAAGTCAATATCTTTCCTCTTGGCGCTTTGAGAAAAAATCTACAAGAAAATCGATTACTCCTTTCCATCGTCTGTGCTCTTGTTTCTTTGTTTTGATCCTTAAAAATGTCTATCCTTAATTCTATAAAGGTTGTTATGTTAGTTATAGAAGAGATTTGTTTTGAGGTGACAACACAGAAATTCTTAAGTCACACAGCTTTAGGGATCATTTTTGCAAAGTTCTTTTTTTCTCAGAGATAAATCCACACAGCTATTATTCTGCTCCTTTAAAAAGAATGTAACATTGCTTTGGGTTGTTCCAAAAGTGTATTGCAAAATCATTTTTTTTTTCATAGGTATTTGAACACTACTTTTTTTCTGTTCACCTTACAGTGATGCTTTTAAGTTAAATCTAATTTTGTCTTTTTATATTTCAAAAAATTACTATAGAATACATTATCAAATTTTTCATTTAAAACATGAAAGTTTTATTGCTTGCAGAATTTCAGTAGATCAGCTTCTACACTCAGAAAAAAAGAAAAAAACTTTTTAATTTAATCATGAGGGCTGAGAAAAATCTCCTAACAGAAGATTTTTTGAGAGTAATGAGCTAGAGAATTTGTTGCTTTGGAAAAAAATCTAACTAAAACATGAACGACTGTGGACCCATAAGGCAAAGTGAAGTACATATATGGGGAAAACGTTTCAAACTATGACAGAAGATGACTCCAAGCTAAAACTAGTTTCATCACAAGTGCAATGCCACCAAAATTAATTAGGACACATGGAAAAGATGTGAGAAAATGCCTTAAAATAAGATCTTACTTCGTACATTCTAGGAATTCCAATAAATCATTTTAGTACCTTTCTTTAGAGGTTAAATAAATCACACATAAAAAATACTGTTTTTAACAAGCTCACTGCAGGCACAGTTGTTGATCCATTCTTAGTATAGAATGGTATAGAAAAGTTTCCCAGCATGAACTATGTGCCCACCATTTTTGCTGGTTTCTGCTCATAACTTCCTGGAGCATCTTGCAGAGTCTGCTCATTTCCAGTTGTGGCTGAATTCAACAACTTTGTATTGGGTTAAATAAGGTCAACAAAGAGTCATGTCATCTCCACCCCAATGAGCTGCCCTCTACCCCACATTTCAAACTCAGTGAAAATAGTGAGGCTAGCCTCGTGCATGTGCTATAGCAGAGTCTATCCTGCAGCAACCGGTCATTGCAGAATGAAGGAAATTATCCACATCCACTTAGTTTTAAAGGTAACCCATACTCATGATGTGCTTTGTGGGCCGACATTTCCGAGTCATGTAACCTATGTAGTGCCTGTGGTCGGAGTGGATCTCAGAATATCTGGCAGTACATATGTGACCAAAATTGTTGGTACCACCCATTTAATAAAAAAATTTATAAATATTGCAACAGTCATAGAAATTCCTTTAACCTGACAAAAAAATTAATGATTTAAAATGATATTGAAAAACAAAACACTCTGATATTTCTATTCAACCACATCTTAATAAAATTATCTAAAAAAAACACCTTGACAAAAATTATGCCATCCTTATAAATGAATATAATTTGATTAAAAAGGAAAAATTTTAAATCTAGGTTTGTCCACTGATTGGCATAGATCTTGTAATCAGTCAGTGGGTCTATGTATATATATATTGCTAGAGGTAGTCACTGTGCTGTTTAGTTACATGGTGTTTCAACATGGCTAAGAGGAAGCTGAGGAAAGTCTTTTCTCATGAGATTAGAAAGAAAATCATATACAAGCCTGTTAAACGTAAAAGCTATAAGATCATCTTCAAGCAGCTCGATGTTCTTGTGTCCACAATTGCACAATTGCACATATTATTCAGAAATTAAAAATTATTTAAAAAAAAAAACGCCAGCTTAGAATTAGCCAAAGTACGTTCTGACAAGCCCAAGGGAGAATGTCCTATAGACAGAGGATACAAAAGTGAAAACTTTTTGTTCATCAGCTCTATGTTTACAGGCAAAAATATGAGCATATAAAAAAAGGAACACTTTCTCTACGATAAATCATGGTGTTGTTCTGGGGTTGCTTTGCTTTCTTGGACACAAGCTGTGTTGAGTTTAGGCTAAAATGAAATCTTAAGACTATCAAGGGGTTTTAGAGAAAAATGTGCTGCTCAGCGTCAGACAGCAGGGTCTCAGTCGCAAGTCATTCTTTGGAAGGAGCTGGAAAACGGCTCCCTTCAAACCTGATACCTGAAATACCTGGGGTATTTCTTTCATTAAAAGTGCAAATGACAGGAATGAAAGGCTACAATGTGTGTGTCTATGTTTTATACGTGTGTATGTGTATATATATATATATATATATATATATATATATATATATATATATATATATATATATATATATATATATATATATATATATATATATATATATATATATACATAACAATGTAAATATTATTGTCAAATGTAGTCTTGCATTGACAGTAGAGCCATGCATATAAAGATCTTTTTTTAACAAAGGATATCTTCTCCACTGAATAAAATAATTCTAAGGTTGTTTTTCTTAAACATCTTTGCCAGAGGTTACAATACATATCGATTAAAATGTGTTTTGTAGTTCAAAATATCACCACAGCCAGCCCTTTCAACCACTTGATTATTACCAGTAGTGTAGAGATCAAGCACTAAAGTATTTCTTTGACAAAGCTATCCTCAAATCTCTCTTGCATCACTTCTTTTCCTTTGGTGAATCTACCTCTCGGGAATTCAAGCACCAGGTGCCTTTACCTGTTTATTCCTTTCTGGGCACATTTTGTGCACCCTCCAGCATGCAACTCCAACGCCAGGTAACAATCTGTCACAAGAAGCCAACAGAACTTTGTTTCTATTGTTTCTCAGTCACTAACGTCAGCCCTGGGGGACCCTCAGCCCTGTTGTTGACTGCTCTGACTGGCCCGCTAGACTGTGTGATCTTCCCCGCTGGCGGTACTTACCTCAGATCTCCAGAACTGACAGGATGTGATAAAAATGTCCCATAATACATCACCACCCAAAGCAATGAGTTAAAGGTGCATTGAGTCTTGAGAAAGCACAGCGCTTTGCCCTCCTGCTCGTTTCTATCTCTTTTCTTTTTTTTTTTTCATCTGATGTATTCTTCTGTTTAATAGGAACAGACAAAGGAAAGAGATGACTCTGGTAACTGGAAAATCTGAAACTCCTTTAAAGCAAGTGTGCCCAGGCCCGCAAGCGGAGATATTTCACCTGAGGCAGAGTACTTTATACTTTGTACTTATTTTTTTCCTCTTGGATGTCTATTTTAGTACTGAATGCATATGAAAGGAAAATGAGGTATTTCCTGTAATTAGAAACTCTAGGTGATAGAGAATATGATCTTTTTGTTCTTTTCCTAATTAGGCCGCATGTACATAGGAATTCGCATTCTGTTCCTACCTGTGTATAAGTTCGGGACACCCTTAAGGGGTTGACCCACTAAAAAGTTCCAGAATTAGCAATTCCATTTCTGCACGCAGGAACTGTGTGGGTGAGTAAAAATGGAATGCATCGATTTCAAAGTGAGAAGTGGGTGTTTGTTGTGATGCAAAAAGTCATGGCAATGATTGTAAAATAACATAGAAAATATCAGTTCTCCATGTGGCAGTCATTATGTTTTCAGAGGAAAAGGGTAACATACACAAATGCTCCTCCTCCACAAGCCTGGTTTTCATCCAGCGCCCATCAACAGACAGTGAGTCTTTCAAGAGTTCTGACAGGTATGTCCATGTGTTAATGTGAGACAGATGCCAAACTAAACCATATAGTTCTACGAAGGTAGTGATAGAGAGATCACATTTCTAAAATAGACAAGAGGAACTGCAGTTTCCAAGCACTGAGATATTTCAGAATACTATGTGTTTTGTAAGCCTTTTGACAAATGCTGTAATTTAACTTGAGTTTTTCAAAGTTCCTCTTTTGCTCAAACAGGTGATTTCAGTTTCTCTTTTAGCAGGACATTTGACTGCTGCAGACAAAGTAGCAAATTTTAATTTTCCAAATTGGTTTTAAGCATATTAATATATAAAATAATAAAATATCCAGCCTTATGTACCCACCAAGCAACATTGTCAGATAGGGGACACTGTTTGTTGCTCAGATATCTCTTTTACCATTTTCAGTTTTGCGTACATTTGAATAAGTTGTATTTGTCTTAGTGATGCAGTTTGTAGCACTGCTGCAGCAAGAAGGTTCCGGTTTTGATTCTGCATGGAGTTTGCATGTTCTTCCTGAGCATGCGTAGGTTCTCTCCGGGTACTACAGCTTCCTCACACAGTCCAAAAACATGACTGTTAGGTTAATTGGCTTCTCTAAATTCTCCTTAGGTGTAAGTGTGTGTGAATGGTTGTTTTTCTTGTTTGTCTCTGTCTTGCTCTCCGATGGACTGGTGACCTGTCCAGGGTGTACCCCGCCTCTCGCCCATAGACAGCTGGAGATAGGAACCAGCACCCTGATTGGGACAAGCATGACGGAAAATAAATAGATGTATTTATATACAGTTTCTTGGAATTAGAATAGAAAATATTTTATACTACCCTGAATATTTTGTTAACTTTGTGTCATGAGCTTAAAGGTGTAGTGGCCTGTCTTCTCTCAGTTTCATATTCCAGAAGGATCGTTTTATCTATGTGTTGGTTGTTCCACATGCCAATCTTTTTGACACTTTAATCTAATGCCACTATGCGAGCTCACTCCTTCCTACTTTACTCTTCCTATGCAAGTTCACCTCTAGTGTCAATATATCCAGATAGCTTCTGTTTCAGCCTTGAGCTTGGCTCCACTGCTCTCACCAATACAAATGGCTAAGTTACATGAGACAAACTGCCTTACAAATTGATCAGAGGAAGAGCTGTTGCTCTTCCACTTCTCAGGAAGTGGAAGAGCAATTGCAATTGTGCATGTGCAATTATTTGAAAAGTGAAATATATTTTATTTTTACCTATATTTTTGGAAAAAAATGCCACTATAATTTTAAGTATCCTTATTCAATAAAAACAATCAATTACATTTAGTTTATAATATGTTCACATGCACGGACTATCTCTGTTTTTATACCAGTGGCTCCCCTGTGGCCACAATGAGCACAGATATTTTTGAGTGCAAATTTACACCTGACTTTCAAAGCTTTTAAAGCTGTACCTACAATCTATTTTAGGTTTGACAAATGGTTTTGCGGATAGTAAATACTTACTTTGGTATATGCTCCATATAGTGTTTTGCCAGATCTGCCGTTAGAGTATAATCTACATATTCAGGAATTCACAAATGCAAAACAAATTGCACGTACTTTAAAGCTTAGGTGTACTTAAACAAGCAAGTTTGAAGATGTTTTAATGCACGCAAACCTTATAAATATTAGACCTTTTGTGTCTTAAAGGAGGTTAATGCCATATATGATGTTTAAGCTTTATTTACAGACCTCAAGGTCCAATGTCATGCAACTGTCAGATGTGCCTCCACATCCATACATCTGAATCCAAGTGCTGCAATTCTTCTTCAGTGAGATGTTAAGAGTCCTGCCAATTATCTGATTTTCTGACTTAGGAGTGTTGAACCAGACATGTCTTAAAGGTCCAGGGATCTGATTTATCAAGTTTGCATACAAACAAATCACTGCCTGAAACTTGCATATGCTACTGCGTGGAAACATCTGGTTGCAGGCCACCTCTGAGCCATGTTTATGCACATTTTGGATGATAGAGGAAATCACTGAAACAGACTGAAGTGAAGAATTGAGAAGAATTGATTAAGTCCTCTCAGGCGTTCAATTTCACTTCATATAAAACATTATTACAGTCTAATTTGTGCTCGCACTGGTGAACCATGACTTACATGAGGACCTTTCAAATAAATAAATAAAAAATCCTAAGAGCAGCTCAGATCCTTAATTGAGTTCCACAAAATATTTAAATGTTTTCTCACCATCACATCCCTCTCCCTGATGATCAACGGGGAGAGTTGTATCACTGAACACATACATTTTACAAGGTGTGAGACATTCACACTGATTGCTGTAAACATTTTAATTCCGCTGTGACACCCGTAGGTAATTTTTCATGATGGATGGTGTTCTGCTAAAGGATTAAAAAAAAAGAATTAGGTGAGAAAGAGTTTCCGGCGATCACCAAGATGTCCTGTCCAAGATGATGACTGGTCTATCAGCCCATTAGTCTCCCTGGAGCTTTGTTTTTGGATCTATGTGCTGAATGGAGTTTGAGAGTTTTTAAACCAGAGGTTAGAGTGCACACCTCCAATGTACAAAAAAAACAGAAGGCTAGATGGTTGCATGGCACCCAAGAAATACAGATAAACATTGATAATATGCATTTTATTACATATATAAGATTTCATGCATATTTGAAATATATAGTTATATCAATTATTTATTTAAAGTGGGCAAAAAAAAATGAATACCATCTCATGTCTTAGTTTTTTCCTCAGTTAAACCCACAAATCTTTAGAGAAATTAGGAAACATCCACTGCATGAAAAGTGAGATTTTCGTCCCCGTAAACCCCCGTAAACTCCCGCAGATCTGCCTGATTTTCGTCAGTTTCCGACAATTTGCAACCCGTGCTTGTCCGCGTTTGTCGTGCCACAAATTGTCGGAAACGTACCGTGACGTATGTGGAGAGCGATCAGCTGTACTAATGGCCCTAATTAGCATATGAATACAGCAAACCCGCG
This sequence comes from Cyprinodon tularosa, assembly GCF_016077235.1. Taxonomy (NCBI): domain Eukaryota; kingdom Metazoa; phylum Chordata; class Actinopteri; order Cyprinodontiformes; family Cyprinodontidae; genus Cyprinodon; species Cyprinodon tularosa. The sequence continues at coordinate 1,020,384 of NW_024038320.1, forward strand.
CGGCTGGCCAAGTCTGGCTTGAATAACCTTCTCAGTATTGGCTGAAACCACTATTCTCAAACAAGTAAAATCGCTCGTGATTGGCAGCAAAACCACACGTGGCCACGCCAGGCTTTAATTTTCTTACTGAGTATTGGACGGAACCACTTCTTTTTAAACAAGTAAAGTCGCTCGTGATTGGTTGGCATATATATATATTTACATATAAATTTACATATATATATATTTATTCATATATATATATATATATATATTTATTCATTCATATATTTATTCATTCATATATTTATTCATTCATATATTTATTCATTCATATGGTGTGTATTTATGTTATCCTACACTACTACACAATTATTATGCTACCATCAAGGACATGAATGAATTTATACAGGAAATGAAGATTTGCCAGGAAGCTGTTTATGCAAAGAAAGAGCTTTATTGAAACACAACTATATACAACGCGTATCCAAACACATGCGTTTCTAAAAATTAAAACTCCGTGAACGGTCCGTTTGCTTCCTCGGGGTTGGAGGTAACTGGCAGCATTCCCTCCGAGGCAGGTCCGATGTGCAGACGCCTAGTGTGCGTGGCCCTGTACTTCGCCATCGCTTCTAACCGGGACTGCAGCTTAACACAGAGTTCAGTGAGATCCGGCCTACGAAAAAGCGGCGACCGTACAATCCATCCAGAGACACCGCCGAGGAAGGCGGACTTCCAGAGTTCCACTTCCTCATCTGCTAGCACACTCTGCCTCGCTTTCAGCAGCTGAAAAAAAAAACAATGAATCAGCGCACTGCGTATGGACACAACACATCTATTAATGCACCTGAAAAATAGTCACCAAATAAAGTCTTACCCTCTTTCTTCTGGCCCGACTCCGAGCAGATAGCCTCCGCACGCAGCGTGTGGCTGGCTGCGTATATCTGAAGCTCCTGCGTACCGTCTGAAAATACGTCTTACAGGCAGCTGGAAAACAATTAAATGAGAGTGGTATAAATAAAAAATCAAACGCAAGTCACAGTAACAAGGAAGGAGAAAACATTAAAACAAGTCACTTACACACAATGTCGTCTTTATCAACATCGTGCAAATCTGGACTTGCCGAGATGGGAGGTCTGTGAAAACAAAATGTAAAAGCCGTTCTGGGTTTCTTGGAGATCGTAGGGAGCATGCGCGAGATGAACCAGGGTGTCCGCGGATCAATAAAAATAATTAAAAAATCATTCTTTTTTTTTTTTTTTTATCAAGGCCTTAATTGGCACTAAAATTATTTAAATATGTTTATCGAAGTATTTATAATTCTTTAATAAAAAATGCTTATAAAAACAATTTCGTCAGATATATTATATCGCTCCAGGCGGAGAAAAAGCTAGAGGATATATATATACGTATATATGTGTGTGTGTGTGTTTACATACATACAGAAGTCATGGAACTCTGCTTGCAGCTCCTTCGTATTTCATGTACACTAATAACTTGTGTACATGGTTCTTGATGATGGCATTAAAATCATTTCAAATAGAATTAAAATAGCATTAAATTAGAGTCACTCATTCCTGTATGAACCCTGTGAGTGCTTAATTTAATATGACATATTAAAAAAATCCCACCATCATCCAGCATATGTTCAGTTTCTGCCCAAATATATATGTAGATTTTTGTAACGGGGATAAGGATAATTCAAAACTGCTTTTTTTTTCATGAACTTGTTCACTACTTCCAAACTCAGCATCTCTTTTCATTCCTGTAATAAGAAGTTTCTTTTGAATGGATTTGATTAAAGTTTAAGTCCCTCGGTATAAAATAAATATTTTGATGGAGATGAGAAATCTGCTTCCTCATTGGTGAATAACCAATAGTTTGGATCCAATCATTTAAATAAACGGTGTTAGTTTTTTTATATATATATATATATATATATATATATATATATATATATATATATATATAAGAATTGTGCTATAATTTCTAGTCACCGATCTGTTGCTGCTATATTTTAATTTGACGAACCGGAATTTGTCGATGTTCTTTTTCCTGTTTGGTGCGATTGCAATTGCGGATCTTGACCTGGCCGGACCTTATGACCACAGTGTACCAATCTTCTCATGGCTACTTCCAACAGGATAATGCGCCATGTTATAAAGTAAATCATCTCAGACTCATTTCTTGAAACTTTTCCACTTAAGTAATTGTGAATTGAGCATATTGACAGACAACATTTTATTTTTTATCTTAAATGCAATTTTTTTTTTTATAATTACTGCTCTAAATGTATTGCTCTGTCAGCTAAAGATCTGTTTTGGTCTCTATACTTTAATTAAATAAATAAATTCAAGCTAAAATGTAAGAGGCTATACTAAGCCTGATCTCTTTGTATCAGAGAATTTCTTACCCAGAAAGATGTCACTTGGGGTAAAACCCCCCCTGCAACCCTGGTTTGCATTTGTATAGCTCACAGCATGTTCATTTACATGTTAAAGCCTCCCCTAGAATTCCATGGGGGGGAGGCATGGGGGGAACACTGCCTAAGAGAGTCCACGTCAATTTCTGACAATTTACGGGAGTTTTCGGCGAAGCCTGCAAATTGTCGTAAACTGCCGCTAACCTGAAGTTCCACGACAATCTACAGTGCCGCATATTGACGAAAATCCCACTTTTCATGCAGTGATCCAAACACAATAAGCTAAAGTACGCAACCATTTCTTGCCCATGTTAAATCTTATATATAGCTTGGGGAGCCTTTATTTTATCACTTAATTAAAGCGGCTAACCACTCTATGGTTAACAGCTGTAATTTCTGCTGGTAATTTGCTATGGTAATGGCCGCCTGCCATTAACTTGCAAATTCCCCAACATAAGCATAAAAAATAAATAATTGACCCGGCCCAAAGCCATTTTTAGGATAAAAATAATTCTGTGAAGTTATTATTAAGCTGAGATATTAAAACTATTGCTAAGTGCAATTTATGATATAATTATTCCAAATATCAGATGTTGTTACCATTTACAATATTTCCCTTTATTTGTCATAAAAAATACTTTATCTACCAAACATACTTATTCCCCTCTTCACCTCTACCTCACTCAGTATTACATCTATTTCAGCTTAAATTAAACTGTGGTCTTTGTGCTCTTTCTTCTGGTTGCCATCGGTAACCATAAAAATAACACTTATCTTCTGGATCATTTAAATAAAAAATTACATTTATGTGGTACTTACGTTGGATAATTTATGGCTGAACATGGGTGTGTAGAGGGACATACATGAGGTGGAGCCTTGTACATAAACTTGTCAGAACAGGTGGGATTTATCAAGGAAATTGTCTTGTTTTTCTTTATTTGCATGTGCAATCTGAAATATATTTCACATACAGTGTATGCAATTTTTCACACATATTCTATATGCAATCTTAGATAAAGAGACCTCAGGACTCTAGGACCCAGCTTTCACATCTAAGTTTGATTGAACTCTCACTGTTGCTTAGCTAAGGCAATGTGAGTCTAAAATCACTGCTCTGAGTGAAAGACATAATTTCTTCTCTTTCTACCTGAGCTTTTCTGTGTCTTTTTCTTTAGCTTATATGTCAAGGGGAGCCCTCTCTACTGCCCTTATAACTTCAAGAATGAAAGGGTTTCTAAGGGAAGTCAGGAAGCCTGCATGAAATTCTGTCAACAGAGAGAGTACCTCAGTACCTCTCACAGAGCTATATTTGAAGGAAAAAGTTCCTAAAATCAAAAACATTAAATCATTTAGGTGATGTTCACTACGGAATATTGTTAAGAGAGCACTCAAAGTTATTCTTCCAGTCTGTGGTTTAGGGTTGACTGATAATCTGTCTATTTTGTAAATTTGAGAATGGCCATTCACTCTAACAGCCATAAAGTAATGAGGTTGTGAGCTGTAAACAGACATTCAGCTGTTAGCCATTTTTTGCAGCCTGGAATCAACAAACCCTCACCTGTTTCTGTTTTCTGTGATGCTTTATGCACAGGCACTATGCTTCTTCTGCCGCATTTTAAGGGAAACTCAACAACTCTGCAAATCAGACTGCTTATATTCTGAATAATCTGCTGCAAGAATATCTAGTAGGTTTTAGAATCTGCAAAACAATGTTTTCTGTAGGAATGTATGAGAGTAAGAAAATCTTAAAGGATCAGCCTTACCTGTTTCCCTAGTTGGAATTGGTAGAAACATTTAGCATGGTTTTGAAAAATATTTAAAACGTGTTCCTGTACAAAAAAAAAGAACTTGCCCTGCCTTTTAGTTTAATAACTGCTTGAAAATTTAGATATCCTTGCAACATCTGCAGCCTAAGATTCAGCCACCAGTGCATCTTTGTGCCTTCCCTCCACAGTCCATATTTTCAATAAATGTCATACACTTTTACATCTTTATTATCTGGAAATGTGCATTTGCACAAAACAGGTGACATCCAGCCTATTTGCTCCCTAATCATCGTTCCTCTCTTTCCTGCAAGTGAGATGGTTTCAAGGAAAAGTCCGGTCAGCAAGGAATGATCAATGAATCAATATCTATAAAAAAAACTAATATGTTTGTGGTTATTTAATGAATTAAGCATTAATTAGTAAAAATAATTAAAACTAGAAAAAGCTGTTTCGGAGAAACATCAAAGTGGGAATGCTTTTGCTGAATGAAAAAAGCTGAAATTACCTGAAGAACATATGAAAATGTGATAGGAAGTCATCAGAAACTTCAAACTGCAGAAAACAATTGAATCATCTGAAGATTTTGTAGGGTAGAATCATTTGGCAGTAAAATGGCAGAAACAAACTCATCTTAAAAGCTGCACAGCCAAACCATACATGATATAAAAAAATGTCTTGAATGTGGGCACTAGAAGGGTCTTAATATAATGTCTCCCATGTTTCTAGAAAAATGTATAAAGAAATTTGGAAGGGGGGTTTACCTACTTTCCAGAAACATGTCAGGCGTGTTATGAATTAGCAGCAAACAGAAAAGCTTAATTCCTGTCCAGAAACAGAGCAGAATGAAGCCAAAGTTCACAACATAGGCTGAAAAGTATGAAATTAGCTGAAGTAGAAAAGAAATTACAAAGAAAAACTTTAATCTTATCTGGTTGAAGAAAAAATTAGTAGCTTAAGGATGGGAAGTAAAATGTTGAGGACGATGGTATTGAATAAGTATTAACATTTTGAAATCATATGTGGAAATGTCAAGACTTGGCAAAACAATTGGAAAATTATTTAAAATGTGTCGGTTGATCAGCATAAAGAAAACAGTGTCATCCTTAGAGGATTGAAAATATACAAACCTATGTGCAAGACTGACCATGAGAAGCAGAGGAAGGACAGAGAGAGAAGCTTATAGAAAGAGAGCTAATACCACTTAAGGAGCTGAATTTATAAAAAAAAAACTAACCTGCATGATACGAGCCGCTGTGGTGATGAAAGCACCGTTGGCAGGCTTAGGCTGCATGTTACGAGGTTAGCAGATGCTTTATTACAGTGTAAATCTTAGAGCCTTATTAAGAAATGTAAACGGAGGTGTGTGGTCAACAGGCCTTGGTAGTGTAATTTGAAGAAATTGGTTGACTTTGGGTCATAGCTACAAGCCATACTGCACAATGAATGAGTGTGCGTAAGAAAGAGGCTTTTATTTTGTAGAGTCCCTTTAGTCTTATTTTGAAAGTCTATCATGGATGTGTGTCAAGGGAAGGGTCATGCCCAGCAGTTATATAGAATCCATTTCTAAATATGAAATCACTGGTTTTCCATGTCATTGGGTGAATAGATGCTGTATTAGAGCGTAAATGGGAGACTTTTATTGTGAAATTCGCTCTGGGGTATGTTTTGAAAAGGTCCCTAGAGTCTAATAAAAACAAACTGGTAGAGTTTGGGTCATAATGCTGATCCATTTGCATCAATTAATACGCGTGTATAATATAGAGGCTTTTATTTTGTAGGGTCACTGGAGTCTTATTTTGAAAGTCTAGCAGTAGTGTGTTGAGAAAAGGGTCAGACCCAGCAGTGATACTTGATGACTTTCCAATCATTAAATCATTCTTTCCCCTGTTATTAGGGCAGTAGATGAAGTGGCAATGGGAGGCTTTTATTTTGAAATTTGCTGTGGGGTGTGTTTTGAAAAACCCCTAGAGTCTCATTTTTAAAAAAAAGTGGTTGAGTTTGGGTCATAATGTTGAGCCATATGCTGGGAAAAAAATATGAGTTTAATGTAGGAGCTTTTATTTTGAAGGGTCCCCAGAGTCTTATTTTGAAAGTCTATCAGGGTTGCGTGTGAAGGGAAGGGTCATGGCCAGTAGTCATATTGTATCCACTTCCTAATGTTAAATCAGTGTTGTCTCCCTCCATTAGATTAAAATGTGCTGTTTAAAGTGGTGGAGGTAAAATCTCTTTGAAGCACGGTTACCTTGACGACGCTTAACGAGCCTGTCAGTGACAGAGAGACATGCGCTTCACTTTCGTTCCTTTCCTCTCAGGCTTTTTTGAATGGGAATAGCAGCTCCGAACAAACGAGTGCTGAAGACAAACCGTAAATGGTATCTAAAAAATTCTTTCAGTCTAAGCGAGAGCTATCCTTTGTCTCCGATTGGGGTAACTTTCATGGATGTAGCTTATTCACAACCTTAATGGGAAGGGGGAATATAAAGGTTTGAGAAATCCTGCTGGTCTCATTGAATAACATGCAGAACAATGGTAGAGCAGAACTCTCAAAAGCAAAACTTTCCCTCCGAACAAACGAGAGGTGAGCCAAAACCGTATTAGGTATTCAAAAAATTCTTTAACCGTGAGCGTCAGCCATCTTTGGACTACACCTGGTGTAACTTTCATATTTCTACAATATTTCGTCTAGGCGTGGTGACGATGTAAAAAAGTGTATAATTGTCAAAATCTTGATTTTGGGGTTCGGACAGATTTGTTACCCCCGAACAAACCTTGTTCCTAGCTAAACGATATAAGATATCGACACACTTTCTTCAATGTGAGTGCTAGGAAGGTCTGAGGAACAACTTCACCAAGGCTCATGTTGCTACGTCGAATGGTTCCCGAATGGGAGCGATACGAAAAAGTCTGTTTTTTTGAATTTTCAGTTCGGATTTTCAGAGAGCTCTCATTGGCTTTCTATTGGGGAAGTGTGGACTTCTTCGTGGTCTGGGCCAAACTGTCGGAAAACCGTAAATGTCACACAAATGAGGGTTACATTTCCTAAATCCTGACAAAAATCCCTACGTTTTGATGTAAAATTTATCTAGATAGAGTAAAATATGAGCGAGTGAGTTGAAGCTGTTCGGCATGAGTGAAATGTTTGAAAACGCTAGAGTGGCACACTCTAGCAGCTAAACATTCCGTCCATAGACTTCCATTATAAATTTGAAAATCTGTAAAAATTGTTTAAACGTTTGAAGCTTCACTGAAGCAAAACTGTAAAAGTTAGCAGAAAGCCGAGTTAAAAAGTAATAGCAGAAAGATACGGAAGCATTTTAAAAGTTGAATGGTGTTTCTAGCTGAAAGTATGCTGAAGTAGTTAAAGGGCAAAGTAGCTGAAGATTTAGTGGAATTTTTGAAGTTTTACATGCATTTCAATGGGGCCAAAAATCGCAGAAAAAGCTGAATCTTGCAAAAACGAACAATATCTTTACCAAAAGTCATAGCATAACTCTCCTGAACAAGCTGAACGTTTTGATACCAAATTTGTTTAAATCAGCTGAAAACTGTTGAACTAGTTAAATGAAGAAAAACCTACGGAATAATAATAAATATAAACAGAAAAACAATAAGTGGGAATGCATAAGCATTCCCACTTGATAATAATTGCAGCGATCACTGAGTCCAGAAATGTTTTGCCCAAATATAGAAACACCTCTCTCCTGACTTCTTCTAGCAGTAAACAAAGCAAAACCAATGGGAACTACAAGACACATCTGCAATCAACAACAATTACTTAAGATTTCGAGGGGACTTCACCATAAAATCAAACTGACAAGCCCCATGTGCATGCAAAATAAAATTTGTTATTTCATCTTTCCAATTGATGATCCTCCACGGATGGGTTACTGTGGTCCTGGTCGTTAGATTGCAAACTTGAAGAGGGAGGATTTACCATCAAACTTCTGGCCAGAGAAAAAATACGTAATATGAAGCCAACATTTCAAAAAAGAATGTTTTCAAGATGATTTGGATTACAACGCATTGTGACAAACACCAGGTAGAGCATTGGGACTTGATCAACAGCCGATACCGCAACGTGACGTCACAAACCAGTAGGTGGCAGCAGTGTTCTTTGACAAACATGGAAGTCCTCATAAGGCACAAAATGAAATTACTGTTAATTAAAAACACGTATCATTCATTGAACAGTATTTAATAATTTCATATTTAAAGTACTTTCAGAAGTTTGAAATCTGAACCGGACTTTTCCTTTAAAAGAAGCTTTGTAGTGTTTCTGACTTGAAAGGGGTGAAATCTAAAGTTTGGCTCTGGTTGGGTATGACTATGATGTGCTCAGTTTGAGAGTGACGGGACACCTATAACCCTGTGACAAGTGACCGTCTCTAAGCTGCCTGATTCTTCTTATGTTTTGGTTCTTCTTATGAGTGAAAGGCTGACACATCAGAAGTCGGTCACAGTGTATTGTTATCGGCTGTCTATTGCCAAAGACTTTATCAAAATCAATAAGTGCATAGGGATCCAAGCAGTCTGTTTGGCAGGTTAACAGGATGGGGCTGCAGAATCAATACTGTACGTATTAACTTGATTTCATTTAGAACCAACACACACATACATGAATTCTGATACTCTTGTGCATGCTGTTGGTTTAGGACCCATTAACAGGGACAGTGACATCTAGCAGAGGATGTCTTTCTTTTCCTTTTTTTCCTGTAAGAATAAATCCCCATATACGGTATTAATGCCTCAGTCCAGTGAAATGTGATTGCAGGCACAATGCTGTGAAAACATTCAAGGTCACATCCTTTTGTCCTTTTTCCAGAAGTGTGAAAATGTAAATTTAGCTAATGCATTCCTTAGCTCAACACATGATCCTACGCAGCGGTGGATTTTATGTACTGATTTGGTTCGCTTTATGATGGCTTTGCTGTTTCAGTTGCAGCAATAGCTGCTTATCTTGCCCACTCCAGGGGTGGTTATAATGTCTGATAAACAGAGTTCATTTGACAAGTAAACACACATTTCAGTTCTTTTTTAAACGCACCTGAAAATACAGCAGTTACTGAAAAAGAACCAGGAATAGTTCTAGACTGGCTCTCTTTTTTTAGTTCTCCTTTGTATTTTTGAAAGCCTTAAATATCACAGTGTTTCTATTTTGTTTTAGCATCACATTCCCTTGGAGGGACCAAACTAACTTCAGGCACTTATTAAATACCATAATGTTTATATGTTAAGTCTCCCTTGGTGATAATATATGTTAGCAGGTCCCATTAGATGGATTCTAGCCTCTGAGCAGGTGAATATCTTGCAGGATAACACAAATTATACATATAATAATAATAATAATACATTTTATTTGTATTGCACTTTACATTTCAACAAAATCTCAAAGTGCTACAAAATTCATAGTTAAAACAAAACCGTACAATAAAAACAGCATACATAGTGGATACATATGTACATACATACATATGGAGAACATATTTTCTTTTTAAAAGCATTTTTAAATATGCAAAACTAGTTACAATCAGCACATTAGCCTTGAGGTTTAGATTTTATGTAAAGATAACAAAAAAGCTCAAAGGGTTATATACCACTATATGTCAATATCTATGACATTTAGCTTTAGCTTTGCATTTCAACAGGTCCTACTAAAGAGAGAATGATTTTATCGTATACAGCTTAAGTAAACTTGTTTCTTATTTAATTAAACTATTTTTTCTTTGCTTTCTATAGCCATCCAGACTGCTGACATGACATTTAAATATTTTTTTTAAAAGTATTGTAATTTTCTTATAGATTGCATGATTTCTCAATTGATGTTATCAGTTTTTCCTTTCTTTTAGTAAAATTGAACATCCACTAAAAAAAAAAAGATAATTATGATATGGAAAGAAGACTTAATTACTGTACACCAGTAAGCACTGCATCTGTTTGAGAAAGGACTTCATGTTATCAAAATCTTTGAACAACCTAAATTACTAAATGATGCAGCAAACCAGAGTCGGAATGAATCACTTGCAAAACTACCAACAATTTTGTACATTTCACAGAAAACAACCTCTCTGTTGGAAAAAATACTGAAAACCACAGATTGATATGTCATCTTTGTTTTTAAACATCTTTTCATTCAGTTAACAATGCATCAAACATTTAAAATTTCAAACAAGCAGCATCTACATTGCTGTGCGTCATACCCCAAATGACATGAACACTCTTGTTTTGCTGTGGAAAGCATATGTAAAACATTTATGCTGGCATTCACAATAAATAAAAGATATCAAATATTAACATCTAGCAGAGCAGGTAATAAGATTGCTTGGTGCTCAAGCATATCCTGCATAACAGCTTAACTTCCGTGTCATTAGTCATGTCAATTTAGAGCATGGGAGGTGTCCATCAACAAAAAATAACATGAATGATACAATACACTAAACTCACTTAGTTTTCTCTCAGGCTGTCACCAAACACCATCCCCTGAGCTTTTATTCTACCTGCTTGTGAGTTTCCTGTCTGCTTTCATGAGTATCACTGTCTGTGTCTCTATCAGAGGGGCAATCCAAACTTTTGCCTGCCAACACTGATTGCTTTTTTAAATGTGTCTTGTAACCCAGTAATGTTGCAATGTTTTTTCCCTGCTTTTTATGCATGGGTGTAAATTACCACGAGAGTTTGTACCACAGGATATCTTACACAACTACAGGTACAATGTTATATTTAATACATTCTAAATTGTTGTTTTAGCTCTTACTAAGTATCTGTTGTGTTAGGATCCTCAGGCTTGCCCACCAGAGGGCAGAGGATCCTCTTTTGTTCTTTGTTTCTTTCCATTAGGACTGGAGTTACTGCTGGGATCTGGAGATTACCCTCTGTCTCCAGCAGAGTGCGCCGTGGGTCTCCTAGGGCTGGAGTCTTCCTGCAAAGCTGTTGTTAATCCCCTCATCAGGAGACCTCCCCTTTATAAGCTCCTGCCAGACCTTGCTTCCACGCCGCAGTGTTGATCTTACTTGGTTAGCTTCCTGAGCCTTCTGTTACAGATTGAATCTTGGTTGTCTCTAGTGTGAGATCTGATTCTAATCTCTCCTTTGTCTGTGCCTCACTGGAAACCTGTCTCTGGTCTGAAGCTCTGGGAGAGCTGCATCACAGGAACCAGTCTCAAGCCTGAAGCTCTAGGAGAGCTTAACCTGCTAATCTGCCCTGGTGAGCCAACCTGAAGGTTCCTATGTGGAATCACCCTGAAGAATCCTTTGTGGATATTCCCTGTTGTTCTCTGCACTGAGCTGGAAGCTCAGCCTGAAGAATCCTATGTGGATGTTCCTTGTTGTTCTCTGCTAAGAGCTGGAATCTCAACCTTGAAGAATCCTATGTGGATATTCCCTGTTGTTCTCTGCAGTGAGCTGGAAGCTCAGATCAAGGTCTGCTATGCTAAGCCTGAAGCTAGATGCTTAGCTTCACATGAACTCTGCTAACCAACAGTCTCCAGTCCCAGTCAAGACTTCAGTTAACCAGCCCAACCCTGTTTCAGAACTCATTCATGATCCTTGTGTTTATGCTACAATAAACTCTGTTTAACTTTTACCCCATTTCCGTGTGTGTTCTGCTTTTTGGGTTTAACTCTAAGAACCCATCATGACATGTTATGCCTACAACCCTTGTAAACGCCTGTGCCTTCTGTAAAATCTCTGTTGGATTCAGGATTTTGGAATTGGGAATTTCAGGCCCTTTAACCCCTTGAACCCTACGGACCCACCGGCGGGTCCAGCTGCTACATGACCTCGTAGTTTTACCAAACCCCCAGTACTGATGTAAAAAACATATTTGGCACAGTTTGGGGACATTTATAGATAAATGTGCCAAAATGGCCTCTCCGCCTAAGAAATTTCTCAATAATACCATTCTAAAATAAATATGATTCATCTGAGTCCAAATTTGGTATATTTTTACACAACATTTAGATTTGAAAGTCTATACTACTTTTTATGCTATAAATACTATTTTGGTAGTGTTTTGCAATGTTTATTTCAAAGAAAATTTTGGCGAGGTTCAAAAAATGCAAAATATTTTGTATTTTGTCCCTAATATTTCAGGCAGGGTCAAAGCTACAATGGTGCTGACACCAGAAAACCATTCTATGACATCTTACCTTTACAGACGTACCAAAAGTTTCTTCTTAAATCTAATAGCTTTGAGGCTATAAGTTATTTACTTTGGTGTGTTTTTGTCAGGCAGAAATTTATTTATACCCCCTTAGGGTGTAAGAGGTTAAGGATCAGAAATACAGTTGTCAAAATCAGATTATATTAATGTAGTTATGCACTCCACCAGTAGGCGGTGACATGTTCAGCTTTATGAACTGTGGGAATTGTTGAAGCAATTAGCCCAAATGGTTCAATGCCTCGTGAGGCTTCATCTCATCATCACTAGGAGATTGGATGATGTCTGTAACCTAAGAATACTCAAACTTAAAGTAGTGAATTGTATTGCTTACATGCACTTGTAGATATGAAGAGGTACATGTTTTTGAATTTTAATTTTTTTTTTTTTTATGGTTACACATAAAAAGGACAGGACCATATAATGGTTATACATTATATGGTCCTGTCCTGTACAGGCCAGGTCCGCATGGATGGCGAAGAAGCCTCGAACCTGAAAAAAAAAGACCTAAAGATTCAAAAAGCCTCTCTTACAGTGGAGTAGGAGGCTATGTAGCCACCCTCTTTCCACACACTTGCATGCATGTTGCTCTCCTAAAGAGCAGAGGATTAGTGGTGCACATTTGTCTTAAAGATCTCATTCCATCTTATTTTGCCCATCCAAGAACTATGAAATTGAACTGTGGGTTGGACTTTAAAAAAGGAGTAAAACCAGTAGCTAAACTTCCTTTAAATATAAAGAGTATATTAATTTTAACGCTATTTTATTTTGATATTCTGAGTGGATTTTTTTCCTTCCCTCTTGTGCACTGTGATTTTTGTAAATAAATATGCAAACCTTCATTGTGAAGAAAAAACTCAATACAGCAAAGCTATGCATTTCAATTGGTTGTCTGTGTTTTATTAAGCACACAATTGTCCTGCTAGCTGAATTTAGGCCTCTGATACTAGTCCATTGATAACATTTGGTGCTGCAAATTTTTCCAGCATTGTGTATGCTACAGTTGGCAATGCCTAAGTGGTATTGCCAACATATTTATGACTGAAAAGCTAGGTTTTTAAAATTAGAATCAGTTTCTAGTATCATATCTTGATTATGAAGCAACAGGGAGACTGATTACACACAACAGTCAATACTTGCCATCAATAGATCATCCTTAATTGTCAATAATGTATCTCTAACTGTTATAACCCAATTATTTTCCAGAGCAATGTTCAATAGCTCAATCTCCAAGCCACTTAGTTTCTACTTTTGCTATTATCCAGTGTATCATGTTGACCGGTTTTTTTCTTTCATCAGCAATTTTCTCCTTGATTGTTTTTCAAAACCACTCTTAAAAGAGGTTTTGATAAAATTCTGTTTTATTGCGCTGTTCTGAGGAAAAGTTGTAAGTGAGCTTACTTAATTCAAAATTCAGTGCTGTACACTTTTTGCTCACTTTTTTTTTCTATACATCAACACACTGAAAGGGTTATCACCAGAGAAAATAAATTTGAGTTAGTAATAGTTTAGTAGTCGCACACTGATACACTATTTAGACTTTTAGCCATTTTTAATGTTTTCTTCGGGAGAAAAGGCCTCAACATTTTCTTTCTATCCATTAGGGTAGCATCTCATCTTACTTTTTTTCCTTACTGTACATGCAAAAACAGCTACAACGGGCTGGCTGCCATTCCTGAGTGAGTTCTGAGTTTTTGTCCCTGTCCCTTAGCTCACACCTGAGGATCAGAGGGGCTAAGGGCCAAACGTGACCATTTAAACGTCCGAAATCAGGTTATGTAGAAAATACAGAATTTCAAGTGAGCTGAAATGGGAATTGGACATGCCATTCTGATTATGTTTTAATTTGAAGGTGGCCCTTGTCATAACTGATTTGGTTAGCCATGAAAGTACTCTAATATATGTGTCAAAGTCAGCCATCATCAAAAGGTAAGACTGTACAGAATTTATCTTTTAGGATTTATATATATAGAACTTTGCACTGTTTAATTTTTTTCATCTAAATTCAATACATTAAAATCTATTAACATACATTAAAGTATATTGCTTTGACATAGAAAACAAATAATGTTTTAGTGACTCTTCAGCATGCTCACTTAATTGTATAATAGATTATTGTTGTTATAACTACATGCTACATGTGCTGCCAATTTTACACAGTTGTCATGTTTTGATTCGTATGACCCACAGCAGAATCATATGCAGGACACTGAATGTAAGAGTGAAGAGGTTTATTTACTTGATACATGATAAAACTAATTCACAGATTGGAGAACATTCTGAGTCTGGAATTTGGTGTTTGGAAGTTAGAAGAGCCGAGGGGTTCAGAAGGCAGTAAGGATTTAATGAAGGAGACGAAAGAGCTGGGCATGTGGTTTTACAGAGACGTTGAGGGAGGAGTGGAGATCCCAGCAGTTGTTTGTGGTAGCAATGTTACAGTAGTGGTTGTGAGTTCCAGAAAAGGTCCCATGAGGAATGAAGCAGGTGAGTTCTCAGGGTTTTCTGAGTGAGTGAAAAGAGAGCTAGGGACTGTCCAGGCAGATGGGAGTCAGAGTCGACTGAGCAGCAGAGGATGACTGTGAAGAGGAGTTTGCAGGAGGAGTCTGACGTGGAGGAGTATGTCAGAGAAATTAAATACGTGTGAGATAGTTTTTACCTTAGAGAACAAAGATAAGATGAACTGAGGTAAGCAATTAAGAATAACTTCTTGAATCTTAAAGAATTTTATGGAAAAATAGTAAGCATGAGCAAAGAAGCTTTAATGTGTAGTCATCAGGCGGAAGGCGATTGTCCTGCAACTCTTTATATTTCCAGCAGAGTGATGAGTGTAAATGCAGACAGGTGGGCTGTCTGCCACAGGTTGGCCAAGCTCTCCAGTGGGGATCTTCTGTTCAAAGAGAGAACTCCCACATTTACATAAACTAAACTAGCACACCAGGATCACGACAATTTGAAGGATTGCATACTTTAAAGTGGTAATTTTCTACTGAGACTTCATGTTTATTCATAAGTATTTAAACTTAAAAAGGTGAACTAAGATCAGAGCAAAAAAGAAAAAAAAAAGCTACAATGCTATATGCACAAAGCATGCAATCATTTTATAAAATGTTTCTTTAGCTTTCAGACAAAGGGGGCCCAACTTTTCTGTGATGAATTGAAGTTAAACTGATCCCCTGGAGAAATGTGATCAAAACCTCTAACAAATGTTCTCATGTTTACACAGTCCAGTTCTCTCCCCTAGTTACTATTCTTAGTCAGGGACTACAGTGCCTCCAGCTTCTAGAAATTAAAAATGCAAAAATCAGCTGCAAACTAAACACAGATCACCCCATCTTTGCCTTATAAAAACAAATGTCAGCTCATATTTAAGTCAGATATCGACATCAGCACACCAACTATACCTGCTATCAAAGTCATACCAGGGGAGGTAAGATACCTCCTCCCTCCTGTTCTCCTTTGCCCAGCCTCGTCTTCTCACTGTGAGCTACCTTCGTCCCATGTGGTGTAATATATCAGTGTCTGACATGAGGTGCAACACCTAAGTTAATAGCTGCTGACTGCTCCTGTGAGCTATGCTGTGGGGAAAAACAAAATTATAGGTTGCTGAGACTGACAGCCGAGGCAGAAGTGCAGGAGATCGTCTGCCCCCTGAGCTCCTCTTTGGCTCTGAAAGGCATATTAGCACCAGCCCCGAATAGGCAAAGGAAACGTGATGGAAAGAAAACTTTGTTTTTGCTTTCACTTGCTCCTGATTTCGAATAGGGCATAGTATTTATTATTACAGCATCAGTCATGCATAAAGCTCAGTAGTATCTATTTTTTAAAGGGGAGGATCACAAGAGGGAGGGGGGGAAAAAAGGACACGGTGCGGGGATGGGGGTGGGGGTGTCGGATGGGGTGTGCGGGGTTCTATTCTAAAAATAACAAGCAGATGTTTTAAAAATGCTACAGCATTGGATCGGAAATTGAAGAATATTGCCTGAAATGGAGGAAGCCATATTTCTCACATCGCTCTAGCTCATCATTGTGTAGGAAAGAGAGAAAATCATCTGTTCATAGCAGGTCAGGCTCAGTTTTTCTTTCTTTTTTCCATTTTGATATCAAACAGCAAAAAGAGATTGAAGAGGCGTGAAGACAAATGTTACTGAACATTATGAGAGGTGGGGGGGAATGAACCAAAAGTAGAATATGAACAGGAGCCTGTGAGAAAGAAAGGGAGGGTATTATGCAGGGTGTTATGCACCGAATGCATGCAGAGGAAAAGATGGGGGGAGGAAATATAGAAGAAAAGCAACACAGAGAGAAACATAAGAGGATGCGCAGTCGGTCTGCTGTGTATCTGCTGTGCACAGCAGCTTGACAACACTGCAAAGAATGAAGACTGAGTCAGGGAAGAACAGGCTGGTCATTAAAAAAAGGGAACAAAAGGGAAAGGAGTGGGAAAAGCCTTTGCTCCCTTATTTTCTCTCTTAGGGCGCTTGGAGAGGCAATGATGACTTCTGAGTTTTACAACAACAGCAGCTAACCATCAAGATCTTTCTCACTTCTACACCAGACTTTATCCCTTGTCCTTCAAGCCAACATCTGCCCCTCTGTTAGAGTTGGTTTGTGTGAATTTTTTATTATTTATAGCTGCCTATTAGTAGTGAGACTGGATACTGTGGAAAGGCTGAATGAGCTTTTGAGCTCATTAGTCTGATAGGGGATTTAGCGAGGTCTTACAAGAACTTGAAAATAGGAATTCCACCATACAGAAGCTAATCTACCTTTGGAGGAAATACAAAACAACTGCCAAGATGTCTAAGTCTGGCCAGCTGGCAAGGTCTGTATAAGTCAAACCTTAAAGCATACTGCATGCTGCCAAAATAAGCTCCAAAATACTGAAACATGCATCACAGGGCCTAAACTAGCAACTTACCACCTTGTTGGGAACGTGTAAGCCTGTACATAGGAACATATAATGTTTGACTTTGCTCCCTAAGAAAAGTAGATGACTTGACAGAGTCAAATAATTAGATTAATTAGGACTTTTTTAATGTCTGTTTTACTGCAGAAGGATCTGGACAGCTCACATCACAATACCCAGCATGGCTTCCATCTCATAGCAGTGGGTGCTTTGCAAAAATATGAGACCACAAGGCTGCTATGGATCAGTGTCATGATTATGATTCAACAATAAACAGGAAATCCACCAAGGACTTACTGTGAATTAAGAAGTGGAAAGTGCCCAAATCAGTCAAAGTCCAGATATTGATCTGAACACAACGCTGTGGGATGACTTAAAAGTAGTTGTGATTGCAGGAATGCAGGAATAGGTTAGACCTTTCCTCAGACTAAGGTCAGACACCGGTTGAGGGCAACAAAAAGAGTTAAATTGTATCATCCAAAGTAGGAGTAACTCTAGTTATTAGGTCTTCAACAGGGGGTCCGCAGAGATACTACATGGGGGTTTTGGAAGTTTTGGTTGAATTTTTTTTTATATTCCCCCCTCCAGAAGACGTCTTTCAGTCATCAGTGCACACGTTCAGCAAAACATAGGAGCTCTTTCAAGCTGGGCACCGTTTCATTCACAATGCCTGTCCCATCAAAGAGTAATGAGAAATATCAGAATCAGTAACAAAATGTCCTTAGATTACTCCATCTGTAATAGTGTGACTACTGTATATGACCAGTTTCATAGAACACAATTTCATACAATATATCTTATTAGGGGGTCCAGGCTCCATCTCGCCATCAGTTTGGGGGTCCTTGGCCTGGAAAACGTTGAAGACCCCTGCTGTACCATTATCCAGACTAAGATAGTCTCTCTTTTCTAAGTTTGCATGGGCAAATTCCCTTTAAATATTTTCAGTTACACTATTCATTTAGTTTTACCTCAAACAATTGAGGTTAGTTATCAGGTACAGATTTAGCCCTGAAAATCAAGGCTTTTTTTTTTACTCAAGTGAATATATGTAATGCTAAAAAAGTCTGCAGGAAAAAATACCCAAAATTTGGACTCCACATTCAAACACCTTACAAATGAAAAAGAGTACATGATATTTGTTGGGATCTGGAGGTTTTGTCCACTTTCTCCACCAGAGGGTGCACGAGATCTCCTGGGGGCATGAGCTGACTGCAACACCTGTCTTCAATCTGCTCATCAGGAGGCTCCTTCTTAAGGAGGCGGAGACGTACACTCCAGTGCCAGAGTGTTTGCCAGTAATGGTTAGCAAGCCTGAGCCAGCCTGCTTTTCTAAACCCAAGTTTTTGTGAACCTGCCTGATCCAGTCTTTTTCTGTCTCACAGATATTCCTGCCTGACAATCTGAAAACCTGGAGAGAAGTCTCTTTCTGGAATCCGCCTGTCTGCTCTCAGAGAAACCCTGGAGGGTTGCTTCTGCCTGGAATCTGCCTGCCCGCTCTCAGAGAAAACTAAGAGAGAGAAGTCAGTCTGGAATCCGTCTGCCTGCACACAGTAAGCCTCCGCCTCTGCCCTCAGCCCTCTGCCTGCCGACTAGCCTCTGGACCCTCAAGGTTCCCCCCCTGCAGCTCCGCTACACTTCAGAACAGGTATTCCCTCGTACATCAGAAAACCTGCAGTAACTTGGATCAATACTAACCACTCTGTCCCCCCTCAGTGGAGAACCCCTGTGTGACCAGTCAACCTACCAAGGACCAGTTCATTACATATTGTGCTTCTCTGTAAATAAACCTTTGAACTTTTTTCTCTTGAGTGATTTCTGCATGTGGGTTAGACGCCTAGATCCCATCATGACAATATTTTGTTTGTCTTATTGTCAAAACCTACCTACATGTTAATTATCAATATGCATGTCGGAACCTATTTCAAGATGGAAGCAGAAGGAAAAGATTTCATACCCTAATATCTGTGGATTGATGAATGACTATAAGAACTACTTACCTGGGGAACATCTCTTTATGTGATGCAAACAGAATTTTTTCTAACAAGACTGTTTTTATGAGCATTGATCCAGTCAATAAAAGGACTTTGGCTCATGGATTACAATCTGAATAGAGTGAGCCCTAAAATCAATCACAAAGTGAACACTGCATCACTGGTCAGCTGTGATCTTTTGTTTTCAGTAAGATAAAAAGCCACAACTACACTCAATATTTCTTTTTTTTTATTAGGTTGTGTAGATGCAATGTCATCGCTTATGGTTTGATGTTACAGAGATGGTTTTCACCCTTTTGAACTTACTTTAGTTTTACACTGAGCTTGAATCCTTCACTGTTCTATTACTGTAGCTTGATGATATTAGGCCATTTCTCAATTTAAACCTCAACACTTGACATGTTTTACCATTTTTTTAGCAGAGTGATCACTGTTGAATATATTTTTAATAAGTAAATTCTACTTTTGAGAAAGAGTAATTTTTAATCATTCTTACCCAAGGTGGTGCAGATGAGCATTTACACCATTCTGTTTTCCTAATATAGGAAATCAGCTGTTTGTTTATGATCAGTATTATGATTTCTGCATGCAAAAAAAGACCTCAGTAAACTTCTATTTCATTCTTCAGTTTTGATTGCAAAAAAAAAAAGTTTAAAGCTGCAGAAAGTCATGCAAACTAACATAAGCAGCTAATTACGCTGGAACTCCATGCATTCCTCTAGCAACTTTGTCTCAGACTCACTTCCACAACTTCCTCAAGCATAAAGACATTAATATCAACTCTTTGTGTGCTCTTTCCTTAAGTGCTTCCTTTCGCTGCTGCTTAAGTGAAGATTAAAAGCACTAAGTGAGTAAAAAGCCCTATGCTCCCTCTTCTAAGTCTCCTCTCCATCTTGGTTTGTGCCATCCATTCCCTCCTTAACACTGCATGCTTCCCGGCTCCTCTTTAGTACCCACCTTTCCATAATGACTGTCTTCAGCTGGGCCCCCATGCGAAGCGGTGTCTATGTTTTTGCTCCCTCATGCATACGCATAGCCAGACTATGAGTACGAAGACTCCGCAGAGAGTATAAATTGCTATTGAGAACGGTGTCACATACTCCTTTGCCATGTCTGCGAACAACAAATCACCCTCTATACATCTATAATACATGTCCCATACACCCCTGGAGGCTTTATCTGCTAAATACCCTTCAGTTTGAGATCTTGGGCATAAACCCAAGAGTAAGCAGCTCCGAGGACACGCTGCATGGGGAGACAGCCGATAAAACCTACCATTAAAACAGCATTTAGGGCCTTTTCTTTGTAATGAAGATGGAATAGCACACTTGACAGAGCAAGAAAATAAATAAATTTGTGTTCTGGTTGGTTATACAGCAGCAGTGAACATTCTGTAGGAACAGCCTCGATACAATTTGGCACACATTAGAGGAATGGCTTTATATATACATATGTGTGTCTGCTTTCCAGAAACTTGTGGTTTGACTTTAGCTTTTATGTGCACCAACATGAACCTTTTTGCTTTATAAACTATACATTCTAATTTTATTTTATTTTATGAAATAAAATTAGAATGTATAGTTATGTTTTAACCTCAATAAGTCATATATTGTTCTTGTAGTTTTAGGTAAATAGTGGCTTACATACTTTAATTAGCAGTTGTCACCTCGGGGCTACTTGCAGCTACTCACCAGACCTGCCATTTAAAACTTCCCAGCTACTATTACTGCAGGCGAGAGCAATAAGGAAAACACGTTATTTATATTACATTTGGAAAGAAAATAATAGCATCTGTTGGAGAAACACTATCAGACTATTAGATGGTATGCTGTTTCTTCAAGCTTCCAAGGTTAGATTTTTGGTTTGAGGTGATCAAAAAACCAAAACTGTCTAGATTATTTTTTCAGAGGGAAGATATGGAGCTATATTTTCTTTTACAACACTGTCCAAATTTCAGTAACCCAAGGAATTCCATACTATTCTGGAAAACTTTCTGAAAATATTTTAAATTTAGAGTGTAATATCAATTAAATTCAGTTGCTGTGTAACCTGAAAAGGTTTGGTTTTGTGCTGTGCAGTTACAGTTCATCATTAAGTTACTCAAGGGTTTTAATGACTGTGCATATACACTCACCGGCCACTTTATTAGGTACCCCATGCTAGTAACGGGTTGGACCCCCTTTTGCCTTCAGAACTGCCTCAATTCTTCGTGGCATAGATTCAACAAGGTGCTGGAAGCATTCCTCTGGGAGTTTGGTCCATATTGACATGATGGCATCACACAGTTGCCGCAGATTTGTCAGCTGCACATCCATGATGCGAATCTCCCGTTCCACCACATCCCAAAGATGCTCTATTGGATTGAGATCTGGTGACTGTGGAGGCCATTTGAGTACAGTGAACTCATTGTCATGTTCAAGAAACCAGTCTGAGATGATTCCAGCTTTATGACATGGCGCATTATCCTGCTGAAAGTAGCCATCAGAAGTTGGGTACATTGTGGTCATAAAGGGATGGACATGGTCAGCAACAATACTCAGGTAGGCTGTGGCTTTGCAAAGATGCTCAATTGGTACCAAGGGGCCCAAAGAGTGCCAAGAAAATATTCCCCACACCATGAC
This sequence comes from Cyprinodon tularosa, assembly GCF_016077235.1. Classification (NCBI taxonomy): domain Eukaryota; kingdom Metazoa; phylum Chordata; class Actinopteri; order Cyprinodontiformes; family Cyprinodontidae; genus Cyprinodon; species Cyprinodon tularosa. The sequence continues at coordinate 1,042,223 of NW_024038320.1, forward strand.
ACCACCACAACCAGCCTGAACCGTTGATACAAGGCAGGATGGATCCATGCTTTCATGTTGTAGACGCCAAATTCTGACCCTACCATCCGAATGTCGCAGCAGAAATCGAGACTCATCAGACCAGGCAACATTTTTCCAATCTTCTATTGTCCAATTTCGATGAGCTTGTGCAAATCGTAGCCTCAGTTTCCTGTTCTTAGCTGAAAGGAGTGGCACCCGGTGTGGTCTTCTGCTGCTGTAGCCCATCTGCCTCAAAGTTCGACGTACTGTGCGTTCAGAGATGCTCTTCTGCCCACCTTGGTTGTAACGGGTGGTTATTTGAGTCACTGTTGCCCTTCTATCAGCTCGAACCAGTCTGGCCATTCTCCTCTGACCTCTGGCATCAACAAGGCATTTCCGCCCACAGAACTGCCGCTCACTGGATGTTTTTTCTTTTTCGGACCATTCTCTGTAAACTCTAGAGATGGTTGTGCGTGAAAATCCCCGTAGATCAGCAGTTTCTGAAATACTCAGACCAGCCCTTCTGGCACCAACAATCATGCCGCGTTCAAAGTCACTCAAATCACCTTTCTTCCCCATACTGATGCTCGGTTTGAACTGCAGGAGATTGTCTTGACCATGTCTCCATTAGGGGTGGGTATTGGCAAAGAAGTGGTGATTCGATTCGAATCACGATTCACAGGCCACGATGCGATTCTATCACGAAGCATCATGATACTTGAAATATTGCGATGCATTGCGATATTTTCACTGAACATTGTAAGAAAAAGATGAAGGCCTTACCAGTGGCTGACTGGCTGGGTATGATCTGGATCCTGTCTTCAATTGATACATAACTGAAAGCAACTGAATTCATACATAGCTGTATTTATTGAAACGACTATTGGAGGTGTTGCCATGAAAACAAATACTGGACACAAATATTACTATTACTGGCGTGGACACACTGACAAAAAGATCTTAGGATTCATCAAACTTAAAATAACAAAATAAGGATAATCAGTGCCGTTTACATGGCATCAGTGGTCCTTTAAACCAATGAAACGAAAATATTCAAATTTATATTTCCCCTTTTGCAAATTACGTGCATCGTATCAATTTCGTTTTTACCTTCTTTGTATGTAAAGCCAAAATGCATACAAGCATCTGACTTGAAATGTGATGGAGCCGGGGGACGAATTTTCATAGTGTCCTCCATGTTAATTTCATATGACTCGTCGCAGTATCCCACGGCTGGAAATGCTTGTGACACAAAGCAGCGGGGCTCAACACATCCGCAGCAACATCTGCTGGACTGGAAGTTGTATTCCACTTGATTTGGCTGATGTGCGCCAACCCTTAATGTATTTTATTTGTACATTTTTTTTTTTATAATCAATTATTGCCTTCAAGAATCGATGCAGTAGATCACAAAAATTAGAATTGCGATGCATCGATATGACGATTATTTTGCACACCCTTAGTCTACATGCCTAAATGCACTGAGTTGCCGCCATTTGATTGGCTGCTTAGAAATTAAGTGTTAACGAGCAGTTGGACAGGTGTACCTAATAAAGTGGCCGGTGAGTGTAGAAGAACACAAAAATGTATAATGGCAATAAGTTAATAAAAAGAAAAAAAAAGGAAGCAGACATTTTTGTCAATCTTCTCTGCAGGAAAACATAAGTCATATGATATATTCTTTACTGACTTTATATGATTCTTCTGGAATTAGTAAAGCATCTTATATGCAGCTGCATAATCTAAATAGGAAATGTAGAAGTAATAAAACTTCAGCTTTTACAGTAAGATACAGACTTTACTTGTGATTGGGCATCACTTTGACTCTGTCCTGGTGGAGAAGCAGATGGGAAAAAGTCTGATTTAATGCAAAGCATTTAAGATACTGCTTTATACGCTGGTTCCACTTGATATTTGGGAAGCCTTCCATGTGCTTAGATCTTTAAATGTACCTTTGATTACCAACCCAGTTGCTTGTAACTAAAGTACACAGCGTTTTTTCCTGCTGTGAGCTCTAAGCCAAGGATTTATTACACAGCAGGCCAATAAAAGCAAGATTGCACAGACATCAAGAATGAAAGTAGCTGAATCAGACACTTTATTTTGGCTGTAGCTATTTTTTAAATGACACCAGTAGTTTCTTTGAAGGAAAAATACAGAAAATTTTGCTTGGTAATACAGAAGTTTTGGGATATTATCTTTGTATGGCTATAGCTACAAATGTGCTACTGTTGCTACTAAATTAGCTTCCGGATCCATAATAAATTGGGGTCCGGAACTGGCCCAATAGTCCTTGCAAGGGTGGGAAAGGACTTTTGCATTGCCTTCTCAAGATAATGACATAACGATTTTGTTATCACGGTTAAACCATTAATTGTTTTCTCGAGATAACAAGATAATTATCTTGTTATCATGAGAAAATAGTTATTGATCTCTTGAGATGATGAAATAATTAACCTGTATGAGTAATGAATGAGGCTGGCCAACAGCCCTGGATTCCCAGTCCACCCATGCCTGCGGTGCCCATAGTTGTGTAGTCCTGGTACCGTGAGTGTGCAAATAATTACTCTTTTAGTTTCCTTTTTCTTTCACTCATTGTCAGGTCGGGGTGGATGATTGGATTGCATGGTATACATTAGAAACAAATCTGAGTAATTTGTTTTTTTTAATGAAAATCTTTTATCGGGAATCGTTTTGGGGGATTATGCATCTTATACCTGTTACAGGTGCAAAACTGGGGCTGTTCAGAAAACACCCAGTGCTAGGGCGCCAGAGGCATAGGTCTAATTTCTTATGAATCAGAAGTGTAAGCAAATCATCAAACCGTGTGTCTCGTTAACTAAAAGTTAAACAGAGGATTATTTACAGAATTACACTTCGGCTGCCATAACTTATACTTATAAATCCTCTCCCACTGTTGTGGGATTGAAGGATGTAATCAGTTTTAACAAACACCAATCATATCGTTATGAAAAGAAAACATTTTTGTTGTCTTTAGATAATGAGAAAATGTACTTGTACTTTTTCAAGAAAACCACTGTGAAAAATATTGGAGGGACACGACCAGTCTTGGCTTTCTTAGGAAAGAACCCCTGCATTACAAATTCCCACTACAGGATTTGGCTAGTGACTCAACATCTTTAAGTTTACTGTATAAAGTAGCACCACATAAGTACAAAATACTTACATATTTCCCTTCATTCTGCTTCAGGCAGTTCGCTCCATTGCTTTAATATTGAAACAGCTGTGTGATTTTCAACTAAGTAAAACACCATGTAGAGCCTATCTGCAGATGCCTCAGTTAACTTTCACCTGCAGACAAAATTACTATAATCTCTGTCCTTATCTAAATGCACAAACAATCTCAGCAGTTTCTGCTAAATTAATGTTGTATATCTTTGCTGGTAGAAGACAACAAATTCATTACCTAGAACAAATCCTAGATAATGTTAGAAGGCTCATAAATGTTAAAACTGCGATAGGGAGTTCTGAGAAAAATTATGGACTTACCTTGAACATTTTAATAGGCAAACAGCCACCCCCTCCCCACACCCCCTTTGCTCTACTGTACCACAGACCTCCCTCCCCAGCTCCACACAAAGCCTGCTGTCAAGGTGTAGGCTAGTATGGTGGGACATTGATGATAATGGAATGACTGCTAAATTGAATTTTAGTTAAGTAAGTTTGTAAAATGTTGTTTGTCAAAAATATAATGTGGAAAATGTTGCAAACAAGAATATTTAAAAGTTGAAAGAATGGGGTGAAGATTTATGCAATATGAATGTAATGGGTGAGGGGCGATATAATTTTATCTTGTCTCAGGCTCAGCTATGTCTATCAGCATCTATCAGCCTACATCAAGCATAACACAGTCTCACCCTAGGTTTGCAGAAATGCTCTGAAATGCAACTTTTAGAGCAGGATTTCTTAACCCTGGTCCTTTGGGCCCACTGCCTAAATGTTTCAGGTGTTTCCCTCCCTCCACACACCTAATCTGAATGAATAATTGATAAACAAACTTTGGTCGCATTTAATGGCTGCCAAGGAGAAAATGCAATCACTTTAATCAAGTATGCATGAGTAGAGCTACATCATAAACATGAAGGACAGTGAACGCTGAGGACCAGGGTCAAGAAACCCTGATTTAGATAGTAATTCGATTTACAGTAGGTAGCCAATCCTACTTTCCTAAATAACTGATATTCTTTACCTTGATGTAGCTTCTAAGAGCTCAAATATTCCTTGCAGCAACACTGTTTTATAAGAAATCTTATGTAAAATTTTACTGAAAAAAAAAAATTGATCTATCCTTTTTATTTGACCCTTTATGACCAAGACATTGTCAGCAGACTGACACTTTGGTTTTGCAGTGCAGACGCATCTATTAGCCTTTAGCCAGTTTTCCTGAACCTACATCAGGTCAGAATTTCACTTTTAACATATCACTGTTCGGCGCATGTCCATGTTAAATGAGTCCAGTCTTGCAAACATTCAAAGTGTTATATTCAAGATGGATTTTGTGGATACTCAGAAGTGACCACTATTCAGCTAAACTCCCACAAGGTTCCACATTGGGTCGAAAAACTCCCTACTTGCTAAGTAAGAGATACGACAACCAGCAGAAGAGTGCTGCAGTTCTGTGTTTTGGACACAGGTGGCAGTGTCATTAGAAAACTATATAACTAAATAATGCCAACTATATAATGCCATTCTATGGCCATATTTGGAGCCACAGATAGAAGATATATATCATTAAGGGAATGCCATAGAAACATAATTGCTTTTACAACGCTGCTTGCACGTAGAAGAATTTTACTGCATTGGAAATCCAAAAATCGACCCAGGGTGTCCTTGTGGTTTAGTGACCTGACACACTTCATGCAATTAGAGAAAATAAAATATACTCTAAGGGGGTCCAAGGACAAACTTTTCTCTGTCTGGGGTCCGATATTGACACATTTACATAAACTTAAAACTATGCCCACTTAATTATCCTCTGGCAGTCATCCTGCGTTTTGGATCTGTGATCTGGATCAAACCCATGTGTACCATTTATTGTGAGGTACACAGCCTTAGTGCTGGAGAGCCGAGATAAATGCTTGTTATGTTATGTATGCTTGTGTGCGTATATATCTGGATGTATATATGTTTGTAAAACTGATTATTTATTTTTTTTTTTTTTTTTTATTAAATTTTTTTATTTTTATTTTATTTATTTTTTATCACTATTCTATATATATATGTATGTGTATGGGTATGTGTAAGTGTATATGTATACATGTGAATATATGTGTATATATATATATGTATATATTTCATTTTTTTCTTGTTTATTTATTTATTTTTTTTAGCTATTGTTTGTTTTTGTATTACCTTTAATTATCTACTCCTGCTGGATTGGTGTCCAAATGGTTCTTGGGATGGGGGTGGTGGGGGGGGTTAAAATATAAATATGAGTATCATGCCTCTTGTAATGGAAATTATATAATGTACCACTGATGCTCAATAAAAAAGAAATAAAAAAATTTTTAAAAAAGAAAACTATATAATACATCATTAATAAAGTCTACTGCCTTTGAAGGGATTGAACATTTTTGGAGCAATTTGTAAAGTACACTGTTAAGTTAGTGCACATATTTTCCTCCCCTTGATTTTAGCTTTATAGTTGGATGTAAGATGTAAGATAAATCCAACCACATTGTCAGTAAAAGACAGCAAAGTAGTGCTGCATTTAAAATAGAGAGATTTAACCTTGGTTATCTCAGTCTTCTTTAGGCAATTTAAGATTAAAAGTGCCATCAGTTTTTTTTTCTCTATACTCAATGGGAATGCTTTATCAAAGGGTTGGATAGGCTAAAGGAGAGATGAGTCGATAGAGAAATGGGAGGACAACATACTGTAGAGGTTGTTTTAGTTGGAAGGCAAGATTAAATCAGTATGGTGTTTGACAAGAGTAGGATCGGATGTGAAGCAGTGGGAGCGTGGGGCTCAGAAGCTTGAGAGGAAGGGTGGTTGAAGTGGGCGGAGTGACCACTGATAAGGCTGGGTACCTGTGGGTGGCACAAAGTGGATGCTTATCTCAGAAATACTTAGACTATATACCTAATACATAAATACGGGAAACATAAAGCCATATAAAGATGGGTTTGTATTGATACAAGGATACTAGGGAATATTTATGGGGTAAATGCAGTCAATACAGTATGTTCCCTTTCAGTCGATTTTCCTAACAAAACTCTGAAAGGGTGCCATCATTAAATAAGTATGTCTGAGTTTAATTTCATTTAAAAAGTGTAAAAAATTAATGCATAAGAGAAATAAAGGGTTCAGAAGATTACAGAGATTTAAATACATCTTGGAAATAATGCTTATGTAATATAACCTAATTAGTGTAATTAATTTGAATTCCAGCAGCATCAATGAGCTTCTAATGTGGTCGGATAGTGCATTAGAGAAACCGAGAGTCTTTGACTTTCTATAAATGAAAGTTTATTTTTTTCTTCATTAACCTTGATATAAGGTTTGTTTACTAGGTCACTTTAATTATATTTAGCCTGCCAGTTACTGATTATTATTCTGAATAGGCTAATGATGTTAACATGTGAGAACAGAGCAAATGCTAATGTTAGGTTAGTGTTGTGGGAAAATTTATATCTTTCTCTCATTATATATTAATATTCATATTTACTCACTATAAAAGTTTTCATTCAGTCTGTTTCTCTCTCAAGGCCACACCGTTCCCTGCAGAATGTTGTTTGTAGACCAGACATAGCTTCTTCCCATAACAATCCAGATTCTTTCTCAAGGTTTATTCATAACATGTTACTGGTAAGCAAAGTGTGTGTAATTTGTTATGACTCTGACTGCTTTCGATTGTTGTAACTAGGGGGGAACGAACCCTGCCCAGATCAGAACAGAGCAGAATGCTGTGCCATGATGACTGTTCTCTCTTTGCAAAGATTTTAATAAATGTGCCGACTGAGTGAAATCCATCGATCTCTGTTTATTTAACTAGGATGAATAGTCGAATACTTTTTTCCCACGACAATTTTGGCGTTGTCAAGGCAGTTCTCTTTGACTGATTTTTTCTGAGGACAGCGATTGTCAGAAGTGTCAGGTACCACCTGGAGGAAACAGTCTTCCAGCCTCAATACCCCGGTTAGAAGGTTAAGGGAGTGAGGACTTCTGGCATCGAGGTCCCTAGAGGTCAGCAGGAGGATCAAAACGAACCATTTTTTTGAGACGGTGAGATGAATCTTTTGTCGGCACAATTTAGATTAGATTTCAAAAACTAAATCACAAAACAACAGGTTGTTTACAGATTTAAAGATAATTAGAAATCAAATTCTGGAAAATTTGTTCAAACAAAGTCCTCTTCTTCTCTATTAAAATTATGATCTAGCAAGAAACTAATTAATAGGTTAATCATTTTAATGCACTAAAATTTGTATAATACTAAAGATTATACATACGAAATAACAGATAATTTTCCTTTTTGGGGAGCAGAAAGGCAGTTCAGGTTTTTGTTCCACCTGTGAACCAAAAGACCTCGCATAGGAACGTGAGGCTCTCTCCAAGGGTGAGAGGAAGGTTGTAGGTGCCACCAGAAGGCATTTAATTTTACTGAGACGTCGGTAATCTAGAGTGGGATCCCCCCCAGTTATCCAGGTTGGCACCATTGGGTTGGTGTGTGTCGGGCAGAGTTGGCACCATAGGATTGGTGTGTATCGGGCAGAGTTAAATTGCATATCGGGCAGAGTTAAATTACCTGTAGATAATGAGAAAGGTTTTGCAGTTCTACAGTATGGTAGTAGAACAAAAGGCAGGTTCCAGGGAATTGTCAACTGCCCAAGGAGAAATTTTTGGTCAATTGCAGAGAAAATAGGGTTCTTTTAATGTTGCAATAGACAAAAATGTTGAAGATAAGATAAACGAATATCATGAGAAGTTAGAGGCTAAAAAGAAGGTAAAGTAAGAAATTTACAGATTTTGAAAAAAAAAAAAAAAAAAAAGAAAAAAGAGAGAAAACTGTTTAAAATGATGGATGGTTAAAAGGAGAGTTCAAAGAAACTCTCAGCTTCAAAAAGAAATGGGTTAAAATAAGAAGTAAAAAAAAAAGGGTGTTTAAACCTGATACTAAACATATTTACACTGTATTACATATTAAACTTACACTATACTAAGTTATAACAATGAATTTTAATTTCAATGGTGCTTTTACAGAACTCTCTCAATTTTTACAGGAAGTTAATAACTCATAGCTAAAAATAAAAAACTATTTAAATTATTACAGAAAAAAGTAAGTAAATAAGGTCAAATTAAAAGTTTTAAAACCTGAAAAAAACTTAAAATAGAATAAAATGGAGGAATTAACCTGAAATTAAATAAAGAAAACATACAAAATTAAATAGAGAAAAGTAAGGTTGATGATAAAAACAAAATTTGAGAAAATTAGATGAGAAAAGTTTGTGACGAGAGGGAAACGTGACTTAAAGTGACTGAAGGATGAAGTGGGGTGACTGACGAGACAACATTCCTTTCCTGAAAAGGCTTCTTCTTTTATATGGTAAAGATGAAATACTTTATTTTATTTTTTTATTTATTATTATTATTATTCATTTGAAATATTGAAACTCAAACTAATCATTTTTTTTTTTACTCCCTGCCCTTCAAACATGGACTCCCTGATCGGAGCCGCTCAGAATTCAGACCTGGAGGAGATGCACCCCTCCCATCAGCCCGCCGGAGAAAGGCAGCCTGCTTCAAGCATCAATCTCCCCCCACCCCCCCAAGGCACACACACCGACACAGCAACCGGATGGAAATGATGGGTTAAAATCTGGGGAAAGCAACACAAAAGGATTTTCATCTGCTCTGAACCCCTGACCCTAATAGCTCACCTGAGCTGCAACCTGCTCCACAATGTGTGTGTGTGCAAAAACCATGAGGACAGAGACACTGGGGAATTTCTTTTTTTGTGGGGAAACAAGGAGGAGGTGCACCAACATACACTATATTGCCAAAAGTATTTGCTCACCCATCCAAATTATTGGAATCAGGTGTTCCAATCACTTCCATGGCCACAGGTGTATAAATTCAAGCACCTAGGCATGCAGACTGTTTTTACAAACATTTGTGAAAGAATGGGTCGCTCTCAGGAGCTCAGTGAATTCCAGCGTGGAACTGTGATAGGATGCCACCTGTGCAACAAATCCAGTCGTGAAATTTCCTCGCTCCTAAATATTCCACAGTCAACTGTCAGCTGTATTATAAGAAAATGGAAGTGTTTGGGAACGACAGCAACTCAGCCACGAAGTGGTAGGCCACGTAAACTGACGGAGCGGGGTCAGCGGATGCTGAAGCGCATAGTGCGAAGAGGTCGCCAACTTTCTGCAGAGTCAATCACTACAGACCTCCAAACTTCATGTGGCCTTCAGATTAGCTCAAGAACAGTGCGCAGAGAGCTTCATGGAATGGGTTTCCATGGTCGAGCAGCTGCATCCAAGCCATACATCACCAAGTGCAATGCAAAGCGTCGGATGCGGTGGTGTAAAGCACGCCGCCACTGGACTCTAGAGCAGTGGAGACGCGTTCTCTGGAGTGACGAATCGCGCTTCTCCATCTGGCAATCTGATGGACGGGTCTGGGTTTGGCGGTTGCCAGGAGAACGGTACTTGTCTGACTGCATTGTGCCAAGTGTAAAGTTTGGTGAAGGGGGGATTATGGTGTGGGGTTGTTTTTCAGGAGCTGGGCTTGGCCCCTTAGTTCCAAGGAAAGGAACTCTGAATGCTTCAGCATACCAAGACATTTTGGACAATTCCATGCTCCCAACTTTGTGGGAACAGTTTGGAGCTGGCCCCTTCCTCTTCCAACATGACTGTGCACCAGTGCACAAAGCAAGGTCCATAAAGACATGGATGACAGAGTCTGGTGTGGATGAACTTGACTGGCCTGCACAGAGTCCTGACCTCAACCCGATAGAACACCTTTGGGATGAATTAGAGCGGAGACTGAGAGCCAGGCCTTCTCGTCCAACATCAGTGTGCGACCTCACAAATGCGCTTCTGGAAGAATGGTCAAAAATTCCCATAAACACACTCCTAAACCTTGTGGACAGCCTTCCCAGAAGAGTTGAAGCTGTTCTAGCTGCAAAGGGTGGACCGACGTCATATTGAACCCTATGGATTAGGAACGGGATGTCACTTAAGCTCATATGTGAGTCAAGGCAGGTGAGCAAATACTTTTGGCAATATAGTGTAAGGCTTTCCTTCTCTCCGGTGCTAAATTATTTTTTTTTAATTAGTGAATAATATTTTTTTTTGTTTGAGAAGTGGCTGACCTTTTTTGACTGAGGTGGTGGAGCTCCAGGACTGAAACCGCCTGTTGGCAGCAATCAGTAAAGGGTAAAGTGATCGATTATATATTTTCTTTTCTTTCCTTTTATTTTATTTCATTTTCCATTTCCATAGACTTCCAACTATTCAAGAAAAGTTTGATAACTTTCTCTTATTAGATTCCTTTCTGCATCTTGCAATGAAGAAAATGCTTGCTGACAGACTTTCTGACTGACATGACTTTATCTATGGGAAATGTCTAATGAGGGTGATAATGAACGGCTTGATTGGCTTTCACTAAACAATGATTGTTTTAGAGTAATTTTTGATCAAATTAGAACTAACCTTAAATATCTAAACCAGAAATTATCTTTTTAAAAGAGAAAAACTCAGCAGCAACTGTCTTTTCCTATGTCGGCTTCAGGACTGGAAAACAAAACGTTTATTATCAGGCCTGTGGTTGTTTAAAAACAGGACGGGTCTCGTTTTGTTCATTTCCTGCTGTCACCATGTTCCATAATGTCATGGACGGACCTGGAGATGAAAACTTAGGCAAATCCAGAGAGAGAAAAGGGTCCAAACATGGGCTGACACAGTAGTTGTGAAATGTGCACAGGTTTTAGTCACAAACCAAATTCTCTATTTCCACAGCAGCCACTCGGAGAGATTAGCTTCATCTCTTCATGATTTTGTGGTATGTTGCTTTGTCCCTGTGCCATGAAGTCTGAGGTTCTGACTAAGACAGAGAAAAGGTGACTGTTGCTCTGACTTATGAAAATGTAAACAAAACAGCAACTTATTGATGAATAATATAATCCAATAGGATAAAATCTAAAGTTATGTGTCAGTTTAAACTGAATTAGATTTCTCTAAATGAAAAGCTAAGAGAAATTGATTTTCCTTTACTCCAAAAATATTATTATTTACTTATATCATTTAAAACATATAAACAATGAAATCAGAAATTTTCATCCCTTAAATGTTTAAGATAAATAAACCTTACAGTTTTACCAAATATATGGGATATAGTTTGGGAAACTGCAACCAAAATATATAAAAGCTATGAGTTTATCAACTAATATTATAGATTTTCAAAAATAACGAATTAATTCCTGAAAGATTTGAATCAAAGTGGCATATTTTCCTGAGAGAGTGAAAAATTAATAATTATTTTTTGGCCCATTTAAAACAAGTATGTTTTAAAATAGATAAAACCTAAAACCTGCTTAATGGATCTAAATCTAGGATGATAAAAAATGAAAAAACATCCTAACTTTCAGAATTAGGACTGAAATAGCACCTGACATAAAGTTATAAATGGTTGGCTTACAGCAGAATAGTAACTGATTCGCTGTTTAGAGTTAAAGTACCTGCATATAAATAGACAGAAAAGCGTCCATCTTACCGTTGACCCAGTTACAGGAGGTTCGGTAAAGATGGGCAGGCTAAGGGCCCCCCCATGACAGAAAAGGGCCTGACACACATGAAGGTTTGCATGCAACAATTACGTTTAATCATTTATGTTATGGCCATTTGTTTGCATTTTGTTTGTCTTATCTGTTTGTCTTATATGTTGTCTGTAGTGTCTGTGGATCCACTCTAACTATTGTATGTTGTCCATTTGTGAAATGATAGTTTAGTTTTTTTTTTGTCTTGGTAAAATAGAAATGAGGGAATAATTAAGGTTAAACTGTAAAATAAGGACAGTTTCTAGTTTCTGTGGCTCATTCTTTTCCCTAACCTGTTTTCAAAACAAAGCAGGAGTTAAATGTGTTAAAGATAATGCACAGCTGTTTGAATTGGTAATAAAGGGGATTGATATAAGGTTCAAATATCACAACAAATAAAGTTTAATGAGACAGATTTTAAAAATTAAATCAAATGAACAGATTATGCTTGTTTAACAATAATTGGGCATTTCTTCAAATAATCAAGGACCTGTGTCATTATTTAAAAGCTAAATGCTAAAGTTTAATTTGTTAACCTTAATTCTTTAAGATTTAGATTAAACTTTAAGGGTAAATAAATCTATATGTGTGTAGCACAAATAGCTTGTATAAAAATAAATTAGGCTGATTGAATTTGCTTTTACATTATTTACAATTCTTTAAGAAGTAAATCTATCTTAAGCTGATCTGGAATAAATATGCAAATTTATTTAACATAATTATTGGTTAATAATTATACGGTGTTCAAATGACTCAATTGGAAATAATGATGATAATAACATTATTTAATAATGATAATAACGATAACATTAATAATAATGATTACAATGATAGAGGATATAAATAACAGGATTTAATTCCTACATTAAGATGAATGGTGGAGACTTTAAAATGATCTATTCTCAATGAATCCATAGCTCAGATATATCTGGAGGTTAAATTGACTTGACTTAAATTGTTGTTTTTCTTCAACAGAACATATTTTATTTGTTCTGATGAAGAAAAGGGTGGAAAGAAGATAAAACAAGAGAAAAACAGCAAAGCTAAACTAATAAGGATCCATATAGATGCTGTTTATTTTTCCATCTGGAACAGTCCATGTGGAATTTGGGTTGATAATTGAGAGCAGAATAAATAAACAACCTAAAGAAACGACTGCTAGACTTCTGGATGAAGTTTTAACACCTCAGCCTGACTGTCTGATGTGCGTTTGGGAAAAAACAGCTTTGTTGATGTTTGTTGATGGTTCAGCTTCTTGCACCCCTGGTTTGGTGTTTCTTCACCTCATGAAACTCTTGTTTCTGGTTCTTTGATTTTGCTTCGCCTTGGAAACATCGTTCTTGAAATCGGATGGAAAGCCTATATTCTTCTTCCACACACATCATGTCTGGTGGAAGCAACAGAGAAGGCTGTGCTTGTTTACATTGCTGCAGCCCACTGACACACACAGTCCTCTGCTGAGGAGAAGTTTGTTTGGATTTCTGCAGGTGCAGAAGTGATAAGGGTACCGAACACTAAGGAAGTACATTTACTGGGTAAGTTTGAAATTATGGAATAATTCAATGATTTGTGACAAAGTTTAAAGTTCAAATTTAATCTAAAGTTCTTTAACCCCTTGAACCCTACAGACCCACCGGCGGGTCCAGCTGCTACGTGACCTCGTAATTTTACCAAACCCCAGTATTGATGTAAAAAACATATTTGGCACAGTTTGGTGACATTTATGGATAAATGTGCCAAAATGGCCTCTCCGCCTAAGAAATTTCTCACTAATACCATTCTAAAATAAATATGATTCATCTGATTGAGTCCAAATTTGGTATATTTTTACACAACATTTAGATTTAAAAGTCTGTACTACTTTTATGTGCTATAAATAATATTTTGGTAGTGTTTTGCAATGTTTATTTCAAAGAAAATTTTGGCGAGGTTCAAAAAATGCAAAATATTTTGTATTTTGTCCCTAATATTTCAGGCAGGGTCAAAGCTACAATGGTGCTGACACCAGAAAACCATTCATGACATCTTACCTTTACAGAGGTACCAAAAGTTTCTTCTTAAATCTAATAGCTGTGAGGCTATAAGTTATTTAAGTTTGTGTGTTTTTGTCAGGCAGAAATTTATTTATACCCCCTGAGGGTGTAAGAGGTTAAGCTACATGAACTTATTTTGATCTACTATTGTTTGTGAAAGGGTAAGATAACATCTGATCTTTCCTTCCCTCAGCTCCTTTAATTCAGCATGTTGGTAACTTTGACTCCCAGTTTTCCTCCCCATGAGCTCATGACGGGTCGACCCGTTCCTGGACCACAGAACGGGCCTGACCACTGACCTCTGGCCAGACTAGGACTGACAGGTGACACATTAAAATGACCTACAAGACCTTTTTTTCCCCCCTTAGTCAGAGAAGGCTTTACAGAGGGACCAAGGTGCCTGGAGACCCTAATGCAGGACCATCACAGCCATCCTTCCATCCTTCAGCAGGAGGAGGTGTGGCTGAGAGTCAATAAAAAAGTGATCAGAGCTCATCGGAGCTCATCTGGAAGGAACCAGGAAAAGCTTCAACAATCAGAATAAAGGGGCAGAATAATCCCCTCTGATTGGTTAATTAACACATCAGTAGTCCACCTGATGTGTTGAGGACCAGCTGTTCTGTAGACAACGTTCAAAATGTCGCCTGTATAAGGGACCAACATCAACAGAAAAATGAAGACGCCCACCTGAAGATGTCTGACATCAGCTTTGGCTTTTTGATTTTTTAATCATACAACATGAATGAGAAGGGAAATGTGTTGTGATGTGTTGCATTTTAATCAAAGATTAACATTTTTAGTGTCTAAGTGTTTGATATTACTTTTCTTGATAATAAAAAGAAAGTCCAAGTGTTAGATGACCACCTGATGGCTGATGGAAAGTATTGCCAGAGATTTCTGGATTAGAGAATGAACTCTGATGATCAGGTCTCAGCTACCATTGGGAAAGAGGAGCGCTGAGATTAAATCCTCCATCTTTTCAATGTGTGCTTTGACTGAGCCTGATTCTGAAGAGCTGAACTCGTCATCTGCGTGAAACAACTTTGTGTTATGATTTTAACATTTTGCATAGAGATTGATCTTTTTTTACTTTTAATTAAATTCAGATTAATAATTTGACTTACAGTTTATAGACATGAAGGGGTCTATTGTTTTGACTGATTTGAACTTTTCTCTTTCCAGGGAAACAAAAAGGGTAACTGATAATGATAAGAACTAAAAATTAAAATTTTCAGCAAATAGATATTTTACCATAAAAGTATCATAATGGGAAAAAACAGTAAATATTTTTGCCAACTAAGGTGTGATTCCAGGGCTCTATTTATTGGCAACATATTTTAGCTATCATAATCCTTTCCATAATTTTTCCATCTATTATAATCATTTAACATTGTCCACCGACTTAATGCAGTTGTGGATTTTTGATTCATTATTTTTTAATTATCATTATTTTTCTTCTTCTTATGATTTTTTTATATTTTTGCTGTAGTGTCTTAGATTTTAGCTTTCTTTACATATATTCATAATTTTCAGTTTTAGCTTTCTTCACATATACTCACAATTTTAGTTTCTTAAGTTTTTTATATTCATAAATTTTCCTTTTTTTTGATGATATCGATTACACAAGGATAATATCCTTTTATAATCGAAAGGGTGGACTGTTGTGGGAAAATTTATATCTTTCTCTCATTATATATTAATATTCATATTTACTCACTATAAAAGTTTTCATTCATTCTGTTTCTCTCTCAAGGCCACACCATTCCCTTCAGAATGTTGTTTGTAGACCAGACATAGCTTCTTCCCATAACAATCCAGATTCTTTCTCAAGGTTTATTCATAACATGTTACTGGTAAGCAAAGTGTGTGTAATTTGTTATGACTCTGACTGCTTTCGATTGTTGTAACTAGGGGGGAACGAACCCTGCCCAGATCAGAACAGAGCAGAATGCTGTGCCATGATGACTGTTCTCTCTTTGCAAAGATTTTAATAAATGTGCCGACTGAGTGAAATCCATCGATCTCTGTTTATTTAACTAGGATGAATAGTCGAATACTTTTTTCCCACGACAGTTAGTTTAGAATACATGCTTTAAATTTGATTTATTTTCCTTTTTTTTGAAGGCTGCTAACAGTAACTTTGGATCTTGACTTAGAAAAGTGGATATATTTTTGCCACCTTTGTTAGTAAAGAAACTAATTCTGGTGTGCAGTCAGAGTAAAATTTGTATATTATTCCAACCCTGTTACATTGGAGTAGTAGCAAACTAGTTTAACCTAATTGCAGTAAAGAATGTGTGAAACATAGGATCTTACGATTTTCATAAAGTTAAAGTTATTTAGTGTAAATATAGGCTAAACAAGTGACATATAACTGGCACCTAAAGGAAAAGAAGGACAAGATGGACCATTATTTAAGACTCTAATTCAAAGCATTGAGCCATTTTAATTTTTAGTTAGGATCATCCATCCATCCATCCATCCATCCATCCATCCATCCATCCATCCATCCAGGTGTAGCAGGGGTAGCAGCTTCAGTAGTGAGGCCCAGATGTCCCTCTCCCCAGCCACTTGGGTTCGCTCCTCTGGGGGAACTCTAAGGCGTTCACAGGCCAGCTGAGAAACATAGTCCCTCCAGCGTTTCCCTGGAGGGACTAGGTATCCTCCCGGTGGGACGTCCCCAGAACACCTCACCAGGGAAGCGTAAAGGAGGCATCCTAACCAGATACCCGAGCCACCTCAACTTGCGCTTCTAGTTGTGCTTCTATTCCGAGTCCTCCCTGGATGACTGAGCTCCTCACCCTATCTGTCAGGGAGAGCCCAGACACACTACGGAGAAAACTCTTTTCGATAGCTTGTATCCTGGATGTTGTCCTTTCAGTCATGACCCAAAGCTCATGATCATAGATGAGATTAGGAACGTAGATCAACCGGTAAATCAAGATGTTTGCCTTTTGGCTCAGCTCTCTCTTCACCATGATGGACCGGTACATCACTTGCTTCAATGCAGACGCCGCACTAAAGCGCCTGTCCATTTCCTTCTTCCCTTCATTCGTGAACAAGTACTGTATAGGGTACCTATACTTTTTCATATCAAAATTTCTTCCACTTTCTCCCTTAAAGTTAAAACTGGTTTATAGATCTACTAGTGCTTCATTTTTTTTCTGTGTATACACAATATCTTCTCAGCTCCCTAGGCTCCCCTGATCAGTCATAGCAGATGACTGCTTACAGTGAGCCTGTTTCCACTGGATATTTATTTGTTGGCTATTTAAAAAAATGACAAATCTTTAAATGTGGTATTTTCTAACCAGGTCTTTCAACAAAGTAAGTAACTTTGGAGTA
Organism: Cyprinodon tularosa; assembly: GCF_016077235.1. Taxonomy (NCBI): domain Eukaryota; kingdom Metazoa; phylum Chordata; class Actinopteri; order Cyprinodontiformes; family Cyprinodontidae; genus Cyprinodon; species Cyprinodon tularosa. The sequence goes on from NW_024038320.1 coordinate 1,059,383, forward strand.
TAGCATTAAGAGGGTCTTTTTCTATTTTAGTCAAAGCCTAGGGTATCCATGCATGCATTAACTGTTCTCTCACAACCACTATACAATTCATCAGAGTATAGACAGGAGAACCAGAGGGAAAGTGAGACCAAAAGCTGGATATCAACTCAAAGTGCATAGGGATGTTTGTGAGTGGGTAAGGGCAAGAGAGGAAAGAACCACATTAACTGTTTGCGATTTGAATGATGAACATATTTGAAAGAGCTCATGCATTTACAGATGAGTGCCCTACAATCGCAGCATGAAAGATGCATCAGCCTGAAATAAGGGGTCCCTTTAGGCATTAAAATCAGCAGTGTAGACAGTGCAGGGAAGTAAAGATAAACATCATACTCCACATCTTCGCCCTGAGATAGAAAAGAAGCCTGGCTGCACTGCTGCTGATACCAGTGACATCCCAGTGGGAATCTAAATTATGTTCCAGGGGCACCAAGTTCACACAAGCCAGACAAAGTTGTCACTGTGACATCAACTGTGCCTGTGAGTCTCTAGTGGCTACATACTAGTATAGCTGCCAGAGTCTTAGAGTTTCTGCATAGAAAACACTTTGACAAATGTTTTGGGGCTCATTTTTCTTGGATATGTCAAAAGGTTTTATTCTGTTTTTCTCCATCTCTGGTGTGCCCAAAGCGGGTATTCCATCTTAGCATGCAAGACTTGCAAATATTGCTACATTGTGAAAGAAGTTCTAACTATAGTTATAAGTTTGTATTTGGTAATTTTTTATTTTCTTTGTATTTTAGTTTTTTTTTTTTCCTCTTTGTTTGATAAGAGAAGGGAACTCTACACCGTTTTTTTTAAGCTGCTTTACTATTCTCCCCTTAACGGTCACATTCAGCTTAATCCACAGCTGCTCTTTATCAGGATCCTGATCCACCATGAAAATAGCTTCAATTTTCTTTCCAGGAGGCACCTCTGATAACTGCAAAAGTGTACCTGTACAAAATGACTGAATACACACAATGAATAAAAAATGTACTGTTTCACTGAGTAGTATATAGAGATACTGTAATAATTGCACAGATTTTTTTCATATTTTTCTTCAAGGTGCATGCTAAAAATGGATACTTGTTAGTGAAAGACATCAGCCCTTACGGGTAAATTTATGTGAAATGAATTTTTGTGTATGGAACATGACCTATACTAGATTACCAACAGTATTGGATCACAACTCTAAAACAATTAATTTGGATCACTTCCATGGGCGCATTTTTATAAAGTTTGATGTAGAGAAACCTGACTGCCTTTCACAGAGTTCAGACCTGATCTTTATAAGATGCATTTAGATTTAAATAGAGTGAATTCTTCCATTACTTCATGCATACTTCATGCATTGGTTTATAAAAGCCAATGTCACAAGTGAATATATCCATTCTGAAATCAATAGTTCTATTCTATTCTTCTGTTCTATTCATTGTAGTTTTCTCATCTAACTGTGTAGTAACTCCTGGACCAACAATACAGTAAGTGAAAACTTATATTTAAGAGATGGATTTAATTGAAGTTTATGTACATGTAAAAACATTCAGACAAAAGAAACCTGTGGCAAGACATTTTGTTATTGTATCCATGGTTTTTTATGGTGGTTGAGTCTTGGCCTGGAACTTTTTGCGTGGAGTTTGTGAGTTCAAATCATAACTAGATGGATTTTCTCGGGGTACATTTTATTGGTCTTCATGAGAAATTAGCTATTAATATAGATAAAAATTTGACTTCAGCTGAGATAAGAAAACCTTTGTGTAGCCTTTAGCACATGAGAAACATCTCTTCGATCAGTCTTTTCTTTTACTGTGATTTTAAAAAAACAGATCCTTTCATAATCTTGATCTAGTGTCTTTTTTTCTTACAGAAACCAGACATGTTGGTGTTAAGCATTCTTATTTTGCTTGGTCAAATTCCCAGTCATCCAGGTCATGGCAACCAAAAAACAGGCCTAAATCGAAGGCAGGCAGACTTTTGCTCATTTTTTCTAAAAATTGTCAACATATCTCTGGGAATTGCTTTTAATTTTTAGCAGCTTGTTCTGGATTTTGTTTAGTTTCTGTTCTTTTCCTCTTTTGCTTAAAAACTGTCAGAATTAGAGAGTTGCTGTATACTAATACTCCTGCAAACCAAAAGGTAAAATACAAAACACTCCAATATCTTGTCATTAACTGGTGTAGATGGAAACATGCCGCCTTAAGTTATACAGCATTCACCTACCTACATTTTTAATCATACAGGAGATGCAAGGTCAGTTTCCAGGAAACTTGCTTTAGAAGAGTTTCTACACAATATCAGACAAGAAGATTAACACAAGTCTTCCTACTGCCACAGATTTATAATTCTGTGTGCCACAGAATTCTGACCCAGATTAAAAGTGACTTGCTTTGACGCAGGCTCTGAGCCTCATATATTAACCAACCATCTGGTAAGGTTAATTAATGAAAATCTGTGATGTCAAACATTGTATAAAATATGTCTGCACTGTATATTATTTCTTTGGGATATGGTGCCAGCCTTATTGGGTGCAGTAGATTGAGCATAGAAAGTGACATTGTATAACTAAACTCTTACTCTTATAAATACTTTCAAATGTATGCAGGTTGACCTTAAAAGAAAGTATATCGGTATGGCTTTTCTGTTCCACTACTAGGCTTTAAATTATCCTAAGACTATTATTTTTCTTTTTTTGGTCATGTTTTGTATCCCTTTAGAGCAGCCTTTGATATATCTGAAAAGAAAAGATATAAAAACCTTTTCTTGAAGAAAAAAAAAGCTGCTTTAGCTTTATTCCCCTAAGAGCTGCTGCCATTATATGATCAGTCATGTTAGTAAATTGTTTCTAGCTTCACTGCAAGTCTCTGTTCACTCCGGTAGCAGTAGCAATTGTTGCTTGATCTCAGAGTCAGTTACAAGCACTTAAATGTATAGCTGAACAAAATAGAAAATAGGCACTGGCCTTTGACAACCAATAAGCAAACTAAGTGATTGTAGAAAAAATTGAGGGTATAGGTGAAAAAGGGCAAAATAAACTATTTCAAAATCACATGGAAAATACAAAAAAATGCAGATTTACAAGCAAGTTTCCTAATTTTAAGACAAACCATGAAGCGCTACAAACTAAAAAATATAGTAAGCTGTAATTTTTTATTTCTCAGTTCTTCTAAAGAGATGAAGGCATAGGAAAATAATGATACATGGCCTCAAGGGAAACCCAAACATCTCTCTGCAGCTACAGTAACCGCTAATTTGTTGTTTTGAAGTCTCAAAACCAGAAGGGAAATACTGTCTCTTCAGTCTATTCAGCATCATCCCAACGGCCTTTGCCCTGTAGGATGTAGATGGATGAGCTCCAAAGGGAGGTAGCTATAGGTATCCTAATCAGACTACATCAATGTCTGTAAGTATTGTGATGTCTTTGAATGACAAAACATATTTTTCCATCTCTAAGGCTGAGTCATTCCCACAAAGAAAGCTATTTTTTAATGCAAACTACCAGAATATCAAACTTTTAGTCATGATCAATTTCTCATGACCACCTTCATTACCTAGAGCAATAGGTACATTACTGAAAACAGCGCCCCAGTCCATCCATCCATTTCCTGCTCCCATCCACCATAACTCATGAAGAAAACAACAAGAAAGTTTCAACTGCTTCTGTGGAGGCAGAGACTGACCCCAACCCACAGGGTGCATTTTACCTTCCCTTTGTAGGGAACCATTGCCTTACACTGGATCCTATCTGCCCGAGTAAACAATGTGATGCCAATGGAAAAGCCCCTCATACCCTCCATAGCAAATTCTACAAAATGGCCAGTGGACAAGTTTGTAAACTGCTTGCAGATTCATACAAGTGCACCTCAAATGGCAAAACCACTGTAACAAAATACAGTTACAACTTTAAAAAGATCTGCAAATTTGAAGCTCCTTGCGCTGCTTCTTCTTGGAATTTTACATCCTGTTTATGCTTTTATCATTTTACATCACATATCATGTTATTTTCCTCTCCAAATTGCTTTTTAAGATTCTTGATAGTTTCTCTAGTTTTTCAACTCATGCAGCAAATCTCCGTTTTCAAGGGGGATTCACAAAGACATCAGTAAAACGGTGTGATTTCATCTATCTCTGATTCACAAGATAAATGTGCTATTTTGTCCACTTTGTAGGATGAATCAATTTTTCTTTAGAGTAAGATTTTCTTTTCAGGAAACAAGAAGATGATCTGCTAGATTGCAGAGAGATTAGAGGGAAGTCTGTTTTTTTTTTTATCCAAAAACTGTTGGCAGATCATCTTAGCTGTTACTTTGATGGGTGGGAAATGAGAAAAAGGTGGAAACCGGGTAATAACAGGCCCCATGTCATATCCTTTGTAAAAAGAACAGTATTAGCTGCCAAAGGAAGAAGAAGAAAGACAAAGGTGATGATAACTACTCTTTGAAAAGACCTTAGGAAGGAGGGTCATGTCCATAACTATTAAAAAAAATTATAATCCTGACATGTTGAAGACAAAAAGATTGGCTAAGCGTGAAGAAAAAAAAGGGAATGTCACACCTATTAGGCTGCGAATGGAGCTGCTGATCTCACTTTGGCCATTTTCTGCAACTTCCATTTACATGTGTCTGGGTTGATCCCATCAGAAATGATCAGCACTTTGATCAAATGCGATTGTACCCAAGATACCTTGAGAATATATTAAAATCTGATAACTGGTATTTAATTGACAGGAAACTTACATATGATCACACTTTAAAAAAACATTTCTCTTAATGTGGGTTATTTGACATGTTCCATTAGTGATGTTGTTTTTGTAAATTGTCAGAATTGTGAGGTGAACTCCTCTTTGGTTTATCAGCAGAAACTTTTTTTTGTGTGTGAAAATGAAATAAAGAAGAAGCAAGAAATCACTTCAATCTTATGATGGACGGAACTTGCTTATTGCTGTTTAACAGAAAAACAGTAAAGCAGACTACATGTCTTCATACTGGGTGTGAACAAGGTTTCTGTGTGCCAGGTTACCATGACGGCAAAACAATAGTGTTAAAAGACCTGCAGCATCCGTTGACAACTGAGAACAAAGCACTTTTTTATGATTTTTACTTTAGAAAAGAGTATTAATACTACGTGATCAGAAGATACCTATATTGTGTGTGTTTTTAATAACTAAACTATATCAAACAATAATCAGTCGCCTAAATATGAGTTTCTAGCAAAATGATTTCCCAATTGTGAAATTTGACAACTCCTTGATGATGTCCCTCTACTCTTTCTCTTTAGAATACCTGACAAATGTTAGATCAGTAAAGCTTTAAAGGTATAGTGGAGGAATTTTGAGAATTTTCCGAAAGACCCGCCCTCTCCACTTAAAAAAAAATGCATATGCAAAACCCTATACCCGCTTTAGGGAGGGAACGATCATTTCTCCTCATGCACGCTCTGATGAAAAGTTGCTGTTTGCATCGCTCTTACAAGCTTACTTTCCAAAAGAAAATTTGCAATTTTTTTTTTTTACAATGTCAGACTCAACACCGGTAAGTGGAAATAGGGATGAGCACATAGGATGGCCTTACATAAACATATCACCAGAATGATTGATAATTAAGAGGGTCAACTTACAGTATTTTGATGATCCACCGGAAAGATTAACCCGTTAACTTTAAGTTAATTAATCCATGACCATTAAGTAATGGATTTTCTGAGTACAAAATGTGTTGATAAAGAGTCATACAAAATGATGGAAAGGGTGATGGTGGTGCTTATATTTTAAGCATTGTGGATTCCACTAAGACTAAAGTTATTCAAACTTTCTGCTCTGTCCAAACAATGTATTGCTTCACATGACCTGCACAACTTAAGTAATAGACAAAGGTTAATAAATAAGAAAAAAAGGCGCAATGACCTGGTTGAAAATTGTTAAAGAAATTGAAGGATTCAATCTTTGTGAGATAATACCTGTCATCTATGCTGTTGATTCAAGTGATTGTATAATACAGTAAACTGAGTAAACTGTCCAAAAACATATGGGCTGCTAAAATCCAGACGCTTAAAATATTTACACTTCTACTTTGCAGGTGTGTTTGTTTTATATTTTGAAAAAAAAAAGGAAAAGGCAAAAGCAGCCATTCCAATTTATTTCAATCCAGCTCATTTTTAAAGCATCAATTCACCACAATTTTGTCTCAAGGCATTTTACAAAATCGATTCCATTAAAATCATACACATTATTTAAAAGTTTTCTATGTTGGGATAAAGGTTAGCATTTAACTTTCTCTTAAAACAAAATTTTTCATATATTAGTTTTATTTTTATTACAAATTAATGTCACTTTAACATGTCAGCATTACTGGGAGATAAGTCTTTGAAAAAATTGTGTATCTGCATAACATGGTAACCCCCAAATTTTACAGTTATATCTAACAAGAGGGAGCAATGATGCTTAGCAGCTTATTCTGTGTTCAGTTTTGGGTTTCTTGCATACATATACAGTAAATATTTCACCTTCCTTTTAAATCAAAAAGTCAAATTAGTTAATAGGTTAAAGCAATGTACCCTAAAGAAAAAAAAAAGCTGAAATCTTTTTCTAAATTAATCTAAATGTAACTTAATGTAAATGTCTCTTTTGAATGCTCCAATACCACAGTGTGTGTCTGCAACATTTCTTAAACAATACCTTTCTTATATGTCTGCCATGAGTCTTTAGCATTCAAAATGTTTCAGTCATTAGATTGGGAGGAAAATAATAAAAGCAAAAAGATAAAGTAAAGACTTGAAGAAATGTTTGTTAAACCTTTTACTAAACTTTTAAATGTGTGTAGTTATTCAATGAAGATGCTGAACTTACATTCTATCTTGTACGCTATTATTTTCAAATATCTTGTTGGGATTGAATCCATTTAGTAGGAGGAAGACATGCATATTAATATGCATGAAATAATCAGTCTCATAATCAATCAAAAATCAATTTCGAGGATGAATTATTTACCAATCCATTGATCAAGCTTTGATATTAATCAAAGATTATTAATAAATTAATGCTTTGTAATATCCACTGATTAGACATAGAAAAAAACAAAAAAAACAAAACAAAGTTGGAAGACTTATTTTACTTTCAGAGTTGTCAAATGAAAACACACTCTTAACCGAAGTAAGAATGCACATACCAGTATAAAAACAGACTGGTAAATGTTCTGATTAAACTCCACCTTAATAAATGTAAAAATGTACAGGTGATATGATATTTTTGCTTTGCATGACATGAAATAACTTTTAAAAACTTTACTTTTAACGGTGCTTTCTGCAAGTTTAATGGTTAAATTTTTTTTTCCTTTCCCATGCATGACGTTACAGTTGCCCAGTGTGTAAAATGAGCCTTCCTCTACAGTATTTACCACAGTTTCCTTTAAAGGCCCTATAAGTCAGTTCATTAAAGAGTAATTCTGGTCGTATTCTCTGGATGTGCACATAACCCCGAGGTTCCACTGAACATGCAAGCACTACATAGCATAAGTGATGTAGTTTCTAGCCCGGACCCAGTTTCGAGTGGAGCGCCCTGGAGCGGCTAGACTGGAATCACGCAATGATTTTGTCTTTGCGCAATATTAGGATACATGGGGAGTGGTGGCCTAGTGGTTAAGACATTGCGCTTAAGTCCCGGTGGAGTTGCTGTCCTGGTCTCGGAGGTTCTGAGTTCAAGTCCCATTTATTCCCACAGACTGCCACTCTGGCTTCCTGAACAAGACCCTTAAACCCAGACTGCTCCCCAGGGGCCAAAAGTGGGGAATGCACTGCTCCCAAGGGGGATGGGTTAAATGCAGAGAGTAAATTTCCCCTTTGTGGGACAATAAAAGATTTACATGTACTGGCATGCTTTTATCTGGTCACCTTACTGTACCTTTCTTCCTCTGGATCTATTATGGGTTATCTGGTTTTATCTTTATAAAATAGACGAATCATGTCATATAAAATGGTGTATTTTCCAGCTCCAAAATACACTTTTTTTCCATGGTGTCATTTGAAAAGAGAATTTCTGGTGGCGCTGCCCTGGAGCTGCAGGTAATGTTGTTTTGATTTTTCAGAGTAAAATATGATTCACAGTCTGAACATGTAGTGTTTAACTTTGAAACTTCACTGGATGCACTTCGCTTTGTAGCACCTGACAAATCTGGTCTACTCCAGATTGACGTGAAGTTGAGGCGTCAAGGATGAAAGATAGACCTGGGGCGGAACATAGACAAGTGTCCAGTGGCCGACGCTACTGGAACGCTTCAGGGAAGCTCCAAGCAGCAGCTAGAAGTGCTCTGACTAACTCGTCATCATCAACAGCAGCAAGGCAGGGAAGCGAAGCGGGGCCTATTCCTTTAGTGGAACCTCTGGGTAAGTGTGATGCAATGCATGCCATTGCCACAGGAAGTGGGGGTGCTGGTGCTTGTGGCGAGAGGGAGATTTAAAAAAATAAATGTATTAAAAATACTTTGCACATTTTATAAATTTCTTATGAATATTTTGGGAAATTATTTTGATTTTTTTTATTTATTTTACTATTACGTGTATTTGGATTTTTATTTAATTATTTTGAGGCTTGATCAACACAAGTTCACGGAAGTTACACTGTCATGGCAACGGCGAGCAAGCTAGTGTTCACCGAGTAAAGAGGTATCTCCTTTGCGACAGCAGACTAACAAATCTAATGACAGAAACAAGAAAGAAATATGGTACAGAAACGCATTTCAGATTTGTCCGCTCATGAGAGACTATATCTCCACAACCCCAGAGCGCACCTCAACTTTTGGACACCTGTAACGAGGAAGGGGACCCTACATATAGCTCATAGTAACTGCATGGTGCTGTATCACACTATCTATTCGTGCAGTTTAACATAACCACATTATTTTCAAAAGTGTTATTTTGATCTTGTGTCCTTTCTGTAATAAATGTGGAGATGGTAAATAGTATAATAATATAATTATTTACTTGTGGTTTATGTAAGAGGATTTTGGAGCTAATAGTCACGTGTGACATAACCACAGTGACTCAGATTCATGCCAGCTGACCAAATCAGCATTGTTATAGTGTCATTGTGAAGTTTAAATAATAGCGCATAAATTCACCTGAGATGTTGTCTGTGTGTTACAGACCCTGGATGCCTGCACTGAAGTGTATATGAAAATAGTGAATCTCACTCCATTTATTTATTGTATTTTAAATAGGCCTATAGGCTCACAGGTCTTTTGAACAGCACCCCCTCTTCAAAATGATTTGCAGCGGCCTAACTGCTTGCTCTCGTTCACTTGGCTACTTTGTTAACATTATTAGCACGTGAACCAAGGTAACTTTCTTGTTGTGACCAACAACAATTAATTTAAAAAAACAGCCACAAATAACCCTCAAACACCACATTAGCGTCAGAAAATAAAATCTTTAGCCCAGTGCAACAAAAATAGCCATACTGGAGTCTAAGAAGTAAGTCATAAGAAGAGCCTGTCCTAGAAATGGAAAGGGACCCCCCTTTTTTTGGGACGGGCTCTTTTTGGTAAGATGCTCAATCAAAAATAACTTCAACATTTACAACTTCCTCACTTCATAAGCTATTCCACCTCTAAGCTAAAGACCTGTACAGTTACTGCAGATTTCTGCGATGCTTGACTTGTTCACCAAAGTGCCTGGACAATACTGGTGTCATTACAACTTGTTGCCAGAGGGGGAAAATGTCTGTAGAAACTCTCGAGCTTGTGCTATGCTTGTTACATCAAAGATTCACATGGGGATTCAAATATCTTTATTTTCAACACTCAATCTGTCATTGTCGATATGATAAGGTTAGTTAAATCTTCAATCGTTTTCTTCAGAGATTATATAACCCTCCCTTTGTGTCCCAGTCTCAAAAGACAAAAAAATATAAATAAAAATATAAATTAAAAAATATAAATACAAGAAAGAACCTGGTGAGCCAGATAAAACCATAAAGCATGGGGTCAACCCTATACAGAGCTGTTAAGCCCACTAAAAGCACTGGTCTGAAACAGAAAAATCCCAAAGAACCTACCCCAAAGAAATAAAGAGTGAAGACAGGACTACCAGTTCCACCAACAAAACAACAAAAGAAATTCTAAAAGGAGCTTCCACATGACGGACGGAGACAGGAGGCTGAGGCTACTTGCTCGCACAGCCAGGTGTGTCCTAGACTTCAGCCACAAAGAGAGAAAAAAAAGAATAAGTGAGTGAGAGGGAGCAATTACTCTTGAGTCAATAAAAGCCATCTTATAGGAAAGCCAAAATAAAACCCATGTCAACTACTAATTTCAAAAAAATATTCAATTGGTTAAATAAAAGAAAATGTTCCAAACCAAATGATACTAAAAACCTCAAAACAATTTAGGGAAACTGGAAATTTTTTTTTTTTAATTACCCAAAGCACATGACAATGCTCTTTAAACAAATAAAAAAAGGTTTTCTTGCCCAGAAAAAAGGTTAATTTTCCTGTCTTGCTCACTGCACTGGTAGAGAGACCATAAACTTCTGATTCTAAATTGAATGTAAAGAGTTATGTGAAACCTCTGTCTACTTAACTGTTACACATTCAAAGTCAATTAAATCCTCTTATAATCTCTTCAAAATTGTCTTCACAACATCTACAAACTTAAATATATTGAGTTTTTGTTGTGATTGTGGTATTTGTCCAGTCAGTGCAGTAAATCTGAAAGAGTTATATGGAAATGTTTGATAAATTAATCTTAACGACACTGGTCACTTTGGCTGTTACTCTTTTTTTTACTTTTTTTTTTATTGATTTCAGGCAATTACACACTTTGGAACACACATGCGAATGCCAGTTCATCAATTTTAACGTAGGAGTCATAATAAAAGTAACAAAAACAAAAAAAGACCTGAAGGGGAGTTGGATGAAGAAAACTAAATTTTAATAATAATTAAAATCCCACCCTCATAGTAAACATATATATATATATATATATATATATATATATATATATATATATATATATATATATATATATTTTGTTTTCTTTTTTTATATATAACATATATATATATATATATATATATATATATATATATATATATATATATATATATATATATATATGTTTTCTTTTTTTTCTTTTTTAACTGCAGCTTAGAACAAAAAAATTTATGAGCAAAAGCAGTTTAAAAAAACAATAATAATGTTTTCGGTGCTGAGAACAAATACGAAAAATCACATTGTTTTACCTGAGCAGATAATTAATTGCATAGAATTTTTTTTGTTTTCTATCATACCAGCAATGATTAATACCAAAATGGCAATAGTTTACCCAATATCAACAAGAATAAAGAAACATACCAAGCATGTCAATGGACAAATAACAGCAATGGTAAAAAAAAATAAAATAATAAAAACTACAAGCACACATTGACAGACACTAACATAAATTTAAGACCCTCTCTGAACATTCTGTGACCAAGGCTTTCTGTGAATATTTTTGCTTTGTTTATGCAGTGAACTTAGACTGTTTCAGAGTTTTACTCTATGTACAGTTTTATTCTAGTAGTAGAGCTACAGTATTAACATGAGATATGAATCATGACCCAAACAACAAAATCCAGGAAGAAGAAGTCAGTACCATTGTACCAGCTGAAAAAAGAAAATAGAAACCAATGTAAAGATATGAAAATATAACTGAATGCAATATAAAATAACTGTGCTGCTACTTAAGAGTATATTTCAGTGATTTAGAAAACATACAACAGCATAGGGTAATTTTAAAAACTGCACAACATGCATATTTTTCAGACAAAACTCTTTCTATCTGTGATAATGCTCTATTGTGCATTTAGGATGAAGCCATCTCCACTTCTGTAAAAGCATCATACAAAGGGAGGGAGACACCAGTGGTGTTATTTTGATCAGAATTCCTCATCTCCAACCACCTGAACTTGATCCAGTTGCGATCCAAGAGAAGAACTGGCTTTCCTGTTGAGCTTGTCTGATGCTTCCTCACAACTGTAGAGAAGCTGCAGCCTTTAACTGATTGCACCATAGAGGATCATTCAAGACCAGAAAAGCTTGCCTAGTTTTGCTATGCTATCACTACGATCCTTTGAGACAGCTTATAAAATACTAGCTGGACATACATCACGCTTTTTCGGAGCTTAAATGTTTTCACCGCATTTCTTAAAATTCTACTTTATTTGTATCAACTTTTGAGAACATTTCTAAGGATGCAGCATACTGAAACATCTTATCTCTATAAAAATAAGAACATATTATGGTGCAGCTTGGTTCATCACCATTTTTAATCCCATTCAATAAGGCTTCAAGCAAATCAGTCAAGGCCACATCAGCACAAACAACTGTTAGAATGCGGCCATTTTTTTTTATTTTAAAGCATCTTTCTTATATAAGAATTTAATTGGATGCAATGACCCTGTTTTTCTTTTTTGTCACTTCTTTTGGAAAGTAAAACTCTCTTTTACACGGGAGGTTACAGTTTTCTGTACTCGAGTTGACTTGCTGAGAATGCAGTCCTTTGCTACCCCTTTAGGCACTGTTCAGAGGCTGGCCCGTAGGGTGTTGCTTTGCTTTTCATCACTCTCATCCTTTATAAAATGCCCACAGGAGGTGACAGTTCTATGCCAACGAAGCAATGTCACTGTGTAAATAGGGTACAAATTTTATTAGGTTTTTTGTCTTGGCCTTCAGAGATCAATTTGAGACATAATGAAAAACAACTTGCATCAACTTGATTTAGTGTATTAATAAATAAATGTAACTACAAATCAGAATGGATATAGATTATTTCACAGCTTTTCTTTGTGTATAAAGAAAGAAAGTAAATCAGCTGGCTTCTTAACTGGTTATTGGGTGTCTGTTGAAATAAAAAAAAAAGTACTAGGATAGGTTTAATTCTTTTGCCTCTTTCTGTGTCCTTGAAACCACAGTAAGAGTATCATTTTTGTTGTGCCATGCGCATTTAGTGCTATTTTTTTATGTTTCTGGAAGTGTAAAACAACTGGTCGCCATAATTGTTGGTGTTTGCTCTACAGCTATCCATCCATTTATTGTTCCATTGTTATTAAAGGCAAGGTAGATATACAGGTACATCTCAGAAAATTGGAAAATTCATAATAAAGTTCAGTATTTGTTGAAACTAATTTTAAAAAGTAAAAAAGTAATATACTATTTAGACAGATTATTCATACTTTCTAGTCCTTCCAGCGGTTTTAGGCCCCTCCTTAAAGGAATAGTACACCCAAAACATGATTAGCCTTCATTTTCTACTCACCTCCATGCTGAACAACACTCTGGAGTACTTTTTTGATATCTCAAATGCATCTGGAGATCTGGGAGGCTTCTTGCTGTCTGCTGACATTCAAATAATGGAGGTCCATGGCGCCCGAGACAGAAAGGTCCATAAAAGTCCACAAAAACGTGTCAATATTCCTCCATACTGCTCGTCCAATGTAATCCAAGTGTCCTGAGTGGGTAGCATCCAGAATTTACTCGAAACGAAGTCATTTAGAATGTTTTTAGAGCATAAACAGTAGTGTATAGGATTTCCTAATAGCGCCCCCATGCGCGCTCACGATTCTACGGAAGCCGGCAGACCAAACCAGCGCATTCAGCTCGGCAAAGAACTCATGCTCTTCCTCAACACTGAAGTCCTCAGACATTTTTCTTTCGTTGTTTCTTTCTTTGCACAGGTAAACAGCACATTTCTTCTTCTACGCTTGCATTATCGGCAGACCAGACGCTGAATGCGCACTTTCTTCCGGTTTGGTCTGCCGGCTTCCGTAGAATCGTGAGCGCGCATGGGGGCGCTATTAGGAAATCCTATACACTACTGTTTATGCTCTAAAAACATTCTAAATGACTTCGTTTCGAGTAAATTCTGGATGCTACCCACTCAGGACACTTGGATTACATTGGACGAGCAGTATGGAGGAATATTGACACGTTTTTGTGGACTTTTATGGACCTTTCTGTCTCGGGCGCCATGGACCTCCATTATTTGAATGTCAGCAGACAGCAAGAAGCCTCCCAGATCTCCAGATGCATTTGAGATATCAAAAAAGTACTCCAGAGTGTTGTTCAGCATGGAGGTGAGTAGAAAATGAAGGCTAATCATGTTTTGGGTGTACTATTCCTTTAAGGTTTCTTCCTAGTTGGGTGTGCCCAAAAAAAAAACGCAAAGGAATACTTATCAGGTGCCTGATTCACCTTGTTTCAGTCAGTTGGTTTTATTTAAGTCATGCTTGTTTTTAAGCATCTGGTTAATTAACAATTTGGTAAGCACATTTGCGGCTGAGCTTATATGCTAGTTAGTGTGTGTTCATTATTTCTCTTTCCAGCCCATGTAAGTAGCAGTTCCTGTAACACCTGGTCTGGTGTGGTGTCTCTTTTTAAGTTCAACCATAGAGCAATAAGAACCAAAATGTAGCTGACAAGTTGCTGTACTTCAAAGTTTAACTTGGATGAAAGAGATTCTCATCCTATAACCTAGGCTGAGTCCTTCTGCAAAGGAAGCTAATGTCAGGCACTTCGTCCAGAATTTAATTCCTTGGATGATAATTAAACTGATTTCCATAATGCTACAACCAGAAATATACAATCAACAGATACCCTTTTAGGGACTAAAGGTATAAGGCTACACACAGTGAGCGCCCCTCATAGCTACACCAGCTGTCATGATCTTGGCACTAATGGCTGGCTCAATTGCTCATTTCTGCCCGATTTCTCATTACTGCTCATCTGATCCACCTGCTCCTGCCTCTATTTAAGCTGCTTGCTCCCATTCGTCAACGCCAGATTATACTTCAGCCATTGGTGTGACAGATTTGTAGTGTAACTGATTGTGTTCTGATTGTATGATCCTAACCCATTTGGCTTTTGGACCGTTGAGTCTGCCTGTCCCTGTTCTGATCTGTTTCCCTAACCTTTCTTCGGATATCTGCCAGATTCTTCTTGTGAACTGAACCTGGATCTGCCTTCTGAAATCGACCTGGATTATCCTGCCTTTCTTTGTCTGCTTGGAAACTGACCTCCTGCCATTTCTGCAGCCTTCTAGGCTTCAGTGTCTGAAACTCTCTGGCATCATCTGCTGCGACTTGTCAGTTGACCAGCTGGAAACATCCTTATAGTTCAGTTCAATCAGACTGAACTATAAAACCAGATTAGTGGCTCGCACATTCATAATCATCCTCTGTCACTTTATCATGGTCACTAACCTGAGTATCTCTCCTGTAGAGTTTCCAAGTTTGAAGACCTTTTGATTCCCATCCAGGAAGCTTTTTCAATTCAAAATATCAGAATTAGCTTTAAGTTTGAGGCTTTATAGAGTGAAAGCTCTTCTGTGTTGGGCTATGCGTCTTTGGAGAGGTTGTTTGGTTTTTCCAATATAAAGATCAGAGCAATTGAAAAACTTGGAAACAAAGTCCAGTGGATTGTCTTTTAACTTTTTTGGGAATGACTATAAACTGAATGACTGAGAATCTTTACCAGCTCTCCTGTAGAGGTTCTTGCCTTAGTCGCTGTAACTGCTGATCCGCAGATCCAGGTTTAATAAACGCTTTTAAACTTATCCCACTGTCTGTCTTGCCTGAATACCGGGTCCCTCTGTTTTGAGTCATTACACCAGCTCAATTACTACATGAACCGGAAAAATCACATAATCACAGCAGGAACCGCATGCATTTAAGTTCTAGATGTGTTGAAGTCAACCAAGTATCAGAACGAGGAGCAGAGAGGATTTAAATGAATTTGAATGTGGTATGCATTTTTGAAATTTCAAATCTACCTGGATTTACTTGCCACTTCTCAGGTTTAAAAGGAATGTTAACAAAAATACTGTGTTTCTAATAGGAGTTCAGTGTGCTGACGTGACCCCTTGTGACCCTGTTTGGGATAAGCGTGACGGAAAATGGATGGATGTGCTGAGATGTGTTAAGAACAGGAGAGTTGGGTATTCACAGTGGCAGATAAAAGCGAGAGAGTCGCTTGGCTTATTTTAACGAATAACTCTATGTTCAGACTGTTCAGATAACAAGCACTGGAAGCATCAAAAAGGCATCTGCTGATTCATTTTTGATGCTTGTTCACATTAAGGTCAGACGTCCAGAAAAATGTGTCCAAAAATGTCTGATGCTTCTACTGCTACTGTGTTCAGTGGCAGAGAGCGGCTTTGCTATATTTACTGTTATAAGTGGGTAAAACATTTTTTAATTTTTTTTTGTAAGTGAGAAAGTCCACCTGAAAACTCCATCTGTGCAGACACTTTATCAAGATTACAATCCTGCCTTCCAATATTATGTTGCTGTTCAAGCCGCTCAGACCCCCATACAAAGGCGACACTCTGTCAATGGGAATCTTGTTCAACAGCAGCCTCTGGTCCGGTCGCCACTTTGCAGTTTTCTGCTACTGTTCGCGGCAGCTGGAAGGCCTTTTTCATGTACGTTATCCAAACTGCAGGCACCAGATTAATAAAATCAAACATATTTTGCCAGCAGGTTTTGACATTTTAAGTTAATTTAGGCGTTAATACAACTGTTTCAAAGGAGTGATCATAGCCTTCTGCATTAGCAGTGCTTTATCTGCCTCCCTGCCAAGCTCCCAGATCAGCTTCTCTGATTGGTTTATGTGGCGCATCGAGCAGCAAAAGTTAAATTTTTCTAACAGCTGCTGCTGTCGCAGCGTGTCACACGTGTCAGATGCTCAGACGCCCCTGCTGCTCAAAAGGCACTGCAGGACCTTTTGCTGCGTCTTGATGCGCGTCATCCATTGACTTTGCATGTAAACTAGCTGCTTCTGCTGCCTTCGGCGCTTGCGGTCTGATGAACGTACCGTTAAACTTTTATTTTATTTTTTAGACTTAGACAACCTCTATTGTAATTTTGTACACACAATATACAAGAATATAAAACCAAATTTTGTTTTGTACAGCTTTCATGACATTTCCATTTCTTAAAGTGTAGCAGTGATTAAATGTAAACAGTGTGGGAGAAAAAACATGGTGCAAGAAAATGCATTGATATGGAAGTTCAGAGCATTAAATATATATGGTGCAATTATGCAATGTTTTGGTTCAGTGCTGTTAGTGCGTTGCAGAGTCTGTGACATGATTTAGTTTTCTCAACAGTTCAGCTGTCTGATGGCGGTGGGGAAGAAGCTGTTGCTGAATCTGCTGAAACTGCATCGAATGCTGCAAAGCCTGGAGAACAGTCCATGTGGGGGTGTGAGAGGTCATTGATAATATTAAGGGATCAGACATGCAGCGCTGGGATGAAATGTCTTTTATCGAGGGAAGAGGAGCCACGATGACCGTCTCTGCTTTTCTCATAACTCTTCTCACTTTCTTTCACTCTGAACGCTCTCTATGGTTCACGTGTAGCAGGTCGTGAGGATGGGTAGGGGCAGGTGGTGTTTACAGTCCAGGTGAGGTTGTCTGTGATGTGAACACCCAGAATTTGGTGCTGCTGACCACCTATAGAACTGAGCTGTTGATGAGCAGTGGAGCGTGGTTAGGCTTCGTCTTCTCCACCCTCACATTTTGGTTCCTTTAACCTCTTAAAACCCACCTTAAGTTGGGGTAATAATTCAGAATGCATAAAATTCCACCGGTAACATTTTTACCAGCAGCTCCAAGCTGACACCAAAAGTTCCATACCCCACAGCTCTGGAACTGTTAGTTAGTTCTAGATAGCTAGAGGTCTGAAATTTTCTGCATTTGTGGTTGACATGATGTAAAACAAATATAATACAATAAAACGTACCTTTTCACAAGAATGTCTTTATTACTGCTGTTAAAAAAAGACCTAACATTTCCAAGAATAAAAAAACCCCACTTTGAGTCATGTTTGAACTGATGCAGTTGGGTCTGCGTTCTAGTCACCCAATTTTAAACTAGAGGGTGTTGACTTTCAAATAATGTATTGCACATGTAATTTGGGCTTACAGTTCCTACGTTATTTGCTTTTCCATTTGGGTATGCAAAATAGGCGAGGATTACCGAAAATGAGGTGGATGTTAAGAGGTTAATACTAATTGGAGAAGGTTTATATCCCATAACTTGTTCTCTCCCACTAAATTCTTAAGTAGCATACCTTTTCATTTGGAAACAAACACAGCTTGTGAGATGAATTATCCTTTATTTTTATTTATGTTTAAATAGAGGCCTTCATTGCCTCTTTTAAAAGGAAATTCCCCCCAATCTGATAAATATATAGAAATATGAAGGACATTTTAGCCAACAAAAACTATACTATTTTTCTGTTAAAAGTGCAAATATTATGCCTTTAAAGGGCATGGGGGGGTGATTCATTCTTGAGGAGTTAAGAGTAAATGGCACGTCAATATTAAAGTTTCAAGTGCAGGAGATAAAAAAGAGCCAAGCTGTCTGAAGTAACCCAAATAGCCTAGGGGGAAATTAGGGAATCTGACCAAAATATCCTCAGAGGTAAGTACAAGGCTTTTAACTAACCCTTTTCTCTTGCGAAAGCCATTTAACTTGAAGGAAAATGGAGATAAATGTGTATGGGAGAAGACTGAATATACAGCGCTGTTAAAAAGGATTTCCTCAAGCAACTTTCATTTGTTTATGCTTTTTTGAATCCATTTAGATTTTCAAAACATCAAACATGTGATAGTATTAGACATTATTATAAAATATATATTGATTTATTTTATATTAGACAATACAAAAATAAAATATTAAAATTTCAGATTTTGTTTATTTCAATTTTAAAAATGCCCTTTCAATCCGGAGAGATTCACACACAAAGAAAAGTGGTAATTAAGAGATTTATAGATGAATCTGAAAGTTCCTTGGTTCTCAGAGAGATAATGAATTGATGTTGATTGGCTGGAGCAGATTTACAGGATGAGGTGATGTTTAATAGTATAGTAGCCAGTGTGAACTTCAGGTAATCACACCAAGTTAATTTGTCCATGTCCTGAAGTAGCAAAGCAGTCCCAGACCACCACACTACCACCACCATGTTTGGTTATCTCAGAAATAGACCTACTGTATTACCTTTATGCCAGATGTGACAGGATAAACACCTGCCAAAACACTTTTAATTTGTTAGTCCACAGAATATTGGATAAAATTGTTTGTGCTACCAGCATTGTGAGATTTGACTGTAAAAGAGATACTCATTTCTAACCCACAGAGTTAGAGGTAATGGAGAAACTTTTTTTTTTACACTAAATTCTAAGCTTCCAAGAGTCGACTGTACAATTCATCCTTGAAACTCATTCTCAAGAGGTTATAAAAGTATTTCATGATTCACATGGCCTAACACAAACCCATTACAAAGAGATTTCAACAACCAAAGAGAACCAGTTGGTCTTTGATTTGCATCAAGCCTGGGATGTGCTTAGGAGGATGGCTACAGATTGCTCTAGTGCAAGTTGACAACATTAAAATAAGCTGTGTTTCCATCCAGCAGGTGGAAAGCAAACTTAAAAGTAAAAAAAAAAGAAATAGGAAATGTGAATTTGAATTGTTTTCATTTGGTTTAAAAATGAATTAACCAAGCACCACAAACAACATAATCTTTCTTCATCCACATTATGTCTTCACTTATGGCTTAAATAAACCTGGAAGTAGAGGCGGCAGTCTAGCACTGACCACAGATCAGTAAATGTTAAATTGCGTGTTCTTATCTAGCACTTTGGTCAAGTCAGGAGACTTGACCAAAGTGCTTTACACTACATTTAGTCATTCACCCATTCACTCACACACTCATGGTGGCAAGCTACATTGTAGCTACAGCCGCCCCGGGGCTCACCGACAGAAGTGAGAAGCTGTACCATCAGTAGGGAGATTGCCTTGCCAAAGGATAAAACATTAAAAGTCAGAGCTGGGGTTTGAACCGCCGTTCCATTGCAGGGTAAAATTCTGCATCTGGCACCACTGTCACCCAGAGTAATGTAGAAAAGTTTTAATTCATGTTTGGCTATCGGAAAAGTTGGTGTTACATCAATGTGTGAGCTAGTAATGGTGATGTTAAGTTTCATGACTACAGGCATAGCAGGAACATCCAGGAGGACACCAGAAACACCGACAGCAGAAACAGATGATGAGTCATGTGAGGTAAAATGTCACTGTGAACAGATTTGAAAAAAGTGTTTCCATCTCCCATTTTGCACATGAACCCTTTTTCGCAAAAGCCAAAAAAACCACCTAAAATTAGGAAAAAAAACTTTTTTGTGAATTTGATGGAGTTTATTCAAATTTTGCTGTTTCAATAAAGCTTTTCTGATATGATGCTTCAAAATGTGAATTATAAAAAACTGATCTGAAAACACATCTACTGAATCCTGAATAGGTGTCAAAACATTTTCCGAAAAACTAAGTGAAAGTTTGGTTGCCTCCAATTTAAGACTGTTTTGTGGTTGCCATGATGACTGAGAATTTGCACAGGGATAAAAATGTATATTATTTTTAGTGGCCTCATTGTTGGTATGTCAAACATTACAAAAAATCAAAATATAAATACATATACCAGAAGTTACATTTTATAGATTAAACATTCATTTTTTTATCTGTTAAAGCGTGACAGAGAAGGATCCTCAGAAGAAACGACAGAGGAGGAGCCTGTTAATCTTCAAATTGAGCTCTTAAAGATACATAGAGATAAAAAAAAAAATGTTGCTTACCACAGTTAGAGATGCACACTTTTAGTCCCAGAATGTTCTTTTACAAGCTGACCAATGATCTCCCAGCCTGTTATTATACGTAAGTTTTGTCATGTTTTTTTTTTTCATTTTAGTTTAAATGCAAGATTGCATGCATACAGATGCATTGCTCTGTCAGCAGCACATATGCCTTCTTCCACACTGATCTTATTTTAACATTTCTATTTCCATTCATCCTTTCATCTTATACTCCTTAATCCATCAGGGTCATGGTGTGGATAGTGCTTTTTTCCAGCAGGCTATGAGCGAAAGGAAGGGTACTCGCCCGTCCATCACAGGGCAACACTAACACACGAAACCATGCACACACACACTTGCGCCTAAGAACAATTTAGAGACATTAATTAGAAGGGAAGAAGTCGGAGTCCCCAGAGAGAACCCACACATTCATGGGGAGAATATGCAAACGGCATGCAGAAAGACCATGGGATGGGAATCGAACCCAGGAACTTCTTAATGCCAGGCAGCAGTGCTACAAACAGATTCACTCTCTATCACCACCTCAAATTTAGCCACAGTGATAGCAGAAATCTTAGTGCGCAAGTTTGCTGTTGTTCCCACAATCACCTTCAAGTTTGATAAATTGCTTTAACAATATGAAGTATTTACACTGCATATCCTCAACCATAAATATAAATGATTTGGTCAGTAGAATATGATCTCCATATTCATGAGGAAACAAAAAAATGACATGTAAAAATCCGGAGATCTTGCACACGCAAATACCTTTACACTTTGTGAAATTAGTTTTATACATGCTAACAAGTCTGCATGTGATACATGCCAACCTTGATTTTCTCCTTGGTCAGCAGTGGTATTTGCCCAATTATTTTCCCTCCATGAATGCTTTTTACCTATCTTTTTTTTTTATGTTTATTAAAAAAAAATTTGATTTAGATGTTTTTCGTTTTTTTTTTTTTTTTACCATTCTGGACATATTCTTGAACTTATCTCGCTAGATCAGGCTAGTCCCTTTCAGGTTCACCTCGCATTTCTGATTTCTACATTTTAGGGTATTAGGATTATGGAGTACCAACTCTGCCATATTTAAAAATAAATACAGAAATAAATACATTCTGAATAATAAAAATAATAAATAAGCATACAATTATTTGCCCCCAAAAATACAATCAATAAATAAATGTAGAAATTAAATTATACAGTGAGACATAAAATATATATCTCTTTTAATTAGCTTCTTTATTTTTTAGGCTTTTGTAATAATTACCTTATTTACTTATTGTCCATTATAATATTCAACTTTATTTATTTATTACTTTTTCTTTTTACATTTATCTATTTGCATGTGATAGTATTTTTGTCTGTTTTTTTCTTCCTTTGTATTTTTGTATTTCTGTATTTATTTTGAAATATGGCAGAGTTGGCCCTCCATAATTAGGTCACTGTAGTTTGCTCTAATCAGAAAGCCTCAGGAATGGTTTTCTTAATATTTACTTACGTAAAGATGTTACATATTCTGTTTTTGAGCCAGGTCATGACAGGTGACCAAGCAGATGTGAATAAGACTAATAACTGTTGCAAAAGTAGTCGAATTATTTGTATTCCAGAAATATTCGGCAGTGAAAATGTTATGGTTCACCCAATCATAGGGAAGACTGACTTTGAAGTGTGTTTTTCATACAAGTATATCCACTTCAATTCAGTTTATTTATATAGGGCCAATTCACAACACATGTCATCTCAGGGCACTTTACAATTCACCAGATCATACAGTCAAATTGATTCAAAGCTTTTTTATCTAAGGAAATCAAGTTGATTGCATCGACTCATTGACTCGAAGGCAATCCCTCACACCTAGCATGATTTTAGCGACAGTGGAGAGAAAAAAACTCCCTTTTGACAAGAGGAAAACCTCCAACAGAACCAGACTCAGTGTAAGCGGCCATCTGCCGAGGCTGACTGGGGTTTAAGGAGACAGAAGCAGACATATAGAAAGAAGCAGATATATTGATGAAATTCTGAGTGACGAAAACATGGTAAAAATATGCTCCAACAGCAAGTAGAACAGAATCTTCAAGATTGTAAAGTAAAGGTCTGTCAGTATTATCCATACTCCAAACCTAGTTAGGACTCTTTCTGCATAAATTGACTCACTAGGGCCACATGGCATGTAGGTGGTCAGCCTGTGGTACTGCTGAGGTAGCCTGGGTTGCTTTAATAGAGGCTTTCAGCTTGTCTGCATCGCTGGTTCTGGATTCTGTCATCCTTCACTTTGCATTAATATATAAGTCAATTAAAAGGGTAAGGTCAGGTAACTTTGTTGGCCAATTAAGTAAAGTGATACTCTAGTCATTGAACCAGATATTAATATTCCTGCAGTCAGCAGCAGGTGCCAAGTCCTGCTAGAAAATAAAATCCTAATCTCTATCAAGATTGAGAGGAGATGGAAGCATAAAATGTTCTAAACTGTCATTGTAGATGCCTGTGCTGAATTAGGACTTGGAAGAAAAGGTAAAATGAAAAAACAAAAACTCAGCTGACCAACAGCAGAAGATAGCATGGCTTCCCAAACAGTATCCGAGTGTGTAAACCCCACTTTTGATATATTTTAAAACTTGTACTTTGTCATTTTGGTCAGATTCCTTTATTATTAGGAATTTGACACAAACTATCTGCTTTTTTCTTTAGCTGATAGGAGTAATTGGACCATTGAGCAACAAACCATTCCCTATTTCTCAGCAGCCAAGTAAAGAAACATCTGATATATTTAATCCAGGGATAGAGTAATACCCGGAATTTCAAACTGCTATACCACGTCCTTTATTTGTCTGTGTGTGGTGGCTCTTAAGGCCTTTACTTTATCCGCCCGCCATCAGTGAATCCCCTCTAAAATCTTAATTGGGGTTTTCTTCACAATTCTCCTAAGGCTGTGGTTATCCCAGTTGATTGAGCACCTTTCTTGCCCTCTTTTTTCCCACCAGTTAATTCTACAGTAAAATGCTCAAATATAGCAGTATGTTAAGCCTGCCTCTTTGATAATAAGGCTACCCTTTAGGAGGTTGTCAATGACTGTCTGCTGGATAACTGTGAAGTTGGCAAGCCTCCCCGTGACTTTGGAGGCCTTAAGTGGTTACGCTTCTGCATTAAGTTTTGTTCCTTTACATTTTTGAAAAACTTTTTTTTTGAGCTAGTAGCCACAACATAAGAAATGTAAAAAAAAAAAAAAAGATATAATAATTTACTGATTTGCACCTGTAATATACAATCAACTTTTTCCTTCGATTTCCTTGCATTTGCAGTGATTACTAGAGCAGCACTGACTAGATTCCCTCTCACTGAGCTGTTATTAGGTACTGCTTCAACACTAATGAAGGTACACCTGTCGAAGAAAATCCAAGCCAACTCCTATTTGTGCACCACTTTCACTGCTGTACAGCAGCCTTTTTCACTTACAGCCAAAGCTTCCCCAAGCTTGGCTTGTTTTTTTTTTAGAACCCACAAATGTGACGCTATGATACAGAGACCTTAGATGAGCTCGGGCCTCTTCATTGCAACCTTCATTTTCTCAAGTTATTTTCTTCCTTGTGGGTTGTTTGTTGTTCTCTGTTCCCATGCCTGTTTCCTGCCAGTGAGCAGCTGAGTCACAGCAAGTGGGGAAATTGCAAGAAATGAGCTACTAGTGCACTCATTGTGTGATAGCATTTCCATATGGACATCTGGGGCCAATCAAGAAGTTGAAATGAAGCAAGGAAAGCTCAGGTGTCTGAAAAGTTTTTATAATAAAGAGATGTTAGCGGCGCTTGGTACACAGAAAGGAATTCCAGCATTATTATGCACAGCAAAAAAACGCACAGTAAAATGGTCCATGACCAATACATCTCACTTTGGTCTTTTCTAACAAAAAATTTGAAAAATCTCAGCTCCCTCCTCTTTGCCCTCTCAGAATTTGAATAATGAAGGAACAATGTTTAAAATGCACTTTTTCCCCCTCCTAATGATCTTTTTCATATTTCACATCTTAAACTTTTTACAAGTTAATTTGAAGGAGGGACCACTTGGGGTCTTGCAGTTTGCATGAGTTTCACCAGGTTAGGTCATGACAGGACCTGAAACCTTTATTTTTCAGCTTGATGTGATACGAAATAACTGGTTTAATGATACAGGCATTTACAAGGCACATGCACTGTAGAGAAGGTGGGGAAAGTATAAAATGTAACATGCATTCTTCTCAGTATTAAGAGCCACACACTTTCGTATTTTCCCACTTTAAAGTAACAAACACATAAAACTTTTCACTTCACATCCAGGAAGCTTTTTCAAATCCTAATGTCAGAATTTGTGTCAATTTCGCTCTCGAGTTCAAACTCAATGCTAATTCTGAAATTAGCGTTGAGTGGATTGTTTTTTGAACAGGATGATGAAAATGAAACATGGGTGGCCATTTCAGAATGGCCCAGCCAATCACCTAACTTGTATCCAATTGAAAATCTAAGGAAAGAACTAAAAAACTCTGAGTTCATTGAAGAAGCCCACGAAACCTTGAAGATATGAACACTGTTTGTGTGGAGGAATGGACCAAAATCACACCCGAGCAATATATGTGACTAATTTCTCCATACAGGAGGCATCTTGAAGTTGTCTTTGCCAACAAAGGCTTCTGTTCAAAGTGTTCAATACGTTTTCCCTGTGGCAGTCACGTTATTACACATAAATTAATTTCTGGACATCTATGGGTTGATTTCTTAGTATGTGTGGATAGCATAGATTGTTACTGACATCTAGTGAAAATGTCATGTCAATAGCACCTCTAGAAATATATTTACTTAGAAAAATGGTTGGATGTTCAATACTTCTTTGACAACTGGGCAACAATTTATATTACTTTGAACAATATATCATATTAGAGGGTACAAAATAACATTAATGGAAAATAAAACCTAAGCTGTCTGCAGCAGGCAGGGCAACACCACACCATATTCACTCACGATTTTCTGTGTTTGCCCCAAGATAGACTCGACCGGTATTTCTGAGTGCCATTGAGTCAATCACTGCATGGACTAGAACGACTTCTATGACCCACCTCTTTCTGCTTACCTGCTTAGAGGAAGGGCAGAATCTCAAATGGAGCTCTTATAAAGAAACTGTCAAAGTGAGTGATTTAAGTTTTGTCTCACTCTCGTGATAAGACAGATATTACAAATTATTACAAATAAAATTTTGCTTATCCAACTCTGTAGGCTTTTAAAATCTTCATATCCATAAAAGTATTTGTCTCCATTATTGTTTCCTTCCAAGAGGAAGTGCTGTAAGGCACAAATGTTAAAATACAGAGGCATCATAAGTAAACAATCATCAGCATCGTGCCCAGGGGTTTGTTCATGTGTTGGTCTAAAGTTTTAAGGCATCAAAGCTCTGACCTTTAAAAAATAGCAATAACACATGTTAAAGCTACAGTGTGTAATAATTACAGGGATATACAGTCAGAAATGCAATATATTATACATAACTATGTTATTTATCATCATCTACGAGCTCAGCCTCTTAACCTTAATATTTGGGTTGCCTTAGAATTCGTTATTTATATTTACATAGGAGCGGGTCTCACAGCCATGGAGGCAGACATCTTTGCGCTACGGCAGCGCAGAGCCAACAAACTACCGATTGCGAGATCGCCCATTACAATAACATGCTGCGTGATGATGCTGTTACTCTCCAGTATACTTATTCAGCAACGTCCCTGACGTTTCACAGGTAATGATTCAGTAATTTTCTGTAAAATAATTTTCTGGATATATACCTCGGTTACTTCTCTCCAGCTCCTTTGGAGATCTTCAAGCTTTTCCTCCTCTGCTCTAGTCACCCCGCTGGCACCTCTCCCTCGCCTGGCCCTGGCTGCACGCCCACACCGGTCTCTCTGCCCTCTTCCTCGCCCTCTTTCTCTCCCTCTTCCTCGCGTTGTAACCCCCGTGCCACAAACAAGACTTGGACTCTGTAAACGGGGAATATATATTCTTCCAGCGAACACAATCTCGCTGTTAAACTAATGACTACAATTACTTCATATGTTTCTATCACCATGCAAAGCAGCTCACCAAAATGTCACAACGATGTAGAAAAAATAACGGGTATATTTATTATCTTAAGTCTAAATGTAATCTATACCCTACACAGACTAATGAAATACTATCTGTAAAATTATCTATGTAAACAAACGTCATCACTTGAGAGGGTAGGTGATGCGGACGTCGTGGAAGACATTTTGTCCCGTAACGCTCGCTGTACTGTTGGGGGGGAGAAGCGGTGGGGGGGAGATGTTCATGTTGCTGCGGTCTGCAGTCTGGACGTTAGATGTCGCTGAAAATTACACACTGTAGCTTTAAAATAATTAGGCTACCATTAAGCAACAGCTACATGCTGATTATCATCATAACAATGGGTATTTATCCTGTGCATTCCAGTAATTTTACCAGGTTGTAGTAACAATAAGTCGTCGTAGGGGTGATCCCAGTATACTTATTATCCATAGCTCTGGTTTTAAGGGAGACAGGTCCATCATTTAGTTGAATAAACTGCAACTCTGGAAATAAAATAAAGATAGTTCAATTGACCAAGACTTTGGAAGGCAATGTTGTATCCTCTCTTTGAATTTGAGTGACTAGTTAAAGCTATTTCAAGAAAATTTCTATTATTCCAACCAGTGTCATTGCTTTAAGGATATCACATCATTAAAATCTAAGTTTGTTATGATGCCACACATGCTAAACAGCACACACTCAACACAATTAAAGACTTGATCTTCAACCCAGTAATTATGCCCTGGTGAATAATGCTTTGCATCAGCCAAGTTTTTTTATTCGTAAAGCACGTCTGTTGCTAAGAGACATCTAGCACCCAACAAACACTTAGACACTAAGGGTCATTAGCACCCAGATTCCTCTTCATTTACTCAAACTGTTTGTTGGACTGCTTCTTCTCCAATTTAATTGAAAAACATGCTGGGTGAGAAAACAATAACGCCACCATAGAGGCCACATATCTAGGAGAAAAAAAGAGATCTGCATCAAAGCCACTTTGCCTTGTTGAGCATTTTAGATGTCTGCCTAAATATATTCTGCAGCACAATTTGTTCTGAATGTAATGCCAGGCAAGAAAAATGCAGTTTCATTTAGAGTCTAATTTTCTCTAAAGATCAAAGGAGTGACTATTTGTTTACATAATGAAGGGTGTACAGCTGTTTTGGATCACTGACCGAGAGTGCAATCCTGGCCATGACCATAATAACTCACAATTCTTTTGACAAAAGGGGGGAGTCTCCTTCTCAAATGCACTAACATTTAAACTGTTGTTCTAGAGTCGACTACAGTAATATAAAAAATGTTATTCTGAAGAGTCAGGAGGAGATTTTTAGTAATACATTTTTTACCGAATATTTCTATATCAGGTCTTATTTAGAGACTGAGCCTTCAATGGTAATAAATTAACATGCTGGAAGGGCACAAGTCCAGTTATTAAAAAAGCTGCTTCTTTCTAATCCCAAATTGCTTCCCAAATTTGTTACCGGGCTTTACAAATGACTACAAATAGTAGAACATTTGTATTAAGGTAAATTGTTATTATGGAAAACCTACTTTATATGAATTGTACAAAATGTATGGTCACTTTGATTTAGAGTGCAGCATAAACTTCCAGCTTCCAGCTATTTCAAACTTTCTAATGTGCCTTTGAATTGTATTAATACAGCCATCTTGATAAAATGATGTTTACCTTGGTCTGTCTAAAGGTTGCCTTAGCATAAGTTAAAGATCTAAAGATGCATTCATCATTTTCTACGTTCCTTGGTCATTAAATTCTCTTCTCTCTAGCATGGTGTTGAGTTGCTCTCTGCTTTCTCTTACCTGCCTGTCTTTCCCTTTCTGCACCACTCACTCTTCTGCAATATCTTTAAATTCCTTCTGTAGTTCCTGCCCCTCCTTTTACTGCAGATTCAGTGGTTTAAATCAGTGGTTGACCAATTGTAAAAAAGGAGTATGACTGTTTTGCTAAACTCTTTACTGTAAATACATGTGCAATTTGTACCAGTGGAACCACTATAGAAATACCCCCCTGAGATTTGAAAAGTTACTACCCACACTAAGCTGTTAACATTAAACACATTTTATAACTGGGGTACTATTACAGTACTTCAGACAGTAATTTTAGCTAATCAAATATTTCTTTTAGAAAATCAACTTCTCATTACAGTTTTCACAACCAATTGTTCTTTTATTGTGTGCGCAATCAATGGAGCAAATCAAAAATGCATTTCATTAAAGATTACAAACTTAGCTCCCTTAGCCCCACAGATTATTTCACTATGCCTCGTCTTTGTTCAAGCTACAAGCAAAATTATGTTCCAAAACATTTTCACACTGCACCCTGGAATAAAAGGAGTTCAGTTCAAAAACAAATAAGAGAGATATTTAACTTTAATACTTTAGCTAATGAACCTCTAAATAATTTACTTTTGAAAACTGTTGGATTATTGATGAATCTGTTAACAGGCATGAGAATTTTAAGCTGTTCCAAAGCTCTAAATGTTTTATTCTTTGGGGGTTCTAGCTGTTCAGGTTAACATGAATAAATGTGATTCAGTTGCTCTAAGAAGACATTTTGTCCAAAATAAAATAGATAATGTCACTGGTTTCTATGAGTTAACTCGTCGGTAATCCATAATCTCTTCTTATGTCTCTGTGCACATACTTAAAATACAATCACAGGGCCTGGACATTCCTTCAATACATTACCAAGGAAAAGCATCAAAATTTGAGTGTGCTAAATGTTTAATTAATATCCTATGTTGGGTACAAATCCAAGGGGCAAACATTCATAGGCCTCACAAACTAAAACCAAAAAAAAAAACTTTAAGGATAATATTTTATTGAAAAGCACAAAAAACTGACCAGCAAACCTGTGAAGTGTAGCATACTTCACTGATCTAACCAAATCTGTTCTCGATAAGACCAGCCCCAAAGAATAAAGGTTTGCCGACAAAGCAAGCTGAGCTTTACAGACAGAAAACTGTCGATTCAGTCACTCTAAGTATTAGTTCAGCTGACCTGAAAGAACAGAAAACCCCAGCAACTTTTTGGACAAATCTACATTTCTGACTAAGCCTTTTGATTTATAATAACCTCCTGAGGTCCAGTCTCTTATCACTTATTGATAATTAATAGAAAAAATATAACTGTGCCTGCTTGGGGCCGAATATTGGACATGGTTAGGTCCAGATACATAAAAGCTACCTGGGCCTGCGTATCATTTCACAATGGTCTGAAACCTGCAGAGATCTGGACTGTAGGTCTGGAATGGATGTGTATCGAAGGTGTACCACAATTCTACAAAGTCTTAACAGACTATTTTGAACCAGATTGAGTCACTACATCTGGCTCAACTCTTATGTGTTTAATTGATACTAGAAACCTACTAAATATCATGCAGTATACGACTATTATACTCTACCACCAATTGGACAAAAAGTTGTTTAAAATGAATTTTTTTAATGCTTGCCACAATAAACT
Source organism: Cyprinodon tularosa (assembly GCF_016077235.1). Taxonomy (NCBI): domain Eukaryota; kingdom Metazoa; phylum Chordata; class Actinopteri; order Cyprinodontiformes; family Cyprinodontidae; genus Cyprinodon; species Cyprinodon tularosa. The sequence goes on from NW_024038320.1 coordinate 1,089,611, forward strand.
AGCTATGATCATGATCTGATTCGGTTGCATGTGACTGCTGATGTCAAGCTTAGCATGCTGCCTGGGTTTCCAACACAGGATAGGCTAGAGGTGCAGAGTGGGATCAAAATAATTATTATGGATGGTTAAAGAGGAAAAAAATCATATAAAAACCAGGAAACAAAATAAAGAAATTAAAATATTTTTGATTCAAAACACTCGGGATATCAAGTTCTATGTCGTGCAAGAGCCAAAGAATAGAGATAGGTCTTTTAAATTAGCAGCTCAGCTATTGGTTGATTATTCCACCATTTGTGGCTGAAGCAGAGAAGGATAGCCTCTGCTTTTTTGACAGAGACTCTAAGAGCTTTGACCTTACTGGTCTTTAAGATGTATGAACAGTTTGCATGCAACATCTTTAAGGGCCATAAAACCTTTAATATTGTGTTATAATTTTGTGCTGTTTTCTCAGTCTGTCTAATGGCAGGGACTGACTTAAAAAGCAATTATTTAAAGTGAGATTAATATTTCTTATATTTCTCATTTTCAAATAATGGGACATATAGTCTTTGAATTTAGAACTTTGCTACGCCATATTTTTAGTGTATGTGTCCCTCCTGTCAGGAAAAAAAAGAATAATACATAAAATATTAATGTCAGTAGGTAAATCTTGCTTAATATGCATTACACCATAATGATGTGTTGCGTCTAAAATTATCAGGAAAGTTATATAATACAGAGGATGCAGTATTTGGTGTAGCAGGAGAGTGACATTTGGCTAAACGAGATACATGTCAGTTCTTGCAATTGGTTGATAAATAAGTCCATGTTCTTCTTTATTCTCACGGGCAAAGAGTGGAAGCATTTTTAACACACTAGTAAGCTTCCTAAATGCACTCTTCTTGCTCAGTCAGAGAAAGCGGGGTTAGGGAGGCAAAATTGGAGAGTGCTGAGGACTTAACTAAAAGTTTCTGAGGGAGCGCATCTTTATACGAGTTGGACAGAGGAAGGAATAGGACATAAAGATTTATCCATAAGTTTTTGCCTTCGCCAATTTTAAAATTGGGAAATACTAGTTTAAGTTTAGGGAATGGTGCAGTAAGTCATAAGGAAGTTTGTAATTGCAGCTTTCCAGGGTTCATTTTGGAGAGTAGCAGACTGTACAGCAGATCCTTGGCCACATTGGGAGCGTTTCTCAGCACCACTTGCAGCAAGATCATGCTGTGAGTTTCTCTCTTTAAAAATCCATGTCCTGTTTTATTAGAGAAGGGATTTCCTAGTTTTTAATCAATAAGGTTATGAAGGAGATAATATTTTTACTTGTAACAGAAGTTGTAAGGGCGACCTCGAGCCATTCACTATGATAGCATGTGAGAGTAAGAACAAAACAACTGTAAGAAGTGGCAGTTTCAAAAGGACCAATAACATCAAGGCCCTGTATTTTCCAAAGTTATGGTGTTTTTTGGCTGTAACTGTGTAGCAGAGGAAATAGCTATTTTACCCAAAACTGGCACAAGCAGCAGTTTTTGTTGAGTGTTTTCCCCAGTGCTTTCATATCTGGCCAAAGGTCGACCTCAAAGAGACTATGCTTAGTTCTCTCAATGCCTTTCATGGGCAAGAACAGCCATGAGGTAATGTAGTGGGAAAAGAACAATAAGCTGAAAACTTAAGAAAAACCACAGTAATTACCCTGCACAGTAAGTTAATTGCAAACTTGGTGATATATTGGAAAAACAGGGCCAGAAAAGAAGAAGAGGGAGGCCATCCATTAACAAATTAAGAGCAGGAAAGAGATTAAACATCGAAATTATCAAGAGAAACAATGCCAAGTTGTCTGGCAGACAGCATGGCAACAGAATCCGGTTCAACATTTGCAGAATCATCAGCTAAAGCAGGCAGTGGCAGACAGCTTAGGCAGCCAGCAGTGTTGTTCTGTGAACATTACAACTAAGCAGCAGAATACTGTAAGCCAAGCACAGCAGCAATGTTCACACCAACACAGTCAGAGCCTTTAGAAGTCAGGGGAGCTGTTGAAGAATGGTGGTCTGTGTAGAAAGTAAATCTACCACCTCACTGATAAGTTCTCCATTTTTCCACAGGCACAGACAACCAAGAGCTCCAAGCTCAAAAACAGCTTAGTTGTGTTTGGCCTCATGCAAACACAACACTGACATGTGTGCCATTCCACAGATTTTGAGTCAGCTCAGCAACAGGATCATAATCAGAAGCATCAATGACACAACAGTTGGAAGATCAGGATTACAATGTGCAAGGGCAAGACTTTCAGTTACTAGTTGGTCTCCAAACGTACTATAACGACATTTGGAAGGACATACTGCAATGGTTGCAAAACTGTAGCAAGGTAACTTATGAACTTGCTATACGAGGAGGACAGTTCTAGGCATAAGCGTAGCTTATTGCATTCATAGTTGCTGGTGCATGAAGAACAGCAGTGGTGTGACCCTCATCAGGCTGAATTCCATCTGCTGTCACTGTGTCCAAGATAATACAGAATCCATCTTTCTAAATAGCACTTTGATGTATTTGGCAACAGTCCACCTTCCCTTAAATGTTTTAGCAGAGCTCCTAATGGTCCATTGGAGCACACACCAATATTACAACATGATCAAGGTAATTTGTCACATTTTGCAGTCCCCTCAGAAACATAGTTAACAAAGCTTTATGGGAAACAGCAAACAACTCTTATGAGTGATAAAATCACAGAAGCCCCTAATTGGCCACTTCCCTGTGCAAACATATTTGTAAATAAGGACAAGTCTATGGTAGAAACCATAGTAGCTCCTTTTAGCAAGCTGAGCACTTTAACGGTTTGTATAAAATAAAAATCAGAGCTTTGTTGGATTCATAAAGATCCAGACACAGAAATTTTACTGGATTTCTTTTGAACAACAAGAGCAGGAATGTGTAATGTTGAGTTGTCATTTTTTTCAATAACACCACATGCAAAAGACACAACATTCAACATTCAACGGTTGTCTGACTGAGAGTTGCAAGCTGTATAGCTTTTGGTGTACTAATGGAACAGTCTCAAATACTTTTACTTTAAGCACAAACCCTTTTGGACACCTGAAAGCAAAAGCAGATATAGGTCATGAGGGTGTCATTGGAGAAGGCAGTTGAACAATGGACATCATAGGATCCCTGAAAACAAAAAATGCAGGCCATCAATGAAAACGGTTGCCTACCAGAACCATGCCACACCCACAATAAAAAGGCAATTATACATTTTCTATCATCCTTAAGCACAATTTCAGGCAAGCCCTTAAAGGGATAGTTCGGGATTTTTGACATGAATCTGTATGGCATCCCCATCACCAGTGTCATGCAATCACATTGACTTACCCCTGGCAGCGTCCTGTGAGCAGAGTTCTCGTCCAGCTTTGGTCAAGCCGAAAGTAGTCCGGCAGGTTTGCTAGACCCAGCGAAATAAAACGTTTCTCTTCCCTAAACATTATGTGTTCAAAAGAGTGATATTTTTGCATCCCAAAAACATTGTAGTGGAAAAAGTCACACGTCGTTATCACTTGGTCCTATTTTCTCTCTGTTCGTATCAGTGCGCGCCGTCATTCTGACAGCGAGCTCAACTTTGAGGAGGGCAGGGAAGTCGCTGTTGTTTGTGATGCAGACAGCAGCTGCTGCAACTCCGACATCCTCATCAATGGAAAGGTTCTGTATCTCGGGCATTACTAAATCCCACTCGTGGCAACAGTAGCATCCACCTCTGTCTGCATTAATTCGCACTTGAAACAAGTGCACCATGATTTGTCGGCCACCCTGGATATCGCAGCTCCAGCTGAGGCTCCTGCGGCTCCGGCTTCAGCTTCCATCACTTCTCTGTCCACCCTCTCTCTTTCTGCCCGATCTAACTCCATTTGTCGAAGTTCATCGTCAGTGTACTCGGGTTCATAAAGATATCCCTTTGGCTCTAAGTGGAAGTCGATGTTTTCCTCGTCGCTCTCGTAGTCAGACATCTTCCCCAGTAGTAAACAATCGCGAATCAAACAGGTAGGCCCTTAACCTGACAACAGCCAGATGCATGCCTCGCTCCGCCCAGCTAGGAGCTAGGCGGAGCGAGACATGCATCTGGCTGTTGTCAGGTTAGTAGGCCCTAGCTGTCAGGTCATGGTGTCGCGCGCACTGATACGAACAGAGAGAAAATAGGACCAAGTGATAACGACGTGTGACTTTTTCCACTACAATGTTTTTGGGATGCAAAAATATCGCTCTTTTGAACACATAATGTTTTGGGAAGAGAAACGTTTTATTTCGCTGGGTCTAGCAAACCTGCCGGACTACTTTCGGCTTGACCAAAGCTGGACGAGAACTCTGCTCACAGGATGCTGCCAGGGGTAAGTCAGTGTGATTGCATGACACTGGTGATGGGGATGCCATACAGATTCATGTCAAAAATCCCGAACTATCCCTTTAATATTGTAGGAGCATTTCACACTCAGATATTGCAACTTTTCTCTGAGATTTTTTCATAGAGAATGCCTTTAGAAAGATCAACACAGAAAAACCTAGATCAGAGGTCACGGATTAGCAGACGCAGTCTGGATCCAGACCCACCTGCTGGCTAATCTGGACCCAACCTGATTTAAAACATTTATAAATTACAGCATGTTCGACCTCCGACAGTGTCTAACTTCACTTGTGCCTTCACCAGGCTGCACGTGATGCAAATTAGCAATTGAGCTGTGTCAGTCTGTGTTACTGCTACGATCCACTTTTAGACACAGCAGGCAAATCTGTGGCAAGCCGGGCGATGGGAAAGAAGGAGAAGATGATAAGAAAAAGAGAGTAGAGAAAGTCTGGACTGCTGGAAGAACCACTGTAAACTGGTGAAAGAAAAGTGAATTGGTTTGCTCAAAGATGACCCTACACATTTTGAGTATGCTTTGCTCAACCTGCTGTGAACCAGGATTTTCCACAATGAACATTATCAAAAATAAATATGGATCCAGGCTGAAAATGAGCATCTTAATGTGTGCTTCAGAATGGCTTTATCGCCATTCGAACCCAGCTTTAAAAGCCTTGGAGTGCAGCCTAAAAAAAGAAGAAAAAAATTGTCAGTTCAGGTGTTTTATAAAATATGTGAATCAGGAAATTCTTTATATACCAAACTGAATGATTGTTGTTCTCTACTTTAAAAAAAACAAACACTTTAGACTTTAAAATGGAAATTTGTTCTATTTTTTAAAAATTCAATGTGTAACATGGATGCATGAAAACCTCATTTTATTTCAGTGTTAAATTCTGTTTAAAGTGAAAGATTATAATTAAAAATGTCTCCAGACCTTTACTGGTTGAAGATTTTCTTTTTTCGGACCCCGCTGATTTTTAATTGGTTACCACTGTTCTAGACCATATAATAAGCCAGTAGTTAAAATGCAGACATATAAACTCTAATGTTATACTGAGTCAGCGTTAGAGAGGTTTCATACTTTAATTGATAATGGGTATTCCACTATGCAGATATCCCTATTTTAGTGGGGAAAAAAATCAAGAAGAGTTTTAAGAATATATAGAAATACCATATTTTCCAAAGACATTAGCATTTTTATATTTTGACTTGATAAAACAAATGGATTTGCTTTTTAAATTGGTTTGCATCACTTGTGCATTAGACGTAAATACAGGAAAAGGATATTGATACTACGACGTTCAAAGATTTAGTACGGTACATGATGAATTGTTATAATCTTTAACATCATATTGACTCATACGATGTGACTCAAATAGGAAGTTACAAATTTAATATAATACAATAGGCTTCCATCATTGCTCTACTGGTTTCCTCAAACCAATGAGGTAAATGTCAAAGACTCTGCTGTTTTAAGCTCTACGTTCTGATAGCGGCAGGAAAAGCTAAAACATTGACTCAGTAATTTTCAAAATAAAATATATGCTTCAATTGAAAGCTCAAAGCCCACAAGAAAAGGTTTTATGATTCTTAGGGCCGGATTTATCAAGATCCAATTTTGCGTGCAGTAATTTGCGCTCGCAAACTGGAATTTTGCGCGAGGGGCTGAACCATGGTTTGCGGGTGATTTAACAAGAGTGATTGCGTAACTGGTGGAAGGTGCAAAACTGTTGGAGACGCCCTATTTAAATGATGGTTTTGCGCGTTTTGTGGTTTGCGGCAAAGTAGTTTGTAGTCTGTACAAACTAGTGCATTAAGAAATTTAAATCTTACAGTGACCCCCAACAAAAAAAATAAATAAGTAAATATATATATATATATATATATATATATATATATATATATATATATATATATATATATATATATATATATATATATATATTTATAAATTGACAACCTTTATTCCCTAAGGTGGTATGTGCTGCAGTAAAAAAAAAAAAAAAACAAAAAAAACAGGTGTTTTGTATTGGCCTGTGACTGTGGATGAGATCCCCGCAGCATTTGGCACGTTGCTCCACAGGCGCAGGGGGAGAACCCCGACCCCGTCGGACAGCACTTCTGAAAAAACGAGATTGGGAGATCCCAGCTCACGCTGCAACCGTACGCTGGAATGACCCAGATGCAAAAAAGTGCAATGTTGCAAGGAGTTTTGTGATATCTGGTATTGCGTGGGTCCTCCTTGTGGCTGGCTCCAAATCCATTCGGAGTTCCCCCAACAGCTCCAAAATGGCAATGCTGGATAAACGATATGTTTTGATGATCGTTTCCTCGTTCATTCCAAAAATATTCACACGGAGTGAAAAAATGCGTTCTCTGCGTCTCCTTGCTTTATTTCCATGTCTCCTTCTTGCGACAATAACCGCTGCCATGTGTGCACAATTACGCATACAGACCATTTGCACCTTCTTTTGGAACGTGTTAAATATAGAGTCAGATACCGTTAGCAAAATTGCGTTCAAGTTTGATAAATCACTTTGCGAGTGCTAAATTAATATATTTACATGTTCTCCTCCCACAAGACGCACTTTAGCGTGTAAACGCCCCATATTGCATATTCATTGCAGAAAAAGTACTAAATGGATCAGAGGTGCTATTTACCACGTTTTAAAGACCAAATGCTTTTAGCACGCTGTTGATAGATCAGTTTGTACATTTTTTAGCGTGCGCAGTGAAATAGCTCACGTTTTAATACACGCAAACCTTTGATAAATCCGGCCCTTAGTCTTTTCTCTTAAGGCTCAGATGCAAAATCAAGATAAGAGTGATGTTTGCTTCAAATATTTCTTTCCTATTAGATATTTGCACCAGAAACAGAATGTTTCTTAATGTGTCTAATTGCATTTCTATACACACAATTTATCTTAAGCCAGATCCATGAATATTATTAAACTCATGTATGTCTTGTGAAATATCTCAATGAAATTTTAAATTTGCCTCTATTAAAGCTTTTTTCCAGCTGCCATACAGTTACTCAATACTTCAAAGTGCCAAAAAATATGTTTTCGCTTCCTTAAAGGCACTTTATTTTTGTTATCTAAGTTATCTAGCCTAAAGTTATGTCTGTAAATTTCAAGCACTTCCTTGCCAAGGTAAATTCAATATGTCCTTGAGACTTCTTCCATTAATGAGAGGAGAAATGCATTTCATATACTTAAATATGTTTACCCTCATATGGCCCTTTAGACAGAATGCAATCTGAGCTGCGACTGATGCTTGGTTCACCTTATTTGCTCTACACTTTACTGTCCTGGTTTGCCGGCATGGTGCAGGCTGGTTGTTTGTTCAAGAGTAAAGAGTAAGCACTAGTCTTGCAAGTAAAAAGAAAAAAAAGAAACACAGAGGAAGGGTCTGTGCACAAAGTCCTTGGAACCAGAGAGCAAACAGAGGAATTCCACAGCTCTGCTTCCACAGAGGCCGCAATACAAACTATGATCAGACAGTTGAGGAAATTGGGAGACACACGCTATTGGCTTTTCCTTCATTTTTGCTTCCTGTATTTCTCTGTGTTGCCCTGCAATGGATTGCCGACTTGTCCATAGTGCACTTAAGCTTTTGCCAATAGACTGCAGGAGATTGGCACCGGCAATGTTACCCTGACAGAGAATTAGTAGAAAATGGGTGGAATTCTAAGATGTTTAAAGGTATGCTGAAAAAGATGTTTAATTTGCTCTTAGCATAGCTTAGACAGTTTTGTATTTTACATCATGCAGGTAAGCCCTTTCTTGCAAGAATATTTACTGCTGATTCTCAACCTGTGTAAATGATACAATCTGTTCCTCTTTTTCTTTTATTGTCCAATGTAATTAAAGCAGATATCACTCCTATACCAAGACAGCTCTGTAGTGCATGTGACCATCCTCTGTCACATTCACTGTGACAACTTGATAGTATTTGCAACCTATTATCTAGGAAGTTAATATTGTTTAGCAGAAACTTCTTAGTGTCACCTGCTTATACAGCCTGGATAAGCATGCTCTTTAACTTTCTAGAAATTGGAAAATTCGAGGCAGGGTTTAGCAGAACACTGAAGAGTAAGTCAGATGACAGGGTATAGAAGGTTGCTTGTTGTTGGGAAAAATTTCTAAGGGTAATTAGGATGTTATTTATAATTCATGACAAAGCTCAGCAGAGAAAGAAAGGTCAATGTCACCTTGTTTTTGTTTTTCTATTCTTATTCCTAAATATATTGACAGCCCAATGGTGACCAACACTAGAAGTTTGACAATGTGATAATTAGACTGGTATTTGCACATACACAGACATTTCCACTCAGATTCTACACTATCTTTTGACTTGAGAGAGAGAGAAAAAAAACATTGTTTCCATAGAGACATTGTAGCCTTGATAACAGTGGATAGAAAATTGTTAGATGTTATCCAGCATGGTAACAGAATAATACATGGAGAGAGTGTCTTCTCTACTGAGCATCCTGCATAGATATAATACATGTATGTGTATTTTAATTATCCTCATTTTTGACAGGAAAGGATTAAGATCCCACACAATCAGATTATATCTATACTGCGATATTATTCATGATTTCCCTGGCAGTAAATTTGCCCTTTATTAGCGAGCACAGCTTTAACCTGATATCCACGTCCCTATAAGAAAAAAAAAAAAAAAACACTGTTGTAAACGATTCCATCGATGTACAGCCTGAGGAAATGTCAAAACAATTATGTGTTGTAAGACTGTGTGGGGATCAAACTGGAACTGAATGTCAGATAAAGAACCTTAAGGCTTGATTCGGCTGAATCTATATTTCATAAATATCCTTATGTAAAATGAGTGGCACCAGCATTGTTTAGGATGGAAAAGAATGACATACAAATGTTAAGGTTAGGGGATCAAAATTCTTACAAGACAATCAATCAAAGTAGTCATATAATATTAATATTACCTTTCTTCTAAGACACCGGTTTTTCTCTCAGCAACATATCAGTTAATTGAAGAGAATGCATCTATGTAAGCAGCCATGGAAAAACTGCAATATCTTAAATTGACATATTAATATGGGAAATAAGGTTAATTATACACAGGCAATAATGTTTGGTTAGATAATCCTGGATAAATAGCATAAAATCTACCCAGTTTTTTGTTATTCTTTTTTCTTCTTATGTATTTGGCCTCTTATTGGTAGAAATGGTACCTGATATTCAGAAAACTGTGTTTGGGATCATTATCCTGCTGTAACTGTGACTAAATCTTTACCATCTTGTAGTTGATTTGAGATTATCTAAATATATCTATTTAAAATTAAATTATCCACCCCAAGTGTTCCATTAATTTTGAAAATGATTAAAAGTAATGCAGCTTGATGTTATGGCTCCTATGCTTTATATGTTGCTTAATAAAAGCTTAGTTTAAAGTTAAGTCTAATTTCTGCCTAACAAGTGCATTTTTGTAGGAATTAGTTTATTAAAGCAAAGAAGATTCTATAAAAAGTGTGCTAATGTTGTCTTTTGTCTGCTTCATTTTTTGCAGAGTTTATACACAGAGTCTGTGTAGTTGTAATACAAGAAGCAAACTTGGTATCCTTACCTGATGAGGATATGTGTTATGGAATATATAAAATAATAATGATTAAAAAGAAAAAGAACATTTACCTTTCCCCTAGGTTTCAGTGACAGAATATTGTTTCTCTCCTGTACTTGTATTGTGCAAAAACAGTTTTTTCTTTGCTTAAACAAAGGGGGAAAAAAAGTTCATAATGAAATGTAAATTATGCATAGGGGGAATAAACTTGTTTTTGATTATGGGATTTAGCATTCGCTTACATTCACATCCGCATTTCTTATGTTTTTCCTGTTCTGCTTGACTAATTTTTTTCTCCTGAAATTTGCTGGCTTTTATTACTATATTAGTCTACATTATGATGAAAGAGTGGGTGCGCGTACAGCAGAATGTGCGGGTGTGACACGCTGCAGACCTCCTGCTGCAATCTCATTGTAATACAGGAAATGCATGCTGTCTCACACTCTGCTTTCCCCTTCTCTTTAGCACACACTCTCTCTCTCTCACACATACACATCCTTTCACAAAAGCATCTGCCATGCACCAGTAGAGGTTTAAAAGCTTTGCCAGCTGCCCAGACAGACCAAACGCTGCCTTCCAAGCCATGTCATATTCTATCTACAATGGCTCCTTACAGAAACATGTTTTAAGCTGCTCTAATGCATCATGCATGTGGATTTAAATTTATAGGAAATATACTTGTGCTGTGGAAAATGAGGCTCATTTAGCGTCACTCCATTGGTAAAAGTAATTAGTTACTCTTCAAAAGCAAGGCTGGATATTGTCTCCCCTACAGGACTGAGAGTAAACATTTAATCTTAAGGGTTTAGTTAGCATTAAAAATTAAAAGAGGTATTCCCATAACTCTTCTTAGAAAGGGAGTCTGTTCTCCTGCGTTCTCTTGTGTGCTTGCACCCCTGTGATTCTATGCTGCTATCTCAAAAAGACACACAGCCTGGGAGATGATGTTTGTATTCTCTATCTGCTGCTGCCACCTTTACCTCACCCTGCACTTTCCTATCTGCTCTTCTCTATTATACCTCGTTCTGTCCTCTCATTTCTATAAAGAAACTTTTCTCATCTCTCTGAGACCTTCCTACTGTTCTTTGAACAGTCACCTATCTGCACACCTCTTTCATTTCTCTCTCTCCCTCCGTTCTCTTCAGTGCACAGTCCAGACCATTGTTCACTTTGCATCCAGATCTCCACAGTTCCCATCCGTCCAGGGTTATTTTTCATGCTATGCTCTCCTGTTTTACCAATATGCCCTGGGAAAACTGATTATCGAAGCGTTTTTTGTGTTGTTATTTTTTTTTTGTCCTTAGTTTTAGTAAAAATGTATGTTATATTTGAATATATATTGCCGTCAAGAATTATTATTTTTTTTTTATATATTTTAATCAATTAATTAATTTCTTATTTTTTTATTTTTTTATAAAAAAAAGTTTTTTTTTAAATAAAAAAAAAATCTGTGTTTTGGCTGTTTTTCACATTTAAACATCTGAGTCATCAAGTAAATGTAATTAATGAAGAAAACCTGAAAAGAAAATATGAGTAGATAATAACATTTTAAAATGGTAAATTAATCTTTGAAGGAAAAAAAAACTATTGAAAACAGACTAATCTTTAGTTTAACAATTTAGATCCTGCTTAGTTGTCTAAAAGAAAAATACATATAACAACTACTGCTGGGCAAACAACACACACACAAAAAAAAAACTAAACAAAGCTGTTAACAGCAGAGATCCTTCTGGAATGATGCTACCACAGCAGATTGTTGTGTGAAGGATCCTTTTCCAAACAAAACCTGAATCCGTATACAGTATAATTTTGCATACAGAATTAAGGGCACAGCAAGGTGAAGGAGATAGTTGCTGAGTCTAACATACATGCACCAAAAAGTGAAGAAAACAAGGTTCGTGTATCTTCCCTTTTGATAAAAAAAACCTCAGTGAAAGCCATAGTTCACTGCTCAATCAAAACACTCTCAGAAACATGAGTGAAACTTTAAAAAGAGAATGCTTTGCAGAAACAATGTCACAACAGAATCAGATCAGAAAGCACAACAGCAAATTTCAGTGTCAAGTGTGAGAAGCTTTTCAACTGAGAGCTGACAGGTGGAAAGAAACAAAGCCTTCCCAAGAATGAGAGACGTGCTGTAAATGAATGAAAACTAGAGGAATGTCTTATCCAAGGGAAATCCAGCCCTGGGTATTTCACTGCAATCCTTATCACATGTTTTTAATGAGTTGGTTGGTTAACATTGGGTGAGAGGAGCCCAATTGGCAGCTGCAGCCAGTGTGCAATATCAGAGAGTATGACCTATCACAAAACTTGCACAGTGTTCTTACAAATAGCAAAGTCGCACTGACCTGGCTAGGTTTGGAACAGGTAAACTAAAAGAAATTGCTGTATCAACATCAGCCACGCAAAGACCGACCCAGGCCTTTTGCTACAACTGATTCATCACTTGTAAAAATTCTTTTAAAAATGTTGAATATCCCCCTCTAAATTGTCTGGGAATGCAATAAGATCAAACCTTTTTTATTTTTATTATCACATTTGATCATAGATTGGCATGACCGTACCAAAGATACCGAGGTTATGTTTGAAGGGAGATAAATCTGTCATTATTTTAAGCAGTGTGCTTGTGGTCTGAGAAGGTTGCAAATACCCGGTTCAGTCTCCACTGCCTGCACTTTGTGTTCCTGAGCGAAACCCTTAACCCCTGCTGCTCCCTGGGCACCACACAATGGCAGCCCACTGCTCCCCAAGGGGCAGTCAAATGTAGAAAATTCATTAATCCGTTGTGAGATCAATAAAGTTCAATTTTCTTTTTTTTTTCCCCAAAGAAATCTGAGTATGTGGTTGTTAATGTAGGGGTAAATATAGCAGCAAGGCAGCGGCGTAGGAAGCGGGGGGGACGGGGGGGACATGTCCCCCCCAATATAAAAGCCAGGTGGATATGTCCCCCCCAAAAATTGTACCGCAAAATATTAGATTTTGACATTTTTTTAACTAGCGTGCTTTTATTTTGAAGGCGCAGCATAGCGTTACGTCACTGTACTCCCCCTCCCCTCTCTGAACTGCTGAGTGTTTGAGCACTCAGTCAGCAGGGAGGGAAACGGCGACACAGAAATCAGAAACTTGTGAAAGAGGTAAAATAGTCTGTCGGGATGCTGCTATGAATATTGCCTATTTATAACGTTTTGTTTTTAGTTCACTTTCATATATAGAAACTGAATCTTTTTGGTTTAGTCATCTTAGTCTTGTACGGAAGAGGATTAGGGCCACTGGAAAAAAAAAGTTAACTGATTTTTACATTTTTTTTTTTAGTTTAACATGGGGAAAAAAGTCAGAATTCTGACTTTTCTCAGAATTCTGACTTTTTTCTTCTGACTTTTTTCTCAGAATTCTGACTTTTTTCTCAGAAATCTGACAGATGATTAATATTTCTAATCAATTTACAGTGTTTTTATTTTTTTTCGGGGGGTACTTATACAGATACATAAAAACAAGTAGGTCTAACTAAAAAATAACCAGAATATATGTTTAGAGTAAAGATTGACTAGTGTTTACACAAGCACACAATTTCAAATCTGCTGAGCTTGCTGTGCAAGAAAATGTAAAATATACGTATAAAGAAATATAACAGGAAGTACTGCTAAAACATAAACTAAATGTTAAATAATGTAGATATTGGTTTAAAAAATTCTTCAGATTTGGAAATTTGGAAGGAATACATAATTTTGAAATTAATCAACAAATCTGGTAAAAAAAAACAACAAAAAGAAATAAAAAATAAAAGTTGCACTTTTTTACTTGAGGAATTTGTTGAATAACTTCAGAATTATGAGTTTAACTAGTTGGAGGTAATGCTACACTTCTCTGCTTACTGTCCTGCTCATAAAAGGTAAACATTATAAACCCACCATTCATTTTCTACACTATTTGGAAAACACAACACAAATGTAATATAACAAAAGTATGTTTAAAAACAAACATGTTAGCATCCAGCCATAGCCATGTCTGTTTTAGAGACTAGCTCTCTTCTGCTCCTCCATTAATGAGGGGACCCCACGGGCACGTAAAAAGTTGCCTAATTCCATCATTTTCCACCAATGTGTCACTGGCTCTCTCAAACAACTCACATCTTTGTCATTGAAGCTGAGTGCTCCCACATCTCTTCCTTCATGGTGCCCATCTACATTAAGATCCAAAATTCTGAGATTAAAGTCAGAATTCTGAGAAAAAAAAGTCAGAATTCTGACCTTTTTCCCGTATTAAACTGAAATGAAATTTAAAAATCACTTAACTTTTTTGTTTTTTTTCAGTGGCCCTAATCCTCTTCCGTAGTCTTGGGATGATCACTCATCCAATATTTAACTGCTAACTTTCTCTAGACGTTTGCTACGCTAGCCAAAATGTTTTTTTTTTTATATATATCTCATTTCAGTACAATGCCACCACCAACTAAAAGGCTTAAACAGCAGTAGGACTGACTCAGATTTTTTTAAAAAGAGAAACGTCAGTGTGAGTTACAGTCACCTAACACAACTTGTGTTGAAATTAGCCCGATCTGGGCGTGCGTTTAACGAGGATTTTTTTATTTTTTGCGTGGTTTTGATTCGCCGAAATTGACAGATGTTATACCTGCCGCGCTCCTGATCGTTAGTTAAAACCACAGGGAGAATTAATTTTAATTCTTAGCAGCGGCGGTCGCATTGGTTGTGCAGCAGTCCACTGCACAACCACTAATTAACCAACTAATTAACTTCTGCACCTTTATTTCCTCAAATAAACTGCTGGCTCCTCTTTTTAGACGATAAACAGATTAACACAACATTGACAACTCTGTAGTTTTCTCTGTTCTGTACTGCAAACTGGAATTAAAGGCGCCATTTCTACCAAAGGTCTTGACAGACTGGCGACCTGTCTAGGGTGGACCCCGCACCAGCACCTCCTGACCCCACTAAGGGACAGGGTGTACAGAAAATGGAAGGATGGATGGATTTCTACCAAAGGTTGATAATGCGTTTTTGAACCAGATGCTTCAAAGCGCCCTGTCCATAATTCTTCAACACACTGTCAGCTCCCTCTGTCAGTCAACCTATATAAATTCATTTTTGACCATTATTGCAAGTTTGACAAAATAAAACATATCAAACTTTGCACATGTGTGGCTTAGTGAATTGTTTTTAATCAAACTGAAATATTTGATTTTCTAGTGTGATGTAGACACTAAATATGCTAAGGGTTGAAGCCCTTGAAAGACATCTCCCTTTGCTTAATAAAAGACTCCAGTCATTTTGTTTGGTGATATGCTCACATCTTATTAACAAATGCATTATGTAAATTTTAAATGCATTATTTTTGCAAGACACATTTATAAAGGAATAAAGTAAAAGATTAAATAGCCTTTTTTTTAAGTAGCATACTTAAGATATGTTTCTGTTGAATACGAATCTCAGATTTCCGACATGTCCCCCCCAATAGTAAACATCTTCCTACGCCCTTGCAGCAAGGGTAATTCTGAGTGTCTTCTCCACCTCCTCCTCCTGAGCTTCAAAGGTGGAAAGAGAATATATTTAAAATAGTTTCATATAAACAAGTGTTTTCTAGAATAAATGATGACTATAACACGACTAATTATAAATGTGATTGGGATAAAAATGTTCTTTTCTTTTTCTTTTTTTTGTTGTTTTTCTGAATGTTGTATATCTTAACTAAAGGCTTTTGTTTTCATATTTAAATATGTTATAGGCCCGTACGATATGTAAGGTTATAAGTTATATGACTATTGCAGTTTAAGTGTTCATTTCAAAAGTTGTAAAATCAAATAAAAATTTGAATAATAAAAAAAAGTTAAATATTATGATAAGGTTCAACAGTTTTTGAGATTAATTTCAGTAAGTGTACCCCTATATATGAATAGATTATACAAACAGTGACATTTTTAAGCCTTTATTTTTATGATTATTATAAAAATTCTAAATCAAGTTTCTCATGAAATTATAATTTTTCATAAATAAATCCATCAGACTAAAATGTAAAGCTTTTCACACACAGTGAAGTAATATATGGAAGCAACCGCCACAAGCTACTTTGATGATGCCATCTGCATTATTGGGTCTATAGCTTATAGGTTCTCAGTAACACTGTGCTCATTAATCCAACTTTTGTTTCCTATGAAAATGTTGGCAGGTGCAAATTCCTACTAGAAAAATGTATTTCTATAAAACTACTAACTTCTTCAAATGTACATGTGGTACTTTTCACAGTAGTTACCATTTCATGTAAATTATGTTTTATAATCGTGTTACCACGTGTTGTGTTTCTTAGAAACAAAATGCTGTCGCCAACCATAACAGAACAGAAACAACCTATTAAACACATATTCCCCTGTGTGTAACAAAACTGTTCATCATGTTTTTAATCCTGCACTTTCTCCAGTTTTGTTTGAGAAGCACCTATGTTTATTACATCATCACGCATCATGCATGCCCTTAAAACACATTTATTATTATCCCACCACCACTGAATCCCATCTTCATCACCTCTCCTTTGTGAACTTTCTGTCCACTCTGTCACCATTGTGACCGTCAAAACAGCTGCAGAGAAGGGCTCTAACTATGATCACTGGTCCTGGGAGCAGTGGCCCCATGTCCAGATTAGCCTAGTTTCATTTGGAAAGACTGTGGAGATCCTGTGTACCAGCTGGAGGAGACAAGATTAGCACAAGAGTGAACAGTAGACTGAGACTCAAGAGATTTGAAGTCCTGGTTTTAGACTGCCTGTGAAACTGGATAACAGATTACTTCGCCACTAACTTTATAACGCTTCATATTAAGTGGAACAAATGGCTATAATCCAATAAATAGGCACATATTTCAAGTAAATAAAACTGGCCATGTTCATTGAGTTATTTAATGACATACCAGTGTTTGAGTGTTGCCTGTGACTTTTATTATTAAATGGGTCATCTTTTTTATGTAAATAATATACAGTAGCTTTTATTTTCTGTGGAAAATAAATCTTTTTTTAAAAGGCATCATAATGAATTTGAAATAATATTTATTACTTTTATATAACAATATAATGTTACCATTATATAACAATATTGGTAAATGGTGGTCTGTCATTAAGTATTTCATTACATTACTATTCATATTCCTTGTCTAAAGCCAAATATACAAACTACACCCTTATTTATCAAATTTATATAGAGAATATTTCATCACTGGTAAGAGACAGTAAATGCAAACCCTGCTGTGTAGAGATACAAGCATTTTTTTTTTTGACTCCACTGAGGCCCAGGTTGCATCATGCCAATAAATATTAAAGACTGACACCCATCATTGCAGGCAGCTCTTTACTTTTTCAGTCTTAAATTTGCTCACAGAAACATGTTTGAACCACGTGTTCCTCTTCCCTCTACAGGAAGAGGGTCTCATTAGCTGTCTGCTTTGCCTCAGCTACAGATAATAAGTATGGAGGTTTCAGAGTTTAATAAGTGCCTTATTAGGGTCATGCATGAGCACAGAAATTCTGATGGTATGATAACCTTGAGGAGAAACACAACCACTTTAACTGAATTACTGTGAATCAAATAAGCACTGGAAATATGTAAAGTTATTATTAATAATGTTTTATTTAAAAAAAAGTCCAGAAAAAATTTATATTTTACAACTTTGCAAGGAAAAATGTAACATAACTATATATTTTATTGTAGCTTTAATGGTTTTCTTCCAATATCTGCAAAAGCAATTACACACCTAAAACCACTGCAGATTTTATTACTTTACAATGTTTATAAATCTTATTGGGAATTTATGTCAGAGACAAACACAAAGGAAATAATCCTCAAGTGTAAGAAAACTGAAAGATGGATTTTTAAACATGAAACTCTGAAAACTGTTCATACCTGTTAATTGTTTAGCATAACAAAAGACATATATAGTATTACAGACTATATTTCTTACCTAGTTGTGCATGGTTATGCACTAAAATAGTGTCAGATTGTTAGTAAGGAACATGTCTTAGCTATGAAATGTGGGAGAAAAAAAATATTGAATTTAGCTCTCATGTATATAACACTTCAATTCACTAAATAAACAGTCACTGATTCCAGAAGGTTGAAGTCCAGATCAATGCCGAATCTTTGGCGAGGTAAATCAATAAAGACAAGCAAAGGTTAGGGCTCCTCGGACTTCATGATGATTCTCTTTGTGTACACCAGCAGGTGACCTTTACCATTGCCTTATTCACTGTAGCATTGGCCTTACATTATTTTAGGCTAGAAGGAAGTATAGTTGAGTACAATCAGGGGTAAAAGTAAGCAGAACTGGCGTGGTATTGCATACCAGTAAAAGATTTAGGAGCAGTACACAGTACCTAGTAAAGCTGCAGGCTGCAATAATATAGTGTTTGTTCCTCCACTGAAAGTGGTACCCGGCATACCAAAATCTGACCACTTTGTTTTCATTTTGTAGAGTTTTTGCCAAACTCTGCACTCTGGTACCCTCTGACAATCTTAACTAGATTACCCCTTAAAAATTACAACGTATTAGGGCCAGGCTGGAGATTTTTCTTCTAATATGAGATTAAGGTCATAAGATTATGAGAATAAAGTCACAATATTATGAAAAGAAAGTCGTAATGTTACAAGAATGAAATCATAACATTACAAGAGTAAAGTTTTAGATTTATGAGAATAAAGTAATAAAACTACGGGAATAAAATTGCAAAATTATGAGAATGAAGTCATCACACCACAACCCATTTCAGGCAGAAGACTTCAAGCTCTGACCAGCATATGATGGCCGAGCAGCACCACCAAACAGCAACCTGAGTCCACTTTGACATCCTGCCCAATTTGATGCCGGTGTGCTAAAAGATTTCCTTATGTGTCAAACCGATGCCTAAGTATAACTTAACATGATGCTCAATATTCCTCATTTTGGGGAAGACAGTGGTTCTTGTAAGAGTTGTCATAAAATACAACTTTATTCTCATAATTTTATGACTTTATTCTCGTAATGTTACGAATTTATTGTTGTAATTTTATGACTTTATACTCGTAATGTTACAACTTTATTTTCCTAATTTTATTACTTTATTCTCGTAATGTTACAACTTTATTTTCCTAATTTTATTACTTTATTCTCGTAATGTTACAACTTTATTCTCTTTATTTTATCTCTTTATCCTTGTAATGTTATGACTTAATTTTCATGATTTGATGACTTTGTTGTCATTGTGACTTTATTCTCGTAATTTTATTAATTCATTCTCATAATATTGCAACTTTATTCTCAATTGTAAAATAAAATAAAAATCTATAGCTTGTCCCTATAACTGTGTCGTAAAAAACAGCCCTGGTAAGTCAAACATGACAAAGAACACCAGTCTGCCTACTCTGTCCATTCTCTTTCTGGAATAGTGGAGATCAAATGTTCATCATCTAAAACACAGAGGCCAACAGTTGTGACTTATAAAGTGAAATTTCTAGTTCTGTTTTGTTTTAATGCACCTTTTTCTGTAGTCTGCTGCTAATAACTGTTGTATGTTGCATCCAATACAGTTGCATGGGAAATTTATTATCTTGTTTATGTTGCAAACACATTAGCACATATTAGGGAACTGTGAGAACAGGCCTTAAAATTACTTTTTTTAAACTTAAAAGAACCTCCTCTAAAACCAGATGATGTTGATAGTAAGATCTTAACAATATATTCTGGATGTTTCAGCTTGTGTAAAATACAACTCATGGAAGTCTGGCATTGCATTGGCCATCCCACATTCATAGTAAAACTAATCAAGTTAATGTGCTGCAGCAGTATTTGAGATTTTGACATTGAGTTAAAGGAGAAAACTGTGGATGAAACAATGTTTTGAATGATGACTAGGTTGACATTGATACTGAATCTTGTCTGAGAGTTCAGAAAAGCTTTGAAGAGAACATTCAAAGAGCAAAAAGACTGCCACATTTGAGCCCAGACCAAAAGTACAGCAAAATGTGATACTCTCTGTATGCTTGAAAAGATGAAACACCTGCTGCTATTCATTTTTCAGAATATATTCCTATTCTTTATTGTCTTTATTTAGATACCAAAGTTTTATAGTTTCTCTTTAATAAGATGGACATTCATAAGAAAGAGTTTATATTTCCACAATATCAAGAGTGCATTTAGATGTACATATCTATATCAAATATGATAGTAAAATGGACTATATACATAAGTTATTACACCACTACATACAGGGGAGGAGAAGGATACTCTATAAAGAGGTATTTATGTCTATAGATAATCTAAGCAAACAGGGATACTAATCAACTAATAGCTTAGCTCTGAAATAATTACAGATTTCACATCAGTGTTTTTACCCACTCAGGTCTGCTGGCTAAAGTCTGCACTACACACCAGAACCAGAACCAAACATGGTGAGGTAGCTTTCACTCCCTATGCTTCACTAATCTGGAATAAACCCCAGTTGCTATAATTCAATGTTAAAACATTTGTTCAGGGTGGCCTTTTTGACTGAGCTATCTAAATATTAATTTAAGTTTTTTGTTCAATTATTTGCCATTTTCTCTTAGATTTTTTTCTTCATTGATTATTTAATTACCTTATGCCACTGAATAGCATTTTGAATTGTCTTAATTTTTTACTTTTGCACTTACCTTTTCAATATACTTCACTTTTAGATCCTGAAACTAAATTGTTTTAATAGCTTGATGTTTCAAATACAGCAAACTTCATTGCACATATTCACCCTTTTACAACATTAAGTTTTGATTTTGCTTTACTTCCATTGTAAATGGATCTAATCCTGCTTCTTATAAAAAAAAGTTTGGTGTCTTTTAACAAGTGAAAGCTTCTTGTTGAACTGATTTAAGTGGTGCATCTAACCATGTTCTATACCCTTTTATGCTTGCAGGTTAGCACTGGTCTGTGCCTTTCTCCTGCAGTCATTAGAAACCAGGTGGAGCATCAAGTCTTTAGTTCATCATTGGGCAACAGGAAAAAACAACTGATTCAAATTCACCTAATCATAAGAGGTTTACATCACAATACCATTTACTTGCTGGAACTTCATAAAATCACATGACCTTTTTCAAGCTCTCCTACTATCAGACTACGATACTGTCTAAGTTTGTTTAAAAAAATAGTGATGATTGAATTATGATTTCATTTATTTAAAATTTACAAATTACATGTAAGAACAATTGGGTGGTTTTTTACAACCGAACTTGCTCTGTCTTCAGTGTTTTGCCTCCTTAATAAAACTGTAAGACTTTTACATTCTGCTCTGTACTTCTGGATCAGTTGAAAACCAATGCTTTAATGTTACACTACTGCTTACTGTCATCCAAGGAAAGGTAATAAAATTTGTAGAGCCCACACAGGTACACTATCTCATAAAAGTTCAATCCAAATGTGAGATACTTGTACTCCAGCTGTCTATGCTCTAACTTTTCCCAATCAAACTTTAAAAAAAAAAAATGGAAAGCTACTACATTCAATAAGCTTTTTGGGAGTTTATTTCAGAAACAGAAAAGATGAGACATGAGACATCCATCCATCTTCTAACACACTTAATCCCAATTGGGGTCATGAGGGGTGCTGGTGCCTATCTCCAGCTGTCATTAGGCGAGAGGCAGGATACACCCTGGACAGGTCGCTAGTCCATCGCAGGGCAACACAGAGACAAACAGGACAAACAACCATTCACACACTCACTCACACCTAAGGAGAATTTGGAGAAGCCAATTAACCTAACAGTCATGTTTTTGGACTGTGGGAGGAAGCCGGAGTGACATGAGACATGTTTCAACCAAATATAACAAATAATGAAAACAAAAAGATTATTTGACATTTTGCGAATTTCCTCCAACAACTTCATATTTGGCAACAGCTTGAGATGAATTTTTAGCTGGGAGTTTGACATTCAAAATTGCTTAAAAAAAGATGCAAGTTTTTAGTTTTTAATAATTGCCAGTGGTTAATGATGACATTTGCATATGCCTCACCCATAAAGTAGGTCTTTAGAAAATTGTCTGCATATTGATAAAGGCACACAGCAACAAACACCGCCTGCTGAATTTCATGCACTTAATAATAATAATTTAACTTTACTGAAATCACTTTGGAGAAATTTACCTGCGCGTAAAACCCATCCCCTTGGGGGGCAGTGGGCTGCCATTGTGGGGCACCCGGTAGCAGTGTGGGGTTAAGGGTTTTGCTCAGAAACCCAGAGTGGAGATCGTACCGTCTACTTGCAACCTTCTCAGAGCACAAGCACACTGCTCTAACCCACTAGGTCAACACTCCACTTTCTTTGAAGACTTTCTGTGTTTGTAAAAAAAAGTTTGCATGTTTTAATAGCTGCAAACCCTTTAAAGGTCAGACCCTCAGAGAATAAAACAGGTGGCCGTAAAATGGAAAACTAAAAGATTTAATGCTCATCTCTCAAGAGAATAAGAATTATCTATAACCGACATTTCTGAAATATATCACCTCAGGTTGTTTAAATACTTTTTATTGAGTACTTTATGTAAGAAAGCTTTTGGGTTTTAAACAAAACCTGAAGGATACCACGTTCCAGGCAAAATAACTTACCGGTAACCCATATTTTATTCTCTTAAGAATATGACTGTTTTATCTTCATTCTTAACTTTTTCAACTTTGTTGTTATTTTGACCTGCAAAGGGACTACTGACCTGAGTAAGCTGGTAGAATTTATTAAATGGTGACATCTACATATCTTTAAGTCACACATTGTTTACGTAAAGTAAAGTCAAAGTTAATAGCAGATGTGTGGGTACCTCATACATGGAGGCCATGCATTTAATGCTGTACAGGGTCCAAATGGCAACTTTGAGACTCTTGCTGTATGTCCAACCTTTTCTCTCTTTGCACATTTATTATCTAATTTTGTCAATAAGTCCCATTTTTGAAATAAACTCAGATCAGTATGGATTTTCATATTTTCTCAGTTGTTTTGCTTCTGCACAACTAGCACTGGTTTGTTGTCTATGTCAATACTTGCCCAATGTGATCTTGTTGCATTGCTTATCAGTTTTATTCTGCCTGCTTTGGCTCAGGTAACAGAGCCCAAATTGCGACAGATGCATTTTCCCCAACAGTTTTGTAAACTGTAGCATGTTGTTTCTCAAAACAAAAGAATAAAAAAGAAAAGATATTGGATATTAGATGATTTAAAGGCCATTAACTAACATTTTCTCCACTGGCTTCTCAAATAAAAGAAAAAAGACCATAAAATGCATGATGCCGTGATGTTAAGGAACAACTAGGTGTTTTCTGTCAAGGTTAGGAAAATGAAAGAGCTGAATGAAAGCATGCTCTGCGTGCCTGATTCTTTACTTACAGGTTCAGTTTCACTGATGCAATCAGGGAGTGAGAAGATTGCAGTTTACATGGCTAGCAACCTTTAAAAAGAAATGTGATGCAGAACACAGCAACCTTCTCTTGACTTTTAAACAGTCACTTGAAAGAGAGTTTGAAGTTCTGCTGGTGTGAAAGATTGAAAGAGAGAAGAATGTATAAGTGTGGAAAAAAGGGAAAAAAGCAAGGGCAGCTCCAGCCATGCAATCACACAATATGACAGATGACATTTCGAACTCACTTTGTTCTTCACAGCAATCCTCACTGGAAATTACCAAACCAATCGCCTGTGACTGCTTCTCTTCCCTTCCTCTGTGCAGGAAACCCATGCAGGCATAGTGACGAACCTTCTTAGCATGGCCTATCTTTAAAATCTGTTACATATTCCTGACCTTGAGATGCACTTAATGCATAAGAGGTGAAATTACATCTATGGGCTAATGAAGCCGCTAAGAAGATCGAGAGATGAGTGCTTTATATAACTGGCCTTTTCATTTACACCTTTTATCTTAGTGGCACTCAGGTTATTTTAGTGTACTTTTATATAATCTGTATTCTTAGTTCATAAATGCAATAACTTTATGGCTCAAGTAAACTTTTAAGTTGTTGTCTTAGCAAAGGAATATTCTGCTCACTGTGGGAGTTACATAGTTACATGAGCTGTATTAATCTACACATCTCTTTTATGTCATACTTATAAACTATGATGTCTTTTATTGGAGATTCATGAATTTATATACATTTTACAAGATGTGTTTTTAAATAACTCCTTAAGTAATTTGGATCCACTTAAATCTTTATTATAATTCTCAATTGGAATGAGAAGTAACATGATAAGAAAAAAAATAAGCTTCCCTATGGAAGCAAGACATTTTTCTTTTTTCCTACATGCAAAACACTGTCTTATATAAATACCCAAACATGTATGTTAGAAGTTGATGGAAAACTTCACTAAATAGTGAAGAATGATAGATAAGAATATATTAGAGACTATAAAGGACTTAACAGGATGTTTAGGCTTTACCTTCACACATAATGACAACCCTGGAGAAGTGGATCCAAGCATGTTAATGTGTTCAAAAAGCCCAGTCTAATTCCAAGCTTAACTTTAGTAGAAAAATAATATCTTATCTGGCTAAGCTTTGCATATTTGCCTGAAAGAATTTGCTTGAATTTCAAAGTCAGCACATTTGCAGCTGTTACTGAAACATAGTATAATTAATTTTCAACACGTGTCATAAGGTGGAAAGCTGAATAAGTGTGCCCAGTCTCTGAACAATACATTGTTGTCTAATTTTTGGTCGGATTACATTTATTTGCACCCACGAATGTCAGCTGGGATTTACTCGCCCTATCTATTACCCAAACACGATTAAAAAAAAAAACATTGAAAATGGGTAAATAGATAAAGACATTATCATCATTTTGAAGTTCCATAGTGAGCTGCAGCTAACCTCTAAGCTACAACTAAACAAATAAATGTGTCTCTGAATAACATGTACCTATATGTCTTTAATGGGGACTTGTCATTGACTTCCAATTATTTATATGGCCTAACCCAGACCCTTACCATAACCCTAACCATTGGCAACATATACCTAACCCTAACCTAAACTGAATTTACACCTTAGACCTAAACCTAATCCTAAACACTAGAGGATAAACTTTCCTGATGGGGGCCAGTTGAGTGAAAAACTAAATCTGAGCACTAGCATTGTCAGACAGTAAACAGCGCACAATAACTTCACAACAACTTATGTTCAACAGAAAATTATTTATAGAACCTAGAATTTAGAGAAAAAAAATAAATGGACATGAAGACAAACATATTTCTGTTTAGCTTAATAGTGGAATTAGACCAAAACTACTGATTAACCACGTAAGCATTGGAGGAAAAGGAAAAATAAAAATAGTTGAAAACCATTACCAGTAAAATAATAAAACTGTTAGGAATCCAGTGTGTGTGGGCTGTGTTTGTTTTTCGTGTTCTCTCCCTCCACCACCAGGTGGCGCCCTGTTCTCATTGGTCCTCCCACACACCTGCGGCTGGTTGTGCTCATTACCAAGGACTCTTAAGCAGTGGACTGCCACACAGTTTCACACTGAGCAGGGGATTAATCTCCACATGACCAGTTCAAGTTCACCTGGAAATCTAAGTGGCAGTCCGCTTCATTGTTCCTCAAGGAACCCACCAAACCAAAAACCTGTCCGTCCTCCAACGAGCCCCCCAATCTCTGGATAAATCCACACCGACTGGATTCTGGGAAGAGAACCTTTTTCTGCTAACATGATTTCATCTCTGATTTTTGCAAGAAGTTGTTCAAAGTTCCCACGGACCATGAACTAACCTCTGAACTTCCCTTCTCACTTCCAGTTCCGGCTCACAAGCTTTCTGGGTTATCCTGGATCAACCTTATTGATTATTTCAATAAACCTGTTAAACTTTTACTCTGGTTCTCTGAGTGGTTTCCTGCATGTGGGTCAGATCTCTTAAAAACAACATGACAAAATCAATATATGTTGAAGGTGTTTAAAGAAAAAAGCAATGATTTGCCTAATAAGAAGACTATTAGCTTTTAGATAATTGATAACTTTTTTATTTTATTTTTTTATTTCATGTAATGGGTACAGAGAAAATAGAATGGATTTAGGAGCTTTCAAAATGGTGGAGGATCTGGGGCCCAGGACCATAGATATGAATAGTTGGACGCCTGACTTGTACGTCATCAATGCCATATGGAAAATGGCAGAGAGGAGCTACAGGGAGAGATCACCACTCAAGGATGTCTCATTCCTGTTCTGCTTGGAAATGTAAAAAGCGTTTCATAGTTCAAACCAGATCTGCAACATTACCAGTGATGTAATTTTCCCATGATCACGTCATTTGTTAAACAGAATTTTCTAACTTTGGGGGAAATACTGTAAATTCCTGTGCATCATATTGGGAAACCAGCTAGCAAGAAAAAATTGTATTTTATCAGAGTGAACTACTTAAACTGTATATAATCTCTTTAGGTTTCCCAAAGATAGAGCTTTTTAAAAAATCAGTTGGAAAAAGTAGATAGAAGAAAATGGTTAAATAGTTAAATCTAAACATTTGTTGTCTTTAAATGTATTTTAAAAAAAAACGTGTGACATGGGAAACTTTCAACATCTGGACAGAGTACATATATTATAAGGAAATAGAGGGATAATATTACTAATATTATGAGAAAATAAAAGAGTAAACATATTACTAGACAAAAGAGGTAATATTGTGAGACAAAATACAATATTGCAAAAATGAAGTGTTAATATTAAGAAAAAAAACATCAAACAAATAAGGCATAACATTCCATGATTGGATAAGGTAATAACACTAGGAGAATAAATGTAAAATAATATGACAATAAACTTGTAATATCACAAAAATAACATTGCAATATTACAAATATAATGTATATAATGAGATGAAAGCCCCTCTTGTACTGATAGGGCTGCAGATCCACCACATCCAACATAGCGAAAGTTCTAACTTAAGGCCAATCCACCCAATGATGTGTATATAATGGCATACTGCTTATATTCAAAAGCCTATGTAAAGAAATAAAACTAAACTTCCCCCTGGAAATCCCCCTACACACATGGTCCACATTATAAAACATGGTAATGGCAGTATCATACTGATGGTGTACTTCATTATAGGAAGGTGTGATTTTGATCAGATTCAGTGGGAAGATGCATGAAACCAAATGCATGACAGAAAACAAACAAATAAAGCACTAAACATGCTGAAACAAACCTGAGACTGAAACTGAAGGGAACTTTTTTTACGGCCCCAGATCTTAATTCAACTGAGATTCTGAACAAATACCTATAATTGATGTTAACAGATGCTCTTCTTCAAATCTTACTGAGCCTCAAATTTTTCATTTTTGTTGTTGTTTTTTTCAAAAGAGAACAAGCAACATTTTCTAGAGGTATTCTAGAATTGAAAAGCTGATAAAGATGTGCCCCAAAAGATATGAAGTGGTAATTTTATTGTATGGTAATTCTTTTCTGTGTAAGTCTTCTCACGAAAGGATAAATAATATAATTCTTGCCACTCTTATCAACATTATATTTATTTATGACTTACAATCCCTGGTTCATTTTTTCTTTACACTAACAACTATTTGAAAAAAAAAAAAAAGATAATAAACTGCATACACGTTTGGGGTCGTAACATGGCAAGTGATATGATTAGTTTATAGCACAGCATGAAGATTTGTTGAGCTTTGTTCCTACAACAGCTGTCTCTCCACCTGTTTTTTTGATTAAAAATTATTGCTGTGTTGTGCTCATCTTCCTGTGAGCATCTATCCTGAAGAATTTTTCCACCATTTGAAAATACAAACATTGCAGTCAATAATTTTTCATTATATTCCTGTGTAGATTTAAAAACGAGTCAAATTTATTCTATTGGGAAAAAAACACAAAAATCTGCATTTTGTTTGGCATTACTCTACACATTTATACAATCCAGATAATTAAGCGGAGTGGCTTTATACAACAGCATCAAAAAGGTTTTCTCGTCTGATGAATTAGCTCAGTGACGCTGTTGATGGTGATATCAAAGTGGGAGTTACGCTTTGTCCTGTCCTTGATCTCTCTCTTCTTATGGATTGAGTCAGCCCCTGTGACACACAGCAGACTATAAAATGTTGGAACAAGGCAGCTGTGTCTATAATTAATGGATGTGTCTATTTAGAGTGTGATAAGTTGCCTTCTCCTTCTCATCTGCCTTGTTTGCCCTTTCCATCTCCCTGTCATGTAGCTTTTCTTTAAATTCATGAAGATCATATCTTACAGAAAAAAATAACTGAAGGTATTAAAGGGAGGCAGTATCCAAAGGCAACCAGCAAGATTCATTATTTAACACACGGCCTGTCAAACAATCAAATGGAGTAGAATTTGTAGATGGCAACAAGATAGATGGAACAGAATAAGAAATTTCTTCGAGAATCCATGCTGACTGATATACCGAGGTTTTTAAAAAGATGATATGTTTTCCCATTGATTTAACGTGAACTTGCACAACGGCAGGGGGTTTAATGGTACAATCATGTAAAAGCCTGCAACAGTTAATGAGGATGAGAAACTGTCTTTGGTGCCTGCTGAGAGATCATACAACAAGACTGCGAGGCCGTGATGAGGCCACCCATAAAACTGATCTAAACACAAAGGCCTCTGGCTGCACTAAACGCAGCCAGAGTAACAAGGAGAACGCCTTGAGAAAATGAAAAGAGGACTTGAGGATATTAGTAAAGCAAACAAGCTGACCTTCTACGCTTGGGGAAGCAATATCCAACTGACACGGAGGAGGCTGCAAATCCCCATCCTCCGTAATAACGAGGCAGCTTCAGCCGTGCGCTGTTTAGCTCATATGCACAATCCCATTTATTCAAGCATCTATTATGTGACTGATTTGGCTGAATTTTACCGCTGTCTGCGACTGATGGCTGCAAGACACATTTTCAAGTTAATGAAGGCGCAGTAAACCCAATTGCCACTGTGCGCATTAACTTGCTCCCGTGGCTCCACGAGGATGGTTGACATTCCTGACACTCATGCATTCTTTTCTTTTCTGATGATTGCATTATGATGCAAATGTAAGAGACAGCAATTCTCCTGCGGTATCATTTGCAAAATGTTGTCAAAGAGCCGCATTTGCAAATCTCGTTCAATCTAATTCCCTTTGTTTCCTGAAACACATCCTAATTTTTAGAGATATACTGAACATAGCGAATCAGCATTTGGAATAGATTTTAAATATGTTTCAACTGCATTCATTTTGCTTAGGGAAGAAGTAAACGTGGATAAATGTGAATCACACTTCTGGGGTCTTTTGCAGACTGTTTAAAATGTTCTTTTGCTTTTTTATTATCCTGCATTGTACATTTGATCCGAAAAAAACAAAAAAGAAAAAAAAATCTAATACTTTTTTTGGGTGCAGTGGAAAAAAACACTTTTCTATTAAAAGGCAACTTATTTATACAGTATATCTGTATATTAGCAATATATTTTCTAAGCTCATGATGATCTGAATTATGTTTGCGCTCTACACCATAGAAGTGCCTTTCCAAATTTATCTGCATAAAAGCCACATGCAAAACTGGCAAGCATATATCATTAATTTCTCTAATTTCTCTGCAGCTGTCTGTGATGACAAGTGCCTCTCACGTTACTTTCATTTACGTTCATTTCCTGTAGTGCTGCAAAGATACAAAGATCCACCCCCTGCTCCTAAAGCCCATATATTCTATCGACATAAGAAATATGTGGTGAAGAAAAATAGATTAAAACAGGACTAAAATGGGACCATTAAAAATATCCTTGTGCCAGTGCCAAGATAACAGCAAATCCTTTGTGTCATTACTTGCAACCATGAAGTTTCCATCTTACATCTGGCTTGTATTTCCATCCCAGCTCACAGGTGCATTATCACCTCTGACCTTTGGTATGAAACTGTGATTAATCTATATTGCTCTATAATCCATTTCTATAACTCCCACTATAATCTTCCAAAGGGGGACTGAGTTCAAAATACAGAACCTTCAATACCTATGAAGTGCTTATTACTTTTGACAGATTCCATAAGCTCTCAAAATATGTCCACAATGCTTTCCTTTTGAACTGAAATACAATGCCTAGCATTAAAAAAGGAGCCTGATAACTTGTTAACATTATTTTGGTATTTTTTTGGTCCACAATCATAGCTAAAATATCTGATCTATATCATAACTGAATAAAAGTATGTATAACATTATAGACATTCTTCTGTTTATTTATTTCAAAAATTCATAAAAAATTATTCAGCTCCAATATTTAAATGGTATGGTTTAAGTAAAAAGGTATGCCAGAGTTTGTTTTATATATAAAATGGGAAGAAAGGAAACAGTAAAGTGTATTATGAAAGGAGTACATGATAAAGTAGATATTAAAATGTTCCTACCGTTGGTCGCCTCTACCAACATACTGTGATTAGTATGTTGAGAGGAATTCATATACATTAGACACATCTCTTTAGAGAGCCATCCTCCATTTTTCATAAACCAAAGCTTCAATGAGATATTAGTTGAGGGTGCAGCAGAGGTATCAGGGATCCAGGAGCTGGTATTGGAAAGCAGAAGACAATAGGGAGACACGTTGGGATTGAAAGGAAGTGTGGGAAAGAGAGCGCCTCGATGACTGACAGACCAACATAGATATCGCAGAAAGTGGGTCAAGGTAACATGATGAGAATTTCAATATGAAGAGAGGACCAGTCTAAACAGATGCACCAGTGAATGAGGACAGTAGGAGCTTAGAAGGTAAAGCGTTAACGTGAAAGATAGAATGGCCAAATTTCAGATAGAGATTAGGATTGAGTGGCAGGAAATTGTCCAATTAGACTCTGTGTTAGAGGAAGATGGAGCAGATGACATCTCTATAAATACCAAATGCAATTAAAAATTAGCTGATGGAGAGATCCTTAGAAAGTTGGGTATCTAAAGTTAAAAAAAAAAAAGCCATGAAATAATCATGTAAAGTGACTTGCTGGTCAGGAAGGGAAGGATCAGTAAACCAGAATAACATAGTTGCCTTGGAGAATTTTTGAACTAAGTGGTTCAACATGTTGGCATGAGGTGGAGTATAGGGATGGTCGAAAGGGGGTTGTAGTTTTTAGCATTCACCAGTGATAGGCAGTTCACCAGTGGACAAGGATAGGCAGGGCTGCCCCAGCAGGGAACCTGGTTGTAGGCGACCTGGAGGGAGGAGCGGTGTGTTGATAGTAGAGGTATTAGTTTGCTCCAGACCAGCAAACGGTGTGGATATAGAGCGATGCAGAGAAGCTTAAAGAAGAGCAGAAGGCACAACAACAGGATTAAATTGGAAGGGAACTAGACGCTCACAATGACAGAGAATCCTGTATAGGTGTTGAAATGTCTTCAAAAACGGAATGAAAGTCTGGTTGCCTTCAAATTTAAACCTGTCCTGTCCCAGATGACTGAGAATTTACACAGGCAAGGAGCAGCCGGAAAACTGGATAAAAGGTTCTGGAAGAAGAGAGCAATCTTGGAGAGGTGAAAATAACAGAACTAGAAGAGTGGCCTCTACAACTTAGCTGGACGATTACCACAATTCAAACGGTTAATTTTTAGAGGGAGAGAACAGCTGCTTGTGGCACTTCTACAGGAAGCCTTCGGACAGGGAAGGGAAAGACCTAATGGGGTTGTCTAAATTAGAGTTTGAAGTCATGAGCATGCTTGGTTCTGGAACTTTGAATGCAGAGTCTCGAATGATAATAAGTTGGAATGAGAGCAAGGAACTGTGCTGATAGGCTGGGGCAGGAGGGCATGAAGCGGTTAATACAGTAGTACTAAGGTTTGGAGTCTTCCAGTTTAATTTATGACTAGGCTTAATTACATGAAAAATATATGGTTAACCCACGTAAAGGTGAATCAAGAGGTCCTACAGCGCATTTCGAGCTGCCGGGGCAGCGTGTTTTTAGCATTTAAGCATCTGAGGCACTTCACAAGCAGCCAACGCCTGAGTTGGAAAATCAGAACTTCTGCTGCTCGGTGCACCAAACAACAATCATGGAAAGGCTCCGCTATGGGTTGGCGTCCTGGTAGGATATGTGGGCACAGATGCAGGGTGGCAGATTGTTGAACTTGGCTCTGATGAGAAGAAAATAGCTCTGGATGTGACACTCATTAGCTTGCAGGGTCAGTGTAGGCGGTGAACATCTCCACAAACTGAACCCCTTTTGAAGTATCTGGTTTAGTTAACTTCATTTATGTATCTCTTTCAATAAAATGCAACATAGCATAAGAAATTCATGTTAAAACCAAAATTGTGAATGAGAAGTAAAAAGACAGGAGTAAAACTTAAAATATCTGCCCCCATTTATTAAAAATAAAAACAATTTAAAAAAGTGAATCCTGACATGCTGGCGAAACACTAGCCAATGGCATTCTGACACTGTATTTAGTAAATAAAGCCAAGTCACTATTTCAATTTCATTTTCCATTGTACAAGATGCTGCCAAAAGAAGAGGGTAGCTCCTACAATGCGCATCAGCCCCTTTACTAAGCACTTTTCTGATGTGGGGCTAGAGCCGCGCATCAAACCTTCTATGTGGACAAGTCTCAGAGATGAAGCCACAGACACTCTTTTGCTCATCAAAGCAAATTAGGTGCGAACACTAGCCTGATAAACCAGACTAAATGTGAGATTAAATGTGTAATTTAGTCTGGCCCCGATGAATGAGACATCGGAACTTGTTGATGACCCGTTGTTTTTCAAACCATGTCTGTGCCTATTGGCCAACGCTGTGACCAATGAGCTCAACTGACTGTGACGTAGTAAGCGCGACAGAAAGTTGGAGTTGGAGTGTAAACTAACAGCCTGTCGGTAAAATGGTGAATACGTCCTTCTTAAAAGTTAATGAACGTAGAGCTTCTTCCTGCTCACGTTTCAATGAAAACCCCAAGTCTAATCCTTCCAAAACTGAGTCAAAGGAGAACTGTTCAATAGTTGTTGCCATCTTCCTTGTTGTGTTGCATCCAGAAATTCAAAACACATCTCTGCCATGTAATTGGCCCGCCAGTTCTAGGGCCTGGGGCATTGACCAAGGCTAGACCACTCGCAGGCAAAACTGATTTTGGCCGCTGGCGGATGGGGCTAGTTTACTAGGCTATGCGAACACAGCATTATGAGACATTCTTAGAAAACTATGATAACAGAGACACAAGCTGACCATAACTTTAAGCAGTAAATTATCCTTAGAAAGCTACACTAAAGTACTGTATACTAACATACTGTACTAATCAGATGGAAAATAAATTTTATATTACCAATGTTATATGTTATATAATGTTATATATTACTTTTATTTTAAATCTTATTACATTCTGATTTTCCCATCGGGATTGTTTGAAATCATTCATATTAAAAGAAAAAAATGCACTTTGATTGATTTGAACCCATGCGATATGTTTAAATTGATATTTAAAGATATTCCTATGTAAGTTTCAACATTGTATCTATATTAACTCTACACCAAAGTATTCCCCTAATGAATTACGATATAGGCTGTGCAGACATGTTGGATTATCATCTACCTACCATAGCATCTGATTATTAGCAAATTAGTTGGGTTCATAGTTTTTCGACCACAACCAGATTTTCTTTTTTTAGAAATCCGTCACTTGCCATACATTTGCCCATGAATTGAAGCCTACACTAGATCCACCTATTTTGTTGCTCATTAGCGCCGTTGTTTTGTGATGAGTGATTAGTCAAACTGATCCCTGGCTTTGCCTTCAGCTTGAGAAATCTTTAAAAAATAAGTCGACGAAAGCTGTTTATATTAATAACCACTGTCCACAGTCACTTCAATCATTTTATATTTTATGGACTAGCAAGCCGTTAAACTCTATTTCTTCACAGAAAAAAAAGAATATTTAATGCATTTATATTAATTCATTATTTCTATCTCATTCAATTATTCCTTGACTGGCCCCAGTGGCACAGTTGTGACAAATGAATGACAGTTTGCAAAGAGCCATACTGACAACAGTCACAGACCTTCATTAAAATAATAACAGACTGTTTTGCAGCAAGTGACAAAAATACACACATCCTCTGTTTATCACAGGGTTTCTTTGACAATAATACCATTATTTGCAAGTGTAATGCGGTTATGAATACAATGCAGTTAAGCTGAAGTCAAAGAAAGAGATGGTGGAAATGGTGCGTGTGAAGAGTTTGGAAAAATGTTAATGATTAGGCTAATAGTTTACTAAAATTATGTATTAGGGAACATTATAAAAACAATGAAAATGAGTCATTGCAAGTTCACAAAAAAATATCAAAAGAATGTAAAACAGCAATCAAGCAATAGGCTTCAGCAGGGCGTTTCAGCCCACAATACAACAGATGATCTTTGGTTCTTGTGTTTATCACAAGATGAGGTCAACAATATTTTAAAAAGTTCAAATAAGGTCTCTTTTTTGCCTTCAGGCAGAAGGCAGTGGGAGAAGCTGCTTTCCTTCTTGCTTAAAGGACTATGTGATGAATACAAAAGTATTTCCACTGGTGAGGCATTGCAGCAAAAAGCCTTCACCAACACAGGAAAGGTTAACACATTCAACATAGTTTTTTTTCCTTTTATAATAAAAATCATTTTGAGTAACTGAAAGGCTAAGTATTTAAGTTTCACTTGTCAGTATGCACCTTAATGTTGTCTGTGAATGTTACATCCATCAGCACTTTTAATCTAGATTAAAATCAAATAAATATTTTTTTGGAAGTTTATTAAATTAAATTACTTGCAAATGCTTCTGGACTTTTTTGTGTCCAGAGCTTAGATTGCGGATTTTCAGGAAAGCCTGAGGGCAAAAACCATGCATGAATGCAAACAGCATTTGTATATTGAAAACTAGCTCAGCACCATAGCTTGCTATGACCACAAAATTAGGACTATTGTACATCCAGCAGTGGCTACTTCCTTGGCATCGGAAGTTGCATTGATTCTGAAGCAAGCTTCTGACCTGAATAATGATAGGCACACACCTCATAAAGTTTTTTTTATTTTTTTTAAACAAAACTTCAGCATGGAACATGGTTGTCGTATAACATTTATAATACGAATTTACAGGTGGTGTAAATACCCTACTTCAGCCTGGATAGATATTCTAGTTTGAAGCTTTTCTTTTCTTTTTTTCCCCACTTTTCTTTAATCAATACATTTACTAGCAAGGTGCCAGACTCTTAATGATTTAGGCTGTGTAAGAGCCCAGTTATAGCTGTTAAATGGCATTATTCAGATATAATTGCTGGGATATTGTGCATGTCTGTTTAAAAAAAATGCTTCATTTAAAAATGATGGAGTTAATGGGCCTATATTTTGCAAAACACTTTTTATTTTAACTGAATTATAACGATATTTCTTCTTTTAAATCATGCTTTGGCAGGCTTTTGCTTGATTCACACATGTCTGATCAATCCTGTGATCAGCAGCCCCTCCCTGTCCTGAAAAAATTAGTAAGCATTGGAATACAGGTCTAGGTACGGAGAACAGTGTTAATCTGCCCCCTCCAAGACGTGCCTTCCTTAACTGAGGCACGAATGCCCAGTAAACAACTTCCTTGCATTCGGCTCAAAGCTGGGTTGCAGCTAATTCACACATTGAAAGAAATTGCTACTGTCTCAGATGTGAAAATGTGTGTTTTGGCTGTGAGAGGTCTTGGGCTTTGTTCAGTCATCCTGAAGGGGAGCCTAATTGTCAGAAATGGCATGATACCATGCTGCAGCTGTTATAGGGAGGATAGATGGATACTGTAGATAGACAACCACAAGGAGAGCTAGACCTGTAACTTTAGCCACCCTGAAGCAACCTGCATTAGTGCACTATCATAAAATCAAATACTCGCTCCCTCTCTGTTTGGAATATAATTGAGCAGGTACCATAAGAAAGGCATGCAGTTATTTGCAAATGGTAAATGGTAAATGGCATGTACTTATATAGCGCCTTTATTCAAGTCAGGAGACTTGACCAAAGAGCTTTACACTACATTCATTCACCCATTCATGCACACACTCACACACTGATGGTGGCGAGCTACATTGTAGCCACAGCTGCCCTGGGGCTCACTGACAGAAGTAAAGACAAGGTCACATTCAATCCTCTAGATTGGAGGTCTTCAACAGGGGGTCCATTTGGAAACACACAGGAGCTCTTTCAAGCAGGGCACCATTTCATTCACAACACCTGTCCCATCAACCAGGAATCAGAATCAGAAACATTTTAATAATCCCAGGGAGAAATTACTTTTGTTGCATTACTTCATCTGTAATAGAGTGACTATAGAACCAGCTTGATATATCACAATTTCATACAATATATATAATTAGGGCGTCTCCGCTCCATGGCGCCATCAGTTTGTGGGTCCTTGGTGTGGAAAACGTTGAAGACCCCTGCTCTAGATTAAATCAGATAACCAAAAAGATGATCAGGTAAGTGTCCTATCTGTTATGTTGCCTTAGAATGACTTTTAACTCAGTTAGATCTCTTCTTTAAGCGCACGCAACTCAGAGTGCCTTCAATCTCTGCTTTGGTCCACATGACTTCAGTTATAAATCGCACCCTTCAGGGCTGGTTACACTCCTGCAGCAGTGTGTCGCAGTGAGATTGTCGCAGGTGTGACACAGACATTTGTGATTTATACTAAATATTGAAGCGTGGTCTGCGCTATGTTATTCCACGGCACAACGTGAAAGTGAAAATTACAAACTAGCTGTGGGTCTAGATACAGCCAAGACGGTGAGGAAATGGGGTAAGTTTGTTTGACAACAGAGGGACATGAGGGCGAAAAAGAGCGGGATCCAGGTGGAAAAAGGGTCCCAGTGTTCCCGAGCAATTCGCTCTTCTAGCTGGTCCAAGATCCCAAGTCATTTTCCGCAATCGTGGTCATACAAACAAAACAAGCCGGTACCAAACAGGAGATATGCATGAGTAGAACGGATGTAGCCCACACAGAGCCTCAATAGTCACCAAACACTGTATATTTATATTCAAAAATAATTTTTATGCATCTGAAAATAAACTAAATCTTGGGTAAGAAGTTACACACTGTTGCTTTAATAACATAATTGCTCATTTAGAATTTTAAAGTAAAAAAAGATATGTAGATTACAAAATGATGTCTTTTGTGTACTTTTAAAAGGCGCATTGTGTAACTTTTGGCCACTAGGGGTGCTAGACCTGAAACTTTTACTTCTACAGTAGCAATCCTTGTGGCCACAAGAGCCACAGTACTGTTGCAAATGTCAACAACTAGTCTCCCGGGGCAGACCGGACTGCTCAGAGCTCAGGCGTCTGGGTTAGCTTTTGCTTGTAGCCAGCTAGCTTTCTCTGCCTGCATTTTGCTTTTACTAAGCATTTAAAAATAATAAACAACCTCACTGTGAACAAGGAGCAAAGTATTAAATTACCAGTCTAATACTAATGTCTAGAAAACAGAACATACATCCAGCTTCTTCTTTCAGCCTGTGCAAACAAACAACGTCCTTTTAAAGATCAATATCTTGTTCTTCCTCACAAACGATCCCTTTCACATTTTTTATTTTTATCCTCTTCAGAAGGTTTAAAGTTTTTTCTTGCCTTAACCATGACCAGTAGTCGAGCATTAGCGCCATGACTATATAAGAGCCTGTGGCAGTAAAGCAATACATTCTTCCAGGTCACATGACCTGGCCAAAGATGGCGCGTCTCTCCCAACTTACATAGTCAATATTTCAAGAAGGAAGCCCTGCTCGTAGCATCGATAGTGTCAAGCTCTATAGTATTGGCCTGAGGAATCATTTAAAAATAACTCATATGCATCTCCTCTTAAGCTCACAAAGTCCACAGTGTGCCTTTAATTTCTCCTTTTTATTTATGCATCAAATTGAGGATTTACATGCTATATGCAAACTATCTATTTTGCATGTACAACTTACCACTGTTATGTACAATTTGTTATATTTTATGAATGTCACACTACCAGAAGTAGTACTGTGCTATCACTAGAATTTAACTACAGTAAGCAAGTTCCAGCCTTTGTTCCGTGTGGCCATTTAATATTTAGAGACTTGATGACAGAAGCTGCTCTGGGCCCCATTTGGTTATTTTCGTCATGGGAGACAAAAGTCCTAGCGGCACCCCAGAGTTCAACATTTGAATTTCTTATCTTGAGCAATGCAGTGTTACAGACAGCTATGTGTCGCAGTGGTGCAGTTGGTAGCTCCACAGTGCCTTGTTGCATGAAGGTCTTCGGCTCAAATCCTAGCCTGGGGTCTTTATTAATGGAGTGTGTAAGTATGTACTAAACTCGTCTTAAAATTGTGTTTTAGGTTAAATTGCCCTCAAGGGTGAGTTTGTTTGCGCATGGTTGCTCGCCATGTGTGTCCCTGTTTTACCCTCTGATGGACTTTTAACAAATGACAGCAGGAAACAGGCATCAGACCTCCTTCAACACCTATTTACTTACGCTGACTAAGAATGGATGGGGGCTAACAGACACTTAAATTCAAATTGGGAAAGAGCTGGAGGTAGCACAGGTTTTGGTTGTTTTATTTTACTTTTTATCAGGGGTCTGAGTGTGTCAGTTTTCATCAGATTTAGGTTTGCATAACAAAAATCAAGAGGATAGAGTCATTTTTCATTTTTAAAGTTTTTTTGAAGAAAATACCTAAACACACCAAGGGAAACAAGCCAAAAGTGTCACAGGTTAAATGTTGTTTACAACCACTGTATGAAAGTAATTGCAATATGTGGGTACAGGAGTGTGTATGAATCAGGGAAGGGGTGAACTGACCTATAATTATTCATGACCTTTCTCCATTTGTCAAAGGAAATTGGGTTTTGCCAAACAATAATGGAGGGATGCTGTCCTGCAGCTTTTTGTTTGAATAATGACATTTTTCTTTCCTTTTATTGGAAAGAATTACTTCATAACTGCAAACATTGTACTCTTTGCCTATATTGAATGTTGTTTTGATTTCACAGCTCTTTTGTCAGAAAATGTTTTTTTTCTTCCTTTTGTTGGAACACAACTAAAAGCAAATAAAAGACATTACAGAAGACGTGTCGTCCTGGCTTTCAAAAAGGTATTTAAAAAAAGATTTTGGTGGAAATAAAACATCAATCATGTTGAAAGTTGTCCTAGTTGTCATTTACACAGCCACAAGCCTTTAACTGCATTAGTGTTTTTGCAGTTCATCTTAAAATTATTGCATTACTATACGCATTACTGCCATGGAAAATATTCAGTGCAGAAGCATGAAATCTCACAGACAAAACAGGGAACTTTTAAGAAAGGAGCAGGAAGTCCAAACACAAATGAATTCTACTCACACAACCAAACTTGATTAAAATGTAACTGTGTAAAACAAGAGACGGGGGCTGATTTTTACATTTTCCTTTCAAAAAGCCTTCATCTACATGATTGTTGTTTGCACAGACATTTTAGAGGTAAGGTGCATGGGTGGAGAAAAAGTGTGCTATCTATGGCACAAAGAGCCACCAGCTTCGTAGGTAGTGTGAGGTTTATTACAGGAAAATATTTAAAATAGTATAACCCTTGACATTATGCTGTCTAAGGTTTGATAAAATTCAACCCTCTGCAGATTGGATTATGTTAAAATCTAATCAACAAAAACAAAGTGTAGCAATGCCACATTGGGTTCTAAATAGTAACCATTTTCATTCCATAAATTTATTGAAAAAACTATTAGTTAGATGACCAGACATTAGCTTATACTATCTTTTCTGCCAAAGACTTGTGAGCATCATCATCATCATTCTCTTTCTCCTGCTTTAAAGGAACACCCTCCATGATGCCTTGGCTTTGAAAATTCTGATTACCTCACTATGCTTGATCTAAATTAAAAAGAATAGCACAAGCCTAGACAATCTGCCAATATTTACAAATAGAAAAACACGACACAGTAATGACCTTAGAAGCAAGCTGTCCATTAAGATCTAGGGATATGACAACATGGGGAAGTAAAATACTTAACACTAGGTTGTGTTATTACAGATTGATTAAATGGTAGAAGACTGACTCATAACCAGCCTCTATGCTAAACTTTCTCAGTTTAAAAGAAGGAAAAAAAGATTATATAAGTTTCAATTTTTTTCACATTAACCCAGTTTTCTTTCTAAACCTGAAAACCGAGTGTCAACTATACCCAGAAAAAGATTAATAAAATCTCCATAGTACAACGTACCTATAAGTATAAACGCGCCTGCCAAAAATTAACAAATGCTCGAAAATTATGCAACTCAGAAAATTCAAATCTTTTTTGTATCTAAGCAATAAATAATGTAATAATGCTAGAAACTCGTCTGTAGGACAGTGAAGAAACATGATTTATGGGATAAAACTAAGCTGCGGCTTCCATAAACGCAACATTCCTAATCTTAACCTTAACTTGTTTTAATTGAATGTCACTAAGAAATCATTATTTTCCATTTTTGGAGTTGGATTTAGTTGTTTAGTTAAAAATGAGACAGACATCTTTTTTGGCCATTAGAAGAAAAGAGGAAAATAAAAGGAAGCTGTAGAGCATGTAGACAGACCAATAAATCTGACAGATTAATCTATGACAGGTGCAGATTTGACAAGGCGTACTGTTTGGTGGACACGTTAAAACAGGCGTGCTCAGTAATGTGGCATTTTGACAAACAGCCTGCCAGATCCACTCTGTCCATAGAGAAGGGCCATGAAACAGAGTAAAAGTGCTCAAAGGCAGCACTCTCCTCTGGGGATGAAATCTACTCAATGTCCTGGAAGCCACAGCAATTTGAAGGACAATCCACTGCCTGAGAACAATGAGTTCCCCGGTCTGCTCCTGACAGGTCAAACTTTCAGCACTGTTGTGGACACATTTGTGACGCAAAATTAAAGCTTTCTTCTAAGCAGAGCTTTTGATAAGCTGATGAAGCAGTTATCAGAAATTAGTCTCAAATTAGGCCTTTTCAGTGGAGCTGTACATTTAAATCAACTGTTAATCAGGAATGAGAAAAGACGGCAGTGTTTCCCAGCCTCTACAACTCAGAAGACCTGATTATGCTCCCAATATGTCTGTCTGCACTTTTTCATGCTGCTTATACAACAAAGGAGGATTCTTTTGTTGAATTATACATTTTATGTCAACTTGGAGCAGCTTGACACAATTTTACTGAAGCTCTAATAAAATATATTTCATGTGCTTTGATCAATATGCACCAAAACCTTCTAAAACTGTCTTTTAAATATTTTCCTTACTTTAGGGTCTAGTGAGATTACTCCCCCACCAACAACCCCCACCGCCATTCTGGTTTGGTTGTCACTGAGTGACAGCATACAGAGTGAAGACAAGCATTTAGAAACCATGAAAGAAGCACAGCTTTATTTTTGAACACTTCTAACTCATACATCTCTGGGTAATCCTTGCCAACTGCACTCCACTACTGGTACCCCTGGTACTGATGTGTGAGGATACTTCAAGAAGGAACACATTATGACCCTTTTTCGGGTTGCATTTTTAAAGGTCATGGTATTTCAAAGAGTATATGCTGCAGTATCCTCTAACAAGACTCTTTCTAAAGCATACTTACTGTACTAGTAGGTAGGTAGGGGTTTTCTCAGCATATACATTGATTATTTCACAGCATTTAGTTTATTGTTAAAAAGCTTAACCTTGGACTCAATTGAAATATGAAAGTATGTTTGAAATCAACTCCTATTAATGCACGTAGTGCTGGAAAAGAAAACCATTTTCCTGTCATCCATTCAAAATAGCCACGTACTGTAGCATGTTGGCTACAAAGTGCCTAAAACCGCTGCCAAAATTTTCTGTCTTGCATTGCATGTTGATTTGTTGAAAAAGTTCAACTTAGAGTGTTAGTGGGAGGAATTGAAAAATGAAAATATCAAACATCAAGTTCTGTAAAAGGATTCCTGTAATTTTAGATGCAATCCTTTTCTGAATGGTGCATATTTATTAAGAAAAAGTGTAGGGAATTGATTATATTCTACTTTTGGTTTGACATCACCGTCCGATTCCATTGTTTATTTAATTTTGGTTTTGTTTTCATATTTAAGAATTGACGAAATGTTGGAGAAATAAGTTGCAGAGCTCTGCGGTTGCCGCAAAAGTAAAAAGAATGATGTCAGATTTACTTCTAACAATTATCTCATGCAGGACATAAAATATAATAATGAATACAAATAATTGCCATTTATTATTTAGGCGTAAAATGGAAGTTTCATGACGCAGTCTATTTTTTAAAGATCCAAAATATTTAACGAAGGATAAGGAAACAGCTAAATAAAATAAGTCGGAGCTTAAACCCAACCATTTTTGCCCATATTTAATTTCATTGATAGGTATCCTGCGTCACCAGACCATTTTCTTTAATTGTTGTGATTACAGCAACTAATCAGTGAT
This sequence comes from Cyprinodon tularosa, assembly GCF_016077235.1. Taxonomy (NCBI): domain Eukaryota; kingdom Metazoa; phylum Chordata; class Actinopteri; order Cyprinodontiformes; family Cyprinodontidae; genus Cyprinodon; species Cyprinodon tularosa. The sequence goes on from NW_024038320.1 coordinate 1,131,944, forward strand.
TCCTGTTGGCTCTTTGCAGCGCAAACTGGTGTTAAACGTAATCAATTAATTGACTCTGAAGCCTGAAGCGGCTTTTAGGGACAAAATTATTTTGTGAATTAATATATATATATATATATATATAGCTGCAATATTACAGTAAGCGATAAGCACAATATTGCCTGGATGTCTTAATTAATGTCAGAATTATTTATCCCCCAGATGAATGCAATCAGTCCACATCAGACTCTAAAGATCTAATTAATAATACTTCATTTTATTTGCTTTGGCTACCAAATATATTTATCTGACTTTCCTCCTCTTACCCAAGACCTGGGCTTCTCTATGCTCTCTCGGCTGTGTTTCCCATTGGTAAACTTTAAATATTGATCATTGGCTCATTTATGCACAACTGCATTCATTTGGTGCTTTGCATGGACCCTTTATGGTTGAATGTGGGCAGAACATGAGGTGGAGCCTTGGATGCTGAATTTGAAACACAGTTGGGGTCTGTAAAGGAGAATGACATGTTTTTTTGCATGCACAAGCTTTAATAAATCAGTATTTTTATTTTTTTATTTTTGTGGCATACTCTATTTTTAGGCGTTTGGAATATGTAAATTTTTTATGTTGTCTCCAAGCAGCGCTTTTGATATAAGACCCTGGTCCTTAGGTATTTATTTAGCAATGTCTAAGTTTTGGTCTCTTTATGAGTTAATGATGATCTCCTCCTAGTGTTCTACAGCAGTTCCTTCATGCATTGCTAGTTTGCAGCTGTTTTTGCTATTTGAGACAATTTCCTTTGCATGCATTATGTGTTTTTATGTGTTAACTAAATGCCAGAAGCTAGTAAGGTGGCATTTCAGTATTCTCCCTCCACAACATGGAACATTTTACCAAAAGCCTGGAAATGAAAGAAAGTGGTTTACATGGGCCAGTTTAAAGTTTTGCTTAAACGTTTGGAAATCCATGGTTTGTTCTGTTTATTTTTTTTATTGGTCTCATGAAATGATCTGTAATAAATATTTGCACTGAACTGTGTGTGTGCTTTTGTCTTGGTCAGGACTCCCTTGAAATAGAGATTGGTAATCTCACTGGAAATTTCCTGGTTAAATAATTGCAATTTGAGATGGATTTTGCATTTGTATTGACTTTCCTTCTCTATTTTTTCTGTGATTGAAGCTTTTCTCTTTTTCACCAGTTTACTTTGCTTGTTTCTGTTTACTAGTCTAATTAATTTGTTTGCAGGACTTTTTTTAATTTGCTGTGAAATCATGTATTTACACAGAATTTGCACCCCTCGGCAAACATATTCGACAGAGAAGCATTGAGCCAACTAAAAAGTTGAATTCAAGTTGGTCCACCATCATTCTGAACCAAATTCACTGGTATAAATAAAACTAGGTTATGTTCATTTTACAAAGTGTGTTAAAAATAAAGTTTGAAAATATGTAGCCTAAGACACTGCTCACAAAATACGAACCAATCATGCCATTAACCTGCATCCATCCATAATATTGTTTTTTTTTCACATTCACTGTATTTTATGGCTGAACTCATAAACCAGTTGTTCTCATCTATATGAAGTTCCAACTTAAAGGTAGTCTATTTACACTATATTTATTTGCTGTAACATTAAACAATATATATATATCAGTTTGGAAGTGACTTAGTATAACTTTTTTTGTTTTGCTTTTTAAATTTTTCTTGCACATGTGAGAATTAACATTAATATTTACGAGAGCTGCAGAATGTTTTTTAATTCAGCAACCATAAAATCTAAAAATTAATCTCATAATCCAGTTAAAACACTGTCATGATAATCCTTTAGAAAACATTGTTTCTGTTCAGCTAATGAAATCCAGCTTCTCTACCTACCATTGCTTCATATCATTTTTATGAGAAATAAACTGATTTGCAAAAAACCCTCAGCTCAAGTTTATATGGGTTGCTGAGGCATAAGCCTTTACCCTCCTTTTTCCAGCAAAACTTTACATATTGCCAATATGGTTCTCACACATATCCACTTTGTTTAAAGAAAAAAAAGGTCTTTCTAGATGCAATATTTAAAGTTTATTTCAAATAGAAACTGTAAATATTTTTTCAGGATAAGCTATTCTCGTTTCAAGGTTTTCATACAAAGAAAACAAGCATTATTCAGTTAAAAGTTCATGAAAATGTAAGTTTCACTTGCAGCACTCCTTGTTCCTATTGCCCTAGTTTTTCTGAAAGAACTGGTGTAACTGAGTTTGTATTTGTTGGTCTTAGCTGCATTTTAAGCTTACGTTACAACTCCAGTTGGGTAATTCTATGGTCGGGGGGGTCAGCACTCCAAAGCAGTAAGTTTATTGTCCTTAATTAAAAAAAAACAAAATGCTGGTAATCTCAACATTGCTTTCAATTTTAAGATCTATCATATGCTTTACTCTAGTTTCTAATATCCTGACATGGAGCTTTAAAATTTCACTCATAATACTTTTCCCATGATGATCCATTTTGAGAAGTGATCCAGTCCTTCCAACAGGAAAAACACCTCCACAAACCCATGTGGTCATTCTTGTACTTCAAAGATTTGGTGTTGTCTTTTTCCAACCCATTCAATTTTCCAAAATGGAGAAACAATTAGTGCCACTTTTTTTTTTTCTGTGTTTTTTTTTCTGTTTTTGGTTTCTGTGGTATAAAATGTATCCACAGGCATGGCTCCTTAAATCTGCAAAACCCATACATAATCATATATATTTTTACAAATTGTTTAAGGTTGTTAGATTAAAAAAAAAATCTATCCCTTATTATTTTGGTATGTATGTTGATTCATCTATTTGAATAAATTCAAATAATCTCATGTAGCTTAGCGTCTAACGCTGGATCTGGTGAAGCCTTTGACTGAACACAATGTTGTCATTGTTAATTAATATACTGAAGAAAAGCAGAAATTAGATTTGATTCTCTGATTTCCACAAGGTACAATAAAGTATAACATCTAATAGTCTTAGGTCTACAAAAATATATAAATACACTTCTAAGCTGAAGGGGAAATTATACCAACTTAAAGCATGTTTCTATAAATAAAATGACGAGAGAGGAATTGAGACTTCTCCCCTTACCCGAAAAAGTGACATATATTCATCCTCCAAATACAAACAACTGATGCCTAGAGATATATTTAGACTTAGCTCTTATGAAAACTGAAGCTGTTCTTTCACAAGCAAAGACACAACAAACAAGCATAAGAACCTAATAGCAATATTTTTTCCTTAGCCATGTCTGCTGTCTCTCAGATCGTTTCTGTCGAGTGCAGATATTTGAGCATATTTGTTATGGTTGAAGTGTATCACTCAGGCTTTGCTCCGCTGCATTGCATGAATTAATGATGAATGAAAAAAAAGGATTGGAGAAGAGAAAGTAAGCACAGAGCTGCACTGAAACAACGGCAAAAAGGACAAAAGAAACAGAATTCAGAATTTATAAGGAAACATTGGGATGAGGTATTTTTTGAGGCAAAAGGTTGGAGAAGGAAACAAGATGATGGAGTAGAGGCAACGGCAGAACAGGAGGATCTGAAGAGAGGAGGGAAAAGAGAGACAGTCCTCTCTGCAGATTACACACATATCCTTATCGCTGCTTGTTGTTTTGCGGCAGAATAATCATGGGAGACATTTGATTTAGTCTCTCATTGAAATACATGGTTTTTCATAAGTGTGCAGCCAAACGCTTCAATCACAACTGCCTGGCATTTTGTAAACAGGTTTGTAATGAGGAGTCACTTGTTCATTTTGAGTCACCTCCAGGAAAAGAAATGAAATCAAAAGTGTTTTGCTGCCGAGGCTTTGTGACAAAAATTAGATTTTCCCTTTTCCAAAAACATCAAGCTTCGGTGAGTAAAACATAACAAGTAATTTTGCCCTAAAATGTAATATCTACTGTGCCCTGTAATAGTATTCATACCTCCACACTTTTTTTTACACTTTATAATCCACCTTATTGACTTCCATTTAGGTTCATTTAAAAAAAAATATCCCATGAAATTTAAAAAAAAATATCCCATGAATTGCCTTCCAGAGTCACCTCACTTATTCCACCTGTGTATAGTTTATTGTTTAACAAACAATTAAAGAAGCTATACAAAGGGCCATTTTTTTTAACATACTTCAGATGGAAAATCTGTTGGAAGGAGTTGTGCACACCACAAATGCAAGACAGTAAATGGGCTGTGTCCAAATGTCTGCCCTAATCAATATATAGGGCAGGCATCCCCAACCTCGGTCCAGGCCCGCTGTCCTGCAGGTTTTAGAGGTTTCCTTGCTCCAGCACAGCTTATTTTAATTGAAAGCTGATAAACAGGCTTTTGATCAACTGCAATCATCATCATCAGCTGTGCTAAAGCAGGGAAACCTCTAAAACCTGCAGGACAGCGGCCCTCGAGGATGAACTTTGTGGATGCCCGATATAGGGCACTATATAGTTGTTACGCCATTTTAAATGAGTGTCTAGTGGTTGAAAAATTATCAACTAAAATTTTCCCACAATGCACCTTAAAAATTTTTGATACGCCATTGTCACCATTGTCCCGGAATGCTTTGTGCGGAGAGCTCTTCTTGCAAAGCATTATGGGATTTGCTGTCACAGCGGCCTGCTTTCGCTACCCATCGGCGAGGACTAATAACAAAGATGCTGCAGGCACCACGCGGTGGAGGCGGAGTTACCTGACCAACAGGGTGCGAACAGTACTGATCGTCTGTCTGAACGCAGTCAACTTAGTTTATTGTAAAGTCTCCTATATAGTTCCCACCCTAGATAGTGATTTAGGGATTAGGGCGTCTGCTCGGACACAGCAATGGATAATAGCTTCTGTTTGTTAGAGCACTTAAACATTAAATGGAGATGCAACACCTATAAATAAAATTGTGCTAAAAGAAACAGTTTTGTGTTGCTTTATCCTTAAAATATCATTCTGGCAGTAATGAAAGGTGGTGACACCACCATGGGATGTTTTCTTTGGGACAGGAAGGAGTTTCTAGGAAGATGGATGCTGCTAAATACAGGGCATTCCTTGAAGAAAACCTGGTATATTATTCTATGTAGAAGTTAAGGTGTAAAGCTGAAGTTTTAAATTTCTACGAACAGGGATAAACTGAATTCCTAAGATTTTACTGGTAACAAACATTGCTTTATGATCTAACTTTGTTTGTCGATTGCTGCAGATGATCCTGTTTTGTGGATATTTGGTTGCATCATCTGAAACATGAGTAATCCCTCTGTGTCGTTAACAGACAACCTCTGTATTTAGGACATTTTTCAGCTAACCAAACAAAGAAAATGCTCATATTTAGTTAGTAGGAGAAACTCTGCTGAGAGAAATGTTGCCAATCTAAGCCACAAAAAGATCTCGTTATTATCCAATATTATTACAATAGCTACTTCAAGTGTAAAAGATTTTCAAATTTCCTGCAGTGAATTATATCCTGAAGCCTCCAGATAGAAGGTGAAGTTTCTTTCTGCAAGAGCACCATTATCTACTTCAGCTATTTTTCTCTCATTTAAAACCTGGAGAATTAATTTTCTTCAAATTAAAACTTTCACCTCTTCCTTGGTCTTGGTTCAACTCTGAATTATTAAACAGGAACAAAAGCAAACCACGATCTGTATCCTTAAAGTATGTGCCATATATAGCAAAGTACTTTAACTCTTGGCTCACAAAAAAAAATATATATATATAAATATATATCTTCCAGTACTTAAATCAGTGTGAGACTTTGACTTCAATTCTAAACTAAACTACAAATAGCATTCACTAAACTGTAGCAGAACAAGTGTCTCACTTATTTTACACATTTCACAAATCTGATAATGATTATCTTATAGAGATGCATTAAATTAAGAGATAATCAGATACATTTATATTTCTGAGCATTAGAATTAGTTTTAAATACTAAATAAAAACATTAACTAAAGATGATATATGAGTTCCAGAACTGAATTAATTATAAATCAACCGTTGTGTCCTTGATTAATTTGATTAACAATACACAACAAATATGACTAATCAACATGCCAATATATATATAAGCGATTATATATATATATATAAATATATATATATATATATATATTAGTGATGCACGATATTAAAAATTTCAACCGATACCGATAACCGATAATTTCCTGCTTCTCAGGGCCGATACAGATACCGATACCGATATGTAAAAATGTTATTACATTTTCTTATTAACACAAGATTAACATAATATATTGATATAATCTACTTTGTGCGGTATAGATAACTGATGAATTAGCTGATTTGACCTATCTATAACAAAAAACAACAACTTTGTGAAACTGCAAATGTTTATTTCTTTTCATTTTACCAAAAAAATAAGTTAATCTGCTATAAAACATGTAGCAAGACACAGATATGCATCAAACATGCATAATAATTTAACAAAAAAAGTGCATCTCTTATGGAGGTATGTAATAAAGTAAAGTGCATCCTGAAAACCGTTAATGCTTGACTGCATAAAAAAAAACTCAGTCATTTAGATAAAAAAAAATGCTTACAACTTCAACTTAAAAGTTAAATGATTTCCTCTTAACATGTCCTTTGCTAACCACTCCCCAATCTTGTCACTGTTTCATGTCATTACATGTGGTCATATGCCATCATAAAACGTATAGCAAAAGTTCTAACAACAATAAGCATAAAATGTGCCTCTTAATTTTAACAAAACGTACATCCCTTAGGGACGTAAATATTTAAATCTGTTTCAAAAATAAAATGCTTAAATTCTTCAAAACTTCAACTTCAAAGATTTTTCTCTTCTCAACATTTCCTATCCTAACCTCCCCCCAAACTTGTCACTGTCAAATTATCTGCATTATATTTTCTATATTCTGGGGGAGGGCACCAGTGGGAGATTTTTCTTAACAAAGAGAAGCATCTCTGCTTTCTCACATCCAAGTCTGTTTCGTTTTTCATCAATAACATTTGCAGCAGCAGAAAATAAACGTTCACTGTCCACACTTGTACAAGGAGAGGACAGATACTTCCGTGCGAGGAGGGCAAGTTGTGGGAACCGGATTTTGTTGCTTCTCCAGTAGTCCAAGGGGCTCTCGGATCGAGGAATTGTGGGCTCTGAGAGATAGGCTTGAATCTAAAGTAATAGAAGAATAACAAAGAACAAAAACAAAATTATATTTAATGTTATACATAGCATATTTAACATAATATAAAAAATTTTTATCAGATAGCCCAAAGCTTTATATAAACAACAAATCAATTACCTGCTGATCAGCTTGGCTGTGGTTCAGCTCGTTTGTGGCATTTTCGTGAAGGATTTCTTCATACATTTTCTGCAGGGAAGTATTGTTGTTGTTGTCATCTGTCCTGGTTCTCTTCTCATGTGGCTCTTCCTCTGGCTCATTTTCTGTCTGTGATCTCATTTTGGCCGTTAAGACTTCCATTGCTTCCTTCTTTGTTGCTTGGTCAAAAAAGCAGTCTTTATATCTGGGGTCCAACACTGTGGCCAGAAAGCACACGGACTCTGTCGAGATGTGACTGAAACGCTGCTCAACAGCTTGCAGTAGCATACTCTTTGAAGTTTTGATTCCATGATCTGTCGCAACAGTCTTGTTTAACAGACGTTTCAGGGCCTCAATGGAGGGGATCACATCAGCTGCGGTGGCTGTAGCTGAGCTCATGTTTTTTGTCAGCTGTTCACACGGGTCAAGAATTGTTAGCATATTTTCGCTTAAAGCCCACTGATTTGGGCTCAGAAATGCAGGCAAGTCGAAATCGACGGCATATGCTGCCAGGGCTCGTTTCTGCTGCAACAAGCTGGTCAGCATGTAGAAGGTTGAATTCCAACGAGTAGCCACGTCTTGTTGAAGCCCTGTCTCTTTCATGCCAAGTTGTTTCTGTAAGTTTCGTAGGCGGGAGGTGGCGACGTTGGAGTGTTTAAAGTGTCCGACTATCTTCCTGCTTATCGCGACACAGTCTGCGATGCTTCTTTGGCTCAGTACAGCCTCGTTCACAGCTAACTGTAGCGTGTGTGCTACACAGCCCAAACTGGCAAGCCCACACTCCTCCATGGCCTTGATCATGTTGCGTGCGTTGTCCCTCAGCACGACATGCACTTGGTCTTTCGTTATATTCCAGTGTGCAAGCATGGTGTTAAACGCCTGACATATCATTGCGGCAGTATGTGATCCGGGGCACTCCTGAGCATGCAGCATGGCTTGTTGCAAATTAAAGTCCTCGTCTAGCCACTGTGCTGTTAGACTTAGCATGCTAACAGGGCTAACATCGGACGTCCATATGTCTGTTGTGAAACTTATGTGTAGTCCGTTCTGCTCGATTAGGCTGTGGATGTGTGTGGCAACAACATCATAAAGTGCAGGGAGGGACACGTCTGAGAAAAAGCGGCGGCTTGGAAGAGTGTAGCGTGGCTCCAAGTGTGCCAACAGGCTACGAAAAGATGGCTCTTCGACCACGGAGAAAGGCTGGTCGCCGAGTGCAATGAACTCCATTATTTTGCCGTTAATGGCTTTGGTTTTTTCACTGTCTCTCGCAAAGGGTCTCCTTTTTTCAAAAGACTGCAGAATGGTAACATCGGATTTTCTTCCTTTAGTTACCGCATTGGTTTCACTGCTTGTGCTAGCTGCTGCAGCCGCTGCCTCATACTCTTTTAATACCTCTTCGCCGCGGTGCCGACTTTTCAGGTGAGATATAAGATTACTTGTGTTAAAGCTTGATGACCTTTTTCCTCCTCTCGGAATCCGCAATGAACAGGCGTTGCATATAGCGAAAGCATTGTCATTTTCTGCCACTGTGAAGAACGACCATACTGGTGAAGGCATGTTTGTCTACTTCCCCACTCACTGGCTGCATGCATTGGATGTGACGTGCCACTGCGCGTCATGGCTTCTGTCTTCAAAATAAAAGTCGTTACTCTTGAACGCAGTTTCCGCGTTTTTATTAAATTATCGGCTATTTTTATCGGGAAAATATGGCTATCGGGCCGATAGAAAATAAGCCCAAATCGGCCCGATAGTTTAGGTGACCGATATATATCGTGCATCTCTAATATATATATATATATATATATATATATATATATATATATATATATATATATATATATATATATATATATATATATATATATATATATATATATATATATATATGTCAGCATCGACATAGAAAAAGGAAACTATCTTTTTCTGCAAAGTCCATCCACTGGCTAATGAATGGTGATAGTGTCCCATATTCTAGACATCTAATTATCGACCTATTAGCATTTTGCCAACAGTATCTAAAGTTTTTGAAAAACTGGTTGCTAAACAAATCATTAATCATCTTAATTGCAGTTCCTTTCCTTTACACTCAATGCAGTTTGGATTTAGGGTTAATCATTCTACAGAGACGGCAACAAGTTATTTTCTGGAAAAGGTTAAATCCAATATGGACAAAGGAAGGATAGTGGGAGCAATTTTTTTAGACCTTCGTAAAGCTTTTGATACAGTTAATCATTCCATTTTACTGTACAAACTCAGTACATTTAATTTTCCTTCCAAATTCATTAGCCTCATTAGTTCATACCTTTCATCTCGTTCTCAAAGTGTAAGAATTGACCAATACAATTCCACCCCCTTACTATTATCAACTGGTGTTCCACAGGGATCAATTGTAGGACCAATTCTTTTCAGTCTATATATTAATGATTTACCATCTGTGTGCAAGAACTGTGACACTTTGATGTATGCAGACGACACAGCTATCTTGGCTTATGGAAAATCCACAGAGGAAGTTGCCGCAAAACTAACTGAGGCCATGTCACTGATGTCAACCTGGCTTGAGCAATCCTGTCTGCAACTGAACATATCTAAAACAGTTACCATGTTTTTTTCAAAAAACAACCTCATAAATATAGAACCTGAAATTTTAATATCTGGAGAAAGATTACAGGTCGTCACTGAATATAAATATTTAGGTTTACATATAGATTCGCATCTCAATTTCAAAACTCATATCCAAAAGGTTCGTAATAGGATTAAGTTTAGTTTAGCAAACTTCAGATTCATTAGAGATTTTCTTTCAACTGAAGCTGCTAAATCATATTTTTTCTCCATGATTTTATCCCATATAACATATTGTATAATAAGTTGGTCCAATACTCACTCTACTACAATAAAACCATTAGAAACATTATATAAACAAGCATTAAAAATACTGGATAAAAAACCTTACCACTACCACCATTGTAGTATTCTGAGGAAATATCAGTTACTTACCTGGAACAATCTTATCAAATTCAAGAACATCTGTTTAATTTATAAAATCAGACATGGTTTAGCACCACCTCCACTATGTGACTTTGTACAGTTCAGATCCAGTGAGGTCAGGGTAACCAGAGGGGCAGTGAGGGAAGACTGCATCATCCCCCAGAGAAAAACAGCCTTTGGTCAGGCTGTTTTCTCCGTAAGAGCATCTCAACAATGGAACACAGTGCCAGAAACCATCAGAGACTCTTTGTCATTCTCTTCATTCAAAAAGAATGCAAAAAAAATGGCTTGTAGAGAGCCAAATTTGTGGACACTAAGGTTTTTAGTGTGTATTTAAATAATTTTACAATATATTTTTAATAATTTTACATACATTTTACTTCTTGACCATAATGTTTTTATGTAATTGGTATTGTAATTTAATCTTGTGATTTTATACTTGTGTTTATTTTTAAGGTTGCCTTTTTAATATCTGGCTGGGGGACTACCGATGAAAATTAGCACTCCTTAGCTAACTCGGGTATATTTACATTGTTTTAATGTTTATTAATGTACACTGTCCCCTTTCAAATAAACAATAAATGAAAAAAGAAAATATTTCTGTTTAAGTTTAAGAGTTTATTTTAGAATAGGAATACATAGGTTTTACAGCAGAGGCAGTAATTTCTCATAAAGGAATGATGTTAGCTACCACCTCTGATGTTGTGGGATAGAAAATATATTAAACATAAGCCTTGTTACAGGTTGACCTTTTTGGTGTGTTCTTTGAAAAAAATAATAATCACTTCAATCAGGCAATGTAAAATAGCAGGAAAAAATATATTTTCATTCAGTATTTTATTTTCCCAACATTTTTATCAAGCAGACAAATACCTGTTCATCATAATGTGGTCTAGAACGTCAACCAGCTGTTTTCTCAGTAGCTGACAATGCTGCTCATCTTTAATAAAAATCACATCTGAGCTCATTATGCATTGAAAGGGAAGATGAAAGGATGTTGTTGCCCCACAAATGTAGAGAAAACTAAAAAAGAGACAAAATCTATATATACCTTTTTAATTACCAGTTTAGGAAATTATATTCTTCAAACTTATTTGTGTATAATCTCCCTACGTTTTGCTTTAACGTGGCAAAAGTCTGTAGAGTTATCCATCTGCACATTTGATTTTAGATTTTTAAAAGCATACTATTTGTTGAACTTCAGCATTTCATATATTGTTCTGTGTTGTTTGAGATTTTTAATGTGTACAAATGTTATCTCCCTCCACCTCAGTAAATAAAATCTTTACTTAAAGGCCACAGTTTGGGTTTGCTTATCTTAAAGGAGCCAAACACTTCTTTCTTCCAGCTCTGTATATTTTTATTACTGATAGTGGGGGATTTATTAATGATGCAGCATCATTAACAAACACCTTGTGTTATTTACGTGGGTGAACGTCTGTGCAGTTTCCAGTAACACTGATCTTTTCCACTTATCAATTTGCATTAAGGATCTAAATTCTTAAAACCAGCAGGTAAAAATATTCTACAGTGTTCGTTTTCCATCTCATTTTCTTCCCCCCATCTGAAGACATCTCATAAGAGGAGAAGGAAACATGAGACTAATCAATGCTCAACTTACGAAGAGTAATTACCATATACACCGGGAGAGAATGGGGAGTTTTGTCACTGAGGAAATACTGATGCCATTAATGTCCACTGCGAAATTTAACTGTAAAACCTTTTTTTCCTCTCTCTGCAATAGGAGAAATCTACTTCCTCACATGAATTAGATGTAATCCTGTTTGCGTGAACATAAACCTTGATTTTACATTCCCCTCAAGGATTTTCTACATGCAAATGCTGTAGAAACAACACATTACTACATGAATAACCATGACATTTTCCTGGTATTCATATATAAATATTAAAAGGTTTTTGTCACATGAAATTGCGGCTTTTCTTTGAGAACGTGCAAATGTAGGAGCTCTAGTCAATGTCAGAAAAATCAGCTATAGATTAATTCCTTCATTTATTCTTTTTTTTTTGTCATGACAGCCTTTTCCTAATCAGAGATTCAAATGACAGAGTGATCCTGCATATAATACCTCAGATCCTTGAATTAAAAGTACTATATACTGTCTGGGTTCATACTATTCGTACTGCCACTTAACACACACAAATACGGAAGCTGAGAGTGGTCATACTCAACTTTTTTTTCCTTTGCCTGCTCGAGATAATGACATAACTATTTCGTTATTACGGTTAAATTAATAGTTTTCTCATGACAAAACAGTTATTGATTTCTTGAGATAACGAGATAATTAACCTGTATGAGTAATGAATAAGGCTGGCCAACAGCCCTGGATTCCCAGTCCATCCATGCCTGCGGTGCCGATAGTTGTGCAGACGCGATATCACGTGTGCAGAAATAATCAGTTTTTTAGTTTCCTTTTTCTTTTCACTCATTATCAGGTTGTGGTGGATGATATAATTGCATGGAATACAGTCGAAACAAATCTGACAGTTTTTAATGAAAATCTTTAATCTGGACTCATTTTGGGGGTTAATGCATCTTATACCTGTTACAGGCGTGACACCGGGGCTGTTCAGAAAACACCCGGCATTATGCCGCGGAGGCATAGGTCTAATTGCTTAAGAATCAGAAGTGGAAGCAAATCATTAAACCAACAACCTTGTCTCGTTACCTAAAAGTTAAACAGGATTATTTACAGAATTACACATAGGCTGCCAAAACTTATATTTAGTCCTCTCCTGCTGTTGTGGTATTGAAGGATGTAATCAGTTTTAACACACACCAACCATTTCGTTATGAAAAGAAAATGACTTTGGTTAAATTTAGGTAATAAGAAATTTTACTCGCTTTCTCGAGAAAACCACCGTAAAAAGGAATGGGAGGGACAGGACCGCTCTCGGCTTCCGTACACAACAATCCCTGCATTTATAATTTGTAAATAGCAGAAGGGAAAACATAAATATTTGTGTCATTTGCTAATGAAACGATTTCATCTTATAAACTTTAGATTTATGGGATTTTAGAAGCTAGAGATGCCTTCTTGTTTGGTATATTGAATAAAAGCCCTTTTATAAGGATATTTTCTAATGTAAAGAGTGTATTATACTCAATGTTAGCATCTGTATATAACATAAATGTTATTTTACTGTATAGGTGTTTTCCTAGATGGGGAAATGATTTAGAAATATGTTAAATTATCAGAAAGAAAGCAAATATGTCATGTGTTAGAGCCACAGTAAACAATAAGTGCAGACAGATCATCTCCATAGTGTTGCATGAAGTGGTGAAACCTCATCATCAGGTCATTACGCACCATTTCTATGGCATTTATACAAGTTTAATTCAAACTGTTAAATAGTTGTGGTAAGTAACGTACCTCATAGTTGTGACACTTATGCCATGGATTTTTTTCAATATCTCCATAAAGTATTTAGTGGACTGGTTAAGTTAGTTAAATCAGTTATCAAATATTATCCAACAGCACTTACTTTGATAATGTTGAAGAATTAAACAATCTTTCTGTTATTAAAATATAAGACAGATTTGCCACAATGTTTTGATAAAATATAATTTTAGCCATAATCTGCCATACAAAGGCTAAAATAAAAAACTGCTGGTTGTCTTTATCTGTTAAATTTTCAATAAAACCTCTTCTGGATCTTTACTAAATGAATGACAGCAATAAAATGAAACTAGAACTATCAAAAAATGTTGAATTAAATTTACATCTAAAATTTTGTTTGTTATTTCTTTATTTTTATAAATGTTCCATTGTGCAATATTCAATAATAATCCTAGTCAGTCAATCTAATGCTCACATGGTCACTCAAACCCCGCTCTGTAATGAGAACTGTGTTCTCAACTTTTGAAATGCCATGACTTCTTTCAGTTACTCACAGTCGATAGGCTTCTCGCAGTGAGTTGCCTGGAGCTTCATTCTGATAACACTGCACTGTGAATCTCTAACAATTTGTGTTCTATCTTTCATCTAGGATAGGTGGCTGTCCTGTGTCTACAGAAGCAATCATTTTAAAAGCCTCCATTAAAACTATATACAGATGGTGCAACCAAGAAGATTAAACGCTGTCTGCCTGAGTTTGTATGGTAATGTTCGTGCAGGTTTGTCTTCTATCCCCACATCCCTAACTTTATATCTCCCTACATTTCTCTCCCCATTCGATTTCTTCTCCTCTCTCTCCCTGGTGGTTTAGAAGAGAATATGAGCAACGTCAGATCCGTTGAGAAATGCCTACCATTTGCAAAGTAATGAAGGGAACGACAATGAGTGGAAGGAGCCAGCAAAACAACCAGAGTGGTGGTGAAAACATGGGGCCTCAGGCAACATTAGGAGACTCTCTGTGTAATCAAAAGTGACAGAACAACAGAAGCATTATGGATATTTGATCACAGCCAAAGATGCAGCGTGAAAGTGTGTGCATTCACTGTTAACTTTGCTGCAACGCATTTCAAACAGAGTGGATGCACCACATTTCCTCACCAAAACAGCCTTAGCTGGGGTAATATGTACATATATATGTCAAGTTGAGACTTAACTTTACTCGATGTGCTGTAGTTCCATGCCTCCAGCTTTGAACTAGATTTTTTTTTTTGACATTTTCCCACCCAGAAGGCTCAAAGTCTTCGTATCCCTAAAAATAAAGCATTACTTTGGAAAACTCATTGGCAGTAATGCACATTTTCTCCTCTCTGCAAGAGCAGGGAAAGAGCCTGAAAACCAAATTCAATATGGTCCCCGCCTGGTGTCAGGGTAGAGTCAGAACTGGGACGTAATGTGGCAATATATCATCATTATAGAATCCCTGGAAAAAAGAAAAGGTTTGAATAATGAAACTTCTTTTTTGCACTTTGCACAGGAACACCTTATTATAAATCACATCTAACTCATCATAAGACTGCTCATTTCTCTGACTCCTCTAATTCTCTGCTTCTCTCCGGAGGGTGAGGAGGGAGTCATATATATGAAATCCAGCAGATGCCGTTTTGACAGTGTGAGTGAACAGGAGAGAACAAGGGGTGGAGGTGGCGGGGTGGGGGTCTGACACGGGATGATGAATGCATAGCAGAGGTGTAAATGACTTCCATCTGATCTGATATGGCATACTCTGCCTGTCCTTCTTAATTTCAATGACCTGGTAATGTTTTCATTGGTACTGTCAGGTGCACTGTGCCAAAGGTGGAGGGTTTTAGCACCTGCTGTTATCTGCATAAACCCATGAAATGGTAGATAGAATATTAGTGACTCATGGAGGACTTTATGTTCATCAGTTTAATATTAAAACTACATCTAAAACAGCAAACACCATCAGTTAGGACTCATCCAGGTAACTAATAGTCTGATTCACAAGGAATGGTATAAGAAGGCAGAGCTTTGGCAGAATTATACCCCCTCCAGCAACAAGTTGAAATGACAAGTGTTGTGCACGCTCATGGAAGAAGATGATATGCACCACACTCTGCAAATGTGACTACACACATCTTTTATTCAAAGGCCTTATGTCCTCTAATGTTAGAAAGTTATATGTATAGAAGTTATATTGAATAGAGAATCGTACCTTTTTAACAAAACGGTGCAGGTCCTTACACAGATCTGAGCTCCATTGTCTTCCACTGCCGATCAAACTCCAATTTCCCCCTTTTCGTGACCAAGGCAAAAAGTTGTATCTGATCTTTTGTGATCCATATTCAGAAACAGTTTCCTGTGTGTTCTACCTATTGTCAGGGGCGGCAGATGTTAAACAAAGTGGAAATGTGAACAATGCTGTGCAGTGCATAATGTAACCCATAGAGGCAAATTTGGTACCGTAAATCCTTTAATATAGGAGGGGGCCTTTATTTCACTCAGGTACATCTTGGTCCAGGCCATTATTGGAAGGAGGTCAGAATTAGAGGCAAGCCTCTATTTCTATTTGATCAAAACAGACTACCAGTGAAATGAATAAAAACAAGATTTTTTTTTTGTCTCTTTCAACCTATAAAATACTAGGTTAAATTATTGAAAAAGTACAGTTACCATAACAGTATACAGAACATTATTCAGACATCTTCCAGGTTAAAGGGCATGTATGGGAAAGAAAAATTATGATGTTTAACTTTTAACTTGTTCAATACACCTTTAAAGGTACACTATGCAACCGGTGTTGATTTTCCAGTGAGGCTCCCTCCAGAGGGCGAAAGTAAAAGTGCACTGTCGTAAATATGCTCAGCTGTTCTCCTGGTTTCTCCGTCAAGCCAGGCGCGGTTGTTTTGAGCTTAGCAGCGAATGACTAACGCTGCGTTCACACTGGACGTAGCTGGCGCGACAGAAGCAGCGAGTTTACATGCAAAGTCAATGGTTGACGCGCGCGTTTTGAGCTGCAGGCGCAGCACGTCTGAGCGGCTGCAGCAGCGCGTCGGGTGCGTTTAACGCAGGGAGAGAGACACAGGCAGCGCGTCGGGTGCGTTTAACGCAGGGAGAGAGACACAGCGCTGATGATCACTGCTCTTAAACAGTTTATTGACGCCTAAATTAACTTAAAATGCAGAAATCTGCCGGCAGAATATGCAGTTTGGATTATTTAGATGAAAAACACCTACCAGCTGCTGCGGTGAACCGCTGCTGATGAAGGGATCCATACTGTCGGGGCATCCCTGGTATGTGGGGGTCTGAGCGGCTCCGACAGAAAAAATATTGAAGGCAGGATAATAATCTGAATGAACTGACTGCACTGATTACGTTTTCAGGTGGATTTTCTCACTTAAAAACATATTAAAACTACTTTATTCCCACTGATCACAGCAAATATAGCTGCAAGGCAGAGAAAGGATAGAGTAGCTCCGCCCAACGCGCCTCAGACACACTTTTGCAGCCAGAGCAGCAAAGCTGCTTCAGCCCCGCGTCAGAACTAACTGGTACAAGCAGCAAAAAGGAAGCAGCAGATGCGATTTTGCTGCTTTTGCTGCGTGAACGTAGCATAACTGCACAAAGATTGCCACTGTGCTAGCAACGAGCATGCTTTTAACTGGGGGGTGTAGCAGTTCTCGCCGTAAAGCAAGACTGACTCTCGTGAGACTTCTGAGCCTGTGGGTGCGGGTCGGTGCTCCTGCAATTGCAAGTGCAGTATTTCCCCCACAGACCACCAGGGCGGCCGAGAATACCTTTGTTCAACCTGAAATGACTCATTTAGTCATCCATAACGTTATGGAACACATTAATTAACTGAAAAATGTTGCATAGTGTCCCTTTAAATAGTTTAGATCAGAGGTCTCAAATGTGGAGGTCACAAGCCTCTAGTGGGTCAGGGAGGTACTGCAGGGGGAGATAGGAAATTTGTTCTGAGGACCTCTTGAGCTTTAAGTTAAACATTATCTTCTACAATATTACTCAAACTGGATAAAATACTTTTACGGGTTGCCTTTACACATTGACATTTTCCATAATACCTGATAACTGGAAAGTTATCGTTGTTTTTATTGTTTATCTTCACAGGGAAAATTACTTCTGAATCCGTTTAAGCTTGACAGGTTAAATGTGATGACAGCACCAAAACCCCTGTTTTAAAAGCTCTGTTAAATCTGCATAACCTTCTAAAATTTCTACAATATCCTCAAGGGCTGTACCTAATGATTATTTTGCTAATTGATTAATCTGTCAATAATTATTTTGATTATAAGATTAATAATTGAATTGCAAAAGGTTCCTTACAGAAGTCGAAACTGTTCCACTACTGAGGAGCTCTGAATTGACCATATTGATGGACAGAAAAGGGTTTTTCATCTTAAATGTAAAATCTTTCTATGTTTCTTTTACAATTTTAGTTTTTCTGTCAGATAAATGTATGTTTTAGAGTCTCTATACTCTACCAGGTAAATTAGTTGACGATTATTTCAATAATCGTTTAATCAGAATTAATCCATTTATCTGTTTAAGCCCTAATATCCACAACCATCCCTGGAAAAGACATCATGTCTTTATCAAGCTCTGGATTCCCGGCTGAAACATGTTGTAGACCCCTTCTTAATATCAACATCCTGAGTAAATACTAAATGCACTTTTTAAAATCATAATAATACTTATGACAGAAAGAAAGCCGTTTTCACATACCTTACTTTACTTGGATATATCACACATTAGCAAGACGTGGGCAAAATGGTAGCCACTAAAGATTACCATGGCAACCAGAGAAGAAAACAAAGTCCTTTTTCACATTTACTAGAAACATCTTAATGATCCCCTATGACACACAAGGGAAAGTTCATTGCCATCTGGCCGACTCATTCTCTGTTTCAGACATTTAACATTATATCTATGGTAAACATGATGGTGGTAATATAATGGTTTTGGAAAGCTTTTCTGCTTCTTCTTGATGACTTGCCTTAATAGATGAACAGGGGATTTTGCTCCCTGCAAAAAAAAGAAACAGTAAGAAGAATATGATTTGTTGACAATTAGCTTAAACTCATTTCGAATATTAAGAAAATGATCAAGAGCAAACCAGCAATTCCCCCTCTCAATGCCTAAAGAAATAGTTAATAGTGAGAAGTTGTTTCAGGACATTAAACACATCAACCCATCCAACCATCCATCCATCGTCTTCCGCTTGTCTATCAGGGTCATCGGAGTCCGGGGCAAATCTCCAGCAGTTTGGGGCAGAACGTGGTGTACATCCTGATGTAACTGAACAAAAACTATTGTGAAAAGTAAAATGGTTTAACATTTCATGAAGCTAAAAACTATTTTCATAGTGGTTGTTGCCACAAAGGGTCAAGGAAAAACATGGGAGTTTTTAAATGTGACCTCGGATCAAAATCAGTTTGTAACTAGAGCTTCAAACATGGAAAAAAGACGAAGTAGAATGGAATAGAAAATAGTAAAATTTAATAAAAAGGAAAGGAAAGGAATAGAGCAAAAGAGAAAAACACATCTTACAAAAAAAAACAACCTGCAAGCAGGATAAATAATCTAAAATAAAATTAGCAGACTGTTTCTCAGCTACTCAAAAGTTTAAGACCATATTCCTAAAAGCTGCACATAAATCTGGCCTCCATACAGTTTTTTTTTCAGGACATTAAATTGTCATGACAGCATGATGGTGAAGGTAGGGATTTCTGTCCTTGGACGAAGCAGGGCGGAGATGCACAAGCAAAACCTTGAGTGAGGTGGTAAACATTAAACATTCATTTTAAATCGATAAAGTTTCAAGAATAAGAATCCAAAAAAGTGGTAAACCCTCTAATAAATTCAGATGGATCCTCCATGTCCATGAAGGCAGTTAGATCTTTGACCCAAACTGGGGTTTTTTACTGATGCTCACTGCTGCCAAATAACCATAAACAGCATCTGGGAGAGCTGATTGCCCATGTGGTGACCACTAGCCTATTAGAAGCATTCTTTAAGCACCCGTCGTGTGGTGCAGAGTCCTTCTTTGACTTTCAAAACAGGAAAAGAGGGTAAATGCTTTTCCATGGCATTGTAAATGCAATTGAAGCATAAAAGCAATCTCTGTATCTCTCTGTCTATATTATTGTGAGATACTCACAGCTTCTGCATGCTGAGCTCAGAGAGCTGCTGCCAGTAATATGGAGAGGCTGCAGGAGCCCCAGCTGACCTGGGATCTGCCATGTTATGAATCTTTTATCACATCACCTCTGCAACAGTTGCTCCCCTTTCACTCCATCCTATCCAGCTTTATTCCCTCTCTCCCTCCTCCTCACCAACCAGTACTTTAAAGAGTGTATAGGCAGCAGGAAGACAACCGAAGAATCTAAATGTTAAGAAAGTTGTCACCCTGCATTTTAGCCAACAATGTAAAAAAAAAAAAAAGACTAAAACAGAGCAAGGACAGAATTTCACCCCCAAACTTTTTTTTTGTCTTTTTTTTTTTACAAGTTAAAAAGACAAATTAAGTTGAAAACTCGAGGGACACACAAATGAGCATATAATGGGCCGATGCAGGTGAACTCCTGAAAGCCAAACCAGACAGGCCTTACATCTTAACCTTCACATGCACTGTCAGTCAAGACACGGAAGCCGTTGCCCCACACAAAGATGCTTCAGAGGGATCGAACAAGCCTGTCAGCCTGTATCAGCCTCTGGAACACAATGGAAAAGCCTTCACATTACTTTGGGTTTGCCTGAATAGCCTGGTTTAGGATGGTTCCCATTTAGTGGCATTTAGGGTGCTAGTGATGATCTGAGCTGGCTGAATTACATAATGAGCTGCTTTATTTTCTCCTTTGGAACAGAAAAACACTAGATTTTCTTTTTAAAAGAAAATGAGATCATTCTATCTCACAAATTCTTTTGGCTATGTCTTTGATATCAGCAGTCAGGGGTATTTTTTTTTTCGTATTCAGGCACAATCACATTTATACATATATATCAACATTCATATATACAGCAACATTTATATATATATATATATATATATATATATGTGTGTGTGTGTGTGTGTGTGTACATATGTATATACATATATACACTGTATATATGAATGTGGGATGAATGTTATTTCGCTTTAAAACAGTAATATATGAATATTTCACTTTCTGGCATTTTCTATTTCATTTTTAATAACCGCCCTTGATAATGAAACTATTTTCATTTCATTACCTTTTATTATACTTTTTTTTTTTTTTTTTTTTTTTTTTTTTTACAGTGTCCTGTCTGGCAAGGTGGCAATAAGAATAATTGTCTTGATGCCAA
Source organism: Cyprinodon tularosa (assembly GCF_016077235.1). Lineage (NCBI taxonomy): Eukaryota > Metazoa > Chordata > Actinopteri > Cyprinodontiformes > Cyprinodontidae > Cyprinodon > Cyprinodon tularosa. Next base: position 1,152,922 of record NW_024038320.1, read on the forward strand.
AAGGAGCCCAACAGATTTTACTTTCACAAGTGTAGCGGTATGGCAATTGCCATACTGCTCCACTTGTTTCATGTATATAAATTGCTTTATTATAATTATGCAGGGAGTTTTACAGTTCATATGGACACTGCAATGTAAGTAGAGCAGAAAAACAGAAGAAGAAGAAGGAAAAAGAAAAAGAAAAAAACAGGACAAAAGATGAAAGAAAGAGGAGATAGGAAGGAGACAATGACAAAACATTTTCAGTCTGCTTCAACACCTGTAATGAGATGGAATTTTTTTTTTTATTTTGCATTTTAGACACTTCCATCTACATCATTTTCACAACACACATCTATGTAGGGCATTTTCGGGGGGTGGGGGTCAGGGCCACAGGGGGGGGGGGGGCTTATTTTATGGGCCTCACCACGGTCGGCCTCCTCCATCCCCTCTTGCATCTAGACATTGAGGGTTGAGGGTTGTCGAAGGGGGGGGTGTGCTGGCACCGTCTATCTCCTGGAGGGGGGGTGGAGTGTGCCGGACACCCCCTCTTGGTACTCCCAGTTTTAATTGCATCTGAGAGCAACACGCAACAACACCACATCCGAGCGGGCGCAGGGAGGATCGGGGTCTTCTCACACCCCTGTTCTCCGGCTGCCGCCTGGAGTCTGGGGCCTGGAGGAAGAGCGGGCCGCCTGGTCCGTGGTTTTGGCTGGGGCTGGCTGCGGGGCCTAGGTGGCCTGCTGGTGGCGGGGCTGTCACCTCTGCTCTCCCCAAAGAAGGTTGGATGGAGGGGCATGAAGTGCCTGGTTGAAGGTTTTTTTTTTTTTTTTTTTTTTTTTTCTTTCTGTTCGGGGGGGGGGGGGGGGGGGGGGGGTGGCGGTTCTGGTTGGGTGGCCGGCGCGGGATGGGTGGGCCCCGGTCCCGGGGGGGGCTCTTGCTGGGGGTGGTCCGGTCCGTGTGCGGGGTGGGGGGCCGGGCTTGAAGCAGGAAAGAGATGGGTTGGTGTGGCGGTGTCGCCGCTCCCCTCCCCTCACATCCGGATTTTAGGTTCACTTATGGGGTCATCCGATAGTCCCGGGACCGACCACCGGTGTCACCGGGTTTTTGGTCCTGGTATTATTGGATGTGAGTGTTATGTGTGAATGTGTGTCCGCGTTGTTATTTTCTTTATTTATTATTATTATTATTTTATTCAATTTTTTTTTTTTTTTTTTTTTTTTTTTTCTGTGGTACGAGTGGGGGCACTAGGGAGGGAAGGCATGATTGAGATGGTGTGTTTTTTTTTTGTTTTTTTTCTCCCAGGTTGGGGTCTTAACCGCACCCTCTCCCAAATACATCTCAAGTCTCCGCTAAGTGCGGAGCCCATTCCCCCCGTCCTGCTCTCCCTCCGCTGGCTGGCGTCGGGGCTCACCGGTGCACTGGTGGAGCTGGGGGTGGATGCCCGGGGGACTGCTGGCTCATTCCTGGCGGCCTCTCCGCTGGCCCCGGCCGGCCGGGGCTTTGCTGGGGCTCCTGTCTGGGGATCGGGTGCCCTTGGGGCCTCGGATCCCTGGGGCCTGGGACTGGATCCGCTTCGGGGTGGGGCTGGGTGTTGTTCGGGGATTTTCGGGGTCGGTGCCGGTGCCTTCGCTACGATGCCGGTTCCTGGGCGGTGTTTCTTTCCTATGCCGGTTCTGTGGTACCGGTTCGGGGGGGGGGGGGGGGGGGGGGGGGCTGCACGGCATGGTGGGGTGCGGGTCTTGGGCTACGGTTTTTCCGCTCGCACTTCTCCTCTTGCCTATTTATTTTAATTGTAATTATTAACTAATTAATTAATTTACCTATTTATTTATGTTTTTTTTTCTCTTCCTCGGTGGGGGGGAGCGGTTGCGGGCGGGTCGGTGTCTGGTGTCCGCTGTCGCATTGTGGGGGCATTTTTTTTTTTTTTTTTTTTTTTTTTTTTTTTTTTTCTTCTTCCTTTGGGGGGTTTGGCATGTCTGTTTTCTCGGGGGGCGGGCGGGCCTGCTGGGTGGGGGTCCTGCTGGCGGCGCGCCGCTGGTGTGTGGGGGTCCGGGCGGCTCCGGCGGGGATAGTGTTGGGGGGCCGGTCTGGGTGGGCTGGCTGCGCTGGCTAGGTATTCGGGTGGGTTTTCCCTCCTGGAGGCATGGCGGGGCTGCTCTGTTCCCGCTGATCGCGGCGGGTGGGGCTGCGGGGCGGGTGGGGGCCTGGAGTGGCTATGGCCGGCGCGTGGTGGGGGGCCGGGGCGGCGGAGCTGCTCTGGCCGCGTGTCAGGGCCTGGTGCGGGCGGCGGGGGGGGCGGCGGACGTGGCTGGGCTGCTTTGGCTTCGTCCGGTGGGGGGGGGCGGCGCGGTTCGCTCCGCTCTGGCTTTGTGCTGCCCCTCGGGCTGCTGGGGGGGGGTGGTTGCGCCGGCTGCGGTCTGCTCTTCTTGCGGTTTTGCGCCGGGCGGCTTTTCTGCTCTCGGGCTGATTCTGTGCGCGGTGTGTTTCGTTGCGCGCTGTTGGCATCGGTCTTGGTGGGGTGGGGCTGCACTTTTGGCCGGGGGGGCGTTTTGGGGGGGTCCCGCGGCGCTCACGGCCGGTTCGCGGCGGATGCGCATGGGCCCCGGCCGGGGGCGGGGCCGCCTGAGTGTTTTCCTGGGATGTGCGGTCGCGGTGGGTGTTGCGGCCGGTCGCCGGGGCTTGGTGCTGGGGGGCGGGGCGTGTTTCGGTGCTCTGTGGGGCTGGGGCGTTTCGGTCGGCGCCGTGGGGGGGCTGGTGTTCGGTGCCCGGCCCTACTTCGGGGTGGCCGGCTGCCGGCGGGGCCCGCGGACTCGTCCCCGCGGCTCCCCGGGGCGCCGGCATGGCGGTGGCAGGGGGGCTTCTTCGTGGCTGTCTCTCCTCCTGCCTTGGTGGGGTCTGGTTTCCGGGGCTGGCCCCGCCTTGGTGCCTTCGCTTCTGGGGTCCCCTTGGGCACCTGGGGCTTTGGGTCTCCCGGCGCTGGACTCAGTGCTCTGGGGGGAGTGCCTCTCCGGCTCTCCACAACCACTATTGAGCATTTTTTTCTATGGTTAAAACTTTACATGCACAAGTTCACCCTCACAAACAACTACAGCTGCTAGGCTTCAGGTACTTAGAGATTCACTTCCAAACAGAAACCCCACATTCATATCTTCAGGTAACACAGAGTACATGTCAGACTTAATAATATTACGTTAGCGATAGTTTCAAGGTGTTTGCTTTATTGTATATCTCGTACCATGTCTTTTGGTTGTGCTGACCTTTTATTATACTAAAGTAATAATACATATAGATGGAGCTGCTGAAGGCTTTAATGTTATACGTTTCTTTTAGGGACTATAGTCTTCTAATACAGTTGATACATTCAGGATCTGATCCACCAAAGTCTTTTTTAGTGCAACGTTTTCACATTTATCTAATTCATAAAAATGCCCTCAGAGGCAGTTTAGAAAACTATCTCTGTGCTGCTGCCATTTACCCACCTTAACATGAGAAAGTAAATCCTTCTTTAGGAATTGATATGGCTTTATATCCTAAGCTTATTGAGTAGAACTCAAAATACTTGCATAGTTTCACAGTTTGAGTTCTTTTAAATTGATGGTTTGTTCAGCCTTTTTTCCACCACTGGTGTGTATTTCATTAAGAAGAGCTACTCTTTACAAGGGAGGATATAACATCCCATTTTTTTTTAATCTATTTAGTTAAACTAAGGGTAGGACATAATGGTTGAAAAATGCAACCATTTTGTTTCCAGTCTATTGCAGATCAGTTCTGTACACGTTTATATTGAGCACATTCTTATCTCCACAGATAGCTTTTAGCTTCAAGTGCATCACTGAAATGGATGAGTCATTGCAAACTGTAGCTGCTGTACATTAAAAAACTCCTGACCTCATATTGATTTTAAAATGCCCTCTTGAGTAGCTGTTGCTCTGAGTGAAGAAACATGTTTTCTTATTTTCTGTAATAAAACAGGGCCAAATATTTGCAAACTGGTTCCAGGGAACTGGAATGGTGTCATAGATATATAAGTATATATATATATATATATATATATATATATATATATATATATATATATATATATATATATATATATATATATATATATATATATATATATATATATATATATATATATATATATATATCATCTATATAGATCATCTAATTTGCATATCTTGATTTATATATTTTATTTCATAGATAAAAAAGGTTCATTTTAAGTGCTCTTTCTTTAACATATGTAGTTAGAAAATGTGATATGTGAACATCTCTTAGTGAAAGAAAAATGTCTTTTGACGTTTTTTTTTATAAGACAACAAATCTTTTGAATTAACGGCTACATTTTTACAAAGTGAGATTATATTAAAATATAAACGTTTGCTGGTTGTCATTACATTTACAAAGACATTCATTTTTGGAACTAAAATGAGATGAATGACTTTGCACTCCCATCTGATATTTTTGATGAAAGAAATAACTGAAGTCCTGGAAAAGAAAAAGACACGGCTCCACCTTCGCCGAATGGTCACTTGTCTTGTTTTTCCCACTCTCTGCAGGGCTGCATTAGTAGAAGTAAGATGGCCTCCAGCTGTCCACCGACAACAACAAGCATGTCTCACAGGCTGCATTTACAGTCCCATCAACCTCGTCCTTCTAACATCCCCTCATTTTCAACTGTACTGTCACTCCGTCCCGCGGCAGTCAGCTGAGAAGGTACGTTGTTCAATTATCCCTCTCTTTACCGGACGAGTGCAGCGACCTTGGCCACCTCGGCTTAACTTTAAATGAATAACAGAGGGGACTGCGAAACAGTGCCACACATGACAGGCAATTACTCTCGGCGATGTCAGTCTGTCAAAGGGTCACTCTTGACGCCATTGTTGTTATGTGCAGCTCCTCCTGTTTGGCTGACTTTTGACAGACGTTTCTTTAGAGTTTAGTCCATGTGTTGCTGGGGCAGTCTGGACAGAAACTCAATATGGGCCGGCGTTGGCAGGAATGAACTTGAAGAGGGAGACAGAGGGTGAGGAATGTCACGTAATCCAAATGAAAATGTAAGAATTGTGCGAGTATAAAGAGATTCTTAGTCAGGAGGCATAGAAAAGATTTGTCCTGGACTGCAGTGAAATCTCCATGGTTTATTCATACCGAGCATCTTTCAATTTCTATTTACATGTATGAGGTTCCTTTCTACAGTTTGCTGTGTTCGTGTCCTGTGAGGCACTTCAGACAGCATGATGGAGTCCAGCGTGGCAAGCGGAGAACCTCAGCGGAGAAGCTCCAGATCACTTTGGGAATGAAAGAAAACCCAGCTGTTTTATAATTACAAACAGAAGCGGGCAATTTCGAAAAGTACGCAGCATCTCTCCTTTTTGAATTTTTGTCAATGTAACTGCATCTCATTCCCCTATTGGGCATCAGATTGTTGCTCATTGCTTTCATAAAGAGCAGAAAGAATTTGCAAAATCGGGGAAAGCTCCTCTCCCTTGGGCCCCAATTAAAACTTCCTTTGGCAAAGGGGAAGCTTTTTATCCCTCGCTTTCTTTCCCCCGTTTTTATTTCTTTTTTTTTTTTGCCATATTTCATAACAAACTGCAGAAAAAAGTATCTAAAGCAGGCTTTTAGAGTCTCACAGCCAAGGGAGGGAGGAATGAGAGGATGAGATAGGCGGAAGACGAAAAGAGCAAGAAAGCTATTAGTCACGCATTAGACACAAATTATGGAATAATTTAAATGTTAAAACTCCATATCTGTTTTTCAGAGTCCACATTATTCAGATTTATTAAACCTTTGAGAATTACTGGGTTGCTTATGTGGAAGAATGTCAACTAGTGAATGCAACTGACTGTATCATGCCAAGAAATTAAAAGGCTCCCACAAAATGTTAAACCCAGATTTAAGGTGTTTACATTCTGTCACATTTTATTAACAGATGGTAAAATGTTTTATAGGAATTTGATACAATAGATAAACAGTAGTAAAAAAAGAGTAGTAAATGTTCTTTTTTTTAATTTAGAAATACTTTATTATTGTTTTCTGCACATTCGCTCAGGCTCAGTTACATTTGATGGGAAACATTTCTGAACATTAATTTTTAACCCTTGCAGATTCTCATTTAGATTTAGGCCTCGACTATTTAGGCTAGTGATGGGTCGGGCAACACCGATGCGTCGGCGCATGTGTCTGTCTCATAGAGCGAAACCTGTGTCGACGTGTGTATCGCTACGGAAAAGTCACGTGACCAATGTTTCGAACTGATTGACAAGCCTTTATAAGGATGCGCATCTGCCAACGAGATGCATCTGCCAAAACAATCTTGCGTGTTTTGCGAATATAAAATTCATCAAAAATTATGGAGCTTCCTCAAGCAAAAAGAAAGGTTTCTGCCGTGTGGGACCACTTTGATGTCATTTAGGAAAATAAGGTATTTGTTTTAATTTCCTTGTTTCATCCTGTTCCTCTCAGAGTTTCCACTTGATTCATGTACTAAAATACTATTTTTTTTTTTAAGATGACCTTTGGGAACATTTTGATCTCGAAGTGGGGAGGCAGACCAAAAGTGCCACAGCTGATGCCATCCTTGAGGTGCAGATACATGGCAGAGGGCAATATTGCGAGGTCCCAGGATCCTCTTGTATATTGGAAAAACTAAAGGACGGTTTATCCAAACCTCTTCCGCCTGGCCTTAAAATTTTTGTGCACTCCAGCTTCATCTGTGCCGTGTGAGCGGGTGTTTTCCACAGCTGGAGAACTAATATCAAAAAAGCGCAACAGACTGAATTTCAAAACTTATTTTTTTTAATAAAAATTCGTAAAAAAAAAAAAAATACCAGTGAACAAGCATCTTCATTTACTACATGTTTACTTAGACTTGACTTTATTAATCCCTTGGGATTACTCCCTTCGGGAAATTGTATTTCCAGTAGCAGGAAAAATTGCACATACAAGAAAATAGAGGATGTTTAGACACAGTATATACAATAGAAAAATAAAATCAATTAAATAAGGTCTAGGAAGACGTATTGGGGGATGAGGATAGACAAATAAATACAGATTAGAGAATATTAAATTATGATGCAGGTTATCATTATTCATTGACTGTTTCTAAAATATCAAATATGTTTTAATAATAATACAATGCATCATACAATGAATTGCATCATATTACTGTACAGGTGCTGGTCATAAAATTAGAATATCATGAAAAAGTAGATTGATTTCAGTAATTCCATTTAAAAAGTGAAACTTGTATATTATATTCATACATTACATACAAACTCATATATTTCAGATGTTTATTTTGTTTAATTTTGATGATTACAAATGACAACAAATGAAAATCTCAAATTCATCATATCAGAAAATTAGAATATTACTGAAGACCAATAAAAACAAAGGATTTATAGAAATGTTGGCCAACTGAAAAGTATGAACATGAAAAGTATGAGCATGTACAGCACTCAGTATTTAGTTGGGCCTCCTTTGGCCTGTATTACTGCAGCAATGCGGCGTGGCATGGAGTCGATCAGTCTGTGGCACTGCTCAGGTGTTATGATAGCCCAGGTTGCTCTAATAGTGGCTTTTAGCTCTTCTGAATTGTTGGGTCTGGTGTATTGCATCTTCTTCTTCACAATACCCCATAGATTTTCTATGGGGTTAAGGTCAGGAGAGTTTGCTGGCCAATTAAGAACAGGGATACCATGGTCCTTCAACCAGGTACTGGTAGCTTTGGCACTGTGTGCAGGTGCCAAGTCCTGTTGGAAAATGAAATCTGCATCTCCAAAAAGTTGGTCAGCTGCAGGAAGCATGAAGTGCTCTAAAACTTCCTGGTATGTGGCTGCGTTGACCCTGGACCTCAGAAAACACAATGGACCAACACCAGCAGATGACATGGCACCCCAAACCATCACTGACTGTGGAAACTTTACACTGGACTTCAAGCAACGTGGATGAAGTGCCTCTCTTCTTTTCCTCCAGACTCTGGGACCTTGATTTCCAAAGGAAATGCAAAATTTACTTTCATCAGAGAACATGACTTTGGACCACTCACCAGCAGTCCAGTCCTGTTTCTCTTTAGCCCAGGCAAGACGCTTCTGACGCTGTCTGTGGTTCAAGAGTGGCTTGACACAAGGAATGCGACAGCAGAAACCCATGTCTTTCATACGTCTGTGTGTGGTGGTTCTTGAAGCACTCACTCCAGCTGCAGTCCACTCTTTGTGAATCTCCCCCACATTTTTGAAGGGGTTTTGTTTCACAATCCTCTCCAGGGTGCGGTTATCTCTCTTGCTTGTACACTTTTTTCGACCACATCTTTTCCTTCCCTTCGCCTCTCTATTAATGTGCTTGGACACTGAGCTCTGTGAACAGCCAGCCTCTTTAGCGATGACCTTTTGTGTCTTGCCCTCCTTGTGCAAGGTGTCGATGGTCGTCTTTTGGACAACTGTCAAGTCAGCAGTCTTCCCCATGATTGTGTAGCCTATAGAACTAGACTGAAAGACCATTTAAAGGCTTTTGCAGGTGGTTTGAGTTACTTAGCTGATTAGAGTGTGGCACCAGGGGGCATCAATTTTGAACCTTTTCACAATATTCTAATTTTCTGATATGATGAATTTGAGATTTTCATTTGTTGTCATTTGTAATCATCAAAATTAAACAAAATAAACATCTGAAATATATGAGTTTGTATGTAATGTATGAATATAATATAATAGTTTCACTTTTTAAATGGAATTACTGAAATCAATCTACTTTTTCATGATATTCTAATTTTATGACCAGCACCTGTATATAATAGGTCATCAAATCAGTGTCAGTTAACTCTGTCAACTAGGTTGCCTGTAGGGATTTTTACTGTCCAGCAGGTGTCAGTATTCAGTGACACAGTATCGACACAGTATCATGACGCCTCATCAACCCATCACTACTCTAGGCCATTGTAGCATCCATCAATCCATCCATTATCTGACACGCTTGTCCCGAGTGGGGTCGCGACAATGTCCAGCAGTCAATGGACGAGAGGTGTGGTACACCCTGGACAGGTCGCCAGATCCATCGCAGGGCAACACAGAGACAAACAGGACAAACAACCATTCACACACTCACACTCACACCTAAGGAGAATTCAGAGAAGCCAATTAACCCAACAGTCATGTTTTTGGACTGTGGGAGGAAGCCGGAGTACCCGGAGAGAACCCACACACGCTCAGGGAGAACATGCAAAACTCATGAATCGAACCCAGAACCTTCTTGCTGGAAGGCAGCAGTGCTACCCACTGTGCCACTTAGCAGCCCCCATTGTAACATGTGAACAGTATTTCATACAAACCTATTTTAATTCTCCTCTTTAATTCTTTAATTTACAAGACTTTTGTTGCATTTCTTTGGTTGTCACTAAGGACCATGATACACTGGCTCCGATATTTCCTACCTAATTTGCTAAAAGGGATTCCCTCAGGACACTGCTGCCACTGCCATGTTTGGCTTTGTTGTGTCAGGAGCCAAACAAGCTAAACCAATATGAAAGATTTCATATTGGTCTCATCTGGCCAGAACACCTCATTGTCAATTGGCTTCTGACAAACTTTAAACCGGACTCTTTATGGCTGTCTTTCATTAATGACTTTTTTCTTGTTACATTTTAATGAAGTTCAAAGAAAGAAAAAAATGAAACCCCGTATATTCAAGTTATAAGTAGAATTTCAGTGAACTGTCTTGTGCAGGTAAAAGCAGTACTGGGTCCATATCTGGACTTACATACTAATGTCTCTACATTTTACTACCTTGATGGAACATCCCCAGTACTGCAACGTCGTGCAGAGAACCCTGCAATGTTGTTGTTGTTTTTTTGCATTTCTTTCCAACAGTTTTCTAGGACTGCAGCTCAAACGATGTGTCTACAGCACATAGTTTTCATCCAGAACACTAGAATAAAGCCCCCCCCAAAAAAAGCCTCAGTATCAAAGGAGCTTAGCCAGAGCCAGCTGAGGAAATAACACAAAGTCCTATGAAAAACACCTTTCACTCCATTTTTCTAAGTCGTGGTTTTAGGATTGTAAATAACAAACGACAGTTTAAACACAAACTTGGTCATGTTTAACTTTCAGTTTTGCCAGATCCGTAAAGTAATGCTGAACCTCAAATATAACCCGCTGTCAACTACAAAAAAAACATTTAATTGGCCAGATTAGTGTCTGTTGTTAAAAAGAGGTTAAGCAAAGATTCGAACACTAACACATACGGTTAGTTCTATGCACATCCATGTGGATTATCAGTCGTGAGACACGGCAGTTCGAGGAGATTGAATTAAAGTGAACTGATGTCTGGTTAAATCCAGTATAAGCTCTAACAGACATTTTGTGCACATGAGTTTGCAAATCCAAGAGTTTGTTTTTTCAAAACCAAAAGCTGTTTGGCATCGAGACGGAGGATTTGGCAAGTTTTTACAGGCGCCACCCACATAACCAACGCTGCAGCTAAACCCACACATCCCTTACAAATGTGGCACGATTTAAAGAGGAATAAATTGTTTCCAACATAATAAGATTTATTCCAAGAAGCATTGTTACAACATATAAAAAATCAAGAATAAATAATGTTCCTTTTTCTAATAAAAATTGGCTATTTCGTAAAAGCATCAAAGTTTTGGATTTCCTTAAAAAAACAAAAATAAATTAAAATTTGAACAAAATGTTTTATTCTATTGGAAAAGGATCCAACTTAATATATTTCCAAGAGAACAAAACATCCAACTGACTTGGAGTAATTCTGCCGTCTGGCTTCTGCTACATGGCAAACGAGCCACTCCAAAACACTACAAAAGCTCCAAACTTTCCAGCAGAAGTGTAGCTTCCACTGTAACTTTCTGCTGCTCGGGCACACTCTGTCACTTTGAGACTGGCATATTTACGGCTCTGATCCAGAGCTATTTCACTGCAGCGCAGATAAGAGAGCAACCATTGCTCCACATAAATGAAATCAGGGAGTCTATCTCACACTGGTACATGACACGCAATGAAATATAGAAGAAACCATGCAAACTGGGGGGTTGTGTCGCAACTGAGCTTTGTGTACGTATGTGTGACTGTCTGTTGGAGACAATGTGAAGGCTGGGATCAGATAGCAGGGAATACATCCCAGACTGGATTTAGAGTCTCACTGATAAATAGGTGGAAAGGGAAGATGGGCTAAGATATTTATTGGTTGTAATGCTTGAGCGAGCTCAGATTGTGCAGCTCGAAGCAAAGGAAACATGTTTGCTACTCGTCTTATGCAGTTGGACTTGTTGCTCACACATAGTGATGAAATGTAGATATGATAAATAAGATGCCCCAAAGTAGGTTTCTTTTTGATGGAGAAATCCCTCAAGAAAAAGATGATCAACCTTTAATCAGATCAATGCACTTTTTTTTTATTAAAGTGAGCTGCTTTTCTCTTCGTGATCATTAATTCAAAACAATTCTAACATAGATTTAACAGCAATGGTTTGTATTTCAGATCACTCTCATCAGAAAAAGGAATTTAACGTTGATTTCCTGCCTCCCATGCATCCATGCCTATTTGAGAAGGGGTAATAAAATCAGTTTATGTCCCTAATGAGTATTTGGTTGTAGTCAGATTAAGGCAGAGGCCTTGAATGGACAAGCGTCCTGGGAGAGAGTCTGATTAGCTACAAGGGGCCAAGCCCTCCAGAGACCTTTCCCAAGACCTCCTCCTGTCTTCCTCCTCTTGCTGCCGAAGGCAGCAGAGGGGATTTTACTAGGTTTCTCTAAATGTGGAAGTTGGCGTAAGCTTTAAAATTATAAGGGTGGAAAACAATGTTTTACTACTTAGTATACGTAAGTAGAAGGACATGCAACTGGATGTACAGAGATAATGTAAAATATATGAAATTTAGCTAAGCTTTTCTGTTTTTTTATGAAAAGATTGTCAAAAAATACTAAAATCATCACCTGAGAACTACTTTTTTATTTATTTTAATTACAATTGTATGCAATTAAATAAATAGTAAGATATGATGGTAAAGTACAAAGCATTTTTTTAGTTTTTTTAAATAAAATAAATGAATGATTTTGAATTTATCTGTATTATATTTGTTTTTTTCAAAAAAAAAAAAAGTTTTAGAACTGTAAACATACAGAGATTTGTTTATATTAGGGACGCACAGATCCACTTTTTATACCTCCGATACGATACCGATATTTGGAGTTAAATGTCAGCCGATACCGATCCAATAATGATACCAAAACAGCACTGAATTATTACCTAAAAAATTGTTTTATTGTGTGAAAAGAAAAAAAAAACTGGGATCATTCTTCTGTGCATATGATTTGACTTCCCTTTTCTTATAAAAAAAATAGGAAACAACCCAAATATAAATGTTATGACTCATTTATTTAACAACTGAGCACAAAATCTTAAACCAAAAGTTCTCTGACTTGGTCAACATGTAAAAAAAAGTGTCATTATCATTATCAAGTATCATCTCTATGATTTTTTTGGCCTGTATACTGTTACATGGAAAAATGTCACTTCTTTCTTTTGCTTCCAAAGAAGTTAGCTGCTTCCCGCTGCTTCCTTTATGTTTGCCGAATCTGATCATTTCAGCATGTTCCTTGTTATGAAACTTCTGGAGGTGTCTCATTAAGTTGGTGGTGTTATAGTTTGAAGATTTAACACCGCCCCTCGGAACATTTCTCCCACAAATAGCCTACTAGCCATCGGGCTTGTAGGCTGGGAGAGCGTGAAAAACCTCCACACCGCAGATCCTTTCGCTCCCTCCATCCTAAACAATATTGCCATGTTGTGTTGTTGCGCTGCCACATGACTGCAGAGCATAGCATAGAGATAGAATGAATAGATCAGCCCCTATATCGAGTCAATTGTCACCTATCCTGATCTAGTTTTTTTTCCTTATATCTGGACCGATAAAAATATCAGATCGGTGCATCCCTAGATTATATCAATATATATTTTTATTACTGTTTTTCAAGGCTGCACTTTAAAAAAAGAAATTGTCTAGAGCTGTTTTAAACGAAATTTCTTTTTGTATACACTCATGCATATAAAATGACTAAATAAATCTGTCTAAGTCTACCTCTCTCTCCAAATTTAGGCCTTAAATCAATATTTTGCCAAATTAACTTTCTCTGTAATTACAGCTCCAAATCTTTTGGGGTATGTATGTTTAAAACAAAAATCTGCAATTTTTAAATCATGGCATACTGCCAGTAAAATCTCTTATGACTTTATTTCTATGCAGTTCCAACGGGGAAGCCTGGGTTCAAATCCCAGTTTCACCAGGAAGGGCATCGGGTTTAAAACTGTAAAGTCTGTGACCAGGTTGGAATGACTTTTTGTGATGATCCTAGAATACCGGAGCAGCCAAATGGAGACAAGCAATGACTTTTTTCTATTTAGTTTATTTATTTTGTGGGAGCTGGGGAACCACTGTTTCACCCATAAAGGCCAGTTTTTCTAGAGGGAAATTAATTGACGGATGACTTTTGGAGCTCTGCTCCATAGCGCTCCTCTTGCAAGGCCTTTTTAAAGTGGTAAGCACATACAATCAAAAAATACATCAGCCTGACTTTTATTATGAAAAAATGTAAATTCAATGGGTATGAATACTTTTGCAAGGCACTGTAAATGTAAGGTTAAAGACAAAATACCACCGACTTGGTGAAGCGGCCGTATTATATAAGTAATAGAGCTCTAAAATGTGCTTTCTTTTCAAGCCAGGGATAGTTTTGGATGTTTAATAATTTAATAGTTTTAAAGACATGGGAGTTGTGAATACAGCTCAGAAGTTTTCAGAAATCATTTTAAAAGTTTAATGTTAGTGCTACTCTATTTTGCTATTGAAGAAGGACATTTCACAAAACAATTGGTTTATAGTTGGGATTATATGAAATAAGTAAAGTGTTTAGATTATACACCTATATAGATGTAAAGCTTCAAACTAGCAACACAATATTATTAAACTTGCTTTATTCTGCATATGAGGAAACCTTTTAAAGCTCAGTTTCATCTGTCCTACTGAATAGATTTAAAGCAGAAAATCTAAACTACATATATCAACAAATGAATCAAAAGAGTTTTACCAGTAATCCTGGTCCCTCCCTACTGTTTTGAAAAAAAGAAAAGTGGAAAAAAGACCAAAGGATCTCAGTCAAACCCTTGTCCCGTGATTCATTTCCATTAAATCCAACCTTTTTAATGAAATGCTTAGACCCAAGCTCTCAAACAAATTACACATTATCTAAAGATCTCTTGAACTGCAAGAGGAATTTGCAGAAAACTAACTGAAAGCCCTAACTGCTAGGATATATAAAATACTCACAAGGTAGTGAACTGCAATATATTCGAGGAAGCACACACAGTATAATGGACTAGTGCATTTGCATGAAGATAAGTTCATCCCTTCCTCAACCTCTTGTCAGCTGCTGATTTCCCCCACTGCTACTTCTATTACTGCCCCAACCAGGAAACCTGTTATACATCTTGACACCCTGGGCGTCTGCAGGTATACCATGCAGTAAATGGGCGGAATACTAAATAGGCTTATAAAAACCCCTCTGTTTAAGCTGAGGCTTAGACACAGAGCTGATTTATACATGCATTTAGAGATCACCATAAATGTTTGTGGTGGGAGACTCTCTGTTCAGATCCTGCTATCAGTCACATGTCCCCCCCTCCTCCACCTTCTGACCCTATATCTGATTCCCTCGGTCAGCTGCACTTGTTCAGTTTGAATGTATTGTTATTTGCTCCCTCCCTCCATCATATTCGAACAGTCCTACTGATTGCAATCGAGTTTTAGCCTTCTGACGTTAACTATGCAAGCCTTGCTGCATGCAGTGCTTTATGTGTCAGCAATCAGCAAACGAAACCGATTCCGACCTTCATCCTACACAGGAAAAAAAAGTTTTAAAGAAAAGAAAAACTGACACTGGCTGGTGTAAAAAAAAGCAAAACTTGTTGGATTTATTGTGTCTAATTGGCTGTTAAGTGAAGGTGGCACAAATTATGATAATTACTATGTTTTTTCTGGACGCTTAGTGTCTCAATTTATTTTTTTTAACATGACTGAAATCCTTATGTGTGTGTAAAGCAAACTCATCACTTTAGGCAAAGAGTAATTTTATGTTTGGAAGAAGATAATTGGGGATTCTATTTATCACCCAATGTCCACCCAATATACAGGAGCAACAGTTAAGTCTAGAGCTTAGATATAAGTTTATATTGTGATTTTTACAGTTGGATATGCAGCATTTTAATGACTTACCAGAACCATTTTGAAGGCTTTTACAAGTATTGTAAAACAAGATCGGTCTGCCTTTTTTATTGATATTTGATCTTTTATATTTAATCTTTGTTTTGTTTTTTTCAAACTTTTCATACTTTTTACTTCTCTTTGTAGCACTTTCCGATCTGTACATGAAATTCAAAATAAATAACTATTAACATTACTATTGCTGTCATTGTATTTTGTTTTTATCATTTTTATCATTACTACTTTCAACCCCACGGTGGAATTTAAATTATTTTTAATCTTCTCTTAAACTGCCAGTTGCATACACAAAATTGATTTCTTACTAAAATGCTTAGACCCAATTTACTAATTTAAGCTGGACACAACCGACCTGGTTTGTGCCTCTTATCAGTTGCAGGCCTAGATTTTGTAGATCACTTGCAAAAAACCTGCAATCCTGCAAGCGTTTTTTTGTTTGTTCGTTTTTTTTTTTTGTCCATACAGTTTAGCTTTCCATATATAAACCTATAACAACCAGCTACCATTTGTACATTTGGATATTTTCCCTTAGTAGTGTACTCACTTTTTTTGTTGACAGTTTAGAAATAAATGGCTGTGAGTTATTTTAAGAGAACAGCAATTTTACAGAATATATAGCTGCATATGTCAATTATTATGTCAATTTTTTCCAAAGATGTTGGGGGTGTTCTCACATTTGAGTGTATCTTAAATAACATTATAAGCTCGGATTTCCTGAGGAGAAAATTCATTTCCACTGCTTCTCTCTGTATTGTACTATATAAGGGTTGGAACGCAGGTGGATCAGTATATTTAGAGTTTTTTTAGTTTTCAGCCTAACCGTACTCGGATAAAATGACACCAAGACTCTTGAACTCCTATGTAAATAGTTTGAGAAAATCCAATTAAAAAGTCAAAACCTTCACTTCCCGGGGCAACAAATTAAAGGTTTTATTGCTAATTTCCTTTGATAAAATGTTCACCTATAAAGGGCCACCATTAGTCACACTGAACTGTTTTAATATCTAAAAGAAATATGATCTCTTTATTGTGGCTTTTGCTTTTTAAAAGCATACAGAAATTATCAACTGTTATAAAAACACCACTGCCAGAATATGTTTTTTTATAACCGGACTAACATTATTGACCTACACTATATTGCCAAAAGTATTTGCTCACCCATCCAAATTATTGGAATCAGGTGTTCCAATCACTTCCATGGCCACAGGTGTATAAATTCAAGCACCTAGGCATGCAGACTGTTTTTACAAACATTTGTGAAAGAATGGGTCGCTCTCAGGAGCTCAGTGAATTCCAGCGTGGAACTGTGATAGGATGCCACCTGTGCAACAAATCCAGTCGTGAAATTTCCTCGCTCCTAAATATTCCACAGTCAACTGTCAGCTGTATTATAAGAAAATGGAAGTGTTTTGGGAACGACAGCAACTCAGCCACGAAGTGGTAGGCCACGTAAACTGACGGAGCGGGGTCAGCGGATGCTGACGCGCATAGTGCGAAGAGGTCGCCAACTTTCTGCAGAGTCAATCACTACAGACCTCCAAACTTCATGTGGCCTTCAGATTAGCTCAAGAACAGTGCGCAGAGAGCTTCATGGAATGGGTTTCCATGGTCGAGCAGCTGCATCCAAGCCATACATCACCAAGTGCAATGCAAAGCGTCGGATGCGGTGGTGTAAAGCACGCCGCCACTGGACTCTAGAGCAGTGGAGACGCGTTCTCTGGAGTGACGAATCGCGCTTCTCCATCTGGCAATCTGATGGACGGGTCTGGGTTTGGCGGTTGCCAGGAGAACGGTACTTGTCTGACTGCATTGTGCCAAGTGTAAAGTTTGGTGGAGGGGGGATTATGGTGTGGGGTTGTTTTTCAGGAGCTGGGCTTGGCCCCTTAGTTCCAGTGAAAGGAACTCTGAATGCTTCAGCATACCAAGACATTTTGGACAATTCCATGCTCCCAACTTTGTGGGAACAGTTTGGAGCTGGCCCCTTCCTCTTCCAACATGACTGTGCACCAGTGCACAAAGCAAGGTCCATAAAGACATGGATGACAGAGTCTGGTGTGGATGAACTTGACTGGCCTGCACAGAGTCCTGACCTCAACCCGATAGAACACCTTTGGGATGAATTAGAGCGGAGACTGAGAGCCAGGCCTTCTCGTCCAACATCAGTGTGCGACCTCACAAATGCGCTTCTGGAAGAATGGTCAAAAATTCCCATAAACACACTCCTAAACCTTGTGGACAGCCTTCCCAGAAGAGTTGAAGCTGTTCTAGCTGCAAAGGGTGGACCGACGTCATATTGAACCCTATGGATTAGGAACGGGATGTCACTTAAGCTCATATGTGAGTCAAGGCAGGTGAGCAAATACTTTTGGCAATATAGTGTATCATTGAAATATTAGATTATAAATGAACTCGGAAAATTATTTACTTCTCATTCTCAACACTGGATTAAGCTCATAGCTCAGCTGATAAAAGGTGCATCTTAACTCTTGGCACACAACAAAGAAAATAATTATATTGTGGCCATTAAGTCACCTAGTCTTTCACCCAAAATGTCAAATCCCTTCTTTAAAATAGAAAAGATTTCTGCATGTCACTCAGATGCTGCTCTTATAACATGGCACGAAATTGCTTGGGGCCTGATTAGCCCCTTTATACTTCAGCCTGATAATTTGGGCCTGCAACCTTTCATCTGTAAATGGATAGTATTTCATTTTGCATTTGAGCATCCCTTCTACAGTTACGTAGCATGCACATATCCAGCAGCTTAAGTACTACTTTGATCTGCCAACAATAGAGGAGTAGCTTAGGGATAATGGTCAGATCACCTCTCCAGTCCCCTCTCATCCGCCGCAATATCACTGGCAGCTATCAATGAGCAGAGAATAATATCCAGACCAAAGCTGGAGAAGGGCGATGACTTTACAATTATTTCATGTAAGATTAATTGTGGCTAATGCATGTGGTTTAAGGCTTTGAGTAAACAAATAAGCATTCCAGAGACATGTTGTTGTGATACAGTGTTGGAGGTCAGTTTATGCTACAAGAGAATAGCTGATGCCTTTGTTCTGATGAGCAGCCAGACCACAGCGATGGAGTCGGCCCGGTTATTGTCAGTAGGAGAAAACAGAAGAGTGTTGCCATTCAAACCGGATTCCTTGGCAGTGATTTACTCTGCAGAGATCAGCTATCTGCCAAGGGAGATTACACCAGGGATGATAACAGTGTTGGAGTTTTTACAGCTGCTCTCCAAAAGGTGGTCTTTCATAGCATCCATAGAGAAGGCTATTTAGCACATATCCTTTTAACATTTTTTATTTTTATTTTTGCTGTTCAATGCATAAGGGACAAAAGATCTGTCACTATGAACAAAAAATATGGCTATTTGCTGAGTCTTTAGGATCATTTCTGCTGTATTGATAAGCATTAGGTACCAACAAAATCGAAATATTGGTGTTGAAATGTATAAAGTTTTTCGTCCTTTGGTTCCTATTGAAACTATATTTTTCAAAGCGCAAGATTGATATTGTATACTCATATACTGGTAAAGACATTTGTGTTTAAAATGATTCAGGGGCAAATTAACCAGGCTATCTGCATCATAAATGTGAACAAAACGGATATTGTGCAACTGCTAACCACATGGAAAGCCAAAATTTAGCCTTTGTTGTATCTTTTTTTTCATACCTGGGTTGTCAGCCCAATGCAGAAACATCTGCTTACCTTCAATGAATGACTACTGCTCCCTTAATGCACCCTACAGCACCTATGCAAATCCTTCTTCCCAGCTCTTAGACTTTATAATCTAACAGACCCATCAAATGTTTACAAACATGCTGTTGGTTGCACGGGTTCTTAAAATATTTGCACTGTTTTTAATCCACTTAATATAAATCTTACAAATCATAAGGGACACACTTGTTAATGACAGCAGATATCAATGAGCATTTGATGAGTCTGGCTGTTTCTATAAAGATGCTTATGGATTGTTGTTTCCTATCATTCTGTAAACCGTCTTCTTTTTCTTTTTTTTTCAACATTTCTATCCATCCATCCATCCATGCATCATCTTTTGCTTATCAATCAGGATCACAAGCGGGCAGTGCTTATATCCACCAGTGTATGAGCATTGAATTGACCTAAAACTCAGGTTTTTGGACTGTGGGAGAAAGCCAGACTACCCAGAAAGAACCTGCAAATGCACAAATGAGAACATGGAAACAATAAGAGCCTATGTCAGGAAACAAACCCAGGACTTTCTTGCTGCAAGGCAGCAGTGCTAAAAACCGTGCAGCTCCAAACATTTCTAATTAGCCTTTCCCTTCTAAGAAAAGATCTCCCTAACCATGATGTTTCCACTAATAGACTTTGTTAATAATCATAATTTTAAAGTCTGCTTGTTGCACTGAAGTTCTTTAAGGGGACGTAAGGGAGCCAAACACAAATGCACAGCAAAAAGATTCACCTTTCAACATTTAAAAAATATGTCTTATTTTCTATCCATTTCAATGTCGCATCCATGACATGTGAAGAACTTGCAGGGATATGAGAACTTTGTGAATAATCTGTATCCAAAACACTGTGTTGGACTTAAATCATTAAATAATGATATATCTGACTGTGAAATAGTCTTTATCTCACGCTTTTGTTTTATGTTAAACTCTTCATGCTTTCAGATGACTTGGACATACAGCTCTTCCTTGGTATTTCTTTACACATATTAAGTAATTATATAGTTATTTAACACATTAATGTTGTAGCTGATGGTTGTATGAATGTGAGCGTTATGCATTATTCAAGAGGTCAGAACTAATTTGCCCCACGTCTTACATCTTCACAGGTGGGCGAGGAATGAAGAATTGTTACTAATTAGGCAGCACACGTTCCGCATGCATGTGTGTGTGGTTCACAACACTTTCTTTTCCACATTGGCTCCCATGGCTAATCAGATCCGTGCTAAAGTGGAGAACATGCACAGATGACTCAGAGCGTGGGACAGAGTAAAGATCATGTAAAGAAAAAAATGGGTCAGGGAGAAAGAAAAAGCTACAATGAAAATGAAGAATATGGTCATACCTGCGTGGTGGAAAGGCTTGGCGCCGACTTATTAATGAAAGCCAATTAGTTGCGGTGTTTGTTAAAGCAGACACCACACACTTTCCGCGTTGGGATGGATTGCCCTTTCGTTGCTATTGATATGGCTGCTGACAAGTGTGTTAAAAATACATATATAGGGAAAAATGCTTCCGGCTCTGTTTGCTGCGACATTCTCATCACAGTGGGCAAAGAAATAAGGGCCAGCTGGCTAAATGGCTCTGCCAAAAAAAGAACAACGACAAACAAAAAACAAATCAATCTGCTGCCCATAGGGTCTTAAATATTCAAACCTCTTCAACTTTGTCACATTTCAACCGGTCTCAGAATACTAAATGAATTCACACAGTGTTACAGACCAAATAAAAGTTATTGAAAATACTGGCAAGTTGATAGAAAATTATTAATTTTTCTTTTCAATTTGCAGTTGTATTCATGCTGTGTCATTGCTCATGACTGTTTTTGTCCCTGTGGGGGTATGATTGTACCAGATTTGCATACTTCGGAACTCAGCTCATGATCCAGTCTGAATAATGGAGAAAAGGTGTAAAACCTCAAGTTCTCTTCCTTCAATTCTTAACTAGATTTGGGTCTGGATTCCTACTTGGCCATTTTTAGACAAAGGTGCCTTAAAGGTATAGTGGAGGATGTTCTTTTTAAGGGTGGATCATCAACATAAGTGGTCCTCCTAATTGTCAATCATTCTACTGATATGTTTATGTAAGGTCGTCCTACGTGCTCGTTCTATTTTTACTTACCAGTGGCGAGTCTTGGTGGAAAAATTGCAAATCTTCAATTGCAAAGTAAGCTTGTATGAGCGATGCTACCTGCTACTTTTAAACAGAGCGTGCAAGAGGAGAAATGTGCTTGTGCATCTTCTTGCACACGTTTATTGGACGTTCCCCTTTGTGAGCAGGTACAGGGTTGTGCATGTGCATTTTTTTTTAAGTGGAGAGGACGGGTCTTTTCCAAAATTTGCGAAAATCCTCCACTATATATTTAATATAGATCTCAACTACCCTGCCGGATCTAATGAGCTGCCTTTTTATTTCTCTCTGCCCCTACAGCATGATGCTCCCACCACAGATGCTGTGTTTTGCATGCAGGTCAGAAAGTTCTGCTCTAGCCTCATCTGAAAAGGGCACAATCTTTGCTGCTCCTCCAGAGTTACAACAGTTCCCCCGGCTGCTCCTGTGATTAACGATCAGCTTAGGTGGGCAGCCATGTCTTGGTAGGTTTGTGCTGTGCCCTTTCCATTCTAACCTAATGGATTCAACATTGGTCTGTGAAATGTTTAAAACTATGTTATTGGTTTGTTATTTTAAAGTAAAGTAATAAAAAATAAAAGGTTTAAGGGATATGAATACTTTTGTGATGTGCAGCATATCATGATTCATTATGTTTTTGTACCAGCTTCATGAGGAAAGGATTCCAGCGAATAGGGGTGGCTAGATTAAAACAGTGAGGCACTGCAGAGCTGCAAATCAACAGAAAAGGGGGATAGGGCGGAGATGGGAAGTAGTGGCTGAGGCTGAAGATGAAAGCCAGGCCGATGAGCAAACAGGTGCATAAAGACAGAGAAAAGGAGTTCAAAAATAGAACATTCTAGAGCTAAGACAGCAGGGATGAATAATGGAACCGAAAGGAAAATACAGAGGCATAGTAAGGTGGGGAGGAGTTGGCATGTTAAAAAGAGAGGGAGGAGTGATTCCACATGGGAGGATGACACACATCTTCTCCCCTATGAGAGTAAAGGGGGAGGGTTGGGGGGATTGACTGGCAGCATCTTTGCCTGTCATTTAACATCCACTCATCCTCATCAAAGCTGGCTGGGCGCCCTGCAATGAAGCCATGGACAGAAAACGAGCGAGACACAATAAGGCTCACCAACGTGAAGCTGCTTCCTTCCAAACGGAGCGCTCCACACAATGGGTTTTTATTTTTTCTAGATATATCAGCAAATACTCACCTTTTATTTCCCCGCAGTTCTGGCAAGGCATCTAAGAGCTGTGTCAACTGTTTCTGGTTGAAAACAAACAGAGTTAATGTCAACGTCATCCCTGTGAAGGAGTATGAAAGAAATTAGAGAGAGAAAAAAAAGCAAACCTAATTTGCTGTCAAGCCCTGTGTTGCTGTTGCTGCCATCAGAACCATATTTTTCTCCCATCAGTCTCTGCTCTCTGAGTCAGGTAGGTTGAGTCACAGAGAAGTCAAACACACTCCTTTTTTGCTCCCTCCCTCTCTGCACTTGTTTTACCAACACCAATATGTGGTTATTAATTACTGCGTGGCCTCTTCTGTTGAGTCCAAACATCCTGAATACAGTGGCGGAGTGACTCACCAGACTGGAGCTGTCCAAGGGGGCTGCCAGCAACAGAATACATCACACATATCAACACTGCAGCCCACCACTGGCATCACAGAGGGTGGTGTGTTAGCACTGCACCCTGCCTTTTAATGTAGGTATTACAGCAAATCAAAGACAGGTCGTCGGCGCCATCAGATGGCAGGAAAAGAGAATGCATTTATTCAATTTTTATAATTATGTAGCTTTGAACTGAAAATGGAGTTAGAGAAAGGATTTGTTAGGAATTAAATATAAAGTAGATAAACATGGATATTACTGTGTCAGTTTGTTTTTATACACTTCAGAAACAATTAGGCATAACTAAATGGTTGTCTGTCCTCCAAACTAGTTTTCTAAATACTTATATTTTGCTTTGGTAAATCTGAGAGGATTGAAATGCCTCCTTATTTGACAGTCAGTCAGTTCCCATGGTTTAATGTAAGTTGCTTCCTACCAGTCTAAACAATCTACCGTCAGTCACTACTGCATAAAAACCGACATATAACTATTTATTTTCTTTGCTGTCAAACATTAAATTAAACCCAACTTTTCTCTTTTAAATCTGCTAGAATTACCACTATAATCTCTGTTTAATAAAATGCCAGAAAATGAGACAGAAAACCTTAGATTCCTTTTTTTACTATTGTTATTTGCTCTTATTAAAGTCAGATGCTCAGATTATCATGTGTTTATCCAATTCTGAAAAAGCCTATCTTATGATGATGTCATAATGATAAACTTTCTAAAAGGTTTAGTTGCAGCATCGGTGTAAAACAGAGGAATGATTCTTTGTGCCTGACGTCAATGTGTTTTGTTGTAAAATGTGCGTTTAGTAAGTTGGTACATTTTGAAGATTCTGAGTGAACCCAGTGAGAAACTTGGCATTGAAAGTCAGATTAAAGTTTGGATTTGAACATAATTTCTTTCATTAAATGTGGAGCGAAAGTATGGATTCATACTGTGTTTGTGTTTTACTGCAGGAGAAACTTCTCTAAACAAAATAGATCATCTGGAAGAAAGAGATGGTGTGAAATATTCTTCAGATATCAAACAGGATGCCAGGAAAGAAAACAGGTGTTCCTAGTAATGATGATCCAAAGCATAGAGTGAAATTAGAGCAGCTTAGGAATAATTAAGTAAATGTTTTGGAGCAACCATTATGAAGGCCTACATTGCAAGGTGTAAGGAAGATTTGCAGTCAGAGCTGAAAAGCAGTGTGAGCAAGACAGCATGCAAACCAACGCAATTATAATCCTTCACTTTTCAGAATAAACACAAAGACAAAATCGTTGTAATGATTTAGACCTAAAACATACACATTAGATAAACATTACATAACTAGCTTCATAAGATCTGTAACATATGGTTAGGGTTTAACAATCAGTTACTATGTCCTACATTCATTCATTAAATCATTAATTCACACAGGAGAGAAAAACACTAGACCTGAAGCAGACGTCTCTAAAATCAACAGTATAAATCTGATCATGAGAAAAATTTGCTGCATTTCTTTTTTAATAGTAAATCCAATCACAGAAATTTGCAGCATAGCGATCACACATCCCTGATGGTGTTTTATCCCTTTCCTTTGCACTGAACTGAACTGAACTGAAATAGTAAAAACCTGCTATTTCAGAAGAATATAGGCCTTGGGTAAAAGGTGAACTGATCTGGATTGGAGATTGCACTGCAGATGAGTATTTTCAGGTTTACAGAGGGTGATGTAGAAAGATTTAGCTGTTTTGGAGCCTATGTTAAAATCTATGAGTTCATTTCTTGTGAGGACTTGAAGGGATCGTTAAGATTTTTTTTTTTTTTATTCAGGTTTGAATAATTCATTCTCAGCAGCCTGTAGTAGAAAAGCTAATAAAATGGAATATAATTTGATAGATCTCACAATGGAGAAATTCACTTGTGAAATTGCTCTTATAAACAACAGGAGTGGCACAAAGGAGGAAAGGGTAATTGCAGTGGATGGTAAAATAATGAATCTTTAAATTATTGACAGACTAAAAGTCAGTCAGAGAGTCAGACCTTCCTGTTTATTAAAGATAATCTTGTTACTTTTTTCTTTTTTTGTTTTTTTTATAGCTGAAACTTATATGTTAAGAAAAATGACTCATTCAGATATCTATTTTCTGCAGTGTGGCAATTGCTTTTTGTATTTGAGTTGTAACTGTATATACTGGGCTTGAGACCCCTGGGCCACCGTCTTTAAGAAAGTCTAACTTAAGACTCTGTGAAGACAGTTATGGAAGTCTGAGCCAGTTAATCCAAAATAACTGATCGTCTGGTTTCTAAAAAAGGAAAATCCTAGTGTATTTTGGGCTAAATAAATATTTATATTCAAATGTAGAATATTGTGCTTCTCCCCAAATAACTACTGGGGAAAGATACCAGGGCAGAAAAACAATTACTTTTAGGTTCAGTAGGCCAGCATTGTCCTACCTCAGATGTGTCTCAGTGCAACGACAGGTTGGCTGATTTCCTTATTTATCCCCTTTTCAAAATGCAAACCCTGTAAATTGACACTCATTTTGCAAATCCGCCCCACTGCTGAGTGAGCACATATTTTTTTAAGTGTGTACAAACCTAATTTTAAAAAAGGCCCAGTTAAATCTTTGAAAATTAAATGGTTCTTTTGTTCTGAAGCAACAGGGAAAGATTTGCTGCAGCACCGCCTGTGGGGAGTAACTGCACGGAAACACACTCCGCATTTTGACAGAGACAATTGATCAAAACAGACTAATTAATGTATGTGTTTTACATATATTCATTTCCGTATCAAATATTAATGGAAATAAATGTATTTGTTTTTCAAATGAGCGCGGGGCTATCAAATATTTCAGACACACCTCATTAAAGATACAGAGCCAAGAGCGAATATGCATTTTTAAAGGGGCACAATTCACAATGGAATCTCACAGAGAGATGGCTGCTTGGTGGTGCTGGCCTAGATCCGCTCTGCAGAACCTAGGAAGGCTGCCAAAGAACAAAATGCTCTTGCAGAGGAGTCAGAACCCCTGTGGCCATTATGTCCGGTTGGCATATGTAAGGCAAACCTAAAATAAATAATTAGGAATACGGAAAGCTATCCTGCAACAGGAATGAGCTTAAATACTTCAAAACATAAATCAAAATGAGAAAGCTTAGGAGGAAAACTTAAAACTTACTTTTGAATTGATCAAATAAACTAAAAAGATGGAAGACCTAGTCCTCTATATGAGGTCTGTCTGCAGGTCCTACAAAATCCTGCTTTTTTAATTACATCAGTCCAACAGAACTAAGAATTACAGATCAGTTTGAATGCCTCTGATTAATGACAAGCCCATTATGCCTTCTGTGAAAGAGTGATAATCAATAATCTGAACTTTCTTTTTCTAATGTTTTGTTTTGGAGTCAGTTTGCAATTGATGGAAAGAAAAGACTCCCATTTCTGAACACCATTAGACTCACTATTAAATGTGATGTCATAATATGTCAAATGCAAAACTCTGGAATACATCATCTAGAGTAAAAGCCCCTTTAATATAATTTTTAGAAGTCTTTTAATCTTACAGGGCATTTGGAAGGAGAAATGGTCGAAGTCTTGAGAAGATTTATACTGATTTCTGGTGGGATGATATAGTTTTAGTTGGAAGGGATTTTAATTATGTATGTATATGAACATGTTAGTATAAATTACAGCATTATAGCGCTGCTCTTATTCTCCAGAAGGGAAAGGGTTTTCTTAGATCTGCCTTTTTTCTGGTATATACCTGTCCAACAGGACATTTCCCTAATTTTTATGTTGAAGTAAAAGACTTTGGAAACTAAATATGATTCCTTTGTCAAATACCATCTATCTTTTTTGAACCACTGTTCTGCTGGAACACTCAGACATGATAAGCTTATAACCATCCCACCCAAAATGCTTCAGATAAAGGAAAATAGATGGGATGTTCAGGAAAAAACAATGAACCATGCAAAAGAAGACTGCAGGCATAAATTGAAGGATGATAGAGCACCAAGGAAACTATGAAGAGAGCTTTGTATTAGCATGGGCTCAGAAGGCATCCAATCAAGAAAGGAAAACATATTCTGTAGAGGAAAGGTATGGCCAGAAAATACAAAGACTGAGCTACTCTATATGGCCATAGTGCCGACAGGTACATTTTAAGGACTTAAAATAGAAAAACACAGTTAATGTTAAGCATGTTAATAGTAGCATCATGTTGGGGATTGTCTAATTGACAGAGTACCATTCAGACAGATGGATGGACGGACAAACAGAGAAGTGATGGCATAGATACATTTTGTTTATCTAGATCAATCTCACTGTAATCTTGGAATCTAGATTAATCTTGATTAACATGGTTTATTTGAATTCTGCCAAAGGGCTTCATGAATCGGAAATCTTTTTCTTGCAGTGCCACGGTTTACAGAAGTGACAAAAATAGGATTGTAAGTACAAATCAGATATAAGAATAAAATAAGGATATGCATTAAATAAGATAAGGATAAGAATAAAATAAAATAAGGATGATAAGTGTGTGCTACATAAATAATAAGTAAAAGTAAGTCTTTGTACAGGTTTTCTTAGACCAGGGGCTCATTTCCTGTTTCCACAATGCATCACAAACTGCTTGAGACAGCTTTTCTACTGTGATAACTGGTGATGAAAATAAATACTATTCAATAAGATGTATTTGTGTTTTGTAAGCATCTATTCAGATAAAGATGGGCTGTAGACCTACATAATAGGTCATGATGAACTGTTTACAGTCAGCACCTTTGTGTTTGTCAGTCCAAATCTCTATTTCTCCTTTTTCCACCAGTCACTCAGGCAGTCATTGTAATGTCCTGTGAGGCTGAAGTAGCCGCAAGGGCTGCTGAGTAATGTCAAGTAAGAGAAAACATCACCATTTTACCTTGGTTTTGTGTTAACGAGGGTTGTTTACGTCAGTATTCTGTTCATGCTAAGCTAACTTTATGTTCTGGAGGTTGCAGTTGTAAGTGTTAACATTGGCACCATCGGAAGAATGATTCACCAGTTATAATGGAAAAGGCATTTCCTGTTTTTTTGTTTTGTTTTGCATGAATAATGAGCTCCGTGACTGGACCTTGGTTTCAGCGTTAGTTACTTACCTAATGGCATGCATGCTACAGTATCAAGTCAACATTAGTATAGATCCAGCTCCCAGCCCAACTTTGAAAATAGATTAACAGTGATATTTGATATTTTGTTAATTGTCCCCCTTCCCTGGGCTTCTCCTGGAGCCTGAAGAGGAACCATGGGTCCCCCTTCCAATGGGTTCCCCACCTGTAGGAGGGGCCAAAGGGGTCAGGTGCAATGTGTAATGGGTGGCAGTCGAGGGCGGGGACCTTGGCGTTTTGATCCTCGGCTGAAGAAGCTGGCTACGTGGAACGTCAACTATCTGGTGGGGCAGGAGCCTGGGCTAGTGCGTGAGGTTGAAAGATTCCTGCTAGAGATAGTTAGACTTACCTCGACACATGGCTCTGGCTTTGGAACCCGTCTCCTTGAAAGGGCTGGACATTCTTCGACTCTGGATTTGCCCGTGGTGAGAGGCACCGAGCAGGAGTGTGTATACTTGTTGCCCCCTCATCTTGGTGCCAGTATGTTGGGGTTCACCCCGGTGAACGAGAGTTTCCTCCCTCCGCTTTAGTTGTGGAGGGGAAGGGTTCTTACTGTTGTTTGTGCTTATGTGCCAAACAGCACATAACAGGAGTCCTTAGGGGGGGTACTGCAGAGTGCCCCTTCCAACCTGGTGGTGGGTTGGCTCCGATGGTGGGGGAGGATGCTGGTCAGACCTGGTAGGCCCAAACTTATTGTGAGGGCTTGCTGGGAACATCTGGCAGAGTCCCCCATGAGAAGGAGCTTTAAAGGCACACTATGCAACATTTTTCAGTTAATTAATGTGTTCCATAACGTTTTGGATGATTAAATGAGTCATTAAAGGTTGAACAAAGGTATTCTCGGCCGCCCTGGTGGTCTGTGGGGGAAATACCGCACTTGCAATTGCAGTAGCCCTCGACCCGCACCCACAGGCTCAGAAGTCTCGCGAGAGTCGGTCTTGCTTTAGGGCGAGAACTGCTACACGCCCCCAGTTAAAAGCATGCTCGTTGCTAGCGCAGTGGCGATATTTGTGCAGTTATAATGGCATAACCAGCGTGAAAACAGCGAAAGCCCATGTCGGAGCAGGCAAGAAAGAGGAAAAGGGCTCCGGACAGAGAGAGAAGTCGTACACGGGTGAACATCGGGCAAGCTTTTTCCGAATGGCGAGAGCTAAAATAAAAAGAAGGCTGCAAGGCTGACGCGGACCTCGCGTTTCTGCTGATGCGATTGTAAGTAACATTGGAATGGTTTCTCTCTCTCTTTGTGCATGTTCATACTTTCACTGTGTTAGTCATTCGTTGCGTTCGCCTGTCTGCTAAGCTCAAAACAACCGCGCCTGGCTTGACGGAGAAACCAGGAGAACAGCTGTGCATATTTACGACAGTGCACTTTTACTTTCACCCTCTGGGGGGAGCCTCGCTGGAAAATCAACACCGGTTGCATAGTGTACCTTTAACTCCCACCTCAGGGAGAGCTTGGAACACATTCAGTGGGGGACATTGTGTCTGACAGGGGCGTCTCTAGGTTTAAGAGACAAGGGTGGCTCAGCCCCTAGAAGATATTGCGCGCGCCGAATTTTTTCAGTGCACCTGCTAAGGCGTTGTCTAAGACAAGGGTGTAACTTTGTGTTGAAAGTTGGTGGGGACGGCTCATAAGGAAAGGGAGCTACCTGCGCGACGCCTTTTTTTTTTTTTGTTGGAAAGGATAAAGCCAAAAAATGCGAATAACATTTATTAATTTAATGCTTACAGTTGAAAACATAACTGTTACAATATTCACTTATATATTTTGTGCAAAAAATATCACATAAATCTAAACAGACAGTACAAATCAAAGAAATCCAATAAATATATCAATTTTGTAGAACATTTATTGACAGTCAATTTTGGGTCACTTTTTAAAATTAATTTACTTTTAAACCAGGACTCGGACAAGATCTTATGGGGCCTTAAGCAGAATATGATTAAGCAACTCCGTCTTTCTGTCAAGAACATCCACTAGCAGGGTATCCAGGGGGGATTTACCATTATGCAATACTAGGCAGTTGCCTAGGGCCCCAAGTTCTGGGGGCCCCATAAAACTCTGTTTCCATGTATGGTTAATACAACTAATCCTTATTTGTGCACATTAATTATGTTTTTGATAAAAATCCTTTGGCTAAAATGCCATCAGAACGCTGATAAATAGAGAGGAAAAAGGGACAAGAAGAGAGGGACAAAACCTAGAACAAATAATGGATGTCTATTCTATTAACATTTCTCTATCTGTAGAATGGGTCTGTTTTATGGGTTTTCTTCTCAGGGGGCCCCCTGCCTGTCTTTGCCTGGGGCCCCAAATGTCCTAAATCCGCCCCTGAGGGTATCAACACTGATTTGATAGATCTGGGAGAGCGGACCATGTTAAACCATCCATTTTCTTTAACCTTATCCCTCAGTGGGATCAGGAGGTGCTGGTGCATATCTCCAGCCACGTTCTGGGTGAGAGGTGGGATCACCCTGGACAGGTCACCAGTCTGTCGCAGTATGTTCAACCAGCTTAAAAGTAATCGGTAATCAGATTTATTATTTGCACTTTTACTAAGTGAACTTTCTAACTCCCTTAAATCTGAAATTCCAATGCCAAAATTGTTTAAATCTTTTATCTTTGGACCCCCTGCAGAGTGACGTCACACCTGCAAGATCCTATCCTTACCTGCTAGATTGCAAAAAGCAGCTTGCTCATGAGTTGTCAACATAACACGCTAAATCTTAAATGTACATATAAAAGAAAAAGGGGCGCAGTGCTTGCTACTGAATGGCAACACTATCAAAGTCAGGAAAAAAGTTTTAAGTAAAGCCGGGATTAAAACAGTAGCAACAAGAAGCTTCAAATAAAAGGTGTTCTTTATGTTCAACCTAAACACCAACTCCGATAGACCATCAGTAGAGCAGGTGTTTAAATTAATCAATCACTGCTGCGAAAGCTTATAGCAGTGAAAGCTAATATACCACAGCCATCACTTAATAAACGCAAAATAAACAACCCTCTAAAAACGGAAAACTGCAATGGACTGAAAGTCCTGTTTTTTATGTGGGAAATTATTTGCGTGTGTTTTAGTATAATTCTGATATATTGGCGCTGTTGTCTGTTTCTATGGCACAATACTGAATGTAGTGTAGCTTAGAGACCTGCATGGGTCGAGTTTTACCAACCCGCACCCGCCCGAACCCGTTAGGATGACTACCGAACCCGACCCGTCACCCGCGGATATCTTCAATTCAAATCCGAACCCGACCCGTTGATATTTAGGCTAACCCGCAACCCGACCCGTTAACCCATCATAGGCTATTGGACGCTGCGCTGCACCCAGTGCCTGATTAATATAACATTTCTGATGTCCATAATAACACACAGGCATAAAAAAATCACCACCTACCCGCCCGCACTAAAAAAATATATGCCCGACCCGTTTATTTTTTTTATGTATTTTTCGCGGGTACCCGACCCGTTGCAGGACTCTAGTGTAGCTGACATAACAGGGCCGGAAAAAAGTGGTTTGAGTTTTTTTTCCAACGGTTAAGTTATATTTTAAATACGGTATTAACTTATTTTTACACTATTCTCTATTCTTTTACTACTTTAAGTCTCTCCTGACTAAAATTAGGTCTTAATATTTCCACAAGTCCCTCTCACCTGCAAGTCTGAGTCCACTTCTGTCCCTGAAGCGACAGGTGTTATGGGGAGAGGGCGGAGGGGGGTGATGGGGAGAAAGCGAGAGGCAACAGATTCTTTTTTCTGAGTTTTTTGTCGGGGTTTGTGGACGGTGAGCAGCGGGGAGAACTTTTTCTATTTTCTTTCTGAGGAGCGGCATGAATGGGGTTTTAATCAGATATACACAGCACCGAAAGCAAAATACGTGGACAAAATATTGGTGGGGACTGTCCCCCTACCGGTCAAGATTGGTGGGGACATGTCCACACCAGTCCTTAAGGAAGTTACGCCTATGATTGTTCAGATTAACTTGTCTTCTTTATGGCTTTTATTCGGTGCTTTACTGCATTTGTTTTGGGAAAATATGAGGAAAAAATAAATACAGAAAAAAATATATATATTTTTTAAAATCGCAAAATAATTATAGGGTGGCTAATGCCAAAGAAAGGGTGGCTGAAGCCACCCTTAAATAGGTCTAACGACGCTTATGGTTGATGTTCCGTGCCTCAATTGTTTAGGCGGCTAGTCGGAACTGTGGCTGCAAGGTTGTCGGTGCATGTCACGGTGGCAACCCTTGAACACACTGGTGGACACCAGCTGTGATGGAAGCTGTCAAGCTGAAGAAAGAGTCCTATTGGGCTTTATTGACCTGTGGGACAAACCGGCAGGTCAGCTGGGTACCGAGGCAAAAACTTGGGCATGGGAAGAGTTCGGAAAGGCCGTGGACATTGTGTGTTGGTGGGCAGAGTACTTCGAAGACCTCCTTAAACCCACCAACATGCATGCATTTTTATCTTTTTAATCAAACATGTTAAAATTACTGTGCAGTTTAAACAATCTTATATCTAAAACAAAACACATTAAGGATGGGTACAGATGTAGAAGTATTTAAACAAGTCAGTAAAACAAAATTAGGATTAGAGGAAGATAAGAATTGAAAACTACGCGTGTATATACAGTATGTTAACCCATTTGATTCTGTTGTAAAGTGTTTCATAATATAATCCCTGATAAAAAAAAGGTTAAATCATAAACAATATTTACAGATTTGAGTTCACCAAGTCCTGCCTTACATCAGCCACGGTTCATTTATTGAACATTGGGTTTGTAATAATAGTCAAGCCTGTAGTCCAGAGCTGACACCTTCAGAAATGTTGTGGAGTAGAAAATAGAACCAAGAGTAGCAATTTGAGAGAACAGCAGTTAGTCAACATGAGTTTTTTTTTTATTTTTTTATGTGTTTTAAATATAAAGCCAGGTTCAGAACAAACTGTACAAGTGCTAGTAAAGCAGGCACAAGAAACCCTAATAGTTTTGATGCTGCTTTTTTTTAAACACATTTGAAATAAACATCTAATTGTATCTGGAAGGAAAAAGGTTATTTCAAGATGGAGAGTTAATAAAAGGAAATCAGTGCTTCACAAATGTGTTTTTTCAGATAACTTCTTTCAGAGAACTGAACGTGTTGCTTGCTCTAGTCTAGTCAGTCTCAGCTGGTGGGATCATCAAAGCATAATTTTCCAGGTCAGAGGGCAGGTAGATGTTAAAGACAGGTTAGGAATCAGAAAACCAAGAGCTGATGCTTCACAGAGATAAACATACCTGTGGGGCAATTTATGGAAAGGCTTTTCTCTTCTTTCCAATGTAATAAATCATTTATTTATTTTTTCAGTCCCACTTCTAGTCATATAAACAACAGTTTAGCGAATGTCCTGTAAACACTAACTGTATGTACAGCACCTTGCAAATGTGTTCATATGTGGCACCCGAGAGGTGCGATCCTCTTAAATAAAAACATAAAACCAAACAGACTGCGGCGATTGTGAGCAGAGCTTTAAAAAGTTTAATCGATTAAAATCCAATAAAAGCTAAAAAGATAAGTTAAAATCGATTAAAATCCAAAAAAAAAAAGATAAAAAGAAAGATAAAAATCCAGATGGTGAAGAGCAGCAGAGTCAATGGGCCAGTCTGTTAAAAGACGCGCACTGGGCGGGTATAATGGAGGGCACCGTCCACCCCAGCGCTGGATCCTCGTTCCGGCACGCTGCGCGTGTGGGCCTCTCCAGCATAGCTGGCCTGCGAGGTCACATCCAACACGCGCCTCTCGCCACCGTGCCTCTGCGCCTCGCTCCATGACGGGCCTCTCTGCACCCCGCTCCGGCGTGCGTCTCTGCGCCTCGCTCCATGACGGGCCTCTCTGCACCCCGCTCCGGCGTGCGTCTCTGCACCTCGCTCCGGCGTGCGTCTCTGCACCTCGCTCCGGTGTGCGTCTCTGCACCTCGCTCCGGTGTGCGTCTCTGCACCTCGCTCCAGCGGCCTCCTGCCGTCAGTCCCCAAACCTCTCCCGCTGCTTCTCTCTCACCCGCTCCGTCCGGCTCCCTCCAAGATCGGCCTTCCCATGTCCGGGTCTCTCTCCCCAACCAAACAGCTGCCTTTTTAAATCAGCGTCCCAGTTGGCACGCTGCTTGGTTGATGGGGAACACCTGTGCCGTTGCTGTGGGCGTGTCCAGGTGTGAGTGGCAATGTGGCCTCCAAACAAAATCCCAAAAAAACATGCAACACACAAAATTAAAAAACAAGCAAACAAGTTCAAAAATAAAGAAAATCCAAAATTAGAAAACATGCAACAACTAAACAAAAAGGCCACATTACCACACATACACCTTGAAATATTTTCTTTGCTAAACCAACATCAACTGTTGCTTAACTGTTAAACAGAAGGAAACTGATACAATGCATTAAGATATATATATACACTATATTGCCAAAAGTATTTGCTCACCTGCCTTGACTCACATATGAGCTTAAGTGACATCCCGTTCCTAATCCATAGGGTTCAATATGACGTCGGTCCACCCTTTGCAGCTAGAACAGCTTCAACTCTTCTGGGAAGGCTGTCCACAAGGTTTAGGAGTGTGTTTATGGGAATTTTTGACCATTCTTCCAGAAGCGCATTTGTGAGGTCGCACACTGATGTTGGACGAGAAGGCCTGGCTCTCAGTCTCCGCTCTAATTCATCCCAAAGGTGTTCTATCGGGTTGAGGTCAGGACTCTGTGCAGGCCAGTCAAGTTCATCCACACCAGACTCTGTCATCCATGTCTTTATGGACCTTGCTTTGTGCACTGGTGCACAGTCATGTTGGAAGAGGAAGGGGCCAGCTCCAAACTGTTCCCACAAAGTTGGGAGCATGGAATTGTCCAAAATGTCTTGGTATGCTGAAGCATTCAGAGTTCCTTTCACTGGAACTAAGGGGCCAAGCCCAGCTCCTGAAAAACAACCCCACACCATAATCCCCCCTCCAACAAACTTTACACTTGGCACAATGCAGTCAGACAAGTACCGTTCTCCTGGCAACCGCCAAACCCAGACCCGTCCATCAGATTGCCAGATGGAGAAGCGCGATTCGTCACTCCAGAGAACGCGTCCAGTGGCGGCGTGCTTTACACCACCGCATCCGACGCTTTGCATTGCACTTGGTGATGTATGGCTTGGATGCAGCTGCTCGACCATGGAAACCCATTCCATGAAGCTCTCTGCGCACTGTTCTTGAGCTAATCTGAAGGCCACATGAAGTTTGGAGGTCTGTAGTGATTGACTCTGCAGAAAGTTGGCGACCTCTTCGCACTATGCGCGTCAGCATCCGCTGACCCCGCTCCGTCAGTTTACGTGGCCTACCACTTCGTGGCTGAGTTGCTGTCGTTCCCAAACACTTCCATTTTCTTATAATACAGCTGACAGTTGACTGTGGAATATTTAGGAGCGAGGAAATTTCACGACTGGATTTGTTGCACAGGTGGCATCCTATCACAGTTCCACGCTGGAATTCACTGAGCTCCTGAGAGCGACCCATTCTTTCACAAATGTTTGTAAAAACAGTCTGCATGCCTAGGTGCTTGAATTTATACACCTGTGGCCATGGAAGTGATTGGAACACCTGATTCCAATAATTTGGATGGGTGAGCAAATACTTTTGGCAATATAGTGTATCTTGAAGAGTGTAACCACTCTTCAAGTTTGAGGGTCACTGCCCTGAGGGCCCCAATGACCACGGGTAGCACTGATGTCTTGACCTTCCAGGTTTTCTCCAGCTCTTCTGAGCCCCTGGTGTGTGTATATACACTATATTGCCAAAAGTATTTGCTCACCCATCCAAATTATTGGAATCAGGTGTTCCAATCACTTCCATGGCCACAGGTGTATAAATTCAAGCACCTAGGCATGCAGACTGTTTTTACAAACATTTGTGAAAGAATGGGTCGCTCTCAGGAGCTCAGTGAATTCCAGCGTGGAACTGTGATAGGATGCCACCTGTGCAACAAATCCAGTCGTGAAATTTCCTCGCTCCTAAATATTCCACAGTCAACTGTCAGCTGTATTATAAGAAAATGGAAGTGTTTGGGAACGACAGCAACTCAGCCACGAAGTGGTAGGCCACGTAAACTGACGGAGCGGGGTCAGCGGATGCTGACGCGCATAGTGCGAAGAGGTCGCCAACTTTCTGCAGAGTCAATCACTACAGACCTCCAAACTTCATGTGGCCTTCAGATTAGCTCAAGAACAGTGCGCAGAGAGCTTCATGGAATGGGTTTCCATGGGCGAGCAGCTGCATCCAAGCCATACATCACCAAGTGCAATGCAAAGCGTCGGATGCGGTGGTGTAAAGCACGCCGCCACTGGACTCTAGAGCAGTGGAGACGCGTTCTCTGGAGTGACGAATCGCGCTTCTCCATCTGGCAATCTGATGGACGGGTCTGGGTTTGGCGGTTGCCAGGAGAACGGTACTTGTCTGACTGCATTGTGCCAAGTGTAAAGTTTGGTGGAGGGGGGATTATGGTGTGGGGTTGTTTTTCAGGAGCTGGGCTTGGCCCCTTAGTTCCAGTGAAAGGAACTCTGAATGCTTCAGCATACCAAGACATTTTGGACAATTCCATGCTCCCAACTTTGTGGGAACAGTTTGGAGCTGGCCCCTTCCTCTTCCAACATGACTGTGCACCAGTGCACAAAGCAAGGTCCATAAAGACATGGATGACAGAGTCTGGTGTGGATGAACTTGACTGGCCTGCACAGAGTCCTGACCTCAACCCGATAGAACACCTTTGGGATGAATTAGAGCGGAGACTGAGAGCCAGGCCTTCTCGTCCAACATCAGTGTGCGACCTCACAAATGCGCTTCTGGAAGAATGGTCAAAAATTCCCATAAACACACTCCTAAACCTTGTGGACAGCCTTCCCAGAAGAGTTGAAGCTGTTCTAGCTGCAAAGGGTGGACCGACGTCATATTGAACCCTATGGATTAGGAACGGGATGTCACTTAAGCTCATATGTGAGTCAAGGCAGGTGAGCAAATACTTTTGGCAATATAGTGTATATCTATATATATATAGATATATATATATATATATATATAAAGAAATCAAGCAGCCCATAAACAATGGTTATCTTGATGGAGGGAGCAACAATGCAGTTCCTTCATCTGATCTCAAAATATGGCTGCAGAATGCAAAGCTGGCAACATATGTACGCATCAGCAGATGCTGATAAAAGGATAAAATGTTAATTTATGGCAAAGGTATTGCCAGGCCCATGTATTGTTCCATCTCTAGTCCTGATAGTGTTTAATTAGTACTTTTTGGGGCCCCTAATGATTTTTTTCACCAGAAAAAAAAAA
This sequence comes from Cyprinodon tularosa, assembly GCF_016077235.1. Classification (NCBI taxonomy): domain Eukaryota; kingdom Metazoa; phylum Chordata; class Actinopteri; order Cyprinodontiformes; family Cyprinodontidae; genus Cyprinodon; species Cyprinodon tularosa. Next base: position 1,190,109 of record NW_024038320.1, read on the forward strand.
TGTTATAAGGGTTTGCCAACCGCAGTAGTTCTTATCAATGCATCGATGCACTTGGCAGCTATTGAGGCCTTTGCTCAGGCTTAAATAAACTCAAAAGTTCATAGTGTATTTCAAGCACTTGGGTCTCAGGTTTTATCCATCTTGGCATGCAATACATTTGCTCTTCACCCATCCTTCCCTCCGTTCACAACTCCACTAGAGTACTATTGATTGCTCGGCTCCATTACTTTGTTTACTCATATCTAACCTCTAGTCCAATATCTTTTTATGTTAAATAGAAAATGTTCTCGAGGCTAAACTTTTGGCAGAATAGAAATCATAAAGCCAGAAAGTAATGAACTAGCTTAGATCAAATCAAGAACGTGTTAAAATGGCCCAGTCAAAGCGCAGACCTCAACCCAGTAGAGAATTTATGAATGTCTAAAACTAATGAACATGGATGGAAGCCATAAATCCAATTTGTCCGAGCTTGTGCCGTTTTGACAAACACATACACACCCAAACACATTGTGGTCACCACATGAAAAAGAAGCATGAATACTTGTGAGGTGTAGGAACTGGAAGTACCTGTTACTTTAAAACAAAAATGTTAATTCTCATAAAATCCTGTCTGTAGCTGCCTTAGGCAAATAAACTTAAAGACTCTTGATTCACTTGGCATATTGAAGACTGTAGAGGGAGGAACACACAATGTTGATATCCAGAAGAAAAAAAAGGCCACCCTTATGTCACAGTAACAGGTTTGAAGCTTTGATCTTTATCTTTTACAGCATGACTCAGGATGAGAGCATGCTGACTCAGACTACAATACAAAGATCTTTTTAGCTCTTTGTGACGCCCACACATGGAAAACATGACGCCCATTGGGAAAAATACACTTTCATCCAACTGTGAAAAGGTTTTCTGTTGACATATTTACCTCTATAATCTTATCTTCCGGTATTTAGAAACACACCTCAGCTACAAATCAAGTGCATCAAGGTGGAAGATTTTGACTTCTAGAAGGTCACAGAGAACAAGACAAACTCCCTCCTGAACTCTTGTACTACCAGTTCTCCGCCTGTTATGCTGTAACTTAAATCTGTAACTCAACAAAGCGGTTAAACTTCAATGAGAGCGATGAGTAACAAAGGGAATGCAAATCTTGCCTCACTTGGCACAGATTTCCTAGAGACTGCCATTCATCCTTTTCAAAGCAGGCTCCAGTGATGCATTTCCATTTCTTCAATATTGTTGGAGGCACAGAGGATTACCGATGCACCAACCGTGCCCTTTCAGACAAAAATAAGCAATTGTCACTTCAACTGACAGATTAACATTAATAACTTAATTGTGGATAATAGAAACACACGTCTAACATTTTTGAAATCAAAAAGATTTGGGCATTGTTCTTTAAACCTCCGAATGCCATTACCCAATTTAACCAGCAGAGGGAGGGCTTTGATCCAGCTCCTGCATTGAATGAAGTCGTGACCTAGTGAGGCTTTTAGTGAGTCATTTCTCAGTACCACGGTGTCCTGCGCCTTCCACGCCTTCCACGTGGTGGTGAGTCACCCTCCACTGGGGAAAGAACATGTAGGACAGCCTCTGACTGACATACCTGATGAGCAAATACCATCTAAGAAATGCTAGCCATGAAGACAATTTTAAAAATGCTGCCACAAAGGAACAGGCTCTCAGTCTCATACCAAGTTTTTAAATTACCTTTTGATATGTGGTTGAATGGAAGGCCATTCCTCAATAGGAAAAGAAAAGACATAACTCACAAGAATGCTTTTCATTTCAATTTATTTATCTTTAAAGAACCAATACGAATCGGGGGATGTTTTCGAAATGGGTACAATAATAAAAAAAAAACTGACCATTTTCCATTCTCCACCACGTGTGTCAGACCATACTCTGGGCTCTGGGTATGTGAGCTGAAATCTGCATATTCGTTTGGGAAATCCTTTAGCGCCATCCCCTGATTTGGTAAAGTGAATGACAGCTGGAGGAGTACCAACTGAAGCAGCTCTTACTTCCCCTCTGAAATGTCTGCAAGTGTGTGTTTGATGTTCAGCAGGTTCTGATGGGCGTATTTGAGGTGGACTGATTATTGCACTCCAACAAGACTTAGAAGGGGAAAAAAAAATAAACACATAAAAGTTGAAAGACAAAGTGTCCTTGCCCCTGCCAAACTCAACACTGCCACACTTCTCTTGCGAATAAATATGATATATTCAGCCTCTGTGAATCTCTTAACTGAAATTGACTTGAAGCACGTGAAGAGCCAAAAACTAAAAAAAAAAAAAAAAACATTACTGCATTTTCAGGTGAACCTTTTGAGTTTTGTGCAAAAACAAAAACACAATCACAATGTGTTCAAAGTTTAAAAATGTTTTTTTAAAGGCCTAATAACAATTAAAGGAAATAAAAACAGAATCAAACATTTCATTAGCATGTATGTGTGGAAAAGAAAATAAAGATTCACATGATGGAAGGTAATATCCCATGATTACAACTTGAGTTTAAAAGAAAAAGAAAGTACAGGATGGACTTGAGAGGAAAAAAAAAAAAAAAAAAAAAAAAAAAAACCAGATGAAATTCTGGCCCGTGGTTTGGTTGAGCTGTAGAACCGGGAGGCGGGCCCCATCTGTGTGCTTTGACCTTCCATTCATTGGTTCGGCTGGTGGATTTCCCCAGATCTAAATTCATTTTGTTTGATCGTTCGATTTCTCTCAGATCAATTAACCATGACTCAGTGTTTACAAATCATCACAACAATTACTGATAGCACTCATTTTTTTATGTTAAAAATCTTCTTTGTTGGAAGATTCCAAACTATGTGCATTACAAGCAGATGCACAGACGGGCAGCCTACTGCACGCAGCAGTTGTGGCCGTTCTCTTTGAACCGCAGACGCATTTTGGGTCTGTATTTCTCGAGGTAAAGAAGCTGTTTGGAGTTGAAGGCTCCACGTCTCTTCCTACCAAAAAAACAACAAAACAGGAAGGTTTAGATTGTAATCCAGAAAGTAACACATTCAAAGCTCTGAAGACAATGATTACCTTTTTAAAAGTAATCCACTTTGCTTATTGATTATTTCTGACTGGCAAGGAAAACAGCAAAACAAACTGTCTACAAATTATTAACTCAGTCAGCACAGGTATAACCATGTGAAATTTAATTTCTTTTCAACCACACACTAGTTTAAAAGGACAGCTTTAACATTTTGGAGAAAGTGTTTTCTTTTTAATAAATTTAATATCTTTTAATATCTAATCTACAGCACACACTGCATCTTTAAAACTTATTTTTGACTTGGCTGAACCTGACGGCTAAAGCTTGAATGAGAATAAACCCAAGAAAACTGGTTCAGCCTTAAAAAATATCAAAATACCGATCGAAATACAGATCTATAAACTACTATCAAATGTAAACATGGTTTTCGCTAGAGAAGTCTTTAAAAAGACACGAAAAAGCTGAACATCAGGAAATTATATGAAGCTGTGAGCTCCAAAAGAAGGTCCTGTGTGAAACCAATTGAAAAAGCATTAATCTTTACAGGGTTTCTAACAATTATTCAATGTGATCTTCCAAATTATTTTTTTTTCATTTCACGTCTGGTATGTTTGTCAAGGGGTTTCCCACCTGAGTTACCCAATTTACAGCCTACAGGCTTCATACCAGCTTTTGACATCAGGTTTTTAGGAGCGTCTCAGATACACAGAAGAGCTATAGCATGAGAGGAAAGTTTTGGTTTTATACCAGAATGATTCAATTATTTCCAAGAAAGACTAACAACTTTGTGTGTAATCCCTTTAAAAGGCGTTTTGCTTTCCTCTGTTTCTGGGTTTGTAATTTTAGCGTAGCACCAAAAACTGCTCAAAAAAAAACACACCGAACAAAAACACTGACTGATGAATCTTAAAGCTAAACTGGTTTATTTCAAATAGAGAAAATCCAGTCAAGTCAAAGACATTTTAGGAATTTCAATTCAAAGCATTGAAAAAAATGTATCTAAGAACCTCCAGCTTTAACCGTTAAGCTTTTAAGTTTCTGTTACTTTGACCAGAAATGCCTGAAATATTTTGTGTCAAACTGTTTCATGTGGGACGTTCATTGGACGCACACCGCCTCCAGCCTAAATTTCCTGTCTAAATAATTATTGGTTTCTTCTTGTAATGTTCAGTCAGTGACTGGAAAACATTTAGAAAATTGTTTTAATGTAAACCTCTATAAGGCGTTTGGGACTGTAGTTGTTTAAAATCAGTGGAAGTCAGTTTTGTTCCCTACAACTGTGGGACAATCTATTAGCTTTAGCCACCGCCTTCAGGGAAGCTGGATGGTCACTGTATTAACAATCAAATACTCTCATCCTTTATAGGTAAACTGCATATAATCTATCAACATAACATAAGTTTTGTGGGGGGAAGAAAAAAAAAAAAAAAAAGTGTCTTAAGCTCACAGGTACGACAGGTACTTACTGCCTTATGAACTGCACGGCATCTTCATACTTCATTCCTCCCTCAATGAGAGCTAAGGCCACCAAGACTGGAGCTCTGAAAGGTAAAAGGAATCCAACATACTGGTTAAAGCAAGAATAGTGAGAACAGGAGATGAAATACCAAGGCTGCAGGGCTCCTTAGCAATAATAAGGGGGTGAAGGTAAATCTGGGAAACAGGCCTGGGAAATCTACAGGGGTGTTGGAGTTCACAGGTGCCCTGCTGAGGTGCTGTACTCATGCTCTGTGATAAGTTACAGTGAAACGGACTCCTCCTTTGTCACCAGAGGGAACACAGAATGAGTAAAAGTAAATAAATACAGCAGCTCCCTGGACCACTTAACAGATCAGTTATCAGCGCTAACAGAGCTACTTTTCTAGCTCAAAAACTTTAAAGAGAAGCAGTGCTGGAGAAATAAGTGTGGTAAAGAGTGTTAGGTGAGACGATATGACTACAGACGAACCAAGAAGAGCTCAGTAAGGAAACTTTAGCAAGAAAAAGAAAAGAAAAACTGGTGAATTCAGAAATGACCAGTCTAAACTATACTTGGAAAAACCTCTGGAATGTCACAGCAAGGCAAGAAACCCCCTAAGGGTGGGCCTCTACTTTGTCAGAGAAGACACTTTCACACAAGTTTCCTCACATCATCTGCTCCTGCCTGCATCGTTTTCACACTCGTGTTATTCAGTACAACTTTACTGTAGTTCTCCGTCACCCTGAGGTGTGATTACAACGGGCCATAACTTCACATTACGCTTGCAGCCTCCTTCATGACACGACTATCGTATAAACATTTAATTGCATTAATTTGTAGTGAGAGAAGAGAAGTACGTGTTGTAACCAAGGATTATCTAATCGGTTGACTTTATTTACTAAGCAGAGGGAACAGTAGGGAGAAAACGGTTCGAGTTACGAGCTGAAACTGTGCAGGGACAAAACAATCAGCTCAATGTGTGTCATGTCTGGCAAGGGTGAAGCAGGTGGTGAAGGGGTGAACATGAAGCAGGAGGACGGCACGATGAAAAGGAGATCAGGGTAAAATGGACTTCTCAGATTCTTTACCATTCTGTTTCCTGCAACAGAGTGCATGAACTCTGTAACCTTATTAACCCATTTAGGCCGGGAAAGCATTACCGCATTTCTACCATTCAAGCCGGGGGTGCTGTTGCGTCATTCTACCATTGACGCCGGGAGAGCATATAAGTCAAGCAAGAAGAAAGAAGTTTTTTTCAAGCAAACATGGAGGAGTTTGACAGAGAAGAGTTGTCGGAAGGCAGTGATTTTGAGGAGTGTGTCGGCTTTGATGACGGTATAGATGAAATGATGACTTTGAACGCGCTGAACCAATCGAACTACCACCGCAATGCACGGAGTGTTTTCAACCGCACACCTGGAGTGAAAGTTGATTTGCCTGCAGACGCCACACCGCTGCAGGCATTTGGGCATATTTTTAATGAAGAACTTTGGATGCATCTAGTTACCGAGACGAATAGGTACAGTGACCAAACAAACCAAACTCCAACAAGAGCAAAGATGGCAAAGTGGTCACCCGTGACTGTGACGGAGATGAAGACATTTATTGGGCTGTGTATGTAAACCTCTCTTCAGGACGCAGTTCCCCCAAAATATGTCCCGGGACAGATTTGTGGCCATCTGGAGGTAGGTTGTATGCAATTTATAACACAGACATATGCATTATTATGCATAATAATACTGTTAATAAGTAATCATCAGATAGTTATTTATGTAATGTTTGTTCTTTATTTTGAAAACGTTTTATATTGCACATTCTCAATGAAGACATGATCACATATGGAAAAAATAAAAGGTTGAATTTTTTTTTTTTGATTACTGCTTTTCACATTTTTTTTTTTGGAAGAATTTCAAAGATAAAATATATTTTGAGTTCTATCTGCTACAGAAGCTGAGATATCAATAATTAAGGCGTTGACACAGTTGCTGAATTTACAGAAAAACTTCAGGTTTTAGGGGTATTTTTTAAAATCGGCCATAGGTTTTTAAGGTGTTTTTTCCAGGCGTTTTAGGCCTAAATGGGTTAAAGTGGAGTCACTCTGTTACAGGGGATGGAGATGAGCCCCGACTGACCAGAGCAGTCGATACTAAACAGAAATGCTTTTTAATGCTTTTCTTTCTGAATATAAAACTTGAGGGAAATTAAAACAGACAGAACTTTGACTCAAATTTAAACTGCGCCATAAACTAAAACATTTGTTTTGTTGTGATTTGACATGTTGTGAGGGAACCTTTGAAAGAACAGGACTTGTATTTATTTACATAAAAATGCGAAGAGCAGCATAAACATTTGTATCCTGCCCACCTTACTGTGATGACCCTAAAGAAGATACTGTGAAATCAGTTGCTTCTTAAATAAAAAACTAATTTTGGGCTGGGTGATTAATTAAATTTTCAGTTTATGGCTATTAAATTCATGATTGATGATTCAATTTCATGATGTTTTAATTTTCAGAGTTACAGCAGTTCATCACTTTGTTCTTAAATATTTACTTATAACTATTAAACTGGCTAATTGATTGCTGCTACTAGCTGATAATATTTAGTGTGTTATATTTTCATTGTTTGTAGTGAAACATGATTACCTTACAAGCATGTTTAACAGCTTGAATTTTAAATCAAGGTCAGCTCCAGGTGGGGTGATTCAAATCCAAGCTATTTTTCTAAAGCAATATATGATGATTGTCATTTAGTATTATGAAATTTAAATGACATAACAAAATCTATGAATTGGATCTGGTAGCAGAGCCCAATCCAAGACCCAACAGGAAATCTGAGATAAGATGTAGAGACCGATGTTCACAGATCCACATTCAGATAAACAAAGCTGATTTAAATATTGGTAAAAACTGAAGCCATACTGTTCTAAAAAGTTGGTTTACAAATTAATGTCTCAGAGACATGAATGGAGACCTACAAATGCCACACTTCAGATTTTCATTTGTAAAATCCTTCTCCCAAAATGCTTCATTTAACACCAAGTCTATTGTTTGATGAGTGCGATTTTGGTACATGATTAAAAACAATAAGTGCAAGGAGAGGTACTTTAGTTTTGGAATCAAAAGTGAAACGTGCATACCTGCCCAGCCCTGCCACACAGTGTACAGCGACGCAGCAGCCAGGTTGCTCTCGAAACTTTGTGTTAAGCAGCTTGAGCCAGTCGTCTACGATCTGCGTGGGAGGAGGGGCGCCATCGTCAAATGGCCAGTCCTGGATTCAAGATGTGGAAATTAATCAATATGAACCACAGTGGAAGACAGAGGGGTGAACAATACAGACGAATGCTAATACAGGTAGTGATGTTACTTTTGCAATCACTTGTATGGCTGTGAAACATTAATGTAACAGTTTAAAGCTGGACAAGTCGGAAATTAACCCTTAAAGCCACTAGTTACTAGAGATGCTTACCACGACTTGTATGCCCTCTTTTTCCACTGGAGCCTTATCATAGGTGGCATCACAAACTCTCACCAAAGTGTTGACCTCAAACTTTTTCAGTTCCTGGAAGAAATTGAATAATGACTTCATGTCAGAGGGCCTTAAAGCAGATGTGAACACATTAGATAACAGATAATGCTTCACCTCGGTAAACTTGTTGAGTGTAGCATTGGTGGGATTGTGCGTGATAAGGAACCTCATGGCCTCATGTTTAATCTCGACTGCAGCAGGGCGGTTCATGTTGGCGAGACGGCTTTAAAAAAACAATTACAATACAATACTCTTATAAAACAAAAAAAAGCAACTTTTGGCTCAGATGTACAGACTGCTAGGAGGTGTATGTGATCAGGGGAGGGTAAAATAAATAAAAAGGACAAGATGTGAAGTACAATGGTCAGGAGAACAAATCTTCACTGCAGGATGATTCACATAGAAAAGAGCAACAAAAAGAAAACTAGTCCACAGTATTCTGGGATGTGGAAAAAACGTAAAATAAAACAAAAACAATGTGGGAAAAAAAAAAAAAAGATGAGACTATCCAGAAGTCATCCAATGAGTTTACCCCATTCAGGAGAGCTGTTTGTGATTGGCTGTTCAAGGAGAAAGTTGAAAGCAAATATTTTTCGTATTGGTTGGGACAGGGCAGGGAAGGCAGGCCAAGGACTACGCAGTATCCCAGAGGGGAGGGGGGGCGGCAGCCTTTTGGAAGAGTCAGCAGTTCCTAATGTGCTGGCAGTCAGGGGGGTTTCTGGGTAGCGTAGTCCCTCGGGGGTCGGCCGATTCACTTCTCCGCAGAGGTGAGGTGCTGTGCCTGGCAGAATTCTCCGGTCACACACGCCATATAGGTACGGCTGAAGTCAACACAGAAAGCCTGGGAAGAGAGGAAAAGATGGGATTTCATTTATAACAATATATGACAGATCTTTAGATTAATAGAAAAAGTGTATATTTCTCACAGAACGGACATAAAATCATCCTGCACCAGACGTTGCAAAATAAAGCTGAAAAAATATTTCGTCATGCATGTCTTCAAAACCAATTTAGAGACTAGTCTCCATCATGAAAATCTAAAAATAATCTACCCAAGTTTACTAAACATAAGTGTTTACACAACCAGATTCAGGAAGAAAATCTCTCACCCGCTATGCCTATCGTATGACCATAACTAATAGAGAATTAACCCATTCAAATATCATGAAGGCATTTCCTCAAGCATCAGATTATCCTTTAATTTCTGATGGAAGTAAAGGGGCGACAGTGTAGGAGGAGGGGATGTAGGAGTTTGCCCTGAAATCGAAGGATTGACCGTTCAAGCCCCGGCTCCATCTTTCAGTGTCGTTGTGTATTTGGGCAAGACACTTTACCTGCATTGTCTACTGATGGTGGTCAGAGGGCCCGGTGGTGCCAGTGTCTGTCAGTGAGCTCAGGGCAGCAGTGTAGCTTGCCACCATCAGTGTGTGAGTGAATGGGTGAATGACTGAATGCAATGTTAAGCACTTTGGTTAAGTCTCCTGACTTGAAAAAGCGCTATACAAGTACAGGCCATTTACCATTTAAAGAGTTGTTGTACTTCTCTGTTGAGTGTGCTTCTCATAGCTAAACCCAGTGAACAGCAACTGGTCCTCCGAGTGCTTAGGGCAACATCAACTTACTTAAATTAAAAGAAATCCATGGACTGAAACAATTTTTTTCCATTATCCAAGGTGTTTAATGACTGGGACAATATTGTTATTGGGCGGGGCTGGACAATAATTCAATTAGAAGTGTGGCTAACGACCGTTTTGCTAATCAATTAATCTGTCAATTATTTTTACAACGGACAGCAACATTTCTTTAAAGAACAGTTTTTACAGAATTTAAAAGAGAACTCAAAATTTTCCTCTTGAGGAGTTCTTGGTAAAGCATAATGACAGACCAAGAAATCTTTTTTTTTTTTTTTTTTTATTATCTTAAATGCAAAATGTTTATATATTTTTTTTTTTACAATTTTGATATAATTACTTTTCTAAGTGGGTTGCTCTCTCAGCTAAGGTAATGTTTTAGAGTCTTAATAATCCAGTTAACAATTAATCGATTACTAAATTAGCTGATGATTATTTCAATAATCAATATATATTTTATTCAATAACAGTGATGAATGCTATGAATAATTGGTACGCTTTTCAATTTTCCCCGTGCCACGGTTAAAAATAAAAGAAAACAGAGGGAAGGATTTATTTTGTGTTAGTAAACATTAAAAGTGTGCAACAAACCAGACTTTTGCACAGAGGAAATAAGCGATCAACTTCTTCATTTTAAATGACTTATTACAGTATTTTGTGAAAATTGCTACAACATTTTTTGGATTTAAATGAAAGCTTATATTCAAGAGATTGCTTGTTTTCTCAAGAGTTCAAGGAAACTACTGCATTTCATATTAAAGTGTATGGTAAAAGAAATGATACCCCCTTTACGCCTGTAAAACTGAGACACTTGCTGCTGATGGACAACCATATTTCACTGCATACTCAACGTTTCACCATCCAATCAGAAAAATGTGTTGTTGAAATTTAATAGGGTTGCACGATATAATCGGCCCCCTATCGGTATCGGCCTTAAAACTGAATATCGGACATCGGCCACCCCACCGATATTTAACCCGATATTTGATCGGCTTCTGAGTTTCTAAAGTCTAAAAAAAAAAAAAATAGATACTACTTCTTCTTCCTCAAAAACTTTTTTTACAGGACTTAAAAACTTCTAAAGATGAGGGAAAAATATTGATACATTAAAATATCACAATATATTCATATGCTGATATATTGCCATTCAAAAACACCATATCAATCTCTTTTACTAATGAAATATTGCTATATGTCATCGTTATGCTACGAAATCCCCCGAAAATTCACGAAATTTTGCCATATTTTTATGTGTTGATATATTGACGCGGTATCGATCTATTTTACTAACAAAATCTCACAAGAATTTGCAAAATATCACGAGAGTTTGCAACAGAACGATGAAATTTCACGAGATTTTGAAAGTAAAATAGATCGATACCGCGTTTTTAAAAATCATTTTGATATCAGTATATGAAAATATATTTGAGTATATTATTTTTCAAAGTGTCAGAAATGGATAACAAAACTGCTATTTTCAATGACTACTTATTTTTGTCCAGCTTTAACATCGGTATCGATATCGGCTACATGAGTTTTAAAATATCGGCATATCGGATATAGGCCAAAATCCCAATATCGTGCACCCCTAAAATTTAATATTGAAAAACTGAAGGTGAAAGATCAATAAATTGTGCATAAGCCATCATTTCCTAGTATACTCAAACCCTTAATATTGTCAGATTAATTCAGTGATTACCAAGTTATATTCAAGCATAAAGCAAAATTCTACATCATCTCTACACAATAAAAAAAATGCACTTTAAGAGCAAATTTGTAGATCTTTAATGTAAACCAGATGATTAAGAAATTTTAATAAAGGGACAAACAGTTAACCAACTACAGTGCAGACAGAATGATTGTTTGAAGATCATTAAATACCAGCATTTCTCCTTTGTCTAAACATGGAATGAAACTTTTCCTCTCCTTGTGTCAAAGGCAATCCATTGATCCAATTACTCAACCTCCATAACCTGATGTTTTACCAACAAGAGAAGAAAAAAATTGTGCCTGGAACCAAAACATCCTGTGTTCTAGTTTAATAGCAATAAGCTCTTTAAGATTTAATAAACAAGCTACTCTGAATTTAAGTGATCCTTCTGCCACTGGGAATTATTAAACAGCTTAAGAAGTGATCACTACTCCACAGGAGACTTTTGAATTTGTAAAATTACAACACCTTTGGATTATGACACCACCTGCCACACAAATGGAAACTAATAATATGCACAGCAGGGCTCCAGTAAAGAACAGGTAATGTCTGGAACTAGCCGGGGAGTCGTGAGTCAAACCACTGCCAAGTCCTGAACACTTAAAAGCCAGCTGCCGCAAACTGGCTGAAACCGTCTTAGACGGAGGTGTGAGGGGAGGGAGGGGGCTGGCTATCAGAACTATGTACACACACACGAATGGGTGGTATAAAGCGCAGACTTTAGCACTGCATCGCAGGCTATAGTCACAAGGTAAGGATTAAAGGGTCGGCAAAGATTCAATAATCTTCACTGCTTCAGTCTCACGCTCTTTTTTTAAAACTTTAAAAATAAAGGTTTTGAGTCACTGCTGAACATTCACTAAAAGAGAAAAGGTCCACAGTGAAAGAAACCAAAGCAACTTTCTCATCTCTCTCCAACTCCTCCAATCTAGCCTGCTGTTGCTTATCCTCAGTCAGCAACTAACCACAGAGTCAAAGGGATGACTTCACCCACTCCTGATTCTAAAACTCTGTTCTTCTCTCCTTCTTCTGTACTTGGCAGTGGCTACAAGGAAACTGAAAAAATAGCCATGATTCTCCCCCCTTTCCTTTTATTCTGTGACAACAGAGATCTGCCGTGACGTCTGTAATTACCACCCTCAAGCTGCCAGAGAGAACAGGAAGATTGCATGCAGACAGTGGAAGAATGAGGACTTTAAGGATTTAATGAACTTCTGACTCTCCAGAAACAACAGTTTTAAAAGGGGAGGCTAGTTGGTGGATTTCATGGTTGAAACACTATAAGCAGACAAGACGAGGATTCCCCCAGTGTGACAGGATATATACCCAAAAGATATAAACAAATTTATTAAGCAGATGCTAAAAAACAAAATGCTACTGACACCATTTGAGTTTCATGCATGGATATAAATGTAAAAAAGAAGAGCAGACTTGTGGCCTCGTGGTTAAAGCCGGGAATCTGTATTGAAATGCCTCATTAAGAATGAATAGGGTTAAGCATATGTGCTTCCCTTTTAAAATCGCTACCCTCGCAACATGCTAATAAGCAACAATTCTGGTAACAGTTTATGCAACTTGCTCAAAATAAAAATAAAATAAAAACTATAGTCATGGTCATTGTATGTTTATATATAAATATGAGCAAATGATAAAGAAAAACACAGTTCTAGTCAGATGACATGTCTTTATTTGCCTCCAAAAAAGCACCGTTGGGACAAGTTTGTCCTAAATTTAAGGCACTTTAAATTTATTTATTTTTTTTAAAAGAGGAAGTAAACATTGGCAACATCAGACCAGCCCAGCTGCTTGCCGGGCTGTCATCACAACACTGTCAGGAAGGCATGCAAATGATGCTTGTAATTTGCAAACTGGTTCTGCGGTGATGAACCAAGTAAATAGAAGAACAAAATGCACTCGCCGTTTGTAGAACAAAAAAAAAGAAAACAGTTTAACCACACAGGAAACAAGCAACATTGCATAAATTAACATTGAGAGCTGCTAAGTGAAGATGAGCTAACAATGTCCGGTCGATGTTAATGAAGGGTTGAGGTATTTTATGTTTACCGAGTCCTGGAGTATTTGATTTATAAGCCTATCCACTTTTTACAAGCCATTGTTCTTCTCAAATATTCCAATGTTATATTTTTCTTTGTTTTACTAAACCTGAGTTTATTTCCTGGTTACTACAAGAAATGAAATGCATAAAGGCTCCCATTTTGTGCATGCATATTATTTATATTTTCAATATATCTCTCTCTTGTGTAAAAATCCTTCGTCATCTTTACCGTTGACAGGCTGCAGCCATGTCCCGAATTCCTCGTTTTCCAGTCACTTTTGTTGGAATTTGCATTTTCCCATTCCCTTGCCATTTCTTAGCCTTGAGCTTCTTTTCCGAACATACCGCTTTCAACCATAAGCAGTTCCACGCAAAAATGTGGAACATGTTATATCTATTTTTTAAATAAAGCATTTTAAATGCCACGATAATCACATTTAATGAATTTTAATGCCTTGATTAAAAAAAATATATATAATTTAATGACTTTTATTGACCCACGGAAACCTTGTAATAGTGTGAATAAAATAAAAAAAAATAGCTGAATATTCCCTGAAATCTCTTCTAGCTTTGAAGGAAAAGGGAACAATATGTGGGTGAGCAGGGAGTAGAAGTACTACCTGATAAGAACCACCATATCTGAGAACAGTGAGGGACATGCAAACCAAAACATTTGATTAAAAGAGAATAATAGGAATCAGGGCATGAGTATTCACACCTGCCAACTCATTGGTACAGAAGGCTTTAGTTACAGGGAAAAGTATAGAATGCAAACGTATCTGAATAAAGGCCTTAACACATCGTTTGCATAGGGCTTTTTAATCTCCCTTTTTTTTTTCTCATGTCACACTGACTGCGTATAGAGGCTCTGACTTGGCAGGGTGGGCAGATCTGCACGGTATCTTTTACATTTTGTCTCTGTGCGCCACAAATGAAAACAATTTCCCACATTTATCTTGGATTATGAGAAGTTATATAAAATAAAAATAAAGCGCAGCCAAAAAGCAAAGCCCCACTTAACGAGCCTGCAGCGTCTCAAACTAGAACAGATAGAGACTGTTCATATGCCGATATTAAAAGATGAAAAGTATGTCTAAAGACAAGAAAAACAGCAATAAATGCTGCTTAGTCCAACTAAAATAGACCTCGGGTTGATCTCAGTAGAAGCTACGCAAGTTCCTCGCATAAAATCGTATCGGGTGTGATCCTCACCATTGACACTCAATGCGCGCTAAACGCCACAACTTGGACACGATATTCTGCCAGATTGGACGCAAAATCGGACCTGGTGTGTTCCTGCCTTAAAAAGTAGCACCACAGAACCAAGTTTTATCCTTCCTCATAATCAAAATGTAGTTAAAATGGTGATGCCAGATTAAAGAGCCTGTAGAAAGTTAGCAGCTGATTTAATTCAAAGCCTTTTAGTTAGCTAAACACTTTTGCACAACATGATTGCATAACTAACACAGATAATGACTTTCTGTTGACACCCAATGGCAGTCAGCTGGTCAATCACAATATACAAAAAAGTAAGTAATGTAAACAGAATCCGGCTACAGTACAGGTGCTGGTCATAAAATTAGAATATCATGAAAAAGTAGATTGATTTCAGTAATTCCATTTAAAAAGTGAAACTTGTATATTATATTCATACATTACATACAAACTCATATATTTCAGATGTTTATTTTGTTTAATTTTGATGATTACAAATGACAACAAATGAAAATCTCAAATTCATCATATCAAAAAATTAGAATATTACTGAAGACCAATAAAAACAAAGGATTTATAGAAATGTTGGCCAACTGAAAAGTATGAACATGAAAAGTATGAGCATGTACAGCACTCAGTATTTAGTTGGGCCTCCTTTGGCCTGTATTACTGCAGCAATGCGGCGTGGCATGGAGTCGATCAGTCTGTGGCACTGCTCAGGTGTTATGATAGCCCAGGTTGCTCTAATAGTGGCTTTTAGCTCTTCTGAATTGTTGGGTCTGGTGTATTGCATCTTCTTCTTCACAATACCCCATAGATTTTCTATGGGGTTAAGGTCAGGAGAGTTTGCTGGCCAATTAAGAACAGGGATACCATGGTCCTTCAACCAGGTACTGGTAGCTTTGGCACTGTGTGCAGGTGCCAAGTCCTGTTGGAAAATGAAATCTGCATCTCCAAAAAGTTGGTCAGCTGCAGGAAGCATGAAGTGCTCTAAAACTTCCTGGTATGTGGCTGCGTTGACCCTGGACCTCAGAAAACACAATGGACCAACACCAGCAGATGACATGGCACCCCAAACCATCACTGACTGTGGAAACTTTACACTGGACTTCAAGCAACGTGGATGAAGTGCCTCTCTTCTTTTCCTCCAGACTCTGGGACCTTGATTTCCAAAGGTAATGCAAAATTTACTTTCATCAGAGAACATGACTTTGGACCACTCACCAGCAGTCCAGTCCTGTTTCTCTTTAGCCCAGGCAAGACGCTTCTGACGCTGTCTGTGGTTCAAGAGTGGCTTGACACAAGGAATGCGACAGCAGAAACCCATGTCTTTCATACGTCTGTGTGTGATGGTTCTTGAAGCACTCACTTCAGCTGCAGTCCACTCTTTGTGAATCTCCCCCACATTTTTGAATGGGTTTTGTTTCACAATCCTCTCCAGGGTGCGGTTATCTCTCTTGCTTGTACACTTTTTTCGACCACATCTTTTCCTTCCCTTCGCCTCTCTATTAATGTGCTTGGACACTGAGCTCTGTGAACAGCCAGCCTCTTTATCGATGACCTTTTGTGTCTTGCCCTCCTTGTGCAAGGTGTCGATGGTCGTCTTTTGGACAACTGTCAAGTCAGCAGTCTTCCCCATGATTGTGTAGCCTATAGAACTAGACTGAAAGACCATTTAAAGGCTTTTGCAGGTGGTTTGAGTTAATTAGCTGATTAGAGTGTGGCACCAGGGGCCATCAATTTTGAACCTTTTCACAATATTCAAATTTTCTGATATGATGAATTTGAGATTTTCATTTGTTGTCATTTGTAATCATCAAAATTAAACAAAATAAACATCTGAAATATATGAGTTTGTATGTAATGTATGAATATAATATACAAGTTTCACTTTTTAAATGGAATTACTGAAATCAATCTACTTTTTCATGATATTCTAATTTTATGACCAGCACCTGTATTACATTTGCTACACAGGAGACGGGGTGTTGTGCTAAAATTAGAATGCACAAACACCCACACCCCCCATATGAGGTTAAATATCTGGGCACACAGCAACTAGTATGAAATGAAGGCAAAACAGACATTTGGCAAACAGGAATTTGTGAGGCCATCTTTTCACTCCTTGTGAAAGAGGCTATATGAATCTGGTTTGGTGGTTTGAGGTTGTGCGTCTCCTCAGTGATGTTGTGTCTAGAGCCAGACTGGGCACGACCAGATTATACTGCCTTGAAGCGGCTGGAGGCCTAACTTTGTGTCTGATCCTGGTTCATTAGCGGGAGGAGGGGGGTGACATGTGTCACAAAAGTGACATTTGGTGGCTGACCTAAATTTGAAGGCAGCAGGACGTCTTCCGTCTCCAATTAGGCGTTATTTAGAGCTTTTATGAAAGCAGGCATCAATATCAATTTGAAACTAAATTAAGGAAAGAACAGGGAGGCAGTTTGAACAACCTTTGCAAACAACATCTGTAGGGATAAAAGTGGAACAAAGTGTCACTCTGGTCCCTGTGACCTCTCTCCAAGTCTTAAATAAAAGATAAAAGATAAATGATGTACCTGGAAATGTCAAACAGGTCAAGCAAGTGCAGTTACAGGAAGAAAGCTGGTAAATCAGTGACATTTAAGAAAGCTTCTAAAAGAGGACATAACAATTGGTTTGCAGTACTAAACAAGACATAACAGGGAGTGAAAGCAAAGACGTCAGGATCGCATCTGTCCGACATTACAGCTGGTCCTTACTACGATGACTTCGCTGATAGAATGGATCAGCAGCTTTTTACCTCCGACTGGAGGGACCTCAATTTGCAAATCTCTCAAAACTAGTTTTCTTTTCCATTTCCCAGCTGTTCCAACATGGGTTTGATTGCACTTGAACTCACCTGAACCCTTGAGTGAGGACAACAATTCAGGAAGGCAGTTCATCCTTTAAGGGTGCTCTGAAACAAAGTTTTGATAGGCATCTTTGAGACTCTATAGGAAAATAAATGGATTGTTGAGTTTAAAGGAGGGTTGTGCAATTTCAAATGGATAAAAAGGCATGCGGTTTTTAACTTTTCTATTATCAGCAAGAAACCTTTTTTAGCCCTAACGGAAGCAAGTTTAGGCAACTCACAGCCTATTTCTCTCCTTTCACGGCCATGAAAGGAGAGAAAGGCTGAAAGTTTACAGAAATACAAGTCAGAACATTTAAATTCATATAAATGCAATCATAGACAAATTTAGATCCCATGCTATTTTTAAATATAATTCAGTCAAATGTTTTTCTTTATACAATTCCAATTGCTGAAAAGTAAAGTCCAAAAAGATAGAAAGAGCTTCAAAGGTAGAAATAGAAAATAAGGCTTAGAAAGTATCCTCTAAGGGGGCCCTCCAGAAGTGAGTGGCCATCTTCCACAATGAGGCATCTTTTTGATCAAGGTAAACCAATCTTTAAAACTTCTAAAAAGTTTCCGTCCTTTAAAACAAGGCCTCCAAATAGGAGACTAAAGAAACCTTTTCCTTTGCAGTTTGGAGCATAGATGACAGCACTAACCCACTTTTCACCATGTTTTTCGTTCTCAAGACAGAATGGCTTGAAAACTAAATGAGCTCTGTCCAATACAGTTATGATTTTAAGAGTATAGTCAGCAGGCTGAGGCTAGAGGATCCGTCTGCTCTGTCGTCTCACTATGAGAGCAGATAGCTGAGCTAACTAACCAGCTAGTATAAGCTTCTTAGTTTCTGTCTTTTTTTGTGATAAGCATAGCAAAAAGAATGTGCTATGTGATGACAGTTCGTACCTACAAATCTGTGTTATTTTCAACAGGTTTATTACTGACCTTAACACCTCTATAATCAAACTATTCTCAAATGAAAATGAAACCTTAGAGTGAAACGCAGGTGGTTATGGAAAAGAAAAATGTAAATAAAATCGCAATAAGGGAAATCTTTACAACGAAAAAATGAAAAAAAAAAAACACAGCTAGCTGCATGGATGGATGACAGCTAGTCCTTGGGAAAGACATCAAGAACAAATAGGTCGTCCTTAATTCAAAAGAGCCATCACCAAAGTTACACCAAAAGTCAGGGGGAGAAAGAGATGTAGCAACATAACTTTAAAATTGCACACAAAAAAGCCTACTTGTTTTTCCGAAGAACATGGAATGAATAGAGAAGTCAAAGAAGACCATATGCAACTACATCCAGCAAATGGCAAACACTAAGTTATGTACACAAACCCTCCCCCTGTCATCTAACATGCTTGGAAGCAAACAAAGTCAAACACAAAAAACAAGAAGGCAAAGAAAGTAGTACAATAAGCAACTCAAGTTAAGCCTCTCTCCTCCTTTTATAGCTTCACATGTTTATCTAGTGCAACAAGCACAACACTCAAATCCCCAGACATGCCTGGGCAAGCAGACATTGAAAGATTGAGGCGTATATGCAAAATTCAGCTCTGGCGATCTCAGACTGTTGTTGAGCCTCTCACGACCTGCCCTCTCCAGGGGATTTGAAAACAGCAGGCTCGGCAGAAAGTGATACGTCAAGGCAGTGGATGCTGCATTACTTCATGTTTTGTTGACGGAATTCTGCCACATTTCCAAGAACGGATGTGGGAATCACTGGTACATGTCCTTTCAGCATGTTTCCAAGAACACGATCTCGGTTCGGCTTAATGGTAATTAAAGGAGGGAAAGAAAACGCTCCTTTTTGTTGTATAGAAGAATTGGGCGTACTTCAAAAACTTTACACAAGTGTCTCCTAAATGTTTCCTAGAAAATTGTTTCCTACCAGCCAGAGGCATGTCCACAGTCTGATCCAAGACTCTTCAACATCTTACCAGACTTCAATATATAAACTAGGATTACCATTATGTAGGATTTTAATTTTTTTTTTTTATAAAATATGTTATGTATAAAGATGAATTTGACTTAAGAGATAAGTTTATCGCTAAAATTGCAAGTCAAGTGTGGTTGAGTTGTTTCAGTACAGATATGTCAACTTTCTATCAATATTGTTACCTTTCTGTCAAGAGATTAATTGAAAACGTATTGTAAAAAAAAGAGAGAAGTAAAACCATTCAATCCACCTGAAGTCCATTGAAATGATCAGTTTTTGTCAGTCTAAAACCAGTAATATTAGTCATGAATAACAATATTTTATGTTAGGAACGAGCTATGCGCCGACAGTCACCACAAAACTACTTTTAGTTTTGGAGAGAAAATCCAGTGCAACAAATGTTCAGTAAACCTGCAGTCTAAAAACATAATTCAGAAAACCATTTCACAATGGATACAGAAAGGAAAAGCAAGGAGTAGGCTACAGCTGCTTCTACCAAACGTGTTTCTTTGTGAGTGGGAAGCATTTAACAAATATCCACAAATAGATATAGATGCAGAATGAAGAAACACATGTAGGACTATTCTCAGCCCTGTCCATTATACTGTGCCACAGCAGAAGAATACTTGAGTAACAATAGCAATATTGAAATATTTTCCAACTTTATAATGTTTGCCAAGTATTGTGGTTAACTGTGGATTTAGTGGGATTACTGTACTCTCATTAAACAACAAAACAAAAAGATAACCAAGAGTTCATATGAAACAAAGTAGTTGAGCCAATGTGTCCAAGGTCAATGGCTCCTATAAGCATAATTGCCAGAGTTTAAGGAATGTTTACTTAGGACTTGCATGGGTCAAAAAGCCCGGACTTGCCGTCCAATAATCACCCCTGGGTGAGATAAGGCAAGCTCTACTATGACTAGAGACATAACCTCCAGTGAATAATAGTTTCCCCAGAAACTGAGACAGCCACTAAAAAGAGAAAAATAAACAATGTAGAGGATACTATGGATCAATTTAGATGGGTTCAAGATAACCAGAGCAGCACAATAATAGGAAATCATTTGATGTCAATATAAATTAAATTTCTAGCAATACATTCCAATTTTCTTCTTTCCTCTTATTTTCATCAGTGTTCCCATCCTTCAGTGACCTTTTACAAAGTGCACAATGTTCTTTGTGTCCAGTAAGCATCAGCTGCTGTAACACTCTGACCCATTATTACATTATTAATTAAAAATGTCATTAATGAAAACGCTTATCTGCAATATGAATTGCAAACCCTGACAACGTGATGCATCTGTGACACATTTAGCAGAGTTAAGAGATAATCGGTGAAGACAATTGTGTTATTAAAAGTGGTTGAAAAGCTGGCAAAACAAAAATAGCTGTGTGTGTCCAGGGTGTTCTGACATGGCTTTATACAGGCGCCCTTTAAAAATGTTAAAACCGCCATCTGACCTGGCTGAATGTGGGACACCTGGGGATAATGTTAATTTAGGCAACTTTTTCATACTACATAAAAGCCCGATGTCAAACAAAAACTTTGTGGACAAGCAGAGCCGTCTAGCCTTTCAAAAATAGAAAGCATGTAAAGTGTATTTTCAACAGAAGTAATCAAAATGGGTGCAGATAAACTGCTTATAAAAAAAAAGGGGGAATTTTATTCAATCAAACTAAGTTACAGGTCTGCTTTATCAATGACTTTTAAAAACGTGTTGTCCCAGACAGCTGTCAGCACATCTTTTTTTAAAGGCATAATATTTAGCAGTAGCTTATTTTGGGACCTTCCTGATTAGATCCACTCATTTACTGGTAGCATGGTATATTTTAGTTTGTGCAAACCTTAAAAATGCATACTAAGGGGAGAGTGTTTTTACTGTCACATATCATATTAACTCCTAGTTTTTTTTTTAAGCTGATGATTTATGCATTGCCCTCATAGTTCCAATTGGCTGACAATGCAAGTTATGGGTTATGAGAAAAAAAAAACAAAAAAAAAACGAAAAACTGTCACTGTGTTTATGTGATGATAAATGTGCAAGCTGACTATCTGGTTCAGCCTTGCTGTATTCCCAAAGGACAGAAGCCAATGTTCTGTTGGAAGGCTTCTTGTTCTGGCTGTGTGTGTCCCTGTTAAACTAAGCTAGGCACAGTAGGTGGGGGGACATGAAACCCCCTCCCTATTCCTGTGAAAAGGAACACCCAGCACACATGAACTTGAATGGTTAAGGCCACTTATCACTTGCTTTACAGCCTTTGAGTGAGTACAGATAAACAAAGTAATGATCAAAGCCTTGTGATGGTGCTTAGAGGAGAGGAAAGGGCAGAGGAACAAACAAGAGGGACAAAAATGTCAGAACAAATGTGAACCCAAGCCAAGTGATAAAATGCAAAGTGGGGCTTCTATCACACAATTATTTAAATATCAAAATAAATATCAAAACCATTAAAGCCTTGAATTAAGCTGAAATACATCAGTTGAAAGCTTAACTTTCACAGTGGGATTTTTCCGTTTCTGGTGGTGGAATAGGTTAAGGCTGCTATGTTTTGTTTCCCAAAAAATATTCACAACCTTAGCATTATTAACCTTTTAAGATTCGGAAATCGCTAAAAGTACAGAACTCAGCTTTGAAGTCTGGTGATAGAGAGACACTGAGGAAAACGCGTGCCAACTTAACCTGTCCCATTAGATTAGCAAAGCAGAACTGCAGCCAGAAGATCCAGGATTTCTTCCATGATGCAAGCAACACCAGGAGGATGTGGCAAGGCATACGGGCAATCACAGACTAACCCCCTACCCCCTCAGCTGTAGAGGTGGTCAGCAGCACCAAAGTCATAGGGGTGTAAATCACAGACAACCTCACCTGGACTGTAAACACCACCTCACTTCTCAAAAGAGCACAGAAGCGCATGTACTTCCTGCAAAGCATGAGGAGAGCCCACCAGCCCCTACCCATCCTCACGACCTTTTACAGAGGCACCACAGAGAGCGTTCTGACCAGCTGTGTGCCGCAGCACCTCAGACTGGAAGAAGCTGAGAACAGTAGGGAGGATCATCCGGGCCCCTCTTTCCTCCATGAAGGACATTTCACTCCCAGCACTGTGTGTCCCGAGCCCGTAACATCATAAATGACCCCCACCCCCCCACCATGGACTGTTTTTCCTGCTGCCCTCTGGGAAGAGGCTTCGCAGCAGGTTCAGCAACAGCTTCTTCCCTACCGACATAAGACATGTCACAGACCCTGCATCATACGGAGAAAACCAAACCAAAATACTGCATATTTGCACCATATATATTTAATGCTCTGAACTTCCATATCCATGGCGTGCTGTAAGAGTTTAGCGAGCGGCAGACCGGTTTTGAGTGAGGGTGTGCACGAGTTTAAATGATGCAAAATGTTCTCCCTGAGCGCCCAGTTCAGTGACTTCAAAATTACACCAGGGATACTGTGCAAAAGAACACAAAATGCAAAATTTGCCTGAAAACTGACGGGACTGCCCACAGTAACACACCCAACCACTTCCAATGACTACAGCACAACCATGCTGTTGACTTCAAAAATCTGCAAAAGGCTCAATTACTGTTAAGCAAAAATAAAGAGAGGTAACATTTTTCTCCTGTTCAATGAGATATTGTTGAATGTTTAAAGCTGAATGGGTAAAGGACTTTACTATTTAATTAAAAGTAATGTGTAATGTGATTTATTGAAAGAGTAAATTATAAATAGATCAGTTGTATTTCCTGCTTATGTCTGCATTTCTGATAGAGAAGCCAGAGCATTCCTAGTTAAAGGTAAAACTGCCCGATTTATCGTGATATTGATTCGAGGTCATATCGCCCAGCTCTAGTGGGCGGTCCACTTTATCATAGTGCTGACTGGAGGTCCTCCGCTTAAAGCGCACTTGGAGAAATTTCACCACAGTGACCGCGACACGGAGACGAAATGTTAAGCAAGAACCCAACGTGGCCGACGCGAGTATTCACTCAGTGGGAATCACCATACTTTTCATTTTACCTCTGAACGTGAACATATGAACTGATTATACAGAATAACTTGCTCCCAAACCACAGGGAACTGTTAGATCACCCCTAGTAAACTGCCTAAGTCTGAACTTTTGCATGCTGTTAGTCATCTGTGTAAACCATTAAGTGGTGCTAAAGTTTATTTAAGAGGAACCTTTTTATGGTTTGTTTTGATGGCGGATTTATCTGAATCATTGATGTGCATGTGAATAAACTAGAGTTATGTACTACAAAAAGATGCAGGGATGGCTAAAGGAAAAATAAAGATCTAAAATCCGAACACTGCCCAGAAGAGATGCAGCAAGCATTTTTTTTTTTGCCACACTGCTACATGAGATCTTCTGACATTTGGAAGCAAACACTGCCTTCTGAGAGCTGCATCAGGAGTTTCCTGTTGCTATATCAACAATTATCTCTGTGGTAGCAACAACTGCTTCAACTGGGAATTTTGATGTCCCTCGTGAAGAGATCTGAATCATGTCTTCAACATCTACAGCTGGAAGAAAATAAAAAAATATATATATATATGCAGAAATAAAAGTTGAACTCTGCAACCAGATGCTTACACAGAACAAAGGCTAGACAGAAAACCATAGACAGAATTACATCTTTCTAATAAACAAACACACCGAGGAATTATGTTATTACCGTATTTTCACGACCATAAGGCGCACCGTACTAAAAGGCGCAGTCTCAGTTATGTGTCCCATTTCTGTATTTAACACACACATAAGGCGCACCGGACTATAGGGCGCGTTTTTTATATACAGGTACATGTCCTCTACTACCTTTAAATACCTCTACTGCGTATTTAAAAATACAGCGGGGGCAAAACTGAGTATGACTGTGCTTTATTCATGTATTTATTAAAAAGTATTAATCAAACCTGGCAGCTGGCCGTGAGACAGACACATCGCAGATGACACAGCGCTGTGATCACTCCTAAATTAACTTAAAATCCTGAAACCTGCCGACGGAATATGTTCGCTTTTATTGCCGGTATCCTGGTGCCTGCAGTTTAAATTGTTTAGATGAAAAACACCTGCCATCCACCGCGTGAACCCGGAGGCTGCCCAGCCTAGAGGCTGCTGATGAAAGGATTTCTGCTGTCGGCGCACCGCTGGTATGTGGGGGTCTGAGCCCCTCCGACAGAAATAGATAATCTGGATGAACTGACTGCAATTATTAAGTTTTCAGGTGGACTTTCTCACTTAAAAACATATTAAAACTACTTTATTCCCACTGATCACAGCAAACATAGCTGCAAGATTTAGATTATTTAGATGAAAAAACACCTGCCAGCCACCGCGCTGAAGAGGAGGAGACGCGCCCAGAGGCTGCTGTTGAATTAAGTTTTCAGGTAGAAAAAAAAAAAGAGCGGGAGCAAAACTGAGTATGTTTGTGCTTTATTCATGTATTTATTACAAAGTATTAATCAAACCCATCAAAGTCATCATCCTCTGTTTCTGAATAAAACAGCTGCGCTAAATCAGACATGCCAATTTCCCCTTCTTCGCTGTCAGTCACTTTCCGTGCAGCGCAGCTCCTCAGAAATAATGCCGGCTTTTGCAAAAGCTTGAACAACAGAGCCAGCAGACACGTTAGTCCATCTACAATCCATCCGCAAACTGTGGCGTAACTTGCCTGGCGCTGCCTTCCACTTATCCTGAAACTGTGGTCTCCGTCTGTCATCCATCGCTCCCACGCCGCTCGCAGCCTTACTTTGAACGGCCGCTTCACACTGATGTCGAGCGGTTGAAGTTCCTTTGTCAGACCCCCCGGGATAACGGCGAGCACAGCGTTCATTTGATTCACCTTTTTTTCACATCGGCTGTGAGATGGGCACGCAGCGATGGTGATGCGTGGAAAAAAACCACCTGGTCTCCTCACATAGGCTACACCTGCCTCAGCTACGCTTTCATCATCTCCTCATCCATCCAGCCTTTTCCATTTGCGTTAATATCATATGTCATCAGAGCGCTGTGTCTGTCTCGCTGTCAGCTCCCAGATCAGCTTCTCTGATTGGTTGATGCGGCGCGTCCAGCAGCAAAACTTCAATTTTTCCATCTCGAGCAGCAGCAGCGCGTTGGCAGATGCTTAAACGCTCCTGCTGCTCAAAACGCGCTGCAGGACCTTTTGCTGCACCTATACGCGCGTCAACCATTTACTTTGCATGTAAACTCGCTGCTTCTGCTGCACTTGCTGGGTCCGGTTCACACCGATGTCGAGCGGTTGAACAGCGAGCACAGGGTTAATTTGTTTCCCCATGTTTTTCACATCAGCTGTGAGATGGGCACGCATGGAGTTACATATTAACAGCGATGGTGATGAGTGGAAAAAAAAAACACCTGGTCTCCTTACATTCAGCCACTCTTTCATCATCTCCTCAATGGGGTGGTCTCAAAAGTCGCAGTTACAACACACATAGGGCGCACCGCACCATAGGGCGCACTGCACATTTTGAGGGGAAAAAAGACGTTTAAGTGCGCCTATAGTCGTGAAAATACGGTATAGCAACTAGTTACAAACCCCCTTACCTTTAGATCATCCTAAAGACCATGCCAGGTTGGGGTCATTTTCAGAGAATTTGACACCAAGTGTGACAAATTGAGTGTTTTTGATAAACTCTTTCACACACAGAGACAACAGATGCTACATGGTGCCAATTAGTGCAGAGGTTATAAGAGAAACATACGACTTTTTGAAGTAGAAAACACAGCCTTTTACAAGTTTATTAAAGCCTCTACATGCCGATCAAGACAGTTATTTCTTTACACAATCTATTGACATTAGTTATATTTATGAGCTAAATCACCAGACGCCTCTGAATGTGAACATTTGCGAACCCTTGTCAGCAGGGGCTGCAACTCGTTCAATAAAAAAATAATTTAACTTTATTGATCTCTGTTGGAGAAATTTACCTCTGCATTTAACTCCTCTTGGGGAGCAGTGGGCCGCCATTGTGTGATGCACTATGAGGTTAAGGGTCTTGCTCAGATACCCAGAATATCTGTGGGAGTGGAGCTCGAACTCACAACCTCAGGATTCCAAGGTCTATGCCCTAACTACTAGGCCGCCACTCCCCAAGTTCGCCATGTTTTCACATGGATTGGTCCACATAGTTAGACATTTCCCCACATCTGGACTTCCAGATGAAAATTCTGGCATCTTTGGTGCTGTAGTGCAGGGAAAATTGCATAATTTCGCCACGCAGGCCTAAAGGACACACCAAGCATAAACCATACTGTAGTCTGATGGTCAGTGTAAGGAATTCTGTACCTTCGCCTAAGCTGAACGCTGTGGCAACAACCAACTATAACTATGGCAAACATGGCATGACTCACAATTCACTTCAATTTAAGATAAAAAAAAAACTTTTTGTCCTGCCAATATACTCTCTTTAGTTGGGCTCCAGCTTACAAATATTTTGTTAATCGATTAATTTGTTGATTAATACAGTAATAGTCAGATAGCCAAAGATTCCACAAAGAAGAGTTTTGACATAATCAAACCAGGTGAAAGTAAAACTTTTCCACTTGAGTTCTGGATAGAGCATACTGACAGATGAAAACTTTTTCTTTAACATTAAACGAAAAATGTGTTTTTTTATTAACAATTTTGATATAATTACTGTTCTAAGTGGGATTCTCTGTTAGCTAAAAGCATGTTTTTGAATATCTATACTCCAGTTAATGATAAATCGATTACTAAATTATTTGATTATTTCAATAATCCGATAAATTGTTTAAGCTCTAGTTGCAGCCCTAGCATAAACAAAGAGCTCATGGCCACTTTTGCACAATTATATAAGTTCGTTTATTCAGTGGGTCAAAAGTGGCCAAGGACACCCTGCCTCCCATTCAGCATGAATTACAAAACAAACAGTACAAGAATAACCCCTAACCACACCAACATTATGCAAAGTTGTAATCTAAACAAAAGAAATTAAAAACAAGTGTTAAATACCAACTATGTAAAGCCAGTCTACACTGAACTGATAGCTCTACCTCTAAATACTCACAGGATCACCATGAGCAGATGGGCTAAAAGCCAGCAGGCAACAACACAGGTGGTGCTCTCCCCCAGTAACCAGCTTTGATAAGTTGGCCTCAAGTTACAGTACATGAGGTTCAGCTTTCACACTTACAGTAACCAAGGCTAAGAACTTCCCCTCTTGCTTTAGTGTATTGTACACATGTAAAACACAACCTCTTTAAATGTTAAGCAAGAAATTTTGCAAAAAGAAAAGGGAGGTTGAATGCAATGAGATTCACAGCACAACCAGCTGAGTTGGACCCGCCGCAAAGACAAAATGATTTGGACAAAGCGACTTAAAATGCTGACAAGTGTTTTGATATAGTATTAATTATATCTCAGTATTACCAACACCAATAATTTGGTCTTAACGTCACGCCCTATACCTTAGGCAAATTCATTCAGAACTGAAGAAAGCGTGGATATAACTAGGGCTGCAACTAATGACTATTTTCATATTCAATCGATCACTCGATTCTTTATTCGATTTACACTGAATTTAAACCAAATGAATCTAAAACTGCGCCCTTTGAGGACTTCAGGATAGAGCATATCAATGGACAGAAAATGTTTGTCATCTGAAATGCAAAATATTTATTTATCGATTTATTTTTTTACAATTTTGGAATAATGACTTATTTGAGTGGATTTCACTTTTAGCTAAAGGTCTTAATGTTTTACTCAAGTTACAGATCAATTGATTACTGATTTAGTTGACGATTGTTTCAATAACTGATTAATCATAATTAAGCTGATCAATTTTTTCAATACCAGATTTAAAAAAACAATCCATGTTTGCTAACAGGGCTTTTTTTTCTTCCTTCATTTGCTTTAATATGTGGCAGAGCAGAGACAATAGGCTACAGCTTGTGTACACAAGGAGCAGAAAACTATTCTAGCTTTTGAGGTGCCAAGAAGAAAAGCACATTTTGTTTCAGAGTATACATACTTTCCAAGAAGCACAGCTGCCAACTTAATTCCCATTCACTATAGCCTGTGACACACCCACAAATAAAAAAAATAAAAAAATCCCATAGCTGCTACATCCATTAAAAGTCTTGGTATCAGCATAATTTGATTGTAATACTAACAGTTTAAACGCAAGCAGAGACTGTACTGAAACCCAGTCAAAGGGACAATGCTCTACAATGAGCAGATTGTCCTGATTTTCAGGGGAACCCAGCATTAACCCTGCACTAACTCTTTACCAGGGACATTTATGATTCATATCAGGTTCCAAATGAAAATAATGAGCCACTGATAAAAAATTAAAAAGAAAACCCAGGCTCCTGCTGTGGTGTCTCATCTTTGAATTTAGGCACTCCAGTTTATATTGAGTCTCAATCAAATTGTGAAGCATAACATTTAAAAAAAAAGCACACTTTATTAGAAATTGGTTGATGCTACTCAAAACAAGGTTTAAAATGAAAACCCTGTTGCTTTACATCAAAAAAAGAAGGCCCCACCTTCAGTTCAAAGCTTCAGGATATCCGCTCTTCATCATGTGGGACCATATAAAGTCTCTGAATGAAAGTTGTGCTCTTAAAGATTGAGTTAAAGAAATGCTGTGTCTAGACTAGCAAGTGCATCATGTGCTAATTAGCTGAAAGCAAGCTCACCAGAAGGAATAACCTGTGTGTTAAAACATGAGTCACGTATAAAGACTTGAGTTGGCATTACCCAGAATGCCAGATATGCTGGTCTTTCATAAAAACAAACCTTCAATTAGCTGCCCCGAATAGATACGGTCGGAACAACTCATATGTCAACAAAAGGCAGCATAAAAAGATCTTAATGTCCCAAGTTGTCAAACCTACCCCCCTCTATAAGCTAAATGGGTCACCTTGCAGTGACTCACTCATAAGAAGGAATGTATAATTAGCTTACCTGTTACTCATTCACTTATCCACCCAAGTTGGCAGGGAAGTTTAAAGCCTCAGTATGGTATCAACCACAAACTGAAATTTACTACCAGCTACAAAACGGGAATGATCGCAAGGCCATAAATCAAAAACTGGTCAACCATGGGAATTTGCAGGGGCCTTTAGTGTCACAGCTGCTCAAGTCAACTTCCTCCCCAACTGCATTTCCTCATTTTACTTCGGCTAAAAATGGTGGGGTGTTTTCTGTTTTCAAAAACCAAGGAAAGGAATAGAAAACAGGCCTAAGTATGCACTTAGCAGCATTTTTAAAGGAACATACAATTAAACTGTTAAAACAGACAGGTGATAGTACTGCATCTGTGTTGAGTAGAGTTGGTATGTCACTATGAGAAAGTCTGCCGCTACTTTATGCTCCAGTCAATATAGTTTACTTTCATAAAGGCCACAACATCTCCACAAAAGCAACTATTTCTGTACAAAGGGTTTTTTTTTGTTTTTTTTATCCCTATTTATAACAAAACAGATTTAGAGTTTTGTGCATTTTCTAACATCTAACAAGCCTAGGTTTGGGAAAGATATGAAGTTTAACTATTGGTCTGAGAAAACAGTGTTTGGCTTTTTTTCTTTTAAAAAAGCTGCAGTGGATTCTGCTCATAAGATACAATATTGTATCATTTTAAAGGATCGCTTGAGTTTAAAGCAGAAGATTATACATATATTGTACAAATGTATAAAAAATAAATATCTGAACTAAAATTATAGCCATTTCATTTCATCACTTATTTTTTAAATGTTAATCCTCCGCATATTAGAACGTAAATGGGCGACATGCAATTAAAAAAAACTAATTTGTAACCGTTTAAAATGCAAAATTTCCCACCATTTTAAACGACCTTAAATACTCTTTTTAAAGGTGGATCTAAGTAGGATGCCTAGTTAAAACAACGCCCTGGATCCCGGCGTCGAACACACGGGACAACAGTGCTTCGGGTTTAATATTTATCACATGGCGTGGGAAGGAAAAAAAAAAAAAAAAACGGTTAAGGCAGTCGCCATCTGGGTTTCGAGACTACTATGTCAAAATTAATGACGGCAGTCTATATAAGCACGAAGCCCCAGAAAATATGACATTCGCAAAAGCACAGCTGGGATCTGTGTTACAGAT
The DNA here is from genome assembly GCF_016077235.1 of Cyprinodon tularosa. Classification (NCBI taxonomy): domain Eukaryota; kingdom Metazoa; phylum Chordata; class Actinopteri; order Cyprinodontiformes; family Cyprinodontidae; genus Cyprinodon; species Cyprinodon tularosa. The sequence goes on from NW_024038320.1 coordinate 1,220,640, forward strand.
ATATCAACTGAAAAACACAAACCAACCCCACTGGTTAAAGGCCAAATAGATCGTAGAGCAGTCTGCTAAGCTAGAGCTGCTCCGCTAGCTAAAATGTACAAATAATAATAATAATAAAACGGTATAATCACCTTTCACCATGACACTATGGAAAAAGCCATCTATTACTATTACACTTTTGTAACGTCAAAAGTGACCCAGCAATTGGAACAAAACCCGATAGAGGTTTCCCCGTTGATAGTGATGACAATAGCAAGCTAGTACCGCTACATTAGCTAGCAGATTAGCCTAACTCCGAAATTTACCGTCACCGGGAGCAACAATAAACCAAATAAACTCTCAAAAAGTTCGTCTTTATTTAAACGTCGTAGCTCTCAAATAAAGAAAACAACCAAACCGGTAATATTTCATTTTTGTAAAATACATTTTAACTGTCACGCGGCGACAGTTGCAGCTGTCCAAGCTACGAAGCTAAGCTAACCGTGGTTTGCCTTATCAGAGCAGCAAATTACTACTTCTGGTGCGTATTTATATAAGCCCTCTAAAAAAATGTAAAACCCACGTTTTGGTTAAAAAAACCCAGAAACAATACGTTCACAATATTATCGCTGAATACTTACAAGGATCAGGTTGAACATTGAAATCCCGTAACTACCCCGGAGAAAGTGGAGGGAGTGCAGACACCACTGTCAGGTCGCCTTTTTGTTCCTCTTCACTGTAGCATCCTGAATTGTCGTTGGAAGCCGTGCTCGTTTGGGTGGGCGGAGCTTCTTGATGCGTTTGTGGACCGTTGGAAACTTTAGTGACAGGAAATGTGAACTAATTAGAGACGCTAAGTTTTTGCGGAATGCAATTTTGAGACATTCCTAAAGCTATTTCAAAGCAAAAGACACATTCCTGCCAAGCTCATGTAAAGTCTGTGATTTATGGGCAGACGTTTTAAATGCAGGTTATTTTACAGCTAGTTCAAATGTCTAGTACTGTAACCTCGAAAAACACGGAAACACTGCCTTGCGGTCTAGTTAATCTAGCTAAATAAAAACAGCAAAAAGTAGAATTTAAAGCCAAATGGACAAATTGAGAGCTCAGATAGGGTTTTTTCGATTCAAATTTTCGATAATTTACTAATATGTACTATAATCAATCAACAAATCAATAGGTCAATCAATTGATCGTTATTGACAACTGCAATTTGCATTTTAATAGAAATTAGTTTCATCACATACATTACATTTACGTGCAGTAACAAAAAGAATCTTTATAGACCTATTATAAAAGCTGTTTTTAAAATAGATCTGTAGTGTTTAACCTCTTTGCAATTCTAAGTAATATATTCTTCCTTCAAATTCTGTAGCTGCTTTATAATTAACCTCAAATAAAATCAGATGTTAATTTTAAACCTGAAAAAGTAAGTATCCAGATATTAAAAAACTAATTGTCTTTATTTATTTATATTATAGGATAAAAATAATTGCCTCGTAAAATAAATCCGTCATGAGAAAATGAAAAAAAAAGTTAGTAGCCCCAACACCGAATCGGTAATGCATTTTACCAGGAACACCCAAACGCTACACAGAGGGTCTGGCGTCAGCAAGACGTAAGAGGGATCCGGGTGAATAATGACAACTCACAATGGTGACGACATTTCCAGAAAGTTAGAACAACAAATGATCCCTGTGCTCATGGGTTATTTGTTTTATATATAGATATAAAATGTCACGTGCCAATGGAATCAAATAGCAAAATAGTTAAAGTGAGCTTATTAACTAACAATAGTGTTTTGGATCAACTTTACGTCTTTAAAAACTATATATACATATGTATATATATATATATATATATATATATATATATATATATATAGTTTTTAAAGATATATACATATATATATATATATATATATATATATATATATATATATATATATATATATATATATATATACATATATAGTGTAATACTTATATATACACATATTTACAAAAAGCTGTTGAATATTGAACAGTGTATTTTCTGTTAATTTCTTAATTCAGCGGCAAGCTCAATTAAGGTTTGTATCAGCTGTACAGTCTAAGATCTTCAGTGACTCAAAGGTTTTATCAGTAGATCCATCATGGATCTTCAGTAATCTCTGAGATAGTCTGTATCTTTACTGGAGTTCTACAGCTCCCTCTAGCTACAGCACCCTTACTTGCAACCCTTTAAAGAACCAACTGTGCTGCAATACATGAATACTGGTTTGTAAATCTCTCCTGAAATAGCTGTTATATATACATCTCAGCGTGATTAAATAGAATTAAATATTGAATTGAAAAATTAATCTTTTATTTTTATTCATTTTTTTTTAATCACAAATGTCAGCCAACGTATGCAGACAGTGAGAGGAGTCTTCTTTGCAGAAAGGACTGCATTATAGTGGCTTGGCGATGATCAGCCTGTTGTTCTGCTGAGGTATAAAGGAATCAACTTGCTCTGATAGTGGCCTCCAGCTCGTTTGCATTGTTGACACTCTCTCTTCTCATTTTGCCTCTCACCTGACAAAACCCAGCAAATTATCTTTGTGGTTTAAGTCAGGAGAATTTGCTGACCAAATTACTTAAATGTTTTGCCGTGTAGACGTGTGCCAACTCCATTTGGAAATGAAAGTTAGCATCTCAATATTGTTTATCAAGAGATGCAGACATGAAATGCTCTAACTTTTTGATGCAGACTTCAGACTTGATAAAAACACAGAGGACAAACAGGACATATGACAGGACTTTGCAACTGTTTATAGACAGTGTTACTTCACATTGGACCTCAAGCCAGTCCATGTCTGTCTTTTTTCCACACTTTGGGGTTCTTTATATCCAACTTTAATGCGATGTTTACTATGACCTGAAAAGAAAAGTTTAGAACATCTTAGCCCATGTTAAGGATTTGTGTAAGGGGCCAATTGAAGAACTGAATCCCCAGGTAAATTCCCCCCAAAATCCTAAATCATCTTTGCAATCTCCACTGATTCCTGTTGTTCATTTTTTACCTACTGCATTTCTTTTCCTTCCACTAAACCTCCCATTACCATGTTTCAGCGAGGCTTGTCAGCGATCATCCCAATAATTATTTTAATTTCTGAAACAATAAAACAAACCAAAAATGATTTAATGCAATAGTTTAATTTCCTAATAAACCAAGTTTTGAGGTGTTTAATAGCTGTAAACCACATCATTAAAAATGTATAGTAATAAAACCTGAAAAGGCTGCACAGTGTAGCAGTGGGAAGCACTGCTTCTTTGCAGCACTAAGGTTTTGTGTTCAATTCCCAGCCTGGGGTTTATCTGCATAGAGTTTGCATGTTATCCCTGAGCATGCATGGGTTCTCTCCAGGTACTCCGGCTTCCTCCCACAGTCCAAAAAATGACTGCTAGCTTAATTGGCTTCTCTAAATTCTCCTTAGGTGTCAGTGTGCGTGAATGCTTTTTTGTCCTTTATGTCTTTGTGTTGCCCTGTGATGGACTAGCGGCCTGTCCAGGGTGTACCCTGCCTCTTGCCCATTGGCAGCTGCAGATAGGCACCAGAACCCCTTGCAACCCCAGTAGGGATAAAGTCTGATGGAAAATGGATGGATAGAAATCCTGTAAACATATACCCACATATATACTAGTTTCACCTCCTGAAATATCCAATTTTAATTCCCATAAATGTAAATCTTCTATGAGCACTAAATTAAAGAATCAAGGCATGAGACCAAAACACACATTTTTTTTCTCTCTTTTTATTGATGTGTTATCAATACAATCAAGTACTGTAGATTTTGTATAAGCAGACAAACATTTTCAATCAAAATAAGTGCATTTTATACCCATATTCTATTGCAGAGAGTGCAAGCAATAGTGATGTATAACAAAAATAAAAACAAAAACATACACTACTACGTTGTATGCGACATGTAAGAAAATAAACGTCCAAAAATAATCCTTCACAAACAACTCTAAAATGCTAACTACATGTTATAAATGCTATTAAGTTGTCAATGCTATTAAATACCATTTGTATGTTCTAGGCTTCGGTGGTCAGTTTTGGCATTCCTATTAAATTATCAGTAATGCATAAATACATCATTAATTTCATGTGCAAATGGGAACGGCCGTTTGTGTTTAGAGAAAATAAAAACAAACAAATTTCCCTTCAAGAACCGAAGCAAGGCTGCTGTGATTTTTTTTTTAATTCTTGTTTTTTATATTTCTTCTTTTTTTTTTCTTGTTGTTGTTTAATAAAGACACAAAGAAAACAGTTCTAAGATATAATTTGCAACCGAAGATCTTACTGACACTTGTTAAATGATTTGCACATGATGCAAACTCAGCAAGCAAGTGACATTGTCAATGAAAAATTAAGGACAGAGAGCAATAAGCACAGGTGACTCTCATCAGCGCTTCTTTTGTTCAAGAATAAAAGACGAGCAAAGAACAAAACACACGACGAACATACAGCACAAAACAAGTCTAACAATGCGTTACAAACCTTATAACATTGATACATAAGCAGATTTTGGGGTGATCATGATATATGAAGGCAACTGTAAGCGCATTACGTTGGACAGAATACTGATTAGGCATGATCCTACACTGCTTTTCCAAAAGAACTTAAAGAGTTACCCTTTAGTGATAGATCGTGGATGCATTTTAGAAAAGAAAAATCAGCATACATTATTTCTAACTGCAGAGCTCAATGTTAGGCACAAATATCATTGTAACAAGTGTTTGGGCACTGTAAGCAGATTCTGGTTTAAAGCAAATAAAGGAGAAAAGTCTGAGTTTTCTGTTTAATTTACATCCACAAAATCCAATGTATTTAGGTTGGGATGTGATGTGTTGGATCACTACAAAACTCCTGCAAAACTGGGATCTGAAACCATGAAAATTGTGGTCATTATTTGTATTAATAATACTGTAAAATACAGTGCAACTAAATGATTGATAAACATTACTATACTGTATTGGTAAGAGTCGTCTGCATTTACTTTAACCTCATTGAGAATACAGCTCTTCAGACAAGGTTGAACAACATAAGGGAAAAGTGAGCAACACAGAAGAAAGGTCAGGGATACAGGTGGGTAATGATATGAACCATGAGCTTTGAATTTCTTACAGATCACTGTTGAATCCACCACCTAAAAGTGGGAACAGCATGGCACAGCTGCAAACCTACCAAGACATGACTGTCCGACTAAACTGGTAGGTCGGGTGTGAAGAGGATAAGTCAAAGAAACAGCCAAGGTGTTTGTCATCCTGGAGGAAATGCAGATACATACAACTCAGGGGGTTCTACAAGGTGGTGTTAAAACAAATTTTCTATACTTTTCAGACTATTCTCTTTTCAGTTTACAATACTGCAGAACTTCTAGCGGCCATTCACATTAAATACATTGAAGTCTGTGGTTCTGGTACAAAACAAACAATAATTTAGCTTTATTGATCTCGCATTGGAGAAATTTACCTCTTTATTTAACCCATTCCCTTGGGGAGCAGTGGGCTGCCATCATGGGGCACCCAGGGAGCAGTGTGGGGTTAAGGGTCTTTGCTCAGCGACCCAGAGTGGCAGTCTGTGGGAGTGGGGGTCAAACTCGGAACCTCAGGATTCCAAGCTCTATGCCCTAACCACTAGCCTGCCACTTTAAATTATTTAAATTATTACAAAAGTATAAGACATGAATACTTCTGCAGGACATTGCATATACGAAAAAAAATGTGTCCAGGTCATGCATTGTGTGTTTTTGCTTGGTAACACCAGCTGAAATAAGCACCTTTCAAAATGTTTTCTATTCTTGTTTGATTTGGTTAAACTGAGAATCAGAGGAGGCCATTATTCCATTTATTATTTCAAAGCGTGAAACAGCCCATTCAGTGTTAATCAGAGAGAAAAAAAAATTCTCAATATTATTATCAGTATCTTGTTTCAGTTTTTGGCTGTTTTCCATGTCATGTGAATTATGTATTTCAGTAGCTACATCTCTTTTCTCCTCCTTTTTAGCACAGACTGGTGATGTAAAAACTCCTCAGGAATTCCTGCCAAAACCCAGAGGGAACGGAAGCATTCAGAGTTTTAGATTCTCAAGCGTTCTTGAGAAACATTAACAGAATGTTGATGATGATTCTGAAAACTTTGTAACCTCGTTCAAGTTTATTATTATCTTTGTTGAAATATTCATGACCTGACTTTTTAAGGGGGATGACATGACACAGCCAAAAAAAACAATCACCCACACACACACACATGTATTGACAAAAAGAGCGTATCTTTAATGCTTCATCCAGCAGTAGTGAGTAAACACAGAGCTCTTACCTCTGACCTGCTACCTCTTCTAGAACTAAACCAGGGGTTTGCTGAATGTTATACAACCTGTATTTCACAACCAGTGAACTTCTGTGTGTCCCTTTGCTTATTCACTTAAAAAGGCGAATCAGTTATAATTTGGAATGATTAGATCCTTCAGGATTATTGGCAGTCCTGGTAAAAATGCATAAAAAAATAAAGTTTTTTTCCTAAAGAATGAAACGTTTTAAATTTAATTAACTATATTTATTCAAATGGTTAAAAAGAGATACCAATCCATTCCTGTGAAATAAATGTAACAGAGAAACAGGGTGCAATCTCAGAAAATTTGAACCTTAAGAAAACAAGCTGTTGCAGTAAGGTTGGTGAGCTGAAAGGTATTAATTAGGAGATAAAATAAACATATTTCCAGTGAAATTAATTAAATTTACAATCAGAGCAAAATGGAATGTATTAGCCACACTTTTTGGGGCGTAATAGAAAATAGGGTCACAATAAGACTTTCACTCAAATTCAGACTTATATGCACCAAAATATGCTGTTGATAAGTCTATTAATCTTGGCAAAATGAGGCAAAGTTTTTGATTTACAATAACCCTATATAATAGCATACACTACCCCCCCCCCCCCCCCCGCCCCTTAAAAAACAAAATAAATGTTTTTTTTTTTTCTTTCTTTTACCAAATGACAGTTCATAATTGTACACCACTGCTCCAAGACAACTATTAGACGTCACCTACATGCAAAACTGTTTGGGAGATATGGCAGATGATACCTCCACTAGGTGCTTGGCTTTAGACAAAATATGAATATGTGGCAAAAAACATGTAACTCCCACTGTTAGGTAAAACCATCTGAAACCTCCCACCCTGTAAAAAGAAGCTTTCCTATCTACTAATGGGCAATTTCAAAAGTATGAAGAATCTTTACCAAATAAACTTGATTAACTTAAATAATAGATGTTCTAAAAAAAACACGTAAGTGAATGTATCCAAGACTTTTGATATATCTTTACCAGAAGTGCCAAATACTGTGTTAGATGTATATTGGGATATAACTCTGCTTTCAAAGAAAGAAGCTAGGTTCAAAAATCGGATGTCTGTGTCTAAAAAATATTTGGGAAAGAAGGTAGGAACTTTTATTTCATTGTTATTAACGAGGTTCTCTATTTCTAAAATACAATCAAGCTTTAGGCAGTTTCACCGATTTTTCTCTTATAATTAGAATGGTATTTTTCCAACTAGGAAGATATATAGAATTATTTGTTCACAGAATACCATATTGAAGCAGATTTATGAAAGATGGAGCATTTGAAAAGCAAGCCTCTGGTGCAATATGCCACCAAGTGCAAAAGGAAAAATATACATCACTCAATAAGACTGCTATACCAAGTTAATTTACCAGAACGCAGTCTTTACTGCCCATTTGAGGATAATTTTGGTATCCACTCTACTGCATGTTAAAATATATTCTATCTATCAAATCCTAATTTGTCTTGAACAATAAGAAAAAAACATTGACACAAAAGATGCACCTAGTAGGCTCGTATACCATCAAGTAATAAATTATAAATCTCTCTCTAGAAGTTGGGTGGCAAATTAAAACGGACCAAATCAAAGGTATCACAGGACCAGATGCCCTGATTTCTTTTTACATAACTAGCTGTCAGCAGTTCAGTTGTTGAAGTGTTACTCTAAGTGCAGGTTTTCCAATTCTTTATTTTAATTACACACACAGAAGTGACCGGTGTCTGAAACGTATCCCCCTCCTTCCCCGAGTTTTGGTGACCTTATTGTCTGACAGTATGTGCAGTCACACGGGAAGGTCTGTTACTCGCATGTTACCATGTAAGGCACTTACAAGTCTGAATCCAACAAACAAAAGCGACATTGATGAGGAGGTTCAAATAATGATAACGAAATATGACAATATAATAATTAAAATAATATAGCCTAAAAAACATCACAAAATACAACCCAAGACGAACATTTGATGAACATTGAAATATAAGAACACAATATGACAATGCTTCCCCTGCCTTTCAAATCTTTAAACATAATTCACAATTTTTTTTTTTCAAACTGAGACTGCGGAGGGTAAGAGAGATAAGGTCATGGTAGTATTCTCAAAATGTTATGGGGGGTGTTTCAACTAAGGCTGCAGGTATCTCGGGTATAGGGCTGATCTGAGGCACAATTTCAGGAACATTTTATAAGGGAAAGGTTATGTGGGACAAAGCAAGAATCCTGAAAACGAAGAGTGAATGTACTCGGTAGAGTAAAGGCCATTTGCTTGATCTGAAGGCATTTGAACCCAGACCTCATCACCTTCCTTCAGCTCTAGTACTGCACTGCCAGATGCTTGGTCCATGTAGCCTTTCTTGTATTCATCATAGGTGTAAGTGGCTGGTACATTGTTCTTGTACAAAGCCACCCAGAGGCTAGTTCCCTTTACGTGCATGTGGTACGCAAAGTAGTAGACGCCAGATAAAGGAGCCGTGAAGATGCCAGTTGCAGGGCTGTAGGCATTTTGACCATTATACAGCGTCCTATCAAATTTGATTGGCATACCAGAAGGTGGGAATGGCGTGGTAAGAACGGCTGTGAAAGCTGGTGCTAGTGAGGCAGACAGAACTTGAGTGTATGCAGGACCTTTTCTGTCCCCTGGCACTTCCTCCCCACCCAGTCCTGCATCAGTGGCCCCCGAAGCAAGAGTGTGGCCATTTCCAGGAGGGCCAGGAGGCCCAGGAGGACCAGGCGGACCAGGGTTACCATTAAGCCCAGCAGGCCCTGGATTTCCTGGTGGGCCTTGTGGACCTATTGCTCCCTTTTCCCCCAGTTTGCCTATCCCTGGAGGCCCTGGTAGTCCCGCATCACCCCTTGGTCCAGGGACACCCTGTGGCCCCATAGGACCCATAGGCCCTTGGAGACCAGGAATTCCTGATTGGCCCCTGGGGCCTGGAATCCCCATAAAGCCGGACTCCCCTTTGGGCCCTGGAGAACCTGTCAACCCTGGATTCCCAGGTGGACCATTTTGCCCTCGCTCACCTTTAGGGCCTGGTTTACCAATAGAACCATGAGGACCAGGGATACCCTTTTCTCCTGGGACACCAGGTCTCCCAGGTAAACCACTGGAACCTTGGTCCCCTTTGAGTCCAGGCAGACCTGGGGGTCCCTTGGGTCCTAATTCTCCCTTCGGCCCTGGAATTCCATGTTTTCCTGGAAGCCCCATTGGACCCTGAATGCCTGGTGGCCCTGGTTGTCCGTCAAGACCTGGCACCCCAATTGGACCAACCATTCCTTGTTCCCCTTTGTCCCCTTGGAGACCTGGATATCCACTGTGACCCTTCTCCCCCTTTGGACCATTTAGACCAGGTTTTCCGTAACCAGGTAGGCCAGGATTTCCAGGACTACCCCGAGTTCCTTGTTCACCTTTAGGGCCCACTGGACCTGGTGTTCCTGGGAGCCCATCAAGACCAGGCTTCCCCAACCCAGCTGGGCCTGGAAGACCTTGAAGGCCTGGTGGCCCAGGCAGCCCTGGTTCTCCTTTATTCCCTGGAAGTCCTTCGTCACCTTTAAGTCCAGGTGGTCCCGGTGAACCTTTTAACCCTGGTTTGCCAATACCAGGAAATCCAGGTGGTCCTGTACTGCCTTTTAGACCTGGAGGGCCCCTGATACCTGGAGTTCCTGGTTTACCATTGCCATTTTCCCCCCTAAGTCCACGTTCACCTGGTGGTCCAGCAGTGCCTTTTAATCCTGGCTCACCACGAGCTCCAGGGGGTCCTCTGATACCTGGGAGCCCAGGCTTTCCATTCAGAGATAAACCAGCTGGGCCGGGGACACCAGGGGGCCCAGGAAGTCCATGGGGACCTGGTTCACCACGAGGTCCAACTTCACCATTAAGTCCTGGCATTCCATTTGGCCCAATCTTTCCTGGTAGACCTGGAAGTCCAGGTTTACCAATTCCAGTAAATCCTGGAGGCCCCTGAGGACCTGGTTGTCCATTGAGACCTGGTTTCCCCAGTCCCGGTGTTCCTGGTAGTCCTGGTGGCCCAGGAGGACCCCTTGGTCCAGGTTTCCCTTGAGGACCAGGTTCTCCCTTCATCATAGGTGGCATATCTAGAAAGTATAATCAAAAGATTAGAATTGCTAAAAATTAAAACCATTTAAATAGTTAAAATGAGGAATCCTGTTTGCATCTATCTGTGGCAAAAAAATCTTATAACTTTGTTCTTATAATTGCTTCTAAAGCAATTACAGATTTCACAGTCTTTACATGTTATCAGCAAATGGCTCTTTTAAACAAAACTTACTACTGAAATTTGTACTGTTGTAATTATGCATATACAGACGCTTAGAAAAATAAAGATTGTTTAACATAATTATTAATAAATAAACTAATCAGAAATAAATATACAATAATAATTAGGGGTATGGCTAACAATGACAAACAATTAAAAGGGATAGTTTGAATTATTAATGAAACAAGTAAACCTGGCAATACTGAGAAAAACTAATGGAATTAGCATGCAAATTCAGAAAGCGTATTGTTTGAGTGGAATTAAAATGAGTTAAACAGTGGGCATCCATGGGACATATTTTTCTTATTTTAGCTGGTGAGCCTGTTAACATTTTTATTGCATAGAAACAATATTTTCAAATTTTTCCAAATAACCTTAACAAAAATGTAATATTCAGGCTTGATAAACCAAACCAAAACCAAACCAAAAAGTCCACAATACTCATTTTATGGATGGATGGATGGATGGATGGATGGATGGATGGATGGATGGATGGATGGATGGATGGATGGATGGATGGATGGATGGATGGATGGATGGATGGATGGATGGATGGATGGATGGATGGATGGAGAAAACATCTGTAAAACTGAGGATCCTACTTACTTTAAAAGAAAAACAATGCCCCTGACTGAAGCTTGTTTTCTTCATTTTGTGAAATAAAAGTATCACCTGATTGACCAACAATCAAGCAATGTTAAGTATGACTTCTTTACATGGATCCTCCCCAGTCAACATCATTTTAACATCAGTACATCACAATATTACCTGTGGCACATTGTGAGTAGCATTTAAGAGATTGATACAGAAAATGTTGGAACATACCCAAAGAAAAAATCTCTCCATGATATATATTATTGTGTACTGCTTTCAAGTTTTAACTTGTTGTAGGTAAGGCTTATATCTATAGAATTATTTAGTTAAAATGCCATATCTTTAATCGACATGAAATCCACTCCCCCAGAAACAGGCAAGGAAACATCTGATAAATATCTGTTTCAACTTGAATGAATAAAAACTATTTACAGTTGCATTTTTTTGACTGCTCAGGTTATATATTCACACTGTTACCTTTACAGGAGACATGATCTAGACATCTTGGGGGAATGTTAGCACCTTTTTATACAAGTGTCTCTGATATTGCACATATAACCTAAAGCATTTAGCCCCCTCTGCTGGCACTGCAGGAGATGAGCAGCCATTTAGTGACAATTGCATTGCTACTAAATGTCCTAAAACTAAGGTTTTGGCAGTTGAAAACATGCTGCAGGCAATTTGAATGGTGACAATCAATTCTCTCTGTGTGTCAATACTCTATTTATTTGCTGAAGAGTTAAAGAAAAAATTGTTGAACTCATCTCTAATTTCTTTTCATCTTAGAAAGAGGTTTTGTCAACAGTAATTGTTGCCTTCAGGAAAGTCTTTAATTGGTAATTTTCAATTTATCTTTGACATTGTTATTACATTATTATAGAGAATAATTATATTTATTTTATTTAGGATTAAGCTATCTTTTTCTTTTTTTTTTAAAGCCAGAAATGTTTATCAAAGACATGTATGAATGTATGAATTTCTGCTCGTATGTTTATTTTCTTTCTTAGAAAGGCTTCATGTTCTTGAATTAAGTAAATAATGAAGTAGTGAGGACTGTGGGCCACTAAGCGGCAGTAAAATCATTTTATCCAATTGAAACCATTTGCAAAAGAGCAGCTTTTAGCTCCTAGATGTGAATCCACCCAAAAAACAATCCCTCTGGACTTGTTAACTTTCCTGGCAGATCTTAAAAGTTTCTACAGGAGAATTAGATACTAAACATCAACATCAAATATTCCCACCATCTCACTTATGTTGTTTTCCTTCAACTGTTAGTGCTATTTTAATGTCCTTGACTATATTTGCTCTCAAATTTGCTTTGAAAAGTGGGCCTCTTATTATACTCCCCACCTCTCACATGATCCTGAACTGCCTGTGTGTACTTTAAGTCCAATTTGATAATGGCGGGGAGTGATAGCATGCATTTGTTGTAGAATGATGGTAACCCTCCACCCCACCCCCCTCTCCCTTCTTCTTTCACTGAGTGTTTTTTCAACTAATTTATTTTGATTTCCATCACACTCTTTCCTGGGAAATATGTGATAAAAACAATGAAGTAACGGCATCCAGATGGTGAGGGGAACAAATAGCCTCGTTCACTCACTTCTACAAACATTTGGCAATCAGCTCCTTAATAGGCCCCTGATGAGCACTGCCAAATTCCAAAGGAGTTATATTTGTGTACATTAGGCAAAGGTTTCAAATATTAAGTCTATTTCCAAAAAAAGAATGGAACTATTAGGCCTCATTATGGCTATGTGGTCTGTTCCTACATGTGTTTAGAAGGTTGTGAAAATAAATGAATTGCAAACATAGATTATTTACCAACATAATGTCCTTTCCCCTCTCGAAAAGGAGGTCCAACAGGTCCTTTCATCATAGGCTGCATGTACTTCATGTGGGGTATGGGGGGGTAACCTCCACCAAGAGCACGGCCCCCAAGCATTAGCAGGACACAGACAGGAGCCAACAGCATGGTAACTAGCATTCCAGGCTTCTTATACACAAAAAGATCTGCAGGTGAGAAAAAAAAGACAGATCATTTAGATTTACTTTTTACTACTTCCTCTTTTAAAGAAAAAAAATTTACATCTATCTAAATCTTCTGTTCAAAGAGCATCATCAAATAGGATTTAATGCAACATTTTACATGGCATTTTAAATCTTTTGAAAATAAAGATTTGCTTTGAAGATTAGGAGACGTGTTGCTGAATCATGTTGCTCCAAAAAACAAGAATCATTGAAAGGTATCAGGAGCCATGCTTCTATTACAAACGTGTAACAAACATGGTTGATATCTGCTAATTACAAAAGAAAATCAGCTTTAGGTGTTTCCACTTAAAAACAAATGCCTATCATTGCAAAAAAAATCTGTTGTATTCTCAGCCAAGATAACATGTGCATTTCCACAGTGCCAGTTATTACACATTCATTGTTGGCCTAGGAATCTTTGGTTAGTTGTTGTTTCCAATAAAATTGGTCCCCAATAATGTATGTTATCAATGTCTGCTATAAATGTTGTCTCAAACTACTGTCCCAGTACAAAAACTTAGAGAAATTTTATTCATTTTTTTTACAAAATTGCTAACTTTTATTGTACAAATTAGTTATTTATTATTTAAATCTGAGAAATATGTTAGTCAATTTAGATAAACAGCAGATGGTCTAACCCGAAAAAAAGAAACTGCAACCGTTTTTTTTTTATTTACTTAATCATATTTAGTTACTTAAACAAAATAGTTTTATGTCCTACCCTGCTAACATGACACAATTCTGTTAAAATAACTAAATATGATTAAGTAAATGCAAAAAACAATGGTTGCATTTTTTTTTTCCAGTGTGGGTCAGAGCACTGAAACAAACTACTATGTTTGATGACTGAACGGAGGATGTAGTGTTCTTTTTAGACTTTTAAACTTGAAAACTCACTCTTTGCCTCATAAGTTATTATGTTCTCTTTAGATATACACCTCTTTAGTGGTAAACTCTTGAACCCATCTTTTCTATGAGTAATTTTAAATTGCAAGTTATAAATCTCTACATGTTGCATATTTTTACTGAAGTGTCAACAGAGACAATATTAGATTTTGATGACTTTAAGCATCCACAGTATGCCTTTCTTTCAGCCCCAATACACCCTACTAAGAGACAACCACACTGTTCTTGTCCACATATTTTTAAGAGCTATGGTCCTATTCGAACAGATAAACCACCTGTAGACAGTTGCTCTGTTTAGGCAACAAAATGTGTGATTAACTGGCTTTCAGTTGCTCCAATTCCATCTCAGCCCCAAAATTCTAAGCCCTGTTTGGACCAAGGAAAATGATTTGGAATGCAAAATATATTTTCAGGCTCAGGCTGTGTACTGATAAATGCCAACTAAATCCCAATTTTATTAGTCCAGGAAACTCTGTCAATGAGGTTAATTTTTATTGCATAGCAAGCATTTTTACATAGAAGTTTATTGAGGCAATTAGTACGCAGCTGTGCTGAACCTTTAAAAAATGATGAATACCTCAGAGATAAAAAAAAAAACCAGAGAAAAAAAGAATACTCTACAGCGAATCAATCCATCAGATGTTTTTCCTAATTGTCACCTTGTACAGAATGTTTATTGCATATATGGAGGCGGAAATAAGAAAATCATTTCAGAAAGCCATGAGATTGCAGTATCATGCTTCCATCACTGCAAGTATGTAGATTGCAATTTTGGTGAACAGTAGTTCTACGGTATTAAATCTGAGGAGTTGCATATAAATGCCCCCTTTACTTTTATTTTTTTCCAAAATTTAAACGCTCTCAATGTTTTTCATTTCACTTCACAAAGATGCAGTAATTTTTATAAACTTTTTAACTTAACTCCCAAATAAACACATTGTGACTGTAACTGTCACCAAATGTAGGAAGTTACAGTAACAGATACTTTTGCAGACATTTAAATTTTCTCCCGTTTTATCTACATCATGTGCCTTGTGCAGTAACAGCGTTTCCTTCTATGAAACAAGAACTTCTGTCCATCTTTTGCTCCTCCCTTTATTATCTCTCCGCATTGAGAAAAAAAGTTTAGGCAATAAAAGTTTGATTTGAGGCACAGCAGTGACACAAACATAAGCTGACATGTTCTAATTTGATAATCACATCTCATTACACAAAACGGTTAATTGTTAACAGGGTTGAAACTAAGTTGAGAAATCACAGAACACTTTAAATCACAAGCCCTTAGAAAAGAGGTGTGTTCATTGGCAACACATGTGCAGAGATTAGCCTCCAGTCTGCGATAGCCAAATACTTGTTTTACAGCCGTTTACCAAAGAATTCTTCAGCTGTTTATTTGGGATTCATCATAAATATCTATAATTTATGTATGTTTATGCTTATTGGAAACTCCAGATCTGCACTCAAAAGAAACATGAGAAGTAAAAAGAAAGAGATGCTTAGAGAAACAAATAGAAGAAAGGCAGACGGTATTAGTGGGACAGCGTTTGGTGGCTGGCCGACTTTCTGGCTGGTTGGCAAGGAAGCTCGTCTGGTGTGGGGGTCTGTGGTTTTGGTGCAAATACAGAGTAATTTAAGAGGCAGGTCTGGGTACCCACTGTTTTGTAAGCAAAAGAGCTAAAAGCTAGATGGATACAGCACCCTTAGCTTTTATGAACACCTATTATAAAGGATGTACAAAAACTTTTCTTTTTTTTTTATTTAAGTAGCGTGATTTCATTATAAAATTTAAAGGTAAAAATTTTTATTTTAATGCAGCTATTTACTGAAAAAATACTATGTTGAAAATCAAAAACAATAATGTTTCTATTATTAATAGATTTCTATAACAAATCATAGCTTTTTTAGAATTGGGACATCTTTTTCATTTTGCAAATCATAGTCCTAATATGTTATTGGAGTTTAGTAATCATCATTAGCGATCAAAATAAAGGATAGCATCTAATTTCTGGGTTGGGATCTAATTTAGTGCTGCCCTACACAAAGCAATTAAAATCTTTTCCATAATTTTTGTAAAAAGCAGGAAGCAACAACTGAAGAAAACTTGTCCAAAGCATAGCTAAAACATAATTTATTTAATTTTCCTTTGCTTCTCAGCTACAGTTTCTAATGTTCCTCTGGGGAACTGTCTTAATGGCCCATATCCAAAAAAAAACACAAACTCTAGTAGAAGCCTCTGATGGGCATTCTTTGAGGACTGCTGTACATGCATTCATGAACCTTTTCTCCCAATAAACTCTGTCATTTAGCATGGTGCTGCTACTGCCACATTTTAAAATGACATAGTGCATGTTCTGCCTGTACATTCGTGGGTTTTCTACAGGTATTCCGACTTCCTCCCAGAGTCCAAAACATGACTGTCTGGTTACTGGGGTTCTTTAAATCCCCCTTAGATGTGAGTGTGTGTGTGAACAGTCGTTTGTCCTGGTTGTCTCTCTGTTGCCCTGTGATGGACTGGTGACCTGTCCAGGGTGTACTCCGCCTCTCACCCATTGATAGCTGGAGATAGACACCAGCACCCCTTGAGACCCCAGCAGGAATAAGCGTGATTGAAAATGGATGGATGAATGGATATTCAGGGTACTGTCAGATATTCAGGGTAATGTCAGCTTTTTATGCAATATTCAGTGTTTTGAATATCGCTCATTTAGATCCATTTCAGTCTCGTCTGACAAGACGACATCTTACACATATTTTAACATAAAAAATAACATATCTAAAGTGTGTCCAAGGTGGTTTGCAACAAACTGTATGCTGGTTTTCTAGCAACTGCTCTTTACTTGGGTGTCCTCCATAAAAACCAGATCTGTAGAATGCATGACTAACTTCAGTCTATTGGACAGATTCTCCAACCTGAGCTGTGACTCTCTGCAGCTCCTCTAGGTTACCATGGTTATCTTGTTCCTCCTTTATTAATGCACCCACTTAGGTCTGCTGTGTTGTGGTAGGTTTACTGATGTATCATTCTCATGTGATGGATTATTCAAAGCATAGCACAGATACTGATCAATCCTGTAATCTACCCTTCTTTAAGCTTCTTTCATTTTTTCCCCTGACCTATCTGCCATGTTAGTTTGCCATTATGTTGCTGTTTGTTCACTAGTGGTCACTAGTGGCCTTCACAGACCAAATAGATTCAGAGTTGCACTGGGTTTTACACAGGGGTATCAGTGAAGGGGAGTAATTAAAAACTCATGTTGCATTTTGTTTTAGATTTTTTTTGGTTTAGAATATTATTAATCTGCATAGTTTCTTGCTTTCACTTGTTCTTTTTTACAATTTAATGTAAAGCACAAAAAACCCAATAAAATACACTGGAGCTTGTTTTTGTAATATAAAAAATAAAAGATTATTTAAGATAAATGTACTTATTCAGTAAAACATACCACAGTGCAGCCGATAATATGGAAATAGAGCGTAAAAGGGGAAGATAAATCTAGAAACCACCTGGCATTGAGTTGATGCTTGCAGTCGTCACCTTTCATGATTGTGTGTTTTACAGCACCAACACAATGTCCAAAAGATACAGGAGGGCTGCAACGGCTACTGAAGCATGAGCAGCAGCTTCCAAACCGTAATTCAGCGGCACCTCATGAGGACTGCACGGACATGCCAGAGAAACACAGACAACCCTGCTGTCTGAGAGCCAAACACAGACTTCCATATAACTGTTCTTTCTATCCTCTAATGAAATTAACAGCACAGGGGAGGTGAGAGCGAATGAGCAGGGCCTACCCCCATGTGTGGGTTCAGACTGCCAGACATTTCCCAAACCACGTGCCACAGTGAGATTACAGATAAACCCACGAGTGAGGATTTGGTGTCACGGACAGGAAAACGAGGTGTTTGCTTTTGTGGTGAAAATATGAGCCTTCGCTTGAGTAGAGGGATCATCACCTAAATATCATACAAAGAGTTAGGTCAACTTTTACAAAAACACAGGATTCAACAACTGGGGTAAGAGGTGTTTGAATAGTTTTGGTTTCAACCACAGACATTGTGGAGAACCAAACTTTAAGCCCGTATAAAAGCTTCTAGCTGATTCATCCAATTTTGATTAACCACAGCCACATCGGCAACTATAATGAATCCCAACCCCAACTATGAACCCACTGGCAGGCAGATTTTCAACCGCCACCACCTTCTTCACCAAACTTTCCTCCAAGCCGCATATCTGCAAGGAGTTTTAACCAAAAACAGAGAGGTGGAGGGAGCAGTTTTCACACACATAAAGTGTAGTGGTTCAGTCTAGACATAACAGCATTTACAGGTTCTAAATATTTTCACTAAGAAGGCCAGCACACTTGCATGATGCCAAGAAAAGCCTTTAAACTTAAAAAAAAGGGCTCAAAAGGCTACACAGCCGCTGGCAGGAAAACATTAAAATCACCACTTCTAGAGGATGTTTATTCAGCTGTTTTATCTTGGAGGGGAAAAAAACCCAGACATGACACAAACCTTTTTTTTTTTACCGTTATCATGTAGCAACTAAACATTGTGGCTTATTAAAAAATTTCTTTAATTTATAAAAATTTCAAATGAATTACTTACATGGCTGTGTAAACTTAAAGAAAAAAAAGAAATAACATAATTTGACAAATATTTTTAGGTTTATAGCAGCCTGGATGCTATGAGACGTGGATTTTGCTATTAAGATCATATATTTACATACAACCGTTCAAATACAAAGTGCATTGCATAATTAACTAAAAGCCATGAAATATTTCCTGTTTTGTCTGATTTCAACAACTTAAACATATATTATTGGGGTCATATAGTATAGAGCAGCCGGCTGCAACCTGCGGCTATGCTATGTACAAAAGGACTCCTAAAACGGTAACCATAAATATTATAAATACTTTCAGCTTATAATTTTTATTTTTTTTTTATTTTGAAAGGGTTTTGAAATCAAGATTTAATATTCCTTTTATCTCAGAAAGATGACTTCCATTCAGTCATAGGACTTTTAGTAGAATACACTTAAATTCGGGGTTGTAATGTGTCAATACAAGAAAAAATCTTTTGCAAAGTAGTTTTGCAGAAAATAATTGTGTTGCAGATCTTTTTTTTTTATTTTGAATTCCACACATAAATCTGTAACTGGCCTGAAACCCTGGACTGCTTGCTGACCAATCACATCAAGCTGACGTGTCTTCCCTGACGCATATTTTACAGCATTATGGTTTGTGGTTGATGCATTTATCATTCCTTTAAACAATACCTTCACCATCACCAAACCTACTTTTGTTTTTATATATAAATGAATGATTTTTATTTGGAAGAGGCAGGACTGTCATCTCTCATCATCATTTATTGCTTTTATGCCAGGTCTCCTTTCCACCAAATCAATTACCTTTAGCCTATCTTAAGTTTAGGTGTTAATGGCATTCTATTTTTTGTACATGCTAGTTTTCATTTTCTTAAAAAATTATGTTGTATTCGTAGCAAACCCCTGAAAATACCCACTTGGAATTTCATTTTTGAATTAATTAATGTTTAATGTTTTTTTTTTTTTTATGTAAAGCTGCAATCGCAATTCATCCATCCTTTAACTCAAAGGTATTTACTCTGAAAATGTTTTTGTTGGGATCCAGAGGTTTGCCCACCAGAGGGCGCCGTGGATCCTCTCCTGGGAGCTGGTTCTCTGCGCTCAGCTGATTCCCATCAGCTCTGCTGATTAACCTCTCCCTATATAAGCTGAGTCATAGCTTCTCTCTGAGCCGGATCGTGGTCATAGTCATTGTTGCCATGCCATGCTCTGCCATGCCATGCTCTGCTATGCCATGCCATGGTCATTGTCTTTGTCTTTGTCCTCCCTGTGCCACCCTGCCTGTTTCTGACTCAGTGATTCTGTAACCTGTTCTGTCCTTGCCATGGAAGCAAACCACAGCCTCCCTGCCTGTTTAACCCTGCCTGTCTGAATCTGCAACCTGTGAGTTTGGAAACCTGTAAACCTGTATTTGAGTATAACCTGTTTCTGTCCTCTCTGCCTCCCAGGGGGAAAACCTGAGTTCTCCAATAAATTATTGGACTTTAATCTGGCCTCTGTTCTGTGAGTTCTGCATCTTGGGCTAGAAATCCTGATAAATCATGACAGTTTTTAGTTCATACAATGCCTGAAAGCAACTTAACAAATGTATATATTCATGTACTTCTATCTCAATGCACTTACCATGCATTGTGACTTGTACATCACACCTCATCTTTATTATAAGAGAAAACCATCTTAAGTGCTTTTTTGTTTTTTAACATGTTGTATGGTAGGTATTCTATTCTATTGTATCATATTCTATTCTATCATATTCTGTTTTTGCCATGATTCTAACCTATCTGGACTTTTTGGTTCTGTTAAATGTTCTTTTTGGGCTCTCATTTATAATTTATTCTATGTAATTCTGTGTTTGTCAAGATTCATATCATTTTTAGTTATCTAAAATATATCAGTTATCTCTTTGAAGCCTATTTTGTATTATTGAGTCCTTGGTCTAGTTTTAGTTGTAGTCATTAGTTTTATTTCCTTTAGCTTCATTTAAGTTCTCTTCTAGTTACAGTTTAGGTACCAGATCTGCTCGGGCCCTGCGCATGTTGTTATGCTACATGATTGGTTGAACATTGCCGCATGATATAAAATAAAACATTGTGGTTGCCCAGACAACAATAAGATAACGCAATACCAGTGTGCAGGGTCGGGAGCATCAGTAGTGTTAGCCTGTCCGATGACCGATGAAGTTTTAACTGATCAATAACAAAACTGAAAAAAAAAAACTGTTAGGAGATTTTATGCTCTGAAAATACACTAACATTAACTAACTAAAATATATACTTCTAAAATAATATACTTCACAATCAAAATAAAATCCTCTTTTGCCATATATTGATGTCATAAGAAGGGGCCTGGTTATTCTTTGTTTCCCCCTAGTGTCCCTTTTTAGTTGCTCTTGTCCACACCTGTTTCCTATCAGCTGATTAGCCAATTCATTGTTTCTATTTCTCATATATACACCTCCTGTGCAGTTCCTCTTTGCTGGATTCTCTTCACTTTGTATGTATTTTCATCCCAAGTGTCTCCTTGTTTTGGTTTCTAAGTTCCCTGCCTGTTCAGTCTGGATTCATGCTTCTGTTTCCACCAACTTCATCATTAAACCTACGAGAAACCATCTCTGCTTCTGTCTCCGCATTTGGGTCCTCTACAAAATCTACCAAACCTGACAGTTCTATTCTATTCTATACTATTCTATTCTATTACTATGGCGTAAATAAACACAATAAAGTTTATAGCTTATAGGGAGGTGTGCTTTATAGTCCGGAAAATGCGGTAACTTTCTACCCTGGGTGCCATTCCAAACTTAGTCCCGCCCACAAGGTTTGAGGTCGGGAAGTTCGGTCTGGCTCTGCTCCATAGTAGCGCGAGTATGATCGCCCACCCTCTGGCGATCCAATCAAATTGTCAAGGCGGGCTTTTTACGATGATGGACAGATGATCAACAGTAACGTAATCAACCACGTGACCTAAGCGCGCTTGAGTGACAACAACAATGGCTGCCGCCGGAGAGTTGAGGTGAGTAGATTCTGCTATTAGGTCTGTTCTAGAAGATATCGACAGCAAATTAATTTTAAAAGAGGAACAGAGAAACGTGATCAAGGCTCATCTTCTTATTCTAGGCGTGCAACTGCACGCTTTGATTTTTGTTGACAACAACTATGCCTCGCTTAACATACGTCACGCACTCCGTTGCTCTTATTGGTTGTAGGTCTATCCAATTGAGTGCAGAGGAATTTTTTTTCCTGGTTCATTCGAAACACGCCCCATAATCACAGCTCTATGGAGCAGTATCAGACTCATATTCTGACTAGAATTGAGTAGGACTACGTCAGGCTAGTAACTTTCACCCACAAGAACTGCTTTTCAAAAATGGACATCAGATCTAGTCATGACAAGCACTTGTCATTTGCCAATGACATCCAACACCATAAAGTTCCTTATCTACTATAAGTTCATTGTGTACCGACAGAACTTTTGTTATGTTTTTTATGTGCCCTATCCCCTCCTCTTTTCCATGTCTCAAAGTTTTTTAGCTTGCTGGGATTTTATTTTGATTGTGAAGCATATATTTTAGTTATTTAATGTTACTGTATTTTCAAAGCATAAAATCTCCAAATATAAGCAGCGTGTAACATGAAAAATGATGCTGTATCCTATTCTAGCTGATTGTTTTTAACCCAGTCAAATTTATATAATAAATGCGGCCTATATTTTTATATGTAGTGTCTTATATAGACTCCAGTCAAATGACAATATCTCCCAGCATTCTCATGCTAGTAGATATAATTTGTCAAAGTACCATAATCACCCATAAACAGTTTGATAAATAGAGAAAGCACCAGTGCCTGAAAACAGTACTGAGGGGTGTATTTCAAGCCAGCATCATTGCAATGAGGTAATTTCTCCCTAAGTCTGATCAGCAATTCCGAGGTGTTGGATCACGCCATAATATATGACTTATAGTCACAGTTTCTGGGGGTTTGAATCAACAGCTTATTTCTCAAAAGTGAAAAATAGACACTAGAAGAACAAAATGACTATTCACATAACATGATCATGGACTTGTCAATGGGGCCAAAAATCTGCGTATATAATGAAATATAACATCTTTTCTTCTCACTGGCAGAGTTTAAAAGGTGAATTAAAGTTTTATTTGGTTGCTGTTCAGGAAAGGTTGTGATTTTATTCTGCCAACAAGAAAATCTCCTGCCTTCTGCGGTTAGTGTTTCCCCTAAATCATTAGTTAAGTAAACTGAAGTAGAAGTAGGCATATGGTGAAGCAAAGATTCCTCATAACAAACGTTAAATAGATCCTTTTTGAAGTGGAGGCATAATTATGCTGTTTTGAGACTGTCCTCTGATCCAAAAACAGTTCCATGGGTGGTTCGTTCACGCCAAAATGACTTTAATGACTTAGAATAACATCCAAAGAATATGCAACTGTTTAGTTTTTCCTGACTCTTTTCAATTATTTTTAAATTGTAATTTCTCCCTAGCTGCATTTTTCCAAAAGCCTAAAGGAAGACACGACACTGTTCTTTAATATTTTTTTTGTGCTGGGACACAACCAAGAAAATAAACCATATTAATATCCAATGTAATTTACCATGGATGACAAATCCTCTCAGATATCATGTTTATTTGTTCTGGCAAAATATCTCTGTCAAAATTATTCATTATACGGTGGCGCACGTTTTTTACTTTTCCATGGTAATTTTTTGTCACATGTCTTTAAAGTCTCATTGGAAGGAGGTTAATATTCTTACTGTATATGGAAATCAAAAACGATTCCAGAGTAATTTTCTTTTTTATGTTGATGCTATGTTGTAATAAAATGGAAAAAAAAAATTCACTTAGCAAAACATAAATTAGTAAAACAACAACAAGGATTTCCAATGTTCGCGAGTTTATATTAAATAGTCCATTCTTTATTCTAAATGTGAATTTATCATGTAAATCGAAAGCAGGTCGTTTATTTCCTTATCAGAAAAACAAAATATTGAAGATATTTTTTTCAAGATTATGATGTGATTTTTATTCTAAAATGACTGATTCTTGTGTTTTACCAGTGCTATTGTTTACTATCCGTTTCATAACTTTTAGAGTCAGGATGTGTTTTAAAAAGCGTATATCAAGAATCTGTTGTAGTTTAATTAACATAATGAAGCTTTTTCCAGAGAAACAGGAACAAAATGCAAATATAATACAGAGAGAGAAATTGAAAACATGTATATATAAAAACTTTTGGTCGGCCGTTATCTGTGTTAATTTGCTCCGTTAACTCCAGACTCTTATCGGGCGATAAAAAAATTATCGCAGTTAATCTGTTCTCACAGTTGGGTTGGAAGCTGGGTCTACACTAAATTAGCTATGATGACTTTCTCCTTGATATTTTAGTGCAGATGTGTATCTGGGGTAGAAACAAATCAGTCTTCCAACCTGTGTAGGCCTACTGTGAACAACAACACCATTGAACATGACATGCTGAAATGGATACAGCTATAAAGCCACCGGGTTTGCTTCAGGGGAAATCTATTTTTAAGAAGCTTCTCAAAAGAAACCTCAAGAAGACTAAAGCTGTTTGCATCGTGTGCAATGCGGAATTGGTTTACTGCAGGAGCTCTTCCAGTCTCAAGTACCACCTTAAGGCAAAGCATCCATTAGCCAGTGTGGAAGATGCCGGGCCAAGTACTGATATAGAGCAGGGGAGGAGTCATGTTCATCAAACTATAAAGTTTGAGTGCCACTGATAAGCACATGTCACATATTATGAATGCCTTAGGCAGAATTTAAATGAGCCAAATTTTTATTTTATATTAATCTAGATTGATTCCAAGATTACAGTGAGAATAATCTAGATTTAAAAAATTATCTATGCCGACCATTGATAAAAACAAAAAACAAGTATTCTAAGAGGATACCTCAAAATATATACAAAAAACAAGAAAATGCATGTATATGGAATGTGGACTGTAGTATTGACATAAATCGTGGCTTGTACGGAAGCAGTTTGTGAACTCAAGAGGTTTATGTTATTTACAGCCATGTTGTTTAGTGTCAGGGGGATAGTTACCTTCAAAACTTTTTGAAAAAAACTGTTGTTTTTAATTTAATGCTCCCGAATCAATATCCTGATGGAAGTCCAGGTTGGTAAAATTTGAAGAAATGCATCTAGCCCTCTGCTGGACTCATGCAGCAAAAACTTTGTGTTTAACTCAGTTTTTAAGCACTCTTATACATTCACAGATAATTCTCAGGTTGGTTAATGTTTTATAATGAAAACATTAAAGGCACGAGTATTTTGATGTAGGGTGAAATAGGCATTCTGTCATAACAGAGCAGAACACTGAATTGCATCCAACTGAAATGTACATATTAACTTTTCCGTAGACGCAGATTAAAAACAACACCTTAACTTCAGCGATAACACTAGATGTTCCGGATAATCTCCTTAATTTCCTTACATTTAGAGCCATGTGTCTTTAACCTTCGATTTCAGCTTAGAAATAGCTCGACAAAAGTAAACAAAAGCCATCACCACTCAATCTGTACCTGCTTCTACTTTACAACCCGTTTGTTGGACTATAACGGGGAAAAAATAAAGCCGCATCAATTTAAGGACATTAAACTAATCAATTTTTTCCTCTGTTTTTCTATACTTTAAAAGGTGAGAAACAGAAATATTCAATTTTTTATATAGCACCAATTCACAACACATGTCATCCCAAGGCACTTTACAGTTCACCAGATTATACAGTCAAATTGAATCAAAGTTTGCTATCTAGGAAAACCAGTTGATTGCATCGACTCATTGACTCGAAAGCAATCCCTCACACTAAGCAGGCTTGTAGCGACAGTGGAGAGGAAAAACTCCCTTTTAACAGGCATATATCTCCAGCAAAACCAGACTCAGTGTGAGCGGCCATCTGCTGTTGCCGACTGGGGTTCGAGGAGACAGAAGCAGAGATACAAATGGCAACTGTCATCCAGCTCCACATGCGGCCCTGTCCAGGAAACACACAGCTAGGCAGATGAGCTCTGAGCCAGCTCATATGTCAATGGATGAGGAGAGCAAATCCAGCCAGTCACAGTCAGAGAAACAGGACTACACTGAAAAAACAGGCAGAGCTCAAGCATATATAAACAAAGGTGTTGATGGCAGCACCACAGCTGATATTTCTCCAGGATGGAGTCACAGCCACACAGGAACAGATCAGAGGAAGCTACTATAAGAAGAAGCAGAGAGATTAGCGTTAGAGATTGAACTAAGAAATTCTGCAGAGCGGGAGAACAGAGATAGAATGAAGCAGAATGCTGAAAGTATTAAAAAAAATAAAGGTAATGTTGAATAAATAGTACGGCTACAAGCCAATGAAAGGTATAAAATGTATACAAAAGATGTAAAACAAAAAAAGTTTGATGTGAGAAAATCAGAAAATGTTCTGATTTGCTTGATGATTGCATTCAGGAGAATATGTTTTTACTATACTTTGGAGCGGACTGGGGTGCAGAAGCAGACAGGCTAATAATAAAAAAAGGGGGCGGATATACCATGCAGATGAAAGTGTTTAATCACAGGACAAAAAGTGAAGCCGTGAAAGTAAGGCAAATTAGTGTCGAAATTCTGGAGGCCTAAGGCCTCACATATGTTATATGTTACAAACTTACATGTGAGTTTCAACCTTATTTGCACCACAGAGCCCAAGGTTTCAGGCCAATGAAACAGCATACATTAGAGTGTATTTGCCTGAGTGATCCCTGTTGCTTTGCCAGTTCATGCTCTAACATCTTTTCTGGAGATTAAGAGAGTTTGCACGGCATTTATAGCTTCTCCTGACCCACAAGGCACCAGGTTTACGGTATGGATTGGCAGAAGGGGATCGGAAATGAGAAACAAAATGAGAGTCTGCAGGCAAACTAAGACATCTGTAGATTTCCGCCAGCCCCAGCAGTGCACCTCAAGTCTACACAAACCCCTGATTAGGTAATCGAGTGAAAAGAGTAGAAAAATAATCTAATAAAGAGTTTCCTGCTTCCACCTTTCCAAGGCAATAAATGCTCTGCTTTTCAGTGTTTTAAGGCACAATGCTATAAGCAGACTTCAAAAGGCCAAAAAGATTGAACTAACATTATTAGTTCTTTTTTTATTAATTAAAAAATAAAAGGTAAAAAAACAAGATTCAGATTTATGGATGTGGATAGCCTTGTTATAACGGGAGTAGTGTTAGAAGGCACTGAGGAGATGACATCACCTTGCCAGCAGGAAAGCTTCAAGGGCGTAGAGGAATCCGATCTTCTGTAAATCAAGATGATTGCTTTTTTTTGTGCCATATAGGTCTCCACTGGCAAATTCAGGGCCTTTCCACCCCCCCCCCACCACCACCACCAATTTCCTCCTCTCCTCTCTTTTAATGTCCACCTTTGCACACACCTCATTGCTGGTGTGAATACTCTTTTTGTTTGCTGCCAAAACAGGACTACTCTTGGCAAATCTTTCCCTGCTGTTAATTTAAATGTACTTGCAAAAGGTTAACAAGCCAAAACATAAAAGAGGAAAAGGGGGGGTGGAAGGCATGTGTGGGTGCTTTTTGAACATCACTTTATTTAAAAATGTTAAAGGTAGAACTTAGAAATGAAAGGTTACATTGAGCTGTCCAAATATATTTGATGATCTCAGATTATTTTCAGTTTATTCTGTTCTGTAACCATACAAAAAAAAAAATGATAAGTGACCAAATGCCTTGTTTACCAAATATTTAAATATTTATTCATTAAATGCTAGTCTAACTGAAAGGTTATGTGCAGACCTTTCAAAAACAAGATTTTATCTTATAAGACCAGAAGGAATCCTGTGTCAGGATTTGGTGTTGGTTTGGAGGACCCAAATGCAGAGGCAGGTAGGCAGAGGTGAATTTAGGTGGGTTTAATGAGGTTCACAGGAACTGAGGCAGGAATAAAAAAATCCAACAAAAATAACAAACAAACCAGAACCAAGGAGACATCTGGGGAAACCAAACTCTAGGAGCCAGGGAGAGACGAGGTAAGCAGACAGACGTTAGACGAGGATCCAGCAAACAGGAACTGAAGAGGGAGGGCTTTTAAAGGGGACAGAAACAAAGAGATGCCTAACGAGAGGATTGAAAACAGGTGAGGACAGAGCAGAAAACAAAGCTAGAGAAAGAGGACACAAGAGGGCAGCAGGGGACAACAAATGGAAAACCAAGACTGTGACATCCTGAAGGCAGCACTGATGGAGCTCTCTCAAAATCACTCATGCTAGGTTTAATACATTTCTTTCATTTTTTGAATCATTTTCAACCAAGAAAATCATTACGTTAAATATTATTTCCCCTTTCATTGTTATTCATATATGTTTTTGTAACCACGGCACAAAGTAAACGTTTCCTTAAACTGAATGGAGGCTTTGTAAATATGCAAATGTTTAAAGGAAGTGTATCCCTTCAATTGATGTTGGTGCATTTGTAATGGTCTCATATGTTTTCTGTACCCCTGTGATAATCCCCTAACATCCTCGTATTAAATATTTTGTAATAACATATGTAAATTTAAAAAGAAGGTTTCTGGACACTGCAGTTATATAGATATCATTCTGATGTGTTGTATTTTCTGCTGTCCTGGACGAGTTCCAAAAATTCAGAACTTGTAAAATCTAAGAACAATGAATTCTTCTAATAATTTTTTCTTGTGTAAGGTCTGGTAATATTCTGTACTAATATAGCCCTTTTTTGTCATGATCTTGGCGCTGATGTGTGGCTTGATTACTCATTTCATTCACCTGTCTAGCTCCACCTAATTTCTCATACCATTAATTTCATCAACCTGCCCCTACCTCTATTTAACCAGCTGTCTAACAAGTCATCAGTGCCAGATTTTTCGAAACTTGAGAGTATTCTAGCAGATCTTATTGTTTGCGATTGCATGACTCTGTTCTGTTCTGCCTGTGAACTTCTGAGCGTGCCTGTTCCTGTTCTGATCTGGTTGCCTGAACTGTCTTTAGACTCCTGCTGGATTCTGCCTATTAACCTAACCAGGAAACTGCCTACCAACTTTGATTTGGATTTCCCTTTGGTACCCATTCCGATCACTGGTCTTCTGTCCTGGACTCCTGTGAACCTTCTTGACACCGGCTTCAGCTTCTCCCTCCCCTTTGAGGAGCATTCGTCGTGTCTTTTCGGCAGCTGACCAGCTGGAATCTACCTCTTCCTCTGGGCACTAACTGGACTTTAAGATCAGGTTAGTGACTCACACGTACATAATCTTCATCCGCCAGATTGACGGTGTCACTAACCTGTCTTTTCCTCCTACAGGGGTTCTTGCCTTAGGCGTCCTAGCTAACCACTGCAGATCCGTAATTTTAAAAAGAAAATGATTTTTGAGATATACAGTCTGCCTGTTTGAATACTTTGTTCTCTGAACGTTGACATTTATCAAGTCTTAGGACCTCTAAGGAGCTTTACACTACATTCAGTCATCTATTCAGACATTCACATGCTGATAGTGGCGAACTACACTAAAAACAAAGCCGAGTAGACTGACAAGACACCATCCATTGGCGCCACCAGAACCTCAGACCAAGAAACAGAAGGTGAGACGGGGGAACTGTCTTTCCCAAAGACATAATGATGGAGGCAGACAGAGCAGGGAATCAGTCTTGCTTGTAACCAGTGGGCAACCCATCAGTTATAAGTCAAACTCTGACCTCCTGGGCCTTTGTCCCTTTCTTTTCTGCTCTCGGACAAAATGGACTAGAAAATATAAGAAGTGCATACATTTTTCTGAACTATCTTTATCTACAGCACCCTAAAGTTTACTGCTGTAACACCTCTAATGGTCACTTGAAACTGGCCATAAAATAAAAAGAAAACCAACAAAGTTTTGACTCCAAAATAAGTTTTGTTTCATTATTTTTTGTAAGAAAGTGTGAGTTGCACATCACAAAACATCTCTCAGTGAGGCAGGCTAACAACAGCACTAACTATACTATAGTTGGAACCTGGAAGCAAGACTCAAGCCTTCACTGCGATTCTGCCTTCCCACTCATTTTATTACATCGCCTGGAGCTGCTGCAGCATGGCATCATGCTAATATTAGTGATTAGGCCCTTCTTTAGGTTTAGGAAGGCTAAATGACATCCGAAACCTCTTGCAATGGGCTTTGGCATTGTGTTTAACTGAAAAATATAAGTTACTGCCATGTAGAGATTAGGTGCCAATCTGTTCGACAGATTAGCACCTAATCTGTACTTTATTTCAGCTTTATCTACTTGTTAACATTGGTAAACATGATGCGATAAAGGTAGGTGTTTTCTGGACAGGGTGGGTAATCACAATTCGCAAATAGTAGGAATAGACACTAGCTTTCAAAGAGTGGGAAGGGCTGCTAACCTGGTAGTAGCCAGACTGATATGTGTAGAACTGAGTTGAGTTCTACATTATCAATCTGGGATGGCTTCAGTCTGTCCATGTAAAGGAGGGACGTTTAGTACAATACTTTGAGCTGATTGGGTGAACTGCCAGCTAGTTCATAATACGCTTTCATCACATCATAGCTGCAAATCTTTAAAAACACAAAGTGTTTTTCTTTGCTCCTTTTTCAAGTGAGAAACTGTCACTATTTAAGCTAAAACCGAGTCAGTTGCGGTATCGACAAGTGAGCCCTTCAGTGTAGCCATGTTTGCAATGCCTTTGCAAGGCCCTTCTGACTGCTGACATTCCTATATGTCCCACCCCAATAAACCCTGCTGGCATGTCACTGGTAAGACTTGTCAAGAGATGGACATCTTGGCGAATTTCTTCAAGATGGATTGTTATGAGACTGAAAACTCAGATCTAAAGACAATCCAGCTTGCAGCGCAAGGTTATGATGCTGCTGCTAAGTGAGGGAAATTCAGGATTACTTTGTCATGCAACAATCGGGAAAAGCATGACTTTGTGTGTGCTTTTGATGAATAGATAGCTTTATTATGAGATTAAATTCTAAAAAAGAAGGTAGGTTTTGGATGAACTAGGCACTTAAGCTTATTTAGAGTTACTGTGACCTGGATGACTCAGAATGTTAATTAGCAACAGCTCTGTTGAAAAAAAAGACATGTTAAGAAAAACCTGGAATACAAACATTTAGCAGTTTTTAACTGTGTTTCACTATAGAAAGCTTTACAATTGCATATTTCCATTTAATCTTGATTATTATGTATGTTTACTTTAAAAGGGTCAAAGTTAATCTTGGAGCTAAGCAGGTTGGTGTAATTAAAAATGTGTAGGCTGAAGGTGAGAAAAAAAATCTGGGGGCCTTAAAAAGGGGGCTAACGTTGCATGCTGTCAATTGTTCCATTCTTTCTTTCCTTTTTTTTTTGCCATGACCGGAAAAACGTCCTGAGCTACATAAAGAACTTGGGCGAACTTCCAGGTAGGAAAAGCCCAATAAAAAAAAAAAAACCTTGTAGTCTGCATCAGTCTATGTTTACTCTCATTATAAACACTGTGTTATTACAGATCACTCTGTTGAACACGACGAATGAGCCCTTTTATGTTACAACACTCAAGACTAAAGCTCTTAATGATGTTTAAATAAGACCTGGGCAATAGATGGGATAGTGAACACTTTAAATTCGACATCCAGTCATTACAAGACAAAAAAATGAAAAGGAAAGGTAAATTAATAAGGGTCTTTATCTGCTCATTAACCCACTTGCTTTGCATTCTCTGCCAATAGTGTTCCATTCTGCTTTCTTTTACTTGCTCCTAAAACAGCTTAAAACACAAAGGCATATACTGAATACATGCAAACACAGGACCACAGATTTTTTTATTTACTTTTTGTCCAAAAGAGAGGGAATGAGACGTAGAAGGGAGATTATAGTTTAATAAGGGGCAGGAAATCTTGGTTAAATCCCCCCGAAGGAGCTAAAATGCCTCTGTGCTCAAGGCTGCTGCGTTGCAGCCTGAGTGCTTTAACATAGGGTTCTCTGGCACTTAACACCACAGTGATTCATTCTGTAATATTACATCTCTAATTCGACATTTTAAGAGATCTAGGATATTTGGTGGCAAAATATTTAATATAATAGAAATGATAATAATAATTTTACCTCTGGATTGCCACTTAAGTTGTAAACTTTTTTTAAGAATTGCCAGTATGGGAAATAGTGATTTATTATTACATGTTAATGATACACTGACTTTCCCCTTTTTCTCAAAAACATTCATAAAATGCTTCAATAAATGAGAGTGCAGATGATGTTTTTGCACTACAAAGAAGAAGGAAAACAATTCATTCTAAATTTCTTGAACTTTTAAGTGACGGGGATCAAACATTCTTATAAGTCTTTAAAAAATGCTTTTTTGGCAATCATTCTCCAAACCATCAGAAAGCATGTGAAACCCAATCATGAAGCTATACTGTATTGTGTGGTTGGTGCTTACAGTTTCACTAGACTGCAAACTGTCAATTATCTATTGACGGGACTTTAAGCCAAAAACTGACAAGAAAGCTACAGTTTATTAATGTATTCAAAATGAGAGAAAATAAACTTTGATAAAAAAAAAAAAAATTATTGAATATTGACTCAATAAGAAAAACAAGCGGTGGATATCTAAAACTTTGGGTCGGTCCAAAGACTTGTTGTTCAAAGCCACTCAAAATATTACAGGAAAGAGTAATGCCTCAGAACGAAAGTATAGAAATATTTAAATCCATCCATCCATCCATCCATCCATCCATCCATCCATCCATCCATCCATCCATCCATCCATCCATCCATCCATCCATCCATCCATCCATCCATCCATCCATCCATCCATCCATCCATCCATCTATCCATCCATCCATCCATCCAAATTGACAATTGTTGTCTTTTAGGGTTTGACAAGTTGACAAAATTAGTTTACAAGGCCTGATTATTGACATTTTTGCTGTTTCTTTTGGAAACGATTTGGAATGTTTTTTGTTTTTTTATGCAATAAAATGTTATGTGACTCATCAAGTAAAACTAGAAAAAATACATATGCTTTGACGCCCATTGTTTGGGGATGAGGGTCTGTGGTTATCACCTTAAATCAAGTTAAGGCCTATTTTGTGCTGCAGAAACATAAATATTGACACCAGTAACAGATATGGTTATTTAAAAAAGACTATTATTAGGGTACCATGAACAATATTAATAACTAAAAGTGCATTTTCACCATGTGTGTTACACAATGTGTGTAAACCCACCATTCTTGCCATGGAGTAGCAAGAGTAGATTGACCCCTTGCTGTCCTAAAAAATAGCCTTTATTATCTCTGAAACAAAAGAAGCACATATAATAGTTATAATTATAATTCCAAATTAAAATTTCGCTTAAGCTTCAGAAATCTATAGGATAAATTAAAGAGCTAGTTGTACATCAAAGTATCTCTTGAAGAAAAGCTTGCGTGCTGCTGTGAACGTCCCTTAAAGTTCTTTGCAAATGTCCACTGAAATCTTTGTACAAGCAACTATGTCTTAACATAAATTCAGCAAACTGTTGAAGTAAAGGTGCATGCTGAGATTGTTTTAGAGCCAGGCTGGAGATCTTTAATCTGGATTTGTAAGTTTTGTCCCTGTGCTATGGAGCATGGGTAAAAGAAAGAAAATCCCCTGCTGACTCATCTCCTTTCATTTTAATTGGCATTTCATTAGATAATTTGGATCCAACTTAGGGCCTATTAACAATTCTCTGGCCCCTGTTTGATTGATCACTCACTTAAGTCTCCAGCCGGCCGTTTTGAAATACAGCAGCTGCCAGCTGAAAAAAACACACAAAGCACCTCATACCCTGACACGCATGCATGCGCCTCACCAAGACCACCAGCGTGCAGCACATTGCTTCCTCCGACTGTGGTCCATACCCAAGCCCACCCCACCCATCAGGATCAATGCAGGCCTTTATTAGACTGGCTAAGATGGCTTGCTGTGTAAGTAGATCCCGCCAGTTCTGGCCTAACACCTCCTAGGATTCACTGCTGGACTGTATAAACATAGCTCCCTGTCTGTGTGAAAGTGACTGCTGAGCGTGTGCAGACAAGTTATGTCTGTATTGCATTGTAAATGTAACGCAAATGTAAAAATCTGAAGGAATAATCCTCACTAGAAGGCATCTTCAGAAACAGGAATTTCTTGCTGTTTAATGGAATAATTTTTAATGACTGCAATTTCCTGCAGAACTCCTGAAAAAAGCAGTTGAGTGTCGATCAAGTAGGCATGAGATAAATGGAAGTTTAACTGTAGCGACATCTCTGCAGTCATAACCAGTGGACAGTTCTAACATGAAATGCATAAAAAGTCTATTTGGCTCCTGATATACACACTCGGCCATGTAAAAGCTGTGAGAAAACCATCTAATTTGTCCCCCAGGTGCTATCTACAGTAAGTGCAGGCCTGGTCCTATAAAGGCTGTAAAAGTCACCAAAAAGCTCCACAGGTCAGAGCGCAAAGCTTTGGGAGCTCTGGGAAGTGTCAGGCACTCATGACAAGCAGAGTTTTGGGATGTTTCCCAGTCCTATTTCATATGAGCATGTAAAACAAGATGTCTGAATCAACTCCTGATTTTATGCTGAGATGTGACCCAACTCACTCTACATATGTGCATATAAGCTCTTCACATATGCTTTACATTGGTTTTGAAGGAACAGTTGCATATATGGTTTTCCTAAAGGCTATAACCTGAAAACAGCATTTTCATAGATGATTAATTGAGGGATGATGCATCTCTCAAGTCTTACGTGCTGATGTAAGACTTGTAGTTATATATTCTTCCAGGCATATCTTGCTAATTCTTCTCCGCTCTCAACTTTTTGAAGACATGCTAAACATACTAAATATACAATATTTAAGTAAAAAAATTAGGCAACCAACAACTGGAAAAAAAAAACATATGTGCAAAGAAAAGCCTTAGCCTTTTATTTGGCATCCAAATACTGACAATTTTCGTGTTATGACTTCAGAAAATTGAAAAAAAAAATGTCTGTAGTTATAGAATAAAGGAGTAGTTTAACATTGATCAGTTTTATAAACTACAACTTTTAAATCCCTGTTTAAAAACATTGTATTGTACAAATTACTTCAAAATATTCGCTTTTCAAGATTAACCTGCATCTTTATTTAATTTTAAAAATACAAAAAAAGCTGTAACTATGAACACAAGTGACTTCTATGCCAACATAGACCAATAAAACACCCATCCATCAATTTTATCTCACACTTATTCCTGCTAGGGTTGCAAGGGGTACAGGTGCCTATCTCTAGCTGTCAATGGGCAAGAGGCAGAGTACACCCTGGACAGGTCCCCAGTCTATCGTAGGGCAACACAAAGACAAACAGGACAAATAATCATTCACAAACACAATCACACCTAAGGAAAATTTTATTAACCTAACAGTCATGTTTTTGGGCTGTAGGAGGAAGCCGGAGTACCTGGAGAGGACCCATGAATGCACAGGGACAACATACAAACTCCATGCATAAAGAACCTTCTTGCAGCAAGAAGGTTCTGGGTCAGTTCAGTTCCCCTGCGCAGTTTTAGAAAAAGATTTCTCTGACAATCATAATTTTCTTGGTTAATGAGGCGCCACATCATCGAAAGTAGCAGTCAGCCTTATCTATCACATTTTATAGATGCACAGACTTACAAGGAGTCAATAGGGGGTTAAGAGAAAAAAAAGTATTTTGGTAATGTAGCTGTAAAAAAAAAAAAAAAAAAAAAAAAAACATATATATATATATATATATATATATATATATATATATATACCTTTGCATATATATATATACATATATATATATATATATATATATATATATATATATATATATATATATATATATATATATATATATATATGTATATATATATATATATATATATATACCTTTGCATATATACATATATATATATATATATATATATATATATATATATATATATATATATATATATATATATATATATATATATATATATATATATACGGATGAAAATTACGATTTTCTAATATTAGAACCATATTTTTCCATTGTTCTTCTGTTATCTCCACAGGCCAGTCATCAGACGGTGATCAGAGACACACAACAGAGGAATGCTTCGGTTGCAGCAAGACAAGATGTAATGATGAAAAGCTTGTCAGCACAGGAGAGTTCACAGGGAGGGTAACATTCCCAAAGTTATATCATTCAGACATAGCCTGTAAGGTCATCTGTTATCTTTGAATGTTCATGACAAACTATTAAAACTTAATAAAACTAGCACAATGCATTATAATATAAGATAGATTTAAAAGCTACAGGTTTGCATTCTGAAATGAAAAACTTGGGAGCCGAGTTTATGATTACAACCGAGAAAAAAATCCCCATAGCAATCATTTTGGTTATTGTGCAGTGTTGAATGAGATTAATTTTCAATCTCCTGCCAGAAATCTATAAAAAAAAAATACATCCAGTCTGTGCGACGATAGATACACTGATAAAGATTTTAATGAATAAAATCAACCATTGATAAAATTGTGTGTTTTATATGTTTCTGCACAGTGGGATCTATGCCTGCATGTTAATTGAGCTTAGATCAGTCTGTCTAACATAATCGAAATCAATTCAAGAGGTTATGATAAGAGACGGCATCAGTCCACACGCATCTCACGGTTCATTAAAAGGTGATTCAAGAGATCAGATGTGTTTATCTCAGGCCTGGCAGCTAGACGGAGGGGACATTCTTCAGAGTCTGGAGTTAGTTTAGATTCATGGCCCTCGCTTAGATAATCACCATACCAAAGGAGGGATGAAGCAGTGTCTTTGTCTCTGCTTGGTATGCGGAGGACAATGGGAGGGCTTAGTGGGAGGAATATTAGAGTTAGAGAGGAATAAAACAGACAGGGGAATGAGACACATCCTTGGATACCTACAGTAAGCTTCCCTGGGTGCGGATGAAGAGCTGCTGAAGGGGGAGGCAGAGTTTCGTCTCCTGTAGTAAAGCCTAACTAGAGCTGATAAATCAAACAGATGCTGCCGGTGCACCTTATTCTCTAGTGCAGGGAGGACAAGGTGCACATGTTTAGGAGAAACCAACATGTGCAGCTTTTACATGTACAAGGTGCACATGTTGGTTTTTCTAACTTGGTTTCTCAAAATTTTCCAAATTCCTCCCCTAGTTAGAAAAAAAAAGAAAACGTGCCCTAACTTATCTCATCAAAGCTCTAAATATAATCAGCCACAATTTACACAAAGGGTTCTTTCTGAAATGCATAACACACCAGTAAAATGATGCATTTGGGTTTATGAGAAGAAGCGATTCTTAATGCTGGGTTCTTTAGAAGAAGGCAAGATGTGAGCAGTATTTTTTAAAGAAAAAAAGACTACATCCACATGAGGCCGAATAAGGCATCAAATGAAATCTGTTTCAATGTCTGTTTCAGTGTCCTTGTCTGGAGTGTACCCCCCGACCGGACTAGGAAGCATGTCGCAGCCCATTTTTCGGTCAAAAATAAAGTAAAGGTTAAGTTTTTCATCCAGTTTAGGTGTTACAGGTAGTTATTCTGCAGCCTCATGCTTTCTTAATTCTATTATTTATTTTTCTAGAAGCAAACTGATAAGGAGGTTTAGTTTAGTACCACATATTCATTTTCAGGTTTAAAATATTTTCAGCTTAAACTGGAGGTCTATGAATTCACAAAGACTAAAACCTGAGCATTAGCCCCCTGGTTTGGTGCATTAGCCGCATAGTTTGGTGTATTAGCATCCTGGTTTGGTGCATTAGCCCCCTGGTTTGGTGCATTAGCCGCATAGTTTGGTGTATTAGCATCCTGGTTTGCTGCATTAGCCCCCTGGTTTGGAGCATTAGCCGCATAGTTTAGTGCATTAGCCCCCTGGTTTGATGCATCAGCTGCATAGTTTGGTGTATTAGCATCCTGGTCTGCTGCATTAGCCCCCTGGTTTGGAGCATTAGCCGCCTAGTTTAGAGCATTAGCCCCCTAGTTTGGCGCATTAGCCGCATTGTTTGGTGCATTAGCATCCTGTTTTGGTGCATTAGCCTCCTCGTTTGGTACATCGGTGTCAGGATCCGGGGCATTGCCCACCAGAGGGTGCCGTGGATCCATGCCTGGGGAGGGATCAGCTGTTTTCTATCTGCTGATTAAGGAAGCTCCCTATATAAGCTGAGTCTGAACTTCCCTCTGTGCTGGATCGTTGTGTTTCTTGTGCCACCATGCCTGTCTGATTCTGCAAACCTGTAAGTCTGTCAACCGGTTCCAATAAATTACTGGACTTTTAATCCTCCCTCTGTGTCTGTGAGTCTGCATCTGGGCTAGTAAAACCCTCGCACCATGACAGAACGATCCAGCCAACAGACTAGCCCATAGACTCCTTCTACGCGCTCCTGGAGAGCCCGCTCTGTGCCGTCTGGAGACCCCTTAGCCCCCTCTGTGCCATCTGGAGACCCCTGAGCCCACTCTGTGCCGTCTGGAGACCCCTGAGCCTGCTCTGTGCCGTCTGGAGACCCCTGAGCCTGCTCTGCGCCTTCCAGAGACTCCGGATGTGGAGCCACAATCGGTGGATCCCTCTGTTCGTGAGGTGGAGCCTCAATCGCTGGTTCCCTCTGTTCCTGAGGTCGAGCCACAGTCGGTGGCTTCCTCTGTTCCGGATGCGGAGTCGCAGTTGGCGGCTTCCTCTGCTCTGGATGTGGAGCCGTAGTGTTTTGAGCCTGTTGCAGAGCAGAGCCCTTGAGGGGGGGTACTGTCAGGATCCGGGGCTTTGCCCACCAGAGGGCACCGTGGATCCATGCCTGGGGAGGGATCAGTTGTTTTCTATCTGCTGATTAAGGAAGCTCCCTATATAAGCTGAGTCTGAACTTCCCTCTGTGCTGGATCGTTGTTTTTCTTGTGCCACCATGCCTATCTGATTCTGCAAACCTGTAAGTCTGTCAACCGGTTCCAATAAATTACTGGACTTTTAATCCTCCCTCTGTGTCTGTGAGTCTGCATCTGGGCTAGTAAAACCATCGCACCATGACAATCGGCCCCCTGACGCATATCCTAACTTAAGCATGAATAGCAGTTAATGGTTAGTAGGCCGGTTAATTATTTCAACACAGTAAAGCACAACTTTCTCTTTTCTTCATAGAAAGAGTTTCAAATATAGAGGATTTTGAGCTTGAAGCCATGATATTCATGTGCAGCTTAACCATCGTAAGATAGATTCACATGCTAAGAGCAAGAGTACTGTACTTCTCTAGTTGAACTTTACCTGGAAGAAACTCTGTTCTTTTATAATACATAAACAAAAAATAAATAATTGGTTAACATGAAATGCTGTGAATTAAAGAAAATACTGTAATTTTATATTTGGATGCTAAATCCAGCTGAACCACACAAACATAGAAACGAAAATGGTGTAGTGTAGAAAGATGCTAATATTTCATGTTATATTTTTTCAGAAAAGGTAGTGGTGTTATATGAATGCATCCAAGATCAAAAAATTGGCTTGTGATCTGAATAAAAAGCTCCAGTAAAATAACATATTTCCTTTAAAAACACCCCTCTTTTGAATGAACTTTAAAATTTACACGTGGGAAACTAGTTCCTCATTTAGTTTCTTGGTAGTGTCAAAATGAGCAACCGGTCAAAAAGTGTGCTGTTTGAAGCTTTTAGAGTAGGGCAGATTAACTTCTGGTTAAACAATGCAAAGTGCTTCAACCAAGCCGCACAACAAAAATTTTATTTGGCATCCAGATACTGACAAAGCAGTTTATTGACGAGAGATATTGCATTAAAGGGGAAAGAGTTGGCAAGAGAGAGCTGCTCAACGTCTTTGGATGACAAAGTGCAGGCTGCTGCAGGAAACCTCAGTTCTTTCATTCACTGTGGTCTGAGAAAATAAAAAACTCTACAACGTTTGATCTCTAAACCTGAATGCCGTCTCCCAGCTTCACAAAAAAATGCAGCTTTTGAAACCATATTTCCTCAATTATTTCCCCATTTCTTCCCCCAACCCCCCTATTTCTGGCTCTTCCTCCTTTTATTCCTGCCACATTCACGATTCTAACTTTTATATCAAAGAGGAATCAAGATAAAAGTCCAAGTAAGGGGACGTTCTGTGTAGTATAGGATAGCCCATCACATACCCACAGCTTTAGAAGGAGCTTAAACTACAAAGTTAAATCAGTCCGCCTACGGGTAGCTTTGATTTATAAGGGAATAAAGATTGGCCTTGTTTCCATTCAGCTGAGTATGCATGAAATGACATTTCTACTAGGAGATGTATCTCTGAGACCAACAACCCCATTTTTTCTCTTCCAGACTTGATCTCAAAGATCCCTTGAAGATTTTAGGATTCTTCCTTAGGGAGGGAATGCAACCAAGCATCTGTCAGTCAAAATCCACCAGACCATCACTGCCTCCTAACTTCCAGCTGTGCACAGGCTTTGACCGATTGTGACCTCGGAAATGTAGCCAATTACCAAGTAATTGAAGGGTTCAAAGGGTTGTGTCTGGTGTCAGCCCCTGTTAGGATTCTAGTTTCAAATCCTCTGCCATTCGTCTACTCAGTGAGAAATGTTTTCGAGATCTGCTTTCAAAGAAAATCACATTTATTTCAAATTGGATTTTTGAGATATCAAACTATGATCACAATCACTGAGATCAAGGCTTTCTTTGTTTATTATCAAATACAGAATAACCCACATGGAACAAAGAATTTGGCAAAGAAGTAGTCAAACTTAACGGTATTCTTTACTCTATAGATCCTATAGATCCACATAATACTATACTATGTACCACATGTACACTTTTTTATCACCTTTAAATAAGATTTTCTCACAGGACTCATTGCTGACACTGTGTATTGAGTATTAGAATACATGAACATAAATCAAATGTATTTTAAGTAATTAGTGGGTTTCCAATGCCTGGGTTCAAATCTGTGTCTTTCGGCATGGAGTCAAGGGCCAAGGGCATGCAATTATGCTTAGTGCTGGATCAGTGCTGATATCTGTAGCCAAAATCAGCAGTGAAATATTTGTTCTATTTCCTTTAAAACAAACCTGTAATTTTACGATTTAAACAAATCCAATAGTCTATAACGTTGCAAAAGTTGTATTTATAGTGATTAAATAAGCAAACGTCTGCAAAATTTTCCTTCATCAAACTTTTCCATGAGTAAAATGCTGTTTGCAATACAAAAGGAACATCTTCACATCACCTCAGTTCATTTAACCGTGTTCAGAAACAATGGAGAATGCTGGGTTGATGGCTCTCTAGAGATTTGTACTTTCAAATGTTAAACACAGCTCAGCCGTTTTGGCGATTTTATTGGAATATGTCTTGCTTTTTAACTTGGAATCAAACCAGCCAATGAGGATACAGGACAGAACATTTTTTCCTGAAATAAATCAAGTGTTTCAAAATGGAAAATGAACTGGTGCTATAGTGAAAGGTGAACTTTGTTTTGATGTTGGGGCTAAATGTGTGGAAAATTGAATATCATTAAAAGATGCCAAAGTATTGCACTGCGAAGAGGAACTGGGAAGTTTGTGGAGACTTTAGAAAAGTCAGAAAGTGACAGAAGTAAAATGTCAGACCAAACTGCAGAACTAATGAACTTTCACTTTTAGACCCACACCTCTTATTTGGCTCAGAAAGAAGATATTATACCATTAATGGGGAGCAGACTCAGTGTTCAATCATTTGAAGGTATTAAGAAAAATATGTAATAAGACACAAAAACATTTCAGTGTAAAAGTGTCAAAAACTGGCCCCTTCTCACTTCACAGTTGCAAAAGGCCAGGGGGAAAAAAAATCCTCCATGACTTCAAAGAAATGCAGAGTGAGAAACAGAGGGGAGTGTTTGCATGAGTGGAAAGCCTCAACCAATCCCCTAATGTTACCAGGCTGATTTCCATACCACATTTTGGCTCCTCATCCTCACTGCCCTTATAAAACCTTTGGCATAACACTGTTGTCGGGTGAGAACAAAAAGAAGGAAAAAAGTTTTACCATAAAAAAAAAAAGACATGCATTTTTTAAGCACTCCAACTGGCTGTAAAAAGGCTACATGCATATTGAAGACGAAAATATGGACATTTTTTCAAAGTTGCTAAGGTTTTGGCTCAGGTGTAAAAGTCATATTTAACCTTTTTAATTGATTGTTTTGATCATTTGATTGCAAGAGTACCTATATTTGGATATTTTATTCCATTTGGATGGAGATCATCTGTGATGAGAGACAGAGTTGTGGAGAATCTCTGAAAGATATTATCTTGCTTCTCTAAACTGATATTTAATAGAAGTCCAAGAACATAGCCAAACTACACCCCATTCCTAATGTAGGAACCTCCAACCAGAACCATTCGCATCCAACTAATATTTTGACAATGCATCCAACTTAACTGGCTCACTATTTGTTCCACAGGTGTAAAAAGCCAAAATCCATTCAAAACAATATGGAACATTTTGTCACTGTTTTTTACTATGGACATAGAACTTGAAACACTTTCTCTGTGTCTACTTTGATATAATGTCTTTCTATTCTAGCCTCCCCCAAGAACTTATCAGTCCCCATATTTTACACCAAGATAATAGTAGTTATTGTTGGGATCCTCAGGCTTGCCCACCAGAGGGCGCCGAGGATCCTCTTCTGCTCTCTTTTTGTCTCTTTGTCTTAGGGCTGGAGTCACTCTCAGGTTCTGGAGATTACCCTCTGCCTCCAGCAGAGTGCGCCGTGGGTCCTTCTGAGCTGAGCCTCTCACACACCTGTGGCTGATCTACTAATCAAGAGGACCACAGTATTTAAGCTACCTCCAGACCTGGATTCCACGCCGCAGTGTTGATCTTAGTTGGTTAGCTTCCTGAGCCTCTGTTACAGAAGAATCTTTGTTATTTCTCATGCGAGATCAGATTCTAATTCTTCCTTGTCTCTGCCTCACAGGAATCCTGTCTCTTCGTGAAAGCTCTGGACGAGCTTAACCTCCTGTCTCCTCGTGAAAGCTCTGGATGAGCTTAACCTCCTGTCTCCTCGTGAAGCTTTGGAAGAACTGTCTCTCTGGCAACCTGTCTCTGGCCTGCAGCTCTGGGAGAGTTGCATCACAGGGAACCAGTTTCAAGCCTAAAGCTCTAGGAGAGCTAGCCAGCTAATCAGCCCTGGTGAGCCACCCAAAGAACCCTACGTGTTTTAACCTGAAGACTTCTTCGTGGAGTTCCCTAGAGGTTCCCATGTGGATTATCTCCTGTTTTTCTCAGTCATCCAGCCATCCCCCGCTCCCTGCACAGACTCCAGTGAACCAGCCCCAGACCCATTCTAGTCCCAGTGTTTTTCTGTGTGTATTTGGACTTTATTAAACATTTTGAACTTTTCCCCTGCCTCCTCCGTGTGTGTTCTGCATCTTGGGCTTTACTCTCTTAGACCCCATCATGACAGAACACAGCGGCCAAAACACAAAGCCCAGCAGATCACCCCCGTCGTAGCTCAGAGAAACAGGACCCTCCTACTCCTGATCACACTCAGTCCCTC
This sequence comes from Cyprinodon tularosa, assembly GCF_016077235.1. NCBI lineage: Eukaryota > Metazoa > Chordata > Actinopteri > Cyprinodontiformes > Cyprinodontidae > Cyprinodon > Cyprinodon tularosa. The sequence continues at coordinate 1,263,914 of NW_024038320.1, forward strand.
CGTGAGTTAAAATCCCCGATTGACTCTAAGTAAACAACCGTTTCCAGATCCCACAGGCTTCGTTGGAATCGCAAGATGGCGCCTGTTCAACTTCCGGTTCCGGGTCCGTCACTTCCGGAATTCCGTCCGTCACTTCCGGTTTCAGATCCGCTTCTAAGGTCAGAATCTGCTCCGTCATTTCCTAATTTCCGTCCTTCACTATTTTCTAGTAAATCTGTCGAGTCTCATGGGTTGTTTAACACTAAACAGGGAAATAGATCCGTCGTAGAATTTTCTGAAGACTTCCGGGTCAGAGCCTCTGCTTCCGGCTGGAGTGACGCTATGCTAAGAAACATCTACCTGAACGCATTAAATAAAGAGATTAGAAAAGAACTAGCAACAATAGATCAACCTTCAACCCTGGAGGAGCTTATTTGCATAGCAACCTATTTGGATTACAGACTACAAGCAAGAGTCAAGCCCAGGTCTAGAAAACCAGCTCTGCCCAGTCCAGTTCAGATCTGTACAGCCCTGTTCAGTCCACTTCCGCACAGTTTAGTCCAGTTCAGCCATCACCTACATGACCGCCAGTTAACACCATCCGTTAAAAAGATAAAAATCAAACCACAACTCACAACCCAAGCAGTCAGAGCCCCCGTAATCCAGGAGTTAGATCTCTGGAACTTCTATTACGGGGATAGGGATGATCTGTTCCCCCTCTTGTCACCTTATCATGAACCTATTAGCCCTACTCCTGAACCCGTTAGCAATTCAGCTAAACCTGCACCTGAACCCACTTACACATCAGTTAGCCTTTTGCCACAGTCAGCCCGTGAACCCGTTAGCCCAGCCTCTAATGAACCCCGACGTAAGAGACGGCTCTGAGCCGTCAAAAGACCCCTGAGCCAGCCGTGAGCCGTTTTGAGTCAGTTCTGTGCCATTTTGAAACCCCAGAGTCAACTCCGAGCCGTTTTGAAACTCCGGAGTCAACTCCGTGTCTTTTAGAGACCCCTGAAGCTGCTCCTAGCAGCCAAGAGACTCCCGAGCCGATTCTTAGCCGTCTAAGGACCCCTGAGCTTGCTCTGTGCCGTCCAGAGACCCCTGAGCCTGCCCTGTGCCGTCCAGAGACCCCTGAGCCTGCCCTGTGCCGTCCAGAGACCCCTGAGCCTGCCCTGTGCCGTCCAGAGACCCCTGAGCCTCCCCTGTGCCGTCCAGAGACCCCTGAGCTAAAAATTAAGAGGGCTTCAGAATTTCGAGTTGATGGAAATATGCCTCCAAGAGCCTCTCTACTAAGGCCACGAATCGCCAAGAACCCTCCACCCACGCCTCAAGCCTCCTCAGAGCCTGAACTTGAGCCTCCTTGGGTGGTCCCTCCGTTTCCAGAGGTGGACCCACAGTCGGTGGTCCCACCTGCTCCTGAGGCTGAACCACAGTCGGTGATGTCTCCTGTTCCTGTGGTGGAGCTGCTATCGGCGGGCTCCCCTGTTCCTGACCCTGAGCCGCAGCCGGCGGCTTCCTCAGAGCCTCCTCCTGAGCCGCAGCCGGCGGCTTCCTCAGAGCCTCCTCCTGAGCCGCAGCCGGCGGCTTCCTCAGAGCCTCCTCCAGAGCCGCAGCCGGCGGCTTCCTCAGAGCCTCCTCCAGAGCCGCAGCCGGCGGCTTCCTCTGAGCCTCCTCCAGAGCCGCAGTCGGCGGCTGTTTCTGAGACTGTTCCTGAGCTGCCGAGGAGGGGACGGGGTACCCCGTGGGGATACCTGCTGAAGCTTGGGCGTCATCCTCCTGATAAGCAGCTTCGCCTCCGGCCCCGCGGCAGACCTCCAGAGCGTCAGCTTCGCTTTCGGCCTCGCGGCAGACCTCCTGAGCGTCAGCTTCGCCTCCGGTTCCGTGGCGGACCCCCAGAGCGTCAGCTTCGCCTCCGGTCCCGTGGCAGACCCCCAGAGCGTCAGCTTCACCTCCGGTCCCGTGGCAGACCCCCGGAGGATCATCTTCATCGTCGACCCCGTGGCAGACCCCTTTTCCCCTGCCTCCTCCGTGTGTGTTCTGCATCTTGGGCTTTACTCTCTTAGACCCCACCATGACAGTTATAACCTCAATCTTCCTTATATATATACACACGTGTACATAAAGATGTTTCAGTGAGTATGTTTATTGCTACAGTAGCTTGAAAAATACAAACCGTATTTTCAACTGTGAGCTGTTGTTTTCCCAAGCCCCTCTGAGGTTTCTGTATCACCCCCACCCATACTGGCACAAGATTCAAACTACAACCAGATGGAGAGCTTCAGCCATTGTTTCTAAGAAGAGGAGTAAAAAGGGCCATGTGGATCATTGAACGGACCTGAAATCTCTGATCAGAGGAGAAATCATAATTTGAAAGTAGTTGGAAAGCATTTGAGACGGATGGCTATCAAACTGAAGGCTTCTGATCTTCTGAGAGCAAGCAAAACAATCTTTTGCAGCCTGCTGTTAAAGCTCAGATGCCCAAAGGCCAATATATATACTGTATTTACCCAAAGACCTTAGATTTTTTTCAAATTATTCACCCACTGCTGAGAAAGCATAACCCCAGGGCTTGCTTGACACATTGCCTTAATGCGACTATGTATGGTTTGGAAGTATGTGTGTTTACTTAGGTTTAGAGCTGTAGGACTGAAAGCTGTAGACTGCAATTCCTTCTGCTTGTATGTCTTTAAATGGAGAAGAAAAATTAGACAGGGACATTCATAAGCGCTTAAGTCATTGGTTTGGGAACAAGGTTCTTGTGTTGGTATACCTGAAATATATTTGTGGTGAAAGGGTATAATGATAAAAAAAAGGGAATTTAATGATTTAAAACTGGTCTGCGGAGATGCTGCTTTGGTGGGGAGGTAGAGCGCATTGCCCATATACCAGCTGTCGCAGATTCAAATCCAGGTCCTGCTGACCTTTGCCGAATGTCTCTCCCCTCTTTTGTAACCCCTTTTCTGTCAACATACTTTCAAAAATGACAAACTAAAGGCCACTAGACCCTAAAAAAGTCAATAAAACTGGTCCGAAGATCACTGAAAACCATGAAACATATTTAAAAGTAGATTCATCAAACACTGGTAGGAAGACACAAATATGTGAAGGTGTTTGAAAATAGTAGAGAAAAAATACAGGATTTAACAAACTTTCATTGATATTTGGTATAAATCATGGTAGTTTGGCAGTTCAACTAAATTACACAAAAATAATCAATCTTTAGCAAAATATCTATGACTTTTAAACTTGTTGTGGTATGATGTGTTTAACAGAGATTTTATGTGACAGACCAACACAAAGCAAACACATCCGTGGAGTAAGAGGAAAATGATCTATGGTTTCTGAACCTGCTACAAATAAAACTGAAAAAAATTGAATGAATGATGGTTTTTCTTTGATGCATTTAAATAAAATCCAGTGCCTCCAAGGGGTTTCATAAATATAGCTTCCTGTGAACATCTTGTCAGTTTCTTAGAAAATATTAGTGAACAAAAAAAACATGACAGACATAACAGGAAGATGGATTAAGCAGATTACATTTCACTCAACTAAAATGTTTTCTAAGAGACTGCAAAAAACTTTAGATGAGGGTGGGAGTTCACCTTGTAGAGGGACAATTAGGTACTGCTAGATGTACAATGAAAAAGTTTAGAACAAAGCATAGTTGTGTTTTAGGATAAGCCAATCAAAATTCAGACCAAACATCTTACTGATCCATGACAATACCTCAAAACTGATGTTTTCGTATGCCCTCTGTCTTTTCTGTATAATAAGTGTGCATTAGAGAGAACAGACAATATTTAATCCCTATGACTGTTGATCTTTCATGATCTCCCCTGCTTGAAGAATGTCACTGGGATCATGAATCTAGTCCAGCGGAGATTGAATTTTCAACAAATATTTTTTAACAAACTGAAAGAAACAACAGTCCAAATTCGCAAACTCACTAGAGTCTACTCAGAAATGTGGTTGCAGGTGTATTGGCATCCTAAATCTCTCCTAAATGGCAGACAAAGCAAACCTATGGAGTATATTTAGAGCAGCTGCAAAGCTAATCAGAACATCCTTACTTTCTGGTCTGGGTGTGTTTGGAACCTACTGGTGGAACAAAGAATTTAGCCTTATAGACTTTTCCGCACTGTAGATTTTATCTTTTTGAACTGACAACCATGAGGCATAGAGGACTGCAACATTTAAACAAGAATGGATGGATGGATGGATGTCTTCAGGAGACATACTAGAAGTGGTTTTGTGAGAATTTGAGAGATTTGAAGTCTAACATTAAGCAGCAGAATGTTGATAAGTCCTGAAGCTCAATAATTGTTTATTTATATATATGTATCTATATATATATATAGATATATATATATATATATATATATATTAGTGCTGTCAATCGATTAAATTTTTTTAATCGCGATTAATCGCATCAATGCCTGAGTTAACTCGCGATTAATCGCATTTTAATCGCAAATTTTTTTCTGATTGAAAATCATTTAAATACTCTCGATGACACACAAAAAATACATACAGGCTAGGTTTGTGCCAATGTTCTTTTTTTTAAATGAAAACAGGTCACAGACACTGATTTATGCCATAGAAACATATGGCAAGAAGATGGGGAGGCATGTAGCAAAAAATAACAAATATGTAGGCAAAAAAAAGGCCCTGAAAACAGGCTGATGTAAAAGTCTTTACAGTTAATACAGTCTTTTGAACAAAGACAAGCATTTTACCCTACTGCTATAAAATGTAGTACAGTTAACATTAGATGTTAATTAACCAAGGTAATAATGAACAATTTTCAATCAATACATCAAAATCAATAGACCGACATCACTAGATGGAGGTAGTCTATGCTCTAGAAAGTTACTTTTCAGCCTCTTAACAAAAATGAGAACACACACACACACTCACACCCACCCACAAACTCACCCACACACACACACACACACACACCCACCCACACACACACACACACACACACACACACACGATACCGACCTGTGGCGTACACAGACAGCAAGAGTGCCGTAGCAGATTCCATTTCACCTCAGTAATCTGTTTTCTCAGCGTATTTCAGGTTGCTACTAGTTACCAGACAATCAACTTGTTTGTTGGTGGTGGGGCTTAAAGAAAAGGCACTAGCGTCACCCAGTGTATGAGCGTCTTTTTTCCTTGAGGAGCTCCGCTCTCGAAGCCTATGGAAAATGCATAGACTGGGGGAAAATAGCCCCGCCTTCCCGCAGGCTGCAGCGGGATGTACTTGGAAAATTGTACCATAAAACCACATAGCGTTAATCTCACGTTAAAAAAATTATCGCCGTTAAAATGGCCTCGCGTTAACGCGATAATAACGCGATAATTTTGACAGCACTAATATATATATATATATATATATATATATATATATATATATATATATAGTTATTTAGTTACATTGTCTTAAAGAAAAGTCACCTTTTTAAAGGAAAGGACAAAATAAACACAGAAAGTCAAAAAACTGTTCTTATCCAACATCTGCACTGGCCAACTCTGTACTTGCACTTATTCAGCTCTGCTAATGTTGGCTCACGATTGTATTGTATGAAATACTTGTGTTTAGACGGTTTTTCACAGCTCCTCAGTTGAGAGCAGTGCAAACAGACATAATGCCAGAATAACAGTCAACGGAATGCATTGATGCATTTGTGGTTGTTGGCTTTGGATCGACATTTAAAGGTCACAAGACAGACGGATAAACTCCCCCTTCTTTTGTTGTTGCACGATGGTCTGGTCTGAAACATTTTTTGGGGAACTGGTTGTCAGGTTTTGATGGGCAGGGGAGGGGGGATAAAAGCAGTCTAAGAAAAGAGATAGATTAAATATTATGTTGCCTAAAACAAATAAATATAATTTTAATTAACCATTAATTCAGATTGATTGGTCCAAAACAGAACAATTTTAGAGCTTTTGTTTTACTGCCCACTTTTTTGCCCTGAAATAGCCCCACTATCAAAAATATTTCAAGCAGTGATTGAAAGATTCTTTATATACCCTTTTGGTCATACTAGTATTTATATTTTGTTGTTCTTAAGCCGGAAGCAAATATTTATTTACTTAATAAAGTGGAGTGTGGATGCGGTTCATTGCTACCAAGCCTCCTATACGTGTAAAACACAAAACATGGAAAGCATTTTCTTTCGGTGTAAAGGTCTAATATTGAAATGAAGCAAAATAATTAGCACATATACTTTAGAAATTTAAGATAATTAGAGATTTCTACACTGCCTCAAATTTCTTGAAAGGCTTCATATGTTTTACTCTCAGTACCTGCTTCACACAGGAACTGGTGCTGCAGCACATCCTTTTTTTCCAACTCCCTTTTATTATAACAACCAATGCACACAGTGGTTTACAGCTTCATAAAATATCATTGGAGTTGGTTTAAGATGTATTTTTTTTTGTCTTGGCCTCACTTGGACAAGCCATTAGCTTAATCGTCTGGGAGAAAGTATTCTGTATTTACACTTCATGAATATGCCAGGAGAGGTGTTTACTGTATGTAGGATATTGACATAAATAGAAAAAAACAACCCAAAACAAAAGGACGTCACTTCATAAATCATGTAGCTTTCACAAAATTTGGTCCTGGGGGCCAAAGCTATTTGGGACAAGACCAAAACTTTTTTCACGTTAGAGGACGCCAGTTAGAGGCTGATAATAATTTCCTCAGTAGGGTGAGGTAGGAGGCAGAACGCCATGACAGAACTTCCTAAATGAAACACCCACTGAAGAAAACAGTTTGAACTCTTTTTGGTCAGACTAATTGTGTGATATAAAGTAGGAAAACATAAATCAATATTTGGCAGTCAGGTTAAACCTTGGAAATATGTTTGCTTTTTAACTCTTAGGCCATACATTTTCTGAAAGGAAATGGTTTACTTTTGTGTTCCTAGTGTCAAGATCTGCCCTAAAAGCTGACCTTGATTACTCACTTCATTCATCTGCCGTTCCCACCCCGCTCTCAAAGTATCATTCATCTTATTCACCTGCTCCCTCTGCAATATATAAGGTCAACCCAGCTATCGGGGCCAGATCATTGTTTCATGTTTCATGTTAGTTATGTTTGTTTTATTACTTTGCTTTATTCCATGGTTCCTGTCTTCGTTCCTGGCCGCCAGTGGGTTGAGAGGTTTTAAGTGTTTGTCTTGTCTTCTGATCGTGTCCTGGCCCTTCTCTGTGGAGACCTCAGGGTTTTGGCTTGGAATGCGGAAGAGGTCAGTTTTAAGTCCCCTATGCTTGGCTCCTAGGTGGAGACCAGTTTAAACTTTCTGCAGTTAACTGTACCATGTCTTGTCTCTGTCCCTTAACCTCTGAGCCTGCCTGTCTGCATCTGTGTGTTTCTGTTTTAGCTCATTGCTCGATGCATGGAACTCTGAACTGGCCTTCACGCTCTGTGGGTTCCTGGAACCCTGGATCTGTCTGTTTCTGTGGGGATCAGAACCCCTGACCAGGCTGTGGAATCCTGGATTCCAGAACTGTTCCTGTCTGGTCTGTTTCCCTGACCTGAATCGGATTTCTGCCTGCTCACTGAGATTGCTGTCGGGCTCTGATCCATTGCTCGTTTGGCAGTCCATTGGCTGGATCCTGCCTTCCTCTGAGGGGATGGACTGAACTGTTAAACCAGATAAGTGAGTCACACTGATAATCATCTTCCTTCAGATGATCGTGGTCACTTACCTGTGTTTCTCCCACATCCAGAGTGCCAGTGATGGGTTATGTCCCGCCCCCCTGCAGCCGCTGTAATCCGCAGATCCACAGGTCTGCACTGTAGTTTATGTCTGTTTTTGTCAATAAACGTTTTGAACCTTCACGCTGTCTGTCTTACCCTGAATACTGGGTCCATCTGTTCTGGATTTATGACACCTAGTTCATGCTTCATAGAGGAATATTCACTTTTTGGGACATTGGTTTCTGCCTTCTTCTTTTCAATTCCTTTAAAAATATGCAAACCAGTGTAAAACTTTAAAGGTAAATCAGATAACCTTCATATAACTGCTTGTACATTTGTGAGATTTAACTGAATATGCCTCCGGGGATAGAAACGGTCCTCTTTGCATGCCTGAGAGACTGTGGCCACCAACGCTGTGACAGTTCATATTTCAAAAGAACTAGCTCAAAGTTCAGTTCACACAGATGAATTGAACTGGCTCAAATTAATAGTTCACTTTTTCAAAAACTGAACTAAGTTCACAAACCTATAAGTGAACTAGTTCAAGTTCAATTGGTAAACTAAGCCACAATCCTACATATTTACCTTTTAAATGTGTGATCATAATATATAGAAAGAAATGGAAAATACTCAATGCTGTCAAGGTATACTGTATGTGAAGTGAAGCTTTTTGTTAGCCAAATTACACAGAACTTCAGAAACATACAGGTGCATTCAGGTTCTGCTGAAAAGATCTGTATCAAAAATTATTTCTTATGTTCATCATTCAGTTGCAGATATTTCCCCAGAGAGCTTGGATGCCTTAACTCGATGTGTCACTTTAAACTTTACAGACTGGTTGCTAAGTCCTAGTGGCCGTTTTGCACAAAAATTTGTGTTTTTTCTGTCTGAGTCTTCCTTTGTCAGTTCATAAAATTCTGCCAACCTCTCTGCAAAATTGTCATGAGAAATACTCCCAGAATGCTGGCCTATAATGCTGTTTGCTGTAATAAGTTCCGTAAAAACCTGACGTTTTCCAGTGACAAGTTTTGTTATCAATTGAACAAAAACGAGAGCTGTGTGTGTCGCTTATCAATCTGACCCTGAAGCACGATGCGTACCATCAGCTCATTTGCGCATGTGCAACCAGATATACATCTGTTTTGCCCTCGATTTTATTTTGTAAAAATACCTAAATTATCTTTTTCCCTCACCAAAAATAGTAGGCGTACGAAAATATAATGTGTTAAAGGTTAATAATGTATTTCATGAAAAAATTAATGCCTTGTCTGTGCCCAATCTCTTTTTCGGTTTTGGATTTAAACATAAATCAGTCTTTTTGAGTTTCATTTTTTTCCTTTCGCACTAACCTTGTGGTATATAGTGCGTAATCTAAAGAAAGAAAACAACTAAAATGCAGATAAACATGGTTTGGTCATATTTTGCTGGACAAACCTGAGCATGTCTGATATGACGTCAGACAAGCAGTTTAATGGAGAAAATATAAAAAGCATCAAAATTGACTCAGAAAAGTCATATAACATTTTTAAAGATGTGTATTAGTACTCTCTAGTGAGTTAAGGATAGAAATAAGTTGTTTTAGTACCATAATTACATTGTCTATGGAAACCCGGCTGTATATATGGTTGGCATGCGCAACTGAGCTGATGGTATGGATCTAACTTCAGGTACGGATTGGGTAGTTACGGTGCTTATTGTTTTCAGAGTGAACGTCGCTCTCTTTTACACTCATTACTTAAAAACTGATCCGTTCAGTTTACCTTTCATTAAAAACACAAACGTATAAAAAAAGAAAAAACATATTCTGTGAATGCCATTCATGCACAACACTGGTGGCCAACTCCTCTGTGGAGTAAGAAAACGTAGCCACCAACATTAAGCTTAAAGATAAGATATTAACTGATAATTATACTAAACCTTTTTTTTTTTAAATCCTCTTATATGCCTTTAATAAAACAGCTTACTCACTGGTAATCACACATTTTCTTATCTACTAATTGCTTTCCCAGTATTTACTCACAATGAAATGCCGAAAAGTAAAAACATAAAGTTTAAAAAAGCAGACTAAAAAACAAACACTGTCTGAAATAGTTTTCCTGCATTTTCTTATCCCTGTACCCATAACCTGTCCTTGCCATAACGTTGTCTTCTCCTTTCTCTCCTCAACAAGGTCTAATAACATCTGAGGTTTTTATAGGAATTCCTTCAAATGGCTATAGCAGTGTCGTTTAAGTGTCGGGTACCATGTCTGCTCCGTTCTTTATGCTTGCATGTCTGTTTATGTGTAAGCAGGAGCTGATTCCAGCTCTCGTTTCCATCAGGGATGCCAAACCCCCCCAAACTCTCCACCAACCCACCAACCCAACCCTCCACCCCCACTCCTTGATGTTCACCACATCTCCCACAGTGGTTGCATTCAGTTTTGCTGGTGATTTTTAGCTATTTTTTTTTTCTTTCTCTCTCCCTTTCTCTGCTTATTTATCTTCTCTGCAGGGAAAAACAAAACCGGCATCTCACACTCGTAAGGTAATGGTAACAATTTGCCTATTGTGCAAGAACAGATGTGTAAACAAATGTAGTCTAGACTGATCGCAGAGACGAAAACCTTAGCATCTGGATTTGAAATGTAGTTTCCCAAAGGATCATAAGTTGAGCGAGTCTTTTAGCACTAATACACTTATCACAACAACCTAGACAGTTCAAATTTAAATATCTGCTGATGTCATCAGTTAACAAACAAACCAATCAATTACTTTCCCAGTCTGTTGTGCCTTTATGTAACGGCAGAAATGCTTTATATTACTGGTTGGAGTCAACTCTTGCAGCAGAGAAAAACATGTACAAAAAGCAATTACAGACAAAATCCAGATCCCCTCTGTGGAGTAAGTGATGCACCATTAGAGAAAAGATGCAGGATGAAGTGCATCTGAGTTTTCAAATGGGGCAGGAGTTCAGCCTTTGCACTCTACCTTCTGGATTTATAGGTTTAAGTTTTTACTATACGAAATGGACTTGTTCTTCTTGCAGATGGTGGCATACGAAAACTGCACTTCCAAAAGAAAAACGAAACAAGAAAAAAACAGAGCTATGAAGGACTATAAAAGTGAAATTAACTTTCCAAAAAGTTTTCAAATGTGCCAAACTGAACTAAAGAAACCTCCAAACAGAGACCTGGAGCATTCTCTTTGGTCTCACTGGCCTGAGATATATTTGAGCATTTGTATGACCTCGAGAGCAGAACAATAACTGTATTTTGAGCTGTGTAATAGGTAGAAGCAAAGACAAGTGGGAGGAGGGTCACATGGAGTAGATTAGCAGACTAATCGATGTAGACTAAGCCAAGTATATTCCCAAGTTTTGTTTTCCCATTGGTCTGGCATGCACCAGTGACCAAGACGGAAAGCTATAGCAAGAAAAGAAAAAACCTTGAACTTAGGTTCTGCTTAGTGTAGCTCTAGCCCTCTTATATTTTGCAGTAGCTCTTTAATAATCTGTGTAAATAGCAAATCTGTCCATTGTTTGAACTCAAATCCAATAATGATAGAAAGTCTAAATAAGTGCTGAATTTTTTTATACTGCTAGTATGCAATAGCCTACAGAAAATCAAAAAAAAAAAAAAAAATGAATCATCACTTCAGAGATCTAAGGAACATTGATTTATTCTGTTTTTTAGCTCAATGTATACTGAACGTATAACTGAATAATACTGCATTATGATACGCCTTTTAGGGATACTCAGAAGTGACCGGGACCCAGCTTGAGCTAGACAACAATGGCAACTCCAGATAAGGTGAAAAAAAACCAACCTTGTCAGGTAAGAGCATGCGCCATGAGAACGTGCAGAAGAGTGCTGCAGTTCTGTGTTTTGTCCACAGCAGGGAGTATCATTAGAAAACTCCATAATATTTCTTTAATGTAACATCTGCTTTGAATTGAATTGTATTTAAAGTAAGTTGAACAATTTCTTATCCTTCAACGCTCGTTGAAGTCTGAATAAGTTGTTTTGTGATTGAGTGGTGAGGACCCCATCTTTCACGTATTTGCAATAGTGGGGAGTCACTGCCTAAATGCTGCAACAGTGACAGACATGGGAATATGATATATGAATGTCATCACCAGCTAACAGCTCAGGGTAAGGCCAATATATATGTTGTCAAACAGAAACAGCAGGTTTTGCTTCACTGTTTTTCCCAACTGGGGAAGGCAGGCTCTTGAGAGACAAAGCAAGACATGCATGATCAAGATAATTATGTGCAGGAACTAGATGGAAAGTGGAAAACTGAGAAACTGTTGTTTGAATCAGACATTTATATACAAACTCCTTCAAAAAAGCTCTTGACTATTGTTTTTTTTTTTTAAAGAGAGACAGAGACCATGCACTCCACCTAAAAATAGCAAAAGGATTTGGATTTAGTACCCTCTAAATACGAAAACCAGTGGATTAATGTACATTTCTTTACTTTGTTACACCAGACTTGTTCCAGCTGCTCCTTCTCTGCATCATTCTAAAAGAAATGCCATAAATGATTTACGTTCATACAAGTAATAAGCTCACAGATCTATGCTTTTCCCAGTGTTTCTATTTTTTGACAAGTTTCTCCAGTTACAGAATCCTATTTTTAAGCGCTTTTTAAGTTCTAAGCTCTTTGTATTCAAATGCCAATGGTAAAAGTGATTTTGGGCATTTCATATAAGATGTATTTTATCATATAATGAAAATATGAATTATTTGTAACACAAAAAGCATAGTCAACACATTTTTGACCACCCCAAACAAGCTTTGACTGTCTCCCCAACAAACTTGTGCATTATGTCCCCAAATTTTGTTACAGCAGCCTGTACAGATATAGTAAGTTAACTTGGTTTTCTTGTTTGAGAACCAGTTTGGTTGCCTGGCTACAACAGATATCTACAAAAAGCATTTGGATTGGTATTAAAGTACTGACTGGGTATCACATGGACATATGTATGTATCAATTTTTCAACCTTTTTTCCTCAGAATTTTCCAGATTCAACTTTCTAAGATTTTGTTCTACCAATATGACCTCCAAATGTAAATGTTAGCAGGTTAAGACCTTCAGAAATCACATACAGGTATCCAGAAGGTGTCTCCCCTCAGCTCCCTAATTGGAGAGTTTTGTTTAAAAGGATACTGGCCGAGAATGTCAGGGACATCTTGTAGCAAAATTCTATACTGCAACAGATATAATAGAGACTGCATGCCCCTACCTTTTCTAAACTAACTACTGTAATTGTAAAAAAGTGCTTAGAATCCAACTGGAAGCAATTCAAGACTTTTCTTTTCAACCTTATATAAATTATAAAATAAAACTTGTCAGATTGAAAATGTTGACTCTTAGGTCATTCATTCTACCAGTTTATCCATTATATATATTCCCCAGCCTAACCTATATATGGCTAAAGTGTTTTGGTTTTCCCTGCTGTTTCTTTTCCAATAAAGCAGCAGCTGAATTTGACATTGATTAAAGGAGTGTGAGGGAACCTAAAACAGGCATAGGTAATAAAAAGACAGAAGACTTGAAAAACTAAATGCCTTCACAATGCCAAGTGAGTGTACATTTTAAAAATGGGCATTACTGAAAGAGAAAATGTAAAGATTTCTTAGAGCTACCACAGCTAAGAATCTTTAAATCTCACTTTCTCTTCAACGTCACTGCTACAAACATGAGGTTTAAATCAGGAGGCTGTCATATGCAGGGACATAGTATGCAGAACACATCCTTTGAATCTAACAATCTGGCAGACATCAGTGCATCCTTCTATTGCATTCTCCAGTTCCATTTTTATCCATTCCTATTCCTTCCAGTTTGAGAAAATAAGAACTCTATACGTTAAAGAATACTTCTCAACCTTTGGGTTTCTTACAGACTGTATAAAAGGTTTACCCTTGTGGAGAACTATTATCAACTGTGCTTCTCAGTTTGAGCAGTATGCTGTCAAGATAAACAAATTCCAGAGTAAAATGTTAAAGGGTAATTCACAGAGAAACTCAGTGTCTGGTAATAAAAACACATGGCCCCTGCAAGATTCCTGTTAACATTAGCCTACACCCTGGTCAGATTAGAGATGCTAATTGGTTGCAACCCAAGAAATCTTGAGAGTGAAAACGTATGTCTTTCCTGTACTTTCACCCCTCCTCTTCCGTGTTCTGCTATCACTTCAACACGTTCCAAATTCGATTCTCATCATCTCCTACTTTCAGTCAATCGACAGCCCTATTTTAAAGCCTCCTCGCTCATGTTTTCCATACCTCTATTACCCTTTCACCACATGTCAGGAAGACCAGGGTTTGTGTGGTTTCTGCCCAGGTTTTGGGAGTTGTCCAGCTAAAAATTTGCAAAGCTGGGGGCTAGTTTTCGGTTCATCTTGGTGAAATAGTCCAGCCCTATTGTTAGGAAATGACAATTTTTCTGGTTCAAATTAGCAATGAGGCAACAACGCAGTTGTTTTTTCTAGACATCTTGCAGAGCAAAGAGTAAGAAACGTGCAGTCTGAAAGAGAGAGTGTTGCCATCTGCAAGCCACATGAAAGTGAGTAGTAATTGATTCAAAGCCTTCAGTAATTTAGGATTATGTTGGTTGGCTGAAGAACATCCTGCAGAGGTGACTGTATTTCTGTAGCTTTCAGTATTCAAACATTCACAGACCTGCATGGTTATTATCAGCCGGAGGGGGTGTTTGGCTTCCATTCACATTTTGATGTCTACAATATGTCGTCTATTGCACATCGTACTTTTGGTTCAGATCATGTATATCATTTGCCTTTGTAATTAAGTTGTCTGTCTCTGTCTCATAGCTATGCTATTGCATCTTTAAACTAGAATTTATTCAGTTAAATGTGCAGTGAACAAAAAGATTTAAGTTTAGATAAAAATAGCCAAAAAATGTTATTTGGAGGACTAAGGGTATCTTTTCTAATGGAACATGGAGTATCTTTTTGTGTTGTTCTCCAGTCTTGTGTTTACAAGCCAGGCTACATACATGTGCACCCATGTGAGTAGCTGCCACACACAGCGAAATGGTGTTAAGTACCTGAAGTTTTCTGTCTGACACTATTTTGAAGTTATAAGTTACTTAAAAGACAATTTCCTCTGGAATAGTGGGGATAGACAGGTCTTTGTTGTCACACATCTTGTTTTGGTCTACAGGCAGTGCTCAACAGCCCATCTTTATCACTTTACTTATTGCTCCTTTAAAGTAATGCCATTTAAGTGTATGGAAAAGTATCTTCTTCTTATTATTGTGTTTTTTATGGCGGTTGGCAAGCAACTTATTGATGTGCATTACCGCCATCTACTGGAATGGAGTGTGGATCGGGATGCTATACATAAATTCTTCCACACAAAGAAGAAAAAAAAATATTACCGGTATAATAATTAAGTTAATAAATCTTATATTCTTTCTATCAAATTCATTTTCTTAAAGCAATTTATTTAATAAAAAAATGGAAAGTTTGTCCAAACTATCTTGTATATTTAACCACAATTTATTTTCTTGTAATCAAGAAACTAAATCCTCTCTCTCAACAGAATATAAGGTAACAATGTTATTCACCATTTCACTTAATGCAGTTCAAAACAACTTTCAGTTTTGGTTCATTTTGGCTCTTCCCAGTGGACAAAAGCTGTATTGTTTTGCTGAAAAAAGACATCATTCCAGTTTCCAGTGCTTGAGTGAAAGATGAATATTGATGAGGTGATGAATTTAATTGTGGCGAAAAAATTTCATATGCCGATGTTCAAAATAAGAAAGTTTTAATGTTGGTTTTGTGCTATTGGAGATCACATGTCAAGCACCAAGCCCCCCTGCCGCCATGCCTCTTTAAAACGCAAACTCTTTCTGTCCTCTTTGCTCTGTGACTTCTGGTTCTGAAAGCGAGAAACACCAGTCTTCAGTTGAAGCAACTTAACGTGGCAACCCCCCCTTTGAGGAAGTCTGATTTTTGCCGTCGTAAGCAGGCGGCTGTCTCTCTACGAGTTAGAGAGAACTGTACATCAACAAAATCGCGTCTTCACTGATACAAATGGGAAAAAACATGAGGTTTTTCGTCTAGTTGACCCTTGTTTGCTTCCCACATAACAGTTCTGGGCCAAATGTGTCACCAAGTTACCTCTGTGACGAAGCTGTCAGTTGCCTTTCTGAGAAGATTTCCTCTAAAACCTACTGTATGTGGTCAAATCAATGGCTGCATATCTTCTTATGTTTTTTTGCTTTGGACTAATTCAAGTCCCTCCGAGAGTTGTCTGTTTATGAACAGACTGGGATTCTGAACCGAACCGGACATTGTTCTTTTCTTTCTTCCAAAACGTTACGCAGTAATCCTCCTTTTCCCCTCTTATCTGATGCTCACTGAGAAACTCCAGCTTGGGTGAGGTATAGAATAGATCATTGCATGTGTTTTACCTGAAAAAAACTTTTTAATTACAACTGTTGATGGTTTTTAAGTAAAAGAGTTCAGAACTGAATGTTAATGCTCAGTGAGCCTCACTATGAACGATCGGCGCTGTGTAGTTTTGTCTCTGTTTATTTTTGCCTTTGTCTGAAGGGTCAGGGTGCTAAGGTTGGATCGGCTACTGCCAACCTCCTCAAGGTTGCTTAGTGGACCACCTCGGACCATGACAGAGGTGTCATTCAACTAGTTGGAATTAGAATATAATCAAAAAATTTTAAGAAGGTTGATAAGTTACTTGGTTGGTTCAATCATAAAGAAACTTTGTATTACCAAGGCCGTATATAATTTACAGTGCTGTAAAAACTTGCTTTTGTCTTGTCGTTAATTGTTTGGGGGCATTAAACTATATCCAAACAAATCTGTCCTTATGTGAAAAAGTAATTACATCTGAACTTATAACTTTTTTCAGTTCTTATTTCTGTGAAACTATTTCAGTCCAGTCTAGATTTGAACTTGGAGTACTTGCTTTCTTTTTTTTCTTATCCATTCAGAGAGGTAATATGGCTCTGCTGCAAAACCCAAGTATGCTTAAGCAACTAGTGATGTTAATGGGTGGTTCTATTATTTACAGCATGTCACCCATTTCCTGAAGCAACTACTACAACTTCTGTAGGCCGTATAATGAGCAGGGCGAGGTCGTTTTTCTGAATTGCTTTCTGTAATGGAATAAATGCTTTTCAGGAAATTGCACTTTTCACAAATCAGCATGCCACCAAAAATTTAGACTAAAAGTCTTGGGGATCATAAATCTGCTTTTTGCATGTGTGAGGCGAGCCTTTTATGTCCCTCATACACTGTTGTCTTTTTTTCACTGTAGCTTTATTCTGAATCCCAACTGAGGAAACTGAAGTCTGCAGTGTTGGTAAAGCTTCACTGTGTTATTTGGTGACTTTCTGGATGAAATGGTTATGCTCTCCAGTAATTTTGGTATATTGATCATTCTTGAGAGGTTTGTCGCTGTTATACAGTATGCTTTTCATTTTCTAAATAATTGCTCTCAATGTGGATTACTGGAATAATAATAGTTAAAAAAAAACTTTAAAAATGTCTGTGTACCCCTTTAAATGTTAATATAATATATATGTACTGTGTAAATCTGACAACCGGGGGGAAATGGATAACAGCTATAACAGATCTAATGCAGGAGAAACTGTTTTGAAGAAAACGCCGTCTAGATGTTTCATTCTGCCATTTTATTTCATTTTTGTTGAAAGCATATTTGGAACAAAGATTGTGGGGTTGGAAGTGGTAAAGTAACTTACAGAGGAGAGACAGGAGAGTCCAAATTACTGAATATTACCCCGTCCTGCCGAATTGTCTTATTTCTCTGAGAGAGAAGAGGAGATTCGGAAGCCAGTCTGGATGGAGAAGACAGCTTCCCAGGAGATGCATGTGCCAGCCTTCAATACAACCATTCATCCATCAAACAATGCAGATGAAACAGTTAGGAGAGCCTCAAAGACTATCTAGCCATAAATGTCCTGCTTTGCTAGCAAAGGACTGTAGTAACTAAAACCTATCCCCATTTAGCCCCTCTTTCTCCACTCTGGATGTTCTTTGGACATGAAATAGAAGTACATCACAATTCTTTTTGCAAAGTGGATAATAGATGGAACAAATGTAATGTTATCTGTACTTTAATTTAATAAAATTAGCCCAAGGTGTTACTATATAAATTTTTTTTAAGCAATATTCTTTTTCTAGCCTGAGGGTGTTTTTTAAAATGATTTTCAAACAACATTATCTACTTGACTTGGAATCTGTCTTTAGTATTAAGTGAACTGTCTTTGTAATGTACCTTTAGCCTTAATGTATTGTGAATGGGTGCTATATAAATAAAGTCAATTGAACCGAACTCACCCCCTTTAACCTATTCGGCACTTCACTATTATATGAACAACAAGGAAAAGGCCAAAAATTGAGGCAGAGAGCGGTGATATCATACAAATGTTTTTCATCATTCTCACAACTGAATTTTATTGAAAACCTTCTGCTGAAACTCTGCTCTGCACATTGTTTTCTGCAAGCAGATCATTAACCTCTCATGTGACTTTTTCATTCTTTTTTTTTTTTTTTTTTTGGGATGTTTCTCCAAGCAGCCAAACTACTGGGCTCTGTGTTACCCTGCCATACAGTATATGTAACATAGGGATAAAGTCAGACATAAGGGCCTAATTTCTAATGACAGTATGCACGCACACACAGAGGCAGACTTACAGAGAGGTTTAGTCAAAAGCATAGTCCCTACAACAACATTAAAAAGAAAAACCACAAATCAGTTTTAAAAAAGTAGCCTTTCCTGTTTTATCGTCTCACTACTTTTGCTTCTGATTACAGGAAATGATGAAAGCAAAATATTCATTGGAATGGCTGTGTTGCACTTCATTAATGCGTTTGAGCACTTCAGTGAGAAATACAAATTTTAAACATGAAGTTTGGCAGGAAAACAGCTTACTTTTAGCTTTATTTGGATACAAAGCAACAGAAAACTTGAGAAAGGTCTTCTCCTGTCCATCTATTTTCTTCTGCTTTTAATTTTATTCTACCCATTAGAGATAGGGTAGGGCGGATATTGCAGATACTCCTTATATTCTCTGTTCCAAAGAACATTCTTTAGCTCCACCTGTGCAATCCTATGGCCTTCTCTTGGACAGAACATAACTCAAAGGTATCCAGAGAACGCTTCCTTAAATGTTTACTGAAAAGGAATGACCTTGGTGGAGTCTAACCAGTACCTGGAACAAATTCAGCTTTCTTATTTGAAAATGCTATCACAGCTTAGCACAACAAGCTTCAGATAGTGTGTAACAGTGACCACTATGCTCTACGCTCCTGCAGCACCACAATGCCTCTTCTTTGACTTGATGTTTTCCATTGTCTTTAGTTTTCAGCAAACCATCTTACGGTTGTTATCAGCTCAGGTTCCTACAACTTTTAGGTCCTGGAGGCTGCATCCTAAAAGGATGTCACAAACATTGGATGTTTGGAGTCACTTTCCTCAAATCCACTCATGACAAGCGAAAAAACTCTAAAGTCAGAATAAAACAAACAAAAAATTAAAAAAATGCTCCCGTAAATGGTGTATTCCAAAATTAGAGCAGGGGTTTGAGGCTACCAAATGAAAGGTCTGGAAAAGGATAATCTGGGGTTAGTTTGTCTTAGGTATTTTAATGTATCTATTGTCTGTGTCTGCGAGAATGTGCTTTGATAACAACAATATGTGAATTTATTTAAAAGTTAAAAATAAATTAAAATATGCCTACTTTAGGCCTACTGTTCAATGTTCTTATGGCCCCCATTAGGTGGATATTAATACACGTCTTCTATAAAATGTTATTGTCAGATACCCCATTATTTCAACTTAACTGTATTTATAATATAAATAATGTAAATATATAGTTAAAAAGCAAATTTATACAAAGAAAATGCTTAACACTAATAAGTATCAGACCCCAAATCTACATAATAATTAGGGGGAATCAATGAATGGATGCAAATTGGCTGAAAATTACTCTTTTTTACTCAAAACTTTTTTTCAACATATGACATGTCCTTAAACTGTGAAAATAACGAACAAATAAACAAAAATTCCACCTGATAGATTAGAAACGGGTTGTGATCACAGTTTGTGTACATGTAACAGTAGACTAATATTTTAGCAATAAAGGCTCACTTTACTTGTCTGTGTGAAAAAATTGTCTCGATTCACTGATTTTGTTTAGCTTTGTTTCATTCCAATAATTCAGTCATTTGTAATGTTACTGCTACATTAAAGAATTTATGAAGAACTTTTAGTTTTGATTGAATTTGACTCCACCCAGTGGACAAAAGCTGTATTGTTTTGGAGGAAGACAACATTTCCCATGCGGACCAGCTCATAGTGTGATAAAAGCCTGATCTCCCAGTTGCCTACAATTGGATTAAACTAAATTTCCGTTTCCACTGGCTCTATGAAAGATGAATAGCAATGAGGTAATGAACCTAATTAGGGTGAAACAATGTCATATGACAATGTTGAAAAGAAGAAACTTTTAATTAAGTTTTGTACTGTATTCCTGCACCACTGCCACAACCAGCCACTTAGTGCTGGTAAAAGTAATAGAGACGACTTTTGGGGAATGAAAGAGGGGTCTATCAACTAGGTATAAGTTGACGTATAATCATAAAAGTTATGAAAATATTTGATGAAGGTTGAAAAGTTACTTATTGTTGGTTTAACCCTGCGCCTTTTCTTTCTTTCTAGTTAAAGTATTATTGAATCTTAGACCTACGGTATTGCTTTTATCAGCTGTCATTTAATTAATTTAATTCTGAAGGAGGTTTATTCCTGTTATTTTTAGGGTTACTCTCAACTACTATTACTCTCAAAAATCTTCAGGGGATATTACTTTTTACCATTTGGCATTATGCATTTGATTGCTTTGTAATTTGGATTAATCTGGATCTAATGCGATCTAATGTGATTCAAGCTGTATGATAGGATTGTATTGGAATGACCAAGAGTGACCTAAATTAGAATAGAATAGAATTCAACTTTTTTATGACATTGTCACAAGTGGAAAGCAAGGAAATTCCATCTCTGCATTTAATCCATCCCCTTGGGGAGCAGTGGGCTGCCATTGTGCGGCGCCCGTGGAGCAGTGTGGGGTTAAGGGTCTTGCTAAAGGACCCAGAGTGGCAGTCTGTGGGACTGGGGCTTGAACTCAGAACTTCTGGGATCCAAGCAAACTGCCTTGAATAAACTTGTAATGCCCGAAGACTGGCATTACTCCTGTTAATCATCAAGCCTGGCAGTAAAACCCATCAGGAGATCATTAAAGATATGTTTCTTTATCTGTGTTGGTCTTTGAGAGGTCAAACTATTTCCCTTTTCAGTGTGAGCCCATTTTTAGGTTTACAGCAATCTTATTAGGTTAACCTCTAACTGCAGTTTTACTTTTACAATTTCTCTATAGTAATTAAATCAACTCTTCCTTCTTCTTTATGTTGCTACAAGAAATCCGTTTTTGTGTATGATGAAACAAAACAAGTCCTTTCCTTAGAAAATTTAGAGGTGTTTCTGCTCTGAAGTGAAACTTTATTTACTATGGTGGGAATCACATCCTTTTTAAAAATTAAAAGTCGAACGCACAATATACACATAAGTTGTGGAACAAACCTTGTTGATTGATCACATATTTTTCTGAAACTGTTTCCTTCTACAGGAGAGTGGGAAAATTTCATCTGTGTGTGATCATATGATGCATGTGTCACTTGCAAAGCATCCATTTCCTTCTCCAGAGAGTCTGTCTCCGTGAAATAAAATGCATTTTATTACCACACTCCAGGGGGATCATAACACCGCAATAACCCCAGTCGCTTTTCTCTTTTTTTTTTTACAAACACCTACGCACATGTCTAAATCAAGTTCAGACTGAACAATAACAAAGTCTTGAGCTTTTCTAACAGTCTCAAAGGAGTTGTTCCCAATTTCTTATTCACTGTTGGCCCACCAGGGAAAAAATTATATGGATGATGGATCAGAAGCGAGAGGATAAAAATAAACACTTGACTGGAAATGTGTCTGTAACATGATGAAAGCAGGGATAATGGGAGTTTTATACTAAGTAGTTGACCCCATAAAGAGTTTGCCCCTGTCCTCCCTTTGAAAGCCCAAAACATAACCCTTTCCAGACAGTGAACTGAGGTGCAATGAGGTAGCACAGCCAAAAACAGAAGAAAAATCCTTCAAAAAAGGCACCCGACTTAAAGAGGCTACCCTGGCTATTACAGGTCAGCTAAACACATTTCCATTGTGCTCTAGAAGTAGTGATAACAAGAACTATATATAAATATATACGTCCCATGTGGAACTGTGAAAGGATACCACCTGTGCAACAAATCCAGTCTGGAATTCAATTGCTCCTAAATGTCTTTTACAGTAAACTATCAGAATATCATAGAAAATTTTAAGTGTTTTGGAATAACAGCAACTCAGCCATGAAGTGGTTCCCAACGTAAACCACCAGAGCGGATTCATGGAATGGGTTTGTCCAAGCCATACATCACCAATTGCCATGCTAAACATTGGATGCAGTGGTAAGTGGGAACGGTTTTGGAGCTGATCCCTTCCTTTTACAACATGACTGAGCACCAGCACACAAAGAAAGGTCAGTAATACATGGATTCCAGAGTCCTGACCTCAACATGATAGAACACCTAGGATATTAAATAGACTGAGAGTCAGGCCTTCTTGTCCAGCATCAGTGTGTGACCTCACAAATGCATTTCTGGAAGAATGTTCAAAAATTCCCATTATCAAGAAATTAGAAGGTAAGATGTGGACCACAGTGAGGTGTCCTCTTCCTGCTAATAGTTCTAAAGTGGGAACCTATGTCTCCTGGTGCCTTAAATGTTGGTTCCTTCATATTTTTCAGTCACCTTCTGCCCTTTTGCCAAACTTTTGATATATTACCAAAAAACAGTCTGTGATCTTTTCCTTTAAACTCTAGAAAGAGTTGGATTAAAAGTTTGATAGTGGCTAACCAACAAGCACCTCAGAAATAATATGCTTTTAGGATCCACCTTGCCAACACTTTGATTATTTCCAATACTGATAAATATTCAGGATGTATTTACACCTTACACATTTGGTCTTCTTTAAATGAACCATAGTTTATTCCTCCTCTTTGTCAGGATCTTTTAAATAGATGCAAGAGAACCCCGGTCTGGTCAAAACAATTGGACCGAGAGCCACTTCTGGAGATGGTCTTGGTCTGTTTCCAAACAGAATAGTGTGGTCAACATAGCAAAGCAGGTTGTTCTGAAATCAGAAGTGATCTGCTATCTGTTGCTTAGCAATGCTGTGGGGTTGCAGGATGTACTATCCAACACATTCCAAAATTCAAAATAAAAAGTGATTTAACAAGAGTTGGATGAGGTGTTCTTGACGTGCAATTGATGATTTAGTAGCTATAGTGAAAACACAAGTTTGCAGAATTGCAGTGCACACAGGACCACCATAGTAGCTTTCTGCCGTTTATTGTTCTCTACTCAGCCTTGCCCTAGTCTTTTCTTTACCGACAGAGGAATTATTGGACACATGGAAGGTGTACTTCACTCGCAAAATAGAAAATGTAAGAGCAAATCTCACTGGATGAAAAATGAAAAACAAAGAATCTGCTTTTGGTCTGGACAAAAGGATGTTCCTGGTATGAATACACCCAAAGATCTTTCTCACTTTCTTAAATGTGGAGCTATTCCACAAGTGGACATGAAATCATTAATTTCTACCCTAGCAATAGGAATCCAGTCTTAGGTTTGAAACATAAATGCAGCAATTAGTATTTTCAATTGATTTATTGACCAAAAACATATCAGAGACATCAATGGAAAACAGCAGCCCAGTAGAGTCAGAATAAAGCTGGGTTGAAGTTGATAAAATGAAGATGTCACACTGCATTAGGTCAGAACAGCAGTGTCTTACCAACAGAGAAGTCATCAACACTTGTACTATAGGCTGCCTTTGGAAACATGAGATGCTGTTGTGAAAAAAAAGAACACTGGAGGTCTTTACATTTGGCTCCAAACAAAACTGCTTAAATGTATTCTACACCATGCTTTTCTCTCAGTGTGAAGATCAACAGCTGTCCTTAGAGAACAAAGTTGCTTTGACAAGTGTAAAAAGGTCAGAAAGATTAGGGGAGATGTTTAGAGGAGTCGTGGCAATATCGTGTTGACAACCTCTACCTTCACTATAATTTTCTTTCTACCAGAGTTCCTGTGATAAGTCCCGACTGATAGATGCTGTTCTCAACCCATTCTGCTCTATGAGCCCTTTCTAAGAGCAAACCAAGCGCTGACAGAGTCAATGGGAGGTGGAGGAAAAATAACAAGGGGTGTCTGCCAAGCCTCCCTACTGTTTGCTCTCCCTCTCTTTCTCTCCCTTTCTTCATCCTCCTGTTGCTGCCAACCCAGTGGAAAAACTTCCTCTGCTCCAGACAGTTATGAGAGACTGAAACCACGAGTGGGATATTGATAAACGAAGATATGGAATAGAAGGCAAATAAATCATGGAACAATAAGGAAAACCTCTGCATGAGAGATAATTAGACTCTACTTTTCAATTTCCCTTTCTTCTTATGCTTGTCCTTTGGCTCATACAGAGCCAGAACTGTCTCTCTAGTAATAAGCTGCCCGATCCATTTTGAAGGGACAGGCATTTGTGTCGATTCACTATCTTGGCTCATTGCAGAGCGATTTCCACATATTTTACTTAACTGTCCAGGCCAAAATGGCTACTGGTGGAGTGAATACAAGCTCAAAGAGCATAAACAGAAGGAAGATGGAGAAAAACTGCAAACTTTTAAGCTTCTGCAGACAAAAAAATATTTAGGGTTTTAGCAGATATGTCTTTTTCTCCGCTTCCCTTTCAAGCCGAAAAACAAATCCAGCCTATTAGTCTTGAACGATTCAGTCCAAGCTTTGATTAAGACCAGAACCTGTATTTAGTTCCCACCACTCTTTATGCAATGCAGTATTTTACCAGAACCAGTTAGCATTCCTTCTAATGTGCACTCAAGACTGTTCACGCATCTAGGGCTAAAATTACAGATATCAAGGAAGGAGGAAAAAAAACAAAACAATATGGCTGATAAAAAACACCATCAGAGCCTGATTTTAAATTATATCACCTCCCCATTTTCAGTTTGTCTGCTCTGAAAGATAATGAAACAAAGGGCTTTGATAAAACAAGTGTGTCTGTACTTCATTGTGTGTATGTGTTTTTTGTGTTCCAGCACCGTAGAGAACTAAGAGGGCGTTTACCTCTGGGAGTGAATGACTGGCATTCTTCTTCATTTCCTGTTAGCACTGGAAGTAGTGGAGGCACATGTGCTGGCAAACTCTTGAACACAAGAGCATATGCAAAAGCATAAAGTTGCTCAGCGCAGCACAAAAGAACGTGGGGAGAACATGAGGGAGCCAAACACTGAAGAGAAAAAAACATCCTTTGAACAGACCCAGGACAGTAGGACGGTTGCTAAGGATGGTAATGGATGTGAGGGCAGAAGGACAAAACCTTAAATATGATTACCAGTACGACATTAATCTACTGTGTACTTAATGCATGTTAGCTTGGAATTTGGCAGAAAATTGCAGTGCCCCCTTGTGGATATAAAATATAACATGTTTCCCAGGCCTGAGAAGATTACCTTGGAAGGTTATCGATGACAAGACAGACAGACAGACAGACAGACAGACAGACAGACAGACAGACAGACAGACAGACAGACAGACAGACAGACAGACAGACAGACAGACAGACAGATAGATTTATAGGTTTTACTATGTTTGAAATCTTTGTTTATAGGGAGTGCTTCACCCATGTAGTTGTTTGCACTACACGATAGTTAAAGTACACCACGTGTGCCCTCGGGAATATCCAGCATGACCGTTGTTTGTGTATACTTGGACGCGCTTTGGCACTTTACACAAGAGGCCCTGATCAGGCCTGGCATGTGCGGTTTTAGAAAGGAACCACTCGCGCCAGTCACACTTGAGCTGCCTGCAACCTCAAGTCAGCCCATGGCTGGCAAACTTCCAGCCCGTGTAGACTGCAAATCACTTGAAGCCAGAGGAATAGGCTGTCATATCCACAGCAAAGAAGACTGGCATCACCCTTGTTCTTGCCTTCGTGAAGACAAAAAACAGGCAGACCAGTTTTTTTATCGACCTAACAGTAGTTAGCCTCAGGCAAATAGAGCTTTGGACATCACCTTGACTCAAGTCCTGTTTAGTGGTCCAAAAGATGGCATAGTATATATATATACTTATGTAAACTCTTGCACTCTTTTGACACAACCTATACACCTGTTCTCAATTGCCCTCAATATATAAAGGGATGCTGCCAAATGTTTTGAATTGTAAAAGTTAGGATCAACATTATTTTCATTGGAATACTTACTGAGACAGTCAACCAAAAACCGATGCACTTATGGTAACAGGAGTTCTTAGTTTTTCATCTTTGTTTTCTTTTTTTTCCTTCTCTCTCAGAGTCTCTTTGTTACCCATATGAGACAACCAAAAACTTGGAGTCACAACTATTTGTCCTTTCTAAGTTTTTGGTGAAGGGATGTTGTTACTGAAGGAATGCAGCATTGCCTGCCAGAGGCGTCACAATGGATGGAACTAAGCAACAGTGGAGGAGAAAAGAGAAGAGAGAAAAGAGAAAAAGAAACTAGTTTCTAACTTTTGGCAAAAAATTTGAAAATATCTTTGACCTTTAGTTACACCTTTGCTTTGAGATTCATCCAGAAAAAGCATTTTCCTTTGAGACCATACCAGAACATAACCTGCTGCCTCACTGTTATGAGATATGCCACGCCTGTTTAACATCATCAGCTACCCCAAAAATGTGTGGGATGAAGTCCGTCTAAGTAAAGACTGGAATTCCTAGTCACAAAAGAGAATTTAGAATGCAAGTATACTTTCTAGAGGAGTGAGCTTTTTATACCATAAGGGCATTCAAAAAAAAAGGGGTGAAGTAGAAATTTGTGAACAGACTGAAGCCACGTTCTTTTTAATCTTTAAGTCTGGTATTTAGTGAACTAGCTTAGGGGTGAGGAGATTTACTCGAGTCTTATGACTGAGATGCTGAATCTGTTTTTTATACATTTTTTCCCTCTTTCCTTCTCTCTCCTTCTGTTTCTCTTGGCCCGGTTCATCTCAGCCACATGTGATAAAATGAATTGATGACAGGACGTGGGGATGCAAGTAGAGCCAGAGAAAATGTGAGGACAGGTAGCGCTTACCTCTCCCTCTGTTGCGGTGTTGTAGGGCAGGCAGGCTAGGGTAGTTGCAGGTGTGCTCTTCAGGTCGGTCTCTCTTTTCTGCCACCCACCTTGCTTCAGCCACGCGAGTCTCCCATGAGATGTGGCAGTATCAGATGTTCAGTGAACATGCAGTCAAAAATACGGAGAGGGGTCCTCCAGGACAAACGGCTTCTAAACTGGTCTGATGCTCTTGCAAGTGCAGAAAGTTAACTCAAAAAAAGTAGAAGAAAACAACCAAAAATAAAACTCAAAACTTAGACTTTGCTGCAGATGAAATAATTCTGTTCTTAAAGTTTTTTTCTGTGTCTGGCAAGTCAAATCCAAGACAAAGTCCAACCAGAGATGGTGAAATCTAAAGAGAGGATGAAAGTAAAGGAAGGGGGAGAAATCCTCTCTTTGCTGTCTTCAAGCGGTCCAGGCGCAGGTCTGAGGGGCACCTTCCCAATGTGTGCACTCTCACTCTCCAGGGTGGAAAGTAGGAGGGAAGGAGCAGGACATAGAGGGAGAGGGAGTGGAGGGAAACTCAGTGTGTCAGTCAGTCAGGTCAGGCAGGGGAGCAGCAAGGCAGTGTATTTGGAGCTGAAGGCTGTGGGTCCCACTTCAGAGACTTATAACTGCGGGCTGTGCACCTCTCTGCTCCAATTTCTCTGGCTTACACTCCGCCGGTCCCTCTCCCACTGGCTTATTTTGGGAAAAGACAGCCTGGATTGTTCATTGAGTTAACCCCTTTTGAACAAAAAGCAAGTGTATGTAGCAGAAAACAGAGAAGGAGGGGAGTGAGTAGGATCGGGTGGGTTACTAGCCGCAAAAAGAGGGGTGGGGTAGGATGATGTGAAGGGGGAAAAAAAACAAACATGAAAAATGGAAATATGGGAGAGCCTTTTGGCCATATACTGTATTTCCATTTCATTTCTATGTAATCAGCCCATTCCGCATGTAATGACTTTTCATATCAGGTCAAACAAACTCTTTGGAGTAACATTTGAGCTTGTTAGGTATAGAAAACATGTTACAGTTTGTGAGTTCAACAAGGATTATATGACCCCAGTACTAATTCAAATTATGTTAGATAAGGTTTTTCCATCTACAAGTCTTGGTCTGATGGTACATTAAAACTAATGTAACCAAAGCAATATACTATGCTTATATTTTGTTAGGGGTAGTCTTATTTGTAACCATTAAATTGTTAAATGGTTAATTGTAACCATTCAATTATACCTGGTTTACTACTAACTAAAGGTGGATCAAGTACCAAAAAAAGCAAACCAAAATAAAAGTAGCACTACTTTAACATCTTTTCACTCTAATAAAAGTAAAGAGAATCCATGCAAGAAATCC
This sequence comes from Cyprinodon tularosa, assembly GCF_016077235.1. Taxonomy (NCBI): domain Eukaryota; kingdom Metazoa; phylum Chordata; class Actinopteri; order Cyprinodontiformes; family Cyprinodontidae; genus Cyprinodon; species Cyprinodon tularosa. The sequence continues at coordinate 1,292,228 of NW_024038320.1, forward strand.
ATCCACTAATAGTAAAAAAGTTATTGATAAAATGGCTACTCAAGTACCCAATAATTTTTTGGCTTGTAATATATGATTTAATGTTTAAAGTTTTGTAATCAGACAGAAAGGTATAAAAAAAAAATACAATGATATAACCTAAGTACAAAATAACGAATCGCGACAAAAGAAAAAAAATCAACAGAACCTTCTAAAACCAATACTTACCCATAAGTAATGCATTATATTAGCAATGAATAAAGAACTTTTATTAAAAATATCTACAGTTTACTATATTTCTATTTAATCTTGAAGAGCTCAAGTGTTTTGTTGTGGGTAGAGTAACCAGATATTTTATTAAAATTAAGAAAGCGATGATCTCACAACAGTATTAATTGACTAATAGTGTCTTGCAAGGAAAAGTGCAACTACTTTTAAAGTACTTTTTTACGAAGTTAGTCAAGTAAATGTAACTGAAATGAAACCAGTTACTATCTGCTTGTGGTAAAAAAAAAATATATTTTTTTTTTTAGCCAGAGAAAATAAATTATAATTCTGTGTATTATATCATTTAGCTATATTAATTGTTTTCCATTGCAAAAAGCTATGTCTTCATTAAACTTACATCATGCTTCTATTTCCTTAATTTTTTCATATATATGTCCTGTTATGATTCCATAGTAACATGTTTTGATTTAGTTCCAGTTGATTAGATGCAAGAGAAAAAAACTACAGAATGAGAGGTTTTCCTGCCTGATAAACTTAAAACTTTACCTTTAAGGTCTCGTTGTAAAGTAACCAGTAGCAGCTGGGTAAGTGCGGAATTAATGAAATGCTATTCTCCTTAATAAGGAAAGTTTTAACCATCACTTCAATGTCTTCATAATAAAAGCAAATAGGTAAGGATGAAGTTCAGGTATAATAATAGTAGCGCAGCAGAAAATTTGGCCTATTTCATTTTTTGGACACACTAGTTATAGTATCCTGAAAGAGTGTTCACAGACCTTGAACTTTTTTATGTTTTATAATGTTGCAACCACAAACTTCATAGTATTTTATTAAAATGATATTTGATAGACCAAACTAAGCCGAGTATAATCGGAAGGAGAGGGAAAATAATACATGGCCTTCATTTTTAAGATAAAAATCTAAATACTGAGACATGAAATTATAGAACAGTCTTTGTTGCAATTACAGCTGCAAGTCATTTGATGCATGTCTCTATCTGCTTTACATGTCAGTAGATTGACATCTTTAAACATTCAAATTTAGAAAACCTCAGCCAGATTGGAGACTGGAAAAATATCTGACAAGCTGGATTTATGCCTGGAGGTCTTATCCTTCTAGAAGTTTAACTCCTATCCTGGCCTCAGGATCTTTGAGCATTGACATTACCTCTCACCAGCTTCCTCATGCCCGTGGACAAAAAAAAAAAAACCCTCAGCATAGTACTGCCAATACTGTGTTTTACTGAAGGGGATGTGTTCAGGGTTAGGATGTATTTTATGGTATTTTATATATTTTTTTCCAACAACAGAAAAACTAAAGAAAAAAAAAAGCTGAGAAAAAATATATAAATGGATGAATTCTATTTACATTAGGGGACTTTTAAAGGACACTTAGTTGCTTTGGATTATATTTAGGAATATTAAACCAAAGGTGCATGAACACAAATGCATGTGCTGGTCTATCAAATAAATTCTCTTTTGCAAATTATAAAAAAGCTGAACTTATTTTCATATTTGAATATTTTTCATAATAGTGATTTATTAAAGACTAACAGGGTTATAAGGTTGGGTAGAGTCAGAGTCTGAAAGGGAGAATGCCCATCTAGCTAAGACCTACACAATTGTAGCTTGAAAAGTATATTGCTCTTTTTTTCTGATTGGGCAAGATGGTATAGGTACTAATATATAGATTTAATTATAGATACAGTCATAAGAACACAGTTTTTAAAGGTTTAAAGAGTTCTCCAGATGTTCCAGTTGGTATTGATTTAAAGACGGCTCTGTCATTTGAGCAACACCCACTGATTCATTCCTTCAATCCACACACGTTTCATGCAGTTATCAAAAGCTGGCAGTCTCGCTACAATCCTCTCACTCGTGTTTTGCTCAGGAAGAGTAATAAACGTCCCCAGACTGTATAATCTACTGATCATTAGAGCTAAAGTTGAGCTGAACTCAACTTTTCCTCACATGAGAACTGCAGACAAATTCTCCTGCAGGGGCATGTTTGGATCATGTCTATTACTTTAATGGGAGCTGCTGTTTGAACAGTGTCATTATGGCGAAATTTATATGCATTTGCAGGATTTCATGTGCCATATTTGGCAATGTCAATCCAAATTAAGTGATTAAACATGGAATAAAGTGGGTTTCCTTTGCTCATAGACATCCATACTGTATCGGTGGAAGGTCATAGGCATTCCATTGTTCATTGTGGCATCAGAATCTACAGGATCTCTTATGAAAACCTATTTGGTAGGGTGGTGGAGCCAATGAAATTGAATCAGCTTTAAAAAACAAGCAGCAAGGCGTCATGTCTGTGAAAGAGCCATGGTGCAACTGAATGGCTCTGTGAGCACATAAAGGATGGAGTGACCAGATGCCAGGTGATGATGTCATCAATAGGACCCCTGTGTGGAAGTCTGGCCTGCCATTCATTCATCAACCAGGTGTGTGCTCCTGCGTGATCACACCCTATCAAACAAGAAGGCTCAGTGAGGCAGAAAATTGGTCAGTGGAGTCAACACCCAAAACACGAAAGAACGCCTTGGCCTCTCCAAGTCATGGCTACGCTATGGTTGCAAGGAAGAATTCCGCATCTGGCTCCTCAAAAAGTTAATGCTGGTAGTCAAAGACACATTAATGCTCACTCATGTCCTTTGGTCAGGACACACCCCTTCAGAAATCCCAAAAACTGTTCTTTTAGAGCTGGTTCAATATTGCCTCTCAGTCCCATGCTTTATAAGGTGAAGCATTCCTGATGAAAAGGGGGAAAACACCTGGTTGTCATAACTTTCTGCATTTTTTTCCCTCTCTACTTCACCGCACTTTTCTACTTCTCTCCATTCCATTTGAAAAAAAATAAAAATAACAAACAGAGGCAACTTTACAGACTGGAAAAGCCTTCACAGAGAGCCACTTGCCATTGATGTTCACCAAACACAGGCCAAAAATAAGCTGTGAAAGGCAGGTTGGCGTCATAGATACACTTAACCCTTTACCACACCCACTGTGGCCAAACATAGGTCAACTGTTTCAACGTATAGAGGTCTGTTCTTGCCGGAGGTGGTGTGATTAGGGTGGAGTGGATTTGTTTGGGGGTTGCATGGAGCATGTATATTACTTAAGAGGGTTTTTTGAATGGTTAGAGTGTGCACCTGGGTGGGGTTGTTTGTGAGTTTTCACGTGACTTGAATAAGTTAATTCATTCCCACCCCGTTCCTACTCTATGGCTTTAATTGTGTTAACTGTGTTACATTAAATGATTAGTGCTGCCGATTACTCTGAGTTTTACGGTCTTCTATTATCAATTATTTAATGTTTTGATTGGTAGTTGCCAGCCTTTACAGACAGCAGGATTTTTTTCTGCATTTTATCTCATTATACCATTGAACTTCAGTGACAGCTATGATAGATAAAAACCAGGTAACGGGTGTTCTTTTTAAGTTTTAAATAAACAAAACCACACCAAATTAACTATTTTGTACAAGTCTGGAGTAACACCTACAGGAAATCACTAAAAACATTATGCATGCTGCAGAAAAGAGACATTATGATAGTTCACAAACAAGATAATAGGAACCCACTAGCCCAGTTTTAATTCATTACTGCTTGCTTAATTTCTCTGATCTGGTAGAATTTCAAACTGCATATATTCTCGATGTTGAGACAGGGTATAATTACAGGGATAATCAAAACTCCAAAATCATATGTAAGAGAAAATTTTAAAAAATGGGGTTTCAATAAATTATGTAAAATATTAAAAAAGCAAGTGTTTGTCATGATTATGGTGCTGATGACTGGCTTAATGGTTTATTACATTCAACTGATTTGCTCCGCCCAGTTTCTAATCACTGTTCATGTTAATCACCTGCTCTTGCCTCTATTTAAGGGTCTTGCTCCCAGCCATCAGTGCCAGATTATTCAAGCCTTTTGGTAAGAGTTCTCAGGCGTAAATGTTGTTGTTCTGATTGGCTGATCCTGACCAGTTTTGCCCTCGGATCTTTTAGCCTGACTGTTCCTGTTTCTAAATTGGACGTCTGACCTGTCTTTGGGCTCTTTTTAGATTCTGCTTGTGGACTGAACCTGGATCCGTCTCCTGACTTCGACTTGGATTTTTCCTCAGCACCTCTTCGGATTTCTGATCTTCTGGTATGGACTCTTGTTAACTTCTCCTCACCGGCTTGGGCTTCATCTTCTGGATACTCCTCTCTTCCTTAGCCTGTTTTGATCTACTTGTCAGCCAGTTCAGCAGTCTTTAAGCTCCAGCATTCGGAACTCTCTGGGCGGTATTCACCGCATGCTGTTGTTAGCCATCCGGCTGGATTCTACTACTTCTTCTGGGCCAGACAGATGTGATGAGATACATGGCACATTTGCCATGTTCAAATACAAATATTTTGTATTCTCAATTCCAAAGGCTGGAATAACAGGGTCAGTCTTATTGGGTTAGAACCAATCAGATAAATTCAGATGTGACACAAAAACTCCAAGCGATGCTCTCTTTGTAATATTGTAGTCTGTGAAACATTGCAAGGGGAGATTAGCAAATGTGTCCTTTGGAAAAAGAAATTACATTAAAGCTTTCCCCTGTAAAGATTTTAATGCTAGATTAATCTAACATAGGGCACCATAAAGGGTATCATTGATTAACATCGTTCTCCTAATTAGAAAGATGAAAGAGGTCTATACTTTTCATCATAAGTATACCTCTGCTATGAGAGACAAAATGAGAAAGGAAAAACAAACCAGAAAAAAATACTGTTGGATTTTTGAAGAATTAATTTTTGAATTATTGTGGAAAACAAGTATTTGTTCACCCAAAAACAAGTGAGTTGTTTGGGCTTTACATACCTGCGCTTCTTTATGAAGCTCCAAAAGGCCTGAACACCAGTTACGTACAACTTTTTAATCTGCAATCCGATTTTTTTCCAAACTGACTGCATATAGAGCAGCTCTAACTAGGCAGGGTGAGCAGATCGGTGCAGATTTTTGTGCTCCACACAAACTGAAACAGTTTCCCACTTTTGACTGGGACAGATTATGAAAAGTTATTCAATATAAATACAAATAAAATAAAGAAAACATCCGGCCCAGCTATAAAGCAAAACCCCACTTGATGATTCTGTGCAGCATCCCAAACCAGAACAAATAGAGAATTTTTGTAGGCCTATATTTAAAACATAATGGGAACTAGATTTAAAAAAAGAAAAATGCAACAATAAGGTTGTGGGATGGCTTATATGCTTGCCGAGGCAGTGAGAGGTGATTCTAAGAGAAAGATCTATGACGTTTTTCAAAGTTTAGTTTTTTTTATACGGAGTAGAGAATGATGAGATTCACTTACCTGCTCTGTCTACCCCTTGTTATTATTTTTCTTTTTCTAAGGCTCAAAGAGGATCACTATTTTACTATATCTGTTTTCTGTCCTTCTTAAGTTTTTGTTTTCTTTTTCGAGGCGACTGATAAACTGCTCTTTCTGTCCCTCATTGCTTTTGTGAGGCTTAAAGAGGATCCCTAATTTAAACGTTCCCTGTCCTCCTGAACTCCTATCATGGGTAAAGTTTTTTCCGGTGCCCTTAACAGATTTAAATTTGATTTTATTTTCAATATTCCACCAAAGCGGATGGGTTTTACTTTGTATTCACGTCTCATTTCCTGTCAGACCCATGAAGTTGCTGCTGAATTACTGCGTAGTCCAACTAAAACAGACCTGCAGTTTATCTCTGTTGGAGCTATGCAAGCCCTCTTGGAATAAATCTTATCGGGTGTGATGATTCGCATTGACTTTCAATTAATGCTAAATCCCACAACCTCCTCCGACACGATTTTCTGTCGATTTGGATGCAGAATTGGATTTGGTGTGTTCTCGCCTTTACTGTACTGTACCTGTAATAATGGTACCTGTTTTACCTGTTATATGTACTGTATAAAAGACACCTTTCTACAGGCTCAGTTAGGTTACAAAAGGAATCATGGCCAAAACCAAAACCTATTAAGATACAGCGGGAAGAAGATTTTGGACCTGCATCAGACTCAGAAGAGTGTGAAGTCAACTGTGCGAGCAGCTGTAAGGAAATTGGAGACATACAAGACCATTGATAAACTCCCCATGATCACAAATACACTTGGACATCAACGGACTGGCACCTACATTGAATTTAAAGTCCTGGCCAGTCTCCAAACCTCAAACCCATAAAAAAATTTGGTGAAGGAGTTTCCCAGTGGCTGCTCCAAAACACCACTGCTCTTGAGGAGATCTGCATTGAGGAATGGGACAAAATACTCAACTCAACTCAACTTTATTGTCAAATGTGCTACATGTAAACATACAACACAGATGAAATTTAAATATGTGCGCTTGTAGTCGTGAGGACACGACGATGACTTAGAAAACACCGTTTTAGCTGGAGCGCGAGGAGCCGCTGCGTTCGTCCGCGCCGCCATGATGATGATACCAGCTACGGTATCTGCAAACCTGGTGAAGACATACAGGAAACATATGATCTCTGCCATTGCCAATAAAAGTTATCCTACAAAGTATTACGTTAAACTTATAGTATTTACCCAGCACTTATTTTCCACCAAAGTTTACAAATGAATTATTTGAAAGACTGCCGGAGATAGGTATTTGCCCACTGCGACCCTGACAAGGACTAAGCAGGAGTTAATGGATGGATGGATACTCCCAAAGTGAATTTGAATATTGTTTTAGTGTATAGATCTTTCATTTTTGTATTTCACAAGTTGTTGTAGACCGGAATTCCTCAATTCCGGTCCTCAAGTTCTGGTGTCCTGCACTTTGTGCGTGAGCTTCTGCTTCCACACATAATTCAACTGCATTAAATGATCTCCTCAGGATGCAGTCAAGTTCTTTAGAGATTTGCAAATGAATTGATAATTTGATGCTGGTGTGTTACAGCAGTGAAATATCTTAAAGGTGCAGCAAACCACTAGCGTGGGTGCCATTCCGAACTTAGTCCCGCCCACAACGTTTGAGGTCGGGAAGTTCGGTCTGGCATTGCTCAGTAGTAGCGCGAGTATGCTCGCACAATATCTGGCGGGCCAATCAAATTGTCAGGGCGGGCTTTATACGATGACGGACAGATGATCAACAGTAACGTAATCAACCACATCACCAAAGCACGCTTGGGTGACAACAACAATGGCTGCCGCTGGAGAGTTGAGGTGTGTAGATTCTGCTATTAGGTCTGTTCTAGAAGATATAGACAGCAAATTAATTTTAAAAGAGGAACAGAGAAACGCGATCAAGGCCCATCTTCTTATTCTAGGCGTGAAACTGCACACTTTGATTTTTGTTGACAACAACTATGCGTCGCTTAACATACGTCACACACTCCATTGCTCTTATTGGTTGTAGGTCTATCCAATTGAGTGCAGAGGCATTTTTTTTCCTGGTTCGTTCAAAACACGCCCCATAATCACAGCTCTATGGAGCAGTATCAGACTCATATTCTGACTAGAATTGAGTCGGACTACGCCAGGCTAGCAAACCACACCTTGAGGACCAGAATTGAGGATCTCTGCTTTAGCTGTTGATAGCTGCAAGCAGGAAGGATCTTCTGTAGCTGTCTGTCTTGCATCGGATCTGGAGGAGGCTTTGTAGAAACTCTGCTGGTGTCTAACAGTGTTCTGAAGATGGGGCACACTGTTGTCTGTGATGATCTTCCCTTTCTTAGGAAATTCCTATTTTTCAATCGCCAGGGGTTCTACAGGAGTTTCTACAGCAGAGCTGTCCTTCTTTATTAATTTATTGAGCTTTTTAAGGTTATTTGCTGTGATGCTGCTACCTCAGCTGATGATGGAAGATTCTGCAAAAATTGAAGGACCTTAAGAGAGCGTTGTGCCCCCAGTCAGGTTTGTTGTCCAGGTGATCACCAAGGTATTTTTAGTCCTTTACCACCTCCACTTCTTCTCCTATGATGATAATAGGATTCAATGTGTTTCCTTTACTTCTGAAACAATTTTGTTTGCTCCCTTAAACGACTTTGTTTCCAGGTTTGAAGAAGTTTCACTTCCCATGAAGGAAGCTTTTCCCAATTCAAATTGTCAGAAATAGCATTGAGTCTATGTTAGGAAAGAAACAGAGGAGGTGGAGTCAGATTTCAGCTTTCAAAAACCTACAATGCAGCAATTGAATTGATTCCTTCCCGCTATCATCGCAACCCCAACCCACTTACAGGGGAACAGAAGACTATTCAGCCAGGCCAACAATTCCTCCTAACGACCCCCCTTTCAGAGATATGGACAGGTAGGGTGTATTGCAGGCTAACAAAGAAGCCGAATGAGCCCCATTACTAAGGGGCAGACCTGTTTGTCCATTTCAATTTGTTCTAAGCCAAAAAAAGTTTTATTTCTTGATAGCCCCTTTCAGACATTTTATGCAATTGTACATATGAAATATACATAATTTTTGAATGTGATAAATTAAAATGATTTTACTTGGTGGTCTAAAATAAATTCATTAATTTAATTTACATTTTTTTTTTTTTTTTTTACCTTTCCTTGATTTATACTTTAATTCTTTAAAAAAAGTCGAAAACCTAGGTTTTTGTCTCTAGATTTAGGGGCATGCATTTTTACCAATTCTTCTTTCCATTAAAAAGCAATCACAGTAAGAATGGACTCATAGTATAATGTGAACAGAGGTGGTAACATTATTTCACTGATTCTTAAACAGATATTGGTCTGTTCTTCGACTGGGCTGATCTTGAACATAAATATCCCATAATGTTTATGTTGTATATCCAGAAATGTTGTCAAGTCCTCTTTGCTGATTCATGATTACAGTTTTTAAAGTTTGTGGTTGTGTGGCAAAAAGTATAATGAGTCTATATACCACAATAAAGTGTAATCCAATACACTTTTTTTAATTGAAGCTATACAAGCCTGCGTAAGAAAGCTCAGTGTTAAAGGCTCATGAAAAGACCTGCCTGTCTCTGCAGCTTTTATGGTTCCGCTTCATTCTCTATCCTCCTCGTTGGTTGACAACTCAAAAGCCCAGCTTTATTGTGGGTTGATGTGATTCACTTTTCTGCATTCTAACCTTATACAAGAATTCCTGGCATTTACCAGGCTGTGCTCAGAAAGGTCTAAAAAGAAGAGTGAAAAGGGAAGATAAAAGATAAAAGGGGAGATCTAAAGCTGTTTGAAAAAAGAAGACATAGCCTACTTTGAACAAGATTTTATTAAATTGAGGTCTTTTGATTGGACTGATGTACATTTTGACAGGAAAATTCTTCTGTGGTGGATCTGGGACTCTGCCACTGACTGACAAATGGATGAGGAGCGTGGGTGGGGTTGATGCCAGGGCACATGAGACGATGTGCATCAAGGACAGGGGGAAAACAGACAAACCAGGTAGAGGAAGAGATGGTTTTTGGCCAGACTCCTTCTGGCTCACTTGATGCATATTCTTCAGTTTCCTCTTGGGTAATCATTTGACACTGATAAAAGAGAGAGGAGAGGAGAATGGTGCAGAGAAAAAAGGATGACAGTGTTTCCACCCTGGGAAAAATTCTCTCAGATGGGATTAGTGGACAGCTGGGGTAATTCTTCTGTCTGTGGACCTGTGAAAGACCAGACCAGGAAAAGATATAGGAAAAAAGATCAATGGCACTTTAATAAAATGTACTTACCTTCTTCAAATTAACAGTATAGCACTATTTAAACAAATTTCTCCTTTGTTCTAGCAGGTTATTGTCTTGATGGACTTAAGTGTTATTAAGTGTTATTGATAACTGAGCTGAGGTAGAAGGTCAGGGTTTGAGTATAAAGGAGGAGTTAAACCAAAGGGAAGTAGAGGAGAACTATATGTTTTATTTAGTGACAGATAGTGTGGACTTGTTTTTATGACAGTGTGGGGATTTTAATCTGTTTACACAGCCCAATCATGAGGGCCTATGTTCCTATGGGACCAAAATCCTGGTTCCCATATGATAAAAGAGTAGAAATAATTACCAGGAACTGTTTCAGGAGTGCAACCCTGCTCAATCTCAAACAGAAAGATGTTTTTTAATCGTGTATATATTCACCACCCTTTTCAAAAGTATATAAATACCTCTTGAATGCATCAGGCTTTTAAATTATAAACACAAACTTACATGCACATACACAAACAGTGGCTTTGATCACTCCTACTGGATTGGCCAAGGAGGTCACATGGGGTGTTAATGGTCGTTAAGAGGTTTTGATTGGTTGTTAACTCCTTCATCAGAGTGGTTTTGGTCACATACCTTATTGAAGTGTGACTCAGGTGAAGGCGGTGAATTTTCTGGGTATTGTTCCTAAAGTGTATGTAGGTGAAAGGTTATGTCTTAGACCACCTCCTTTGTTGAGATATGTTTTTTCCAGTTAACAAAGATAGCTTCCTTAACCCCTTGCTCAAACCATTTTTTTTCCCTTTGCAAGAATATGGAGACTCAAAAGAGTGTCCTATGCCTTCAGGTGTAGGTGAACAGCTGAGTCCTGTCCTGAGGAGTTGGTCCTTCTATGTTGAGCCATGTGCCTGTGTGGTGGTTGCTTGGTCTCTCAAATGTAAAGATTGGTGCACTCTTCACTACTCTGAATGGCGTAAACCACGTTGTCAGTCTTGTTTCTTGTATTTGGGGTGAACCTGTTTTTGTCTCGGGGTGTTGCTTTGAAGTGCATCAGGTGCTGGTTGAAAGTCCTCCTGAATGTTCCAGAGACTCCAGCGACATAGGGAATGTCACTATTCCTTCTTCTGTACTCTTCCTTCTCAACATACACTATATTGCCAAAAGTATTTGCTCACCTGCCTTGACTCACATATGAGCTTAAGTGACATCCCGTTCCTAATCCATAGGGTTCAATATGACGTCGGTCCACCCTTTGCAGCTAGAACAGCTTCAACTCTTCTGGGAAGGCTGTCCACAAGGTTTAGGAGTGTGTTTATGGGAATTTTTGACCATTCTTCCAGAAGCGCATTTGTGAGGTCGCACACTGATGTTGGACGAGAAGGCCTGGCTCTCAGTCTCCGCTCTAATTCATCCCAAAGGTGTTCTATCGGGTTGAGGTCAGGACTCTGTGCAGGCCAGTCAAGTTCATCCACACCAGACTCTGTCATCCATGTCTTTATGGACCTTGCTTTGTGCACTGGTGCACAGTCATGTTGGAAGAGGAAGGGGCCAGCTCCAAACTGTTCCCACAAAGTTGGGAGCATGGAATTGTCCAAAATGTCTTGGTATGCTGAAGCATTCAGAGTTCCTTTCACTGGAACTAAGGGGCCAAGCCCAGCTCCTGAAAAACAACCCCACACCATAATCCCCCCTCCAACAAACTTTACACTTGGCACAATGCAGTCAGACAAGTACCGTTCTCCTGGCAACCGCCAAACCCAGACCCGTCCATCAGATTGCCAGATGGAGAAGCGCGATTCGTCACTCCAGAGAACGCGTCTCCACTGCTCTAGAGTCCAGTGGCGGCGTGCTTTACACCACCGCATCCGACGCTTTGCATTGCACTTGGTGATGTATGGCTTGGATGCAGCTGCTCGACCATGGAAACCCATTCCATGAAGCTCTCTGCGCACTGTTCTTGAGCTAATCTGAAGGCCACATGAAGTTTGGAGGTCTGTAGTGATTGACTCTGCAGAAAGTTGGCGACCTCTTCGCACTATGCGCGTCAGCATCCGCTGACCCCGCTCCGTCAGTTTACGTGGCCTACCACTTCGTGGCTGAGTTGCTGTCGTTCCCAAACACTTCCATTTTCTTATAATACAGCTGACAGTTGACTGTGGAATATTTAGGAGCGAGGAAATTTCACGACTGGATTTGTTGCACAGGTGGCATCCTATCACAGTTCCACGCTGGAATTCACTGAGCTCCTGAGAGCGACCCATTCTTTCACAAATGTTTGTAAAAACAGTCTGCATGCCTAGGTGCTTGAATTTATACACCTGTGGCCATGGAAGTGATTGGAACACCTGATTCCAATAATTTGGATGGGTGAGCAAATACTTTTGGCAATATAGTGTACCTCCTATGGTTGGTTTTTAGAAAAGCTAATCTGGGATAACCACAGTTCTTCAGGGATGTTCTAATGTGTCCCTGTACTCTCAACCTCCCTGTATGGGTGGTAACGTTTTCTTCTTGTGTCTCATGGGTTCTCGATGATGCCTAGTTTGTGTTCCAGTGTGTGGAGTGAGTCAAAACAGAGGTACTGGTCAGTGTGTGTGGTTCTCCTGTAGACTTCTATGTTGAGTTGTCAGTCTTCCGTGGTTTGAACCGGAAAAAGTCCAGGAAGGCAAGGCTGTCATCTTTTACATCTTCCTGGGTGAACTTTATGTTTCTGTCCACTGAGATGATGTGGTCTGTGAATGTATTGATACCATTGGTCTTTGTTGTGACCCATGTGTCATCCACATATCTGAACTGGTGACTGAGTCTTTTTCCCATGTATGAGTGTGGAGCTCTGTTTTCCACTTCTTCCATTTATAAGTTCGCCACTATGTGAGACACAGGAAAGCCCATCGTGCATCCATGCTTCTGCCTGTAGAAATCGTGGTTGAATTGGAGGTATGTGGTGTTGAGGCACAAGTCAAAGAGAGAACAGATTTGGTAAGTGGTCAGATTGGTCCTATTTGGCATAGTGTGATCTTGAATAAACAAATCCTTTCAGAGTAAGGATCAGTGCTAGATTGCAGCCTCTACTTCCTGCTTACTACAGCCCTGCATGACGACGTAATATGGATGATGAGGTAAAGTAGGACACCTTTGCAGTGTTTGGTTAATTTGATTCGAAACCAAATGAAAACACCGCAAATTTGCATTTTGGAAACTCGAAACTTGAACTCGAAAGCTTTCTTAAAGTTCTAATTTAAGTTGAATGGAAAAATGGCTACTTATAGAAAATCTGTGTAGAGTGTCAGTGAGAGGATGGATGGAGCTAAACATAAGAAAGCTGCACTCAGATTCTGACTCTAAAAAAAACATCCAAAAGAGAACTGGAATTATTAAGATTAATGAGCAGTCATACGTTATAAAGGCCTAATTCAAGGCCATGCCTAAATCTATCTAAGAATTCATTAATAATGCTAGACAATTATTTTTAGCAGATGCTCTTCTACAAATCTAATTGAGCTTTGAGCAAAGAAGAATGGTGAACATAAAAAAGTTCTAAGGCGTTTGAATACTTCCCAAAACATTTATATGCCTTTACAAAACCTAGCAATGTGAAGAGAATGGCTCACAGACAAAGATGGAAAGGTCAGTAACAGGAAACAAGAACATGATGTGATTATTATCGAGGTCCTCATAATTTAATGAAAGCAACTGTCATCTTTTATTATTTTTTTTTCAAATGTCCATTAAATTAACTATCATCTTGGCTATCTTAAATCTGGATGCACATGCCTAAAACCTGAACACACCATAAACCGTCACTTGACTTTTAAGTGCATTACTCTACAAGCTATTCAAAAATTAAATTTCCATTACCTCTTGACATCTTTCATTAAAGAATCCTCTTGGTTAACTTTTAGGACAGAGCAACAAGAACATCAATCTTTATCAAACAAAATGAAGACAGAGAATAAAACAAACTTCAGGTACCGAAGTTTGTTTAATGATTTTGGAAAACTTTTCCATTCCCGAAATCGGAAACAGGGGAGCAATTTCCTTAAGTCCAGGAGCAACAAAATCCTCAAACCCAAACAATCAGGTTAGAACAAGTAAATTGATATCCTATCGGAACATACTATCGCTCCACCCCAGCCAGATATGAGGAGCTGGCAATGTGGTGTAAAGATGAACTTAGGGGAACCCTTAGCACGCTGTAGTAGGATGAACTCTGCTCATCTTGAGCACATATTGATCAGTCAAGTGTTTTCAACTTTATTGTTTAAGACATAAGCCTGAAGGATCAAGGACTTGAGTTTTTTTTTACATTTTGTAGATGACAGCGGTTGTTCTGTCAGTCCCTAACACTATCAGGATTTAATTGCATGCAGATTAGTGAAAAAATAATTCCCTACATAAAGATTTCTTCTATTTCATTATTTTGTCATCACCTCAATCTTTCAAATGATCAAACAAATCATTATGACAAAGGTTCTCTAAGTTAAAACATAAGAGCAAATATTAAATCATAATATGACTAATTATTTGTAAAAGCAATGAAAATTACCCTGGCACAATGTGTAACAGCTCCGCTGCCATGAGTTTCATCAAGTATTGAAATAAATATATATTATTTTACATCACTGTGGAAGAATTTGATACAACTACTCTTCACTGAATTGTTTTAATAAAGCTTTGTTGGAGATTTTGTTAGGCATGGACAACCTCTTTAATCTCTGTTTAATAGGATTTAAGCACTGACTTTAAAACTTCTTTTTTTTTCTTGTTATCAGTTAACGATGTACCTTGAATCATTGTCCTGATTAACCTGGCAGTAGCCAGATTGATATGTTTAGAACCGAGTTGAGTTCTAAGTTATCAATCTGGGATGGCTGGCGTTCAGTCTGTCCTTGAGGGACATATTTGAGTGTTTCAAAAGGGATTTGTTGTGAGACTGAAAACTCAGATCTCATGAAAACCAAGCCTGCAGTGCTGGTTATGTCCTGATAGCTTAACATATTCTCACCCCAGATTCTCTGGTAGAGAACAGAACTCATGGTTTTGCCTCAGACAATAAGGCCTGCAGAGATTTATATCCTGTTCTAGAACGAATGCAACAGATTCACCAGTGTCCTGTTGTCGCTATGTGTGGGTATTTGCTTTCATCTAGTTCGCTGGAATCTCAAATCAATGTAACTTTGCAAAACTTCTCAGTTTGGTTGATATTGTTGACTATTTTTCTCCTTTGTTCTTAAGTTGGGTGAGTATATATTTTATATTTTTAGGTCTTTCAGCCTACTCCATGTTGCCAGAAAGCTTAACTTAAAGAAATTTCTTGATCCTACTAGTCTGACTATGACACCTGAAAGTGACTTTGGAACTGAACTGAGCTTTTCATCTAGCAAGGAGGACAATAACATATTTACATACAGTAGGACCATGGTGATTTAGAAATGTATGTAAAATCATCAGTTGGAAACTCCATTTTGTACTCAGCCAGACTATCTCTGCATGATTGAAAATAATCTGATACCTTTAAAGTTGAAACAGAAAAATATTTTTATGAGTTCTGTAAATTGTCTAGTTGTATCTGGTACTTTCTGTCCTATGTAACAAAATAGCAAAATTTCCTTTTATAACTATGATAGAGACAATTTTTTTTAAAGTGGTTGATCAAAAAGAATGGGTAACCTCAGAGAAGAAGTGGCATAGCAATCTAAATCCCTAAAACCTGCAATGATTAAAACTTAACCATGAAAGTCATTAGTATTGGATATGCTTTTAAAACGATATATACTAGAATGGAATAGAGGAAAAGTTTGAAAGGGAGGAAATAGCATTTTGATTATGAAACGCAGACACTGCTTCCTTCAAATAGGCCAAGAGAGTGAAAATACAAAGCTTATTTAAAATTTCACTGAAGAAATATTGAATTCTAAAGAGAATCTATGAAAGTTTTACTGGAAGTGTTCAGAAAATGTGTGGAAAAAGGGTGTGGAAATCCAAGCCCTGGCTTCGCATTGCGACATCTTTTGTAGAAAAACACTACCTTGGGCTTAAGTAAACACTGTATTCAGTATATTGAAAGCACTTTACCTGGTGTAGGTGGAGTTTTTGACATATTCCTAAAATATACTTCACTAACTGAAGGATAGACCACAGTTGAGGAATTGAAGTGTGTGCTACATGAAGAGTGGTTTGTCTGTCATTTACAGAAGAGCTCATGTGACTCAGCTGATGACTCAGTGTGGAAGCAATCACCTCATATTTAAAGTAAACAACACAAAGAAGATGATTGTGGATTTTTTTTAGGGTGTTCAGCCAGACATCAAACTGGACTTGAAATTCACATTTTAAGGGTTGCATTTACTAGAGTCAGCTATAGCCATTAGCCAAAACTACATCAACACTTTACTTAAGGTTTTATTAAGTATTTTGTGAGAAGCCAATCTCAAGTTTAATCCTGTGTGAATAGAAGTAATGAGTGAGTAAGTTTTTCTGTTACAGTGATTCATTTTCTTTTATTCATATTTTCTTCAGGATGCTTTTTTTTTTTTGAGTTTTTCATTTTTGCTCAGAAACTAGGGGCCTTAAATTCAAAAGGTTTGCATATATAAATACAGGGAAAACTGGATTAATACCTCCAACTCCATGACTTTAGAAGAGCAGTTTTTTTAAAAAAGCTTTCAACTTTTGTTAAATTCAAGAATGAAATTCAAATACAAATAATTAATTAATCCTTCATTAACCACAAAGGGAAAAAAATGTTGCAGTAACTCCTGATCTGTAGGGAGTAGATTAAGTTGAGGGATCCCACTGAAGCCCTATGTACCATATGCACCGCCCGTCACTGCTCATTTATAATACTAAACACTCTTGTGTGTTATTCTTTTGTTATATGCTCCAGAAAAAAAGGATTAGGGTTTATCATTTCCCATATTTGCAATAAATACAGGGAATTATAAACTTATAGCAGCCTTAAAGTAGTACATATTAACCTGAAAAAGTAAGGAGAAACGTGTGGTTAGAGCCACAATGCTGCTGCATTTAAATACTTCAGTAGTATTGAAACACCCAGATTATTCCAATTTACTGCGAAGCTCGATATCGAGTGTGATGTAACAAGACCTGGCTCGCAGCGGTCATGTGACTCTGGTGCCCTCGAAACATTTCTCAGCAATGCGAGCCTAACATCACTGCTGACCCCTATTTGGACACCTGCTGGATTCTACCAGTTTACTGAACTTGGTACTGCTTCCTGTCACTGACCTGGATTTCCTTCTTTTCTGACTTCTGATCTCCTGGTTCTGAATCTCGAGCATGTCTTCGACGCCACCTTTGGCTTCCCCGTTTGGATCATTCTGCCTTCCTTCCTCTGCCCTGATCTGATCTTCTTGTCCATCTGATGCTTCTCTGCCCTCTGGGGTTACAGCGTCTGGGACACTCTAGGCGCGCCCGCTGCATCTTGTTGGCAGCCCACTGACTGGATCCTACCTCGTTCTCTGGTCTTGGACAGAACTGCTAAACCAGGTTAGTGACTCACACGTTCATAATCATCCTCTGTCAGATTACTGTGGTCACTAATCTGTGTTTTCCTCCTGAAAAGGTCGCTGCCTTAGATATCCTTGCTGTTACTGACATTTTTACAGAAATGCTTTTTAGATATCTGACTGTCTGTCTGCATGGAATACTGGGTCGTATGTTTTGACCCTTTACAGTTACGCTGCTTTTGATTAGTTTATAATGTGGTGTCTTCTGTGGCAGCCCTGCTTAAGTGATGTCACCAAAATTGCAAAGTAAATGGTGGATTGGAACTGCATACTCTAAGCATTTAGATAGATCTTCACATAGTTTCAGCGAGAGGTTATAGATCGGCAGACAATTTTCTTATATGTTGTCTTAATCTATACTTAAAAGCAATAGAATAAGGAGCTGTTAACAGAATTAGCATCTTTTATGACAGGATCAAGTACAAATACCTATTTTCTTAAGCAGGCCTCATTTCACATGCTTTGCTCAGGGTGCCCCTGGATGTATTTAAAGAATGCCTGTTAAGGCCAAGTAATATATGGAACATATTTATCTTTCCCCTCGCTGTAAATGTAAATCTTTCAACTGTATTTAATTTAGCACAGTTTTTACCACTAATACTGTGAGTAAGCTGATATATTTTTCTCCTTTCCCTTGCTGTCCTGGAGCTAATAATGCTAACAGGGTCTCCTATAGGTAGCCAATCTGGTACTTGCTTTGGTAAGAAAAAAACCCCCTGAAATACTTTAATCGTATAATTCATAGTGCTTGGACAGGTCCAGATTGTGTGCTAATGAAGCTGAGTTCTGTCACCATTAATCACAGGTTGTATTTACTGAGGGATCCATCTTGATGCAGGTGCAGGCGATGTAATATCAGTTATTCAGCTGCAACAATCAGAAATGAAACAGACATTTTCAGAGACTTTTTTTTTTTTAAGCAGCTCCACCCGAATTAACATTCCCAGACACGGATGTTAATCATGAGGATATCTAAAACAGATTGGAAATGTGTTTTACTATTGATTGATTAATTCATTGTAGCCGTGGTAGGCTTTATCTTGGCAGAATCAAAGACAGTTTTAGTAAAGTAACACATTCTGTGCTCAGTCCATAGTGTGTTGGTTTGTTCTTTTCATAGTCACGTTTGTCCTGTGCATGGGGTAGTTCTACATAGCCCACTCTTTCATAATGGATTTAATTTTAAGGCTATGAATAACTCAAGCACAATATCTATTTGTTAACTTCAGGTTTATGGACCACTCTGGGTTTGCAAAGGAAAAGGATACATTAAAATAAAGACACCACAGTATGTTAGCATGAGCATACAGTTTACATAATCGTTTTTGTCTGTATTGCCACACAGGTCATCCATTCATCCATCCATTTTCCGTCTCCCTTATCCCAAGCAGGGTCGAGAGGGGTGCTGGTGCCTATCTCCTAGACAGGTCGCCAGTCCATCGCAGGGCAACACAGAGACAAACAGGAAAAACAACCATTCACATACACACTCAAAACTAAAGAGAATTTAGAGAGATCAATTAGCCTAACAGCCATGTTTTTGGACAGTGGGAAGAAGCTGGAGTACCCGGAGAGAACCCATGCATGCTCAGGGAGAACATGCAAACTCCATGCAGAAAGAACCCGGACTGGTTCTTTAACACTAAGTTTAAGCACCTGATCACACGTACAAAATCATGAAAGATAAGCTTTCTATGATTGTAGGTGATGTTACAAAGAAAATTGGCACATGCAATTAAACTCAACTTTTTTGGATTGTTTTTTAAATCTGCGCCCTTCAGTGATCTCTGAATGGCAGGTGGATAAGGAGGGACCTAAATCAAACAGGCCATGCAAAGATTTTTTGTTCGAGGAAACTTTTTAACAGCAACTGGCTGAACCATAAAAAAACAGGATCAACAATGGAGTATACCTTGAATAAACATCTATGTCAATTTTGTTGGTAAACTGCAAAAAACAAGAACTTAAATTAATTACTTATACATTTTTTGAGAGCCCTACCAAACATAAATCGATCAATTGAATCCAATTAATCTTCAATTATTTTCTACAAAATTGTTGAATTCATTTATTATTTAAGGCAACAGCAGAAATCCTATTTTTTCCTATTTGTAACAGGCCTTAAGCAGAGAAAATAATGAGGTAAGCAACACATGTGCTTCTTGCTGTCAAGACAAGTCTGTTTTATTAATACAAACATATTATCCAGCATGCTCCATTTAGAAGGAGGCTCAGTTTACTCTCTGAAATATGCAAGTCACAAACCCAAGAACATTACACAAAAATCCATTACTTACACTTATCACCAATGCTCTGAAAACATAATTTTTTTATGAGAAAAAAAAAGGCACAAGGTTAAAAGTTTAAAAAGGTTACATATTCTTCTGAATTAAACATATTCTACTGAATTAAACATATTCTTCTGAATTAAACACCTTAGTTTGTACTAAGAACTGTAGTTAGTTAGGCATTTTCTAATAGGTCTTGGATTATTTCCTCCTAAAACACTATTCCACCACCAAATCAGTTACACAGTCACACATCAGTCAACAGGTATTTTTTTTTTATTTTTATTTTTTTTATGATAAATTAAGCAGGATTATAGCCTCTCAAAGAAAAAGGCATTTCCCTGAAGTTGACCTTGTTTTTAAAGCTAACATCATTCTATGCAATGTGTTGACTTGCAACAGGACGTTTTAAATTCACTTTTATAAAAAAAAAAGTGATTGATCACAATCTAATTTACTGTTCAGTTGTTTATTTTTTTTTTACATTTCTTGATGAAGAGTTTTTAAACCATTTGTAAAGCATTCATAACATGTACGGTCGCCCCCTGACAAATACATACTTCCAAACTAGTACCATATAACATGTAAAATGATGAGTCCTTACATTTATGGAGTGGTCCCTCTTACCTGGCATGTGTAACTGTGTGAATGTGTTCTGACCTTAGTCCTCACAGGAACCTCCTCCCTAAACAGCTGCTTCCACCTATCCCATCATTCAGCATCTTTAATACACAAGGAAACAGAGGAAATGAACTATAGTTACAAGGTGGCCAAGTCACGTCACACACAATCTGTGAACACCACGTCATAAATTCGGAATTCTGCGATGGAGTATGAACAACTAAATTACAGGGAATAGTTTGAATAACTGTTTTGTAAATAACATGTGCAGGGTTTGATATACGGTCTGGAAAAGGATTGAATTGAATCTCAGTACTTTCCAGTTCAGGATAAACTTAGAAAATAAAATAAGTGTATGGAAAACATGTCTTTTGATTATTCCCTTCTTTTTGTTAATTACTGTCTTTGCTCCTGTATTCTCTATTTTATCTTGATTCTTTTCTCCGTTTCTTCATTTTGTCTGTTTCCCTTCAGCCTTTTTGATGTCCTTTCTTTCTCTTTGTCTTTCTGTTGTACTCTTCTTTTATTATTTTATATTCATTTAGTCTCTCTTTATTCATCGTCTTTCTTTCACTCATTTTAGTCACTTGTTTCAAACTGTATCCTAAATAGCCCCGAAATATATAGAAACTGCATGATGAACCACAGTTTTTTCTCTTTTCAAATTAGTCTAAAGGACTGAGGACCTTAAGCTTAGAAAAGTTTTGAATTTTTGTACAAAAAAGAATTTTGTATAAAGAAATATTAAGTGGTGGTTGGGAAAGTATTCCAATATGGTCTAGTTAAAAGAATAAACAATGAACAGTTTGACCTTGCTGGAAACAGAGAAGCTAGTCTTTAAATGCTGCTGACTGAGTGATTGTTTTATCTAAACGAATCCTGTGGAGAAAAACTTTTTGTTTTTTTAATGCAAAATTCATTACACTAACTTATTCCTGAGAAACCGACAAGGCAGGGAGGTACAGCGATGGAGGAATGTGAATGTATATTAAACAAAACAAGCTGTCAAAGAGGAGTAGAGGAATATATAAATACTCAGACTGTCAACACATGTATCAAGCTGGTGCCAACAAACCACGGTTTGTATCAGGGGAACATGCCTAACACCAACACCTAAATGTATCTTCAGGGGAAAGTGGCAACTTGGCTTTGAAGCAACAGAGATTGAGTGTTTTTCTGCCTTTTTATTTCTCCACCCTCCCACCGTTTTCCTGCATTTTAACCAATTTCTCTTCAAGAGTCTGCAGATGTGCAGATATGGGAAAGAAAACAGGCAGCCGGCCCCCAAAATTTGGTTTGTGTGTTCATACATGCCAGAAAAGCAAGGACATTCATATTGTACAAATGCAAAGGCAGAAAAGATATATGAAAAGGAAAACCTGCTACAGTTAAAAATGTACAAACAAGATCTTAATCCATATTCCGGGACGGTTTGGTTAACCATGTGTATGGTGGGGGTGGGTGCATTCCTCTTTTTGGGTGGGGTTGCCAATTTTTGGATAGGTCAGGCTATGGGGATTGAGCTAGTTAATTGACTTAAGAATGGCAGTGATGTGTGTGTATGTCTGGAGGGAAGCCTGGCTGCCAGGGACAGGGCGGTCCAATGGGGTTGCAGGGCTCGGTTGTCGTTGCTCAGGTTCGGTGGTGCACAGCCCTGATCTCCGCCGGTGGCTCTGGCATTCTGCTCTTCTCTATGAAGGAAAACACTTAATAGGTACAGAGGTTTCTTGCCACTCTGGAGCATTGGTACCTATACGTGTTAGTATAATGTGTGTAGGGCATCCATTTGTATGGGTCATTTCCTTGATTATTTGGTTAAGTGTGTTTTTTATGTCTGGGCAAGAGGGTCAGATTGTATGATTATGCAAGTGACCGGGTGCGTGTTTCTTTGTCAGACTTTTTTTCCAAACGTCAGCACTCTCAGATGAACCTGTGTTTTTGAGATAAGTCTTGCCATATGTATTTATAGTTATACCACTGACACATTGCTTTATTACATTTAAAGTATAGAAGACAATCTTTTATTTCCGGGTGGATCAACTAAATAATTGGTCCTCCTAATGTTCAGTCATTCTGGTGATATGTTTACCTAAGGCCGTCCTACGTGCTCGTCCAGTTGCCCGCTTTTTCGGCGCATGCACACTTTCAGGCGTATATGTGTGGTGAGTAACAGTTTTAGACTTTTAGTCTTTGAAGCTCACCTTTCTCACTGCGGTTCTTTGAAAATGGCCGAGGTTTGTAAGAGAAAGTGTGTCTACGAAGAGTATGAAAAAGAAGGCATCAGAATGAGGCAGATATATCCCTATATTCTTTGCCCGGAGAGCTCTTCTCGTAAAGCTTTATGGGCTTTGCTGTCATAAAGGCCCACCGTCACCATAGGCTGTCGCTACCGGTCAGCAGCGATTAATAACAAAAATGGCGCAGGCACCGCACAGTGGAGAGGGAGTTACGTGACCAACGGGGAGCAAAAAGTAGTGACCTAGTCATCTGTCCAAATTGTCATTTAACTGAGTTCCATATAAAATCCACTATATAGTCCCCGCTCTATATAATGATTGAGGGATTTAGGGATTAGGGCGGACATTCGGACACAGTAAGCTTTTATAAGCTATGTATGAGAATAGCAACTTTTAAACAGAGCGTACACGAGGAGAAATGGGCTTGTGCATGCTCTTTGAGCTCTTGCTCTTGTTTAATAGGCATTCCCTCTAGGGAGCGGGTACAGGGTTGTACATGGGCATTTTTTGTGGAGAGGGCGGTTATTTTCAATAATTCGTGAAGATCCTCCACTATACCCTTAAAGGAATAGTACACCCAAAACATGATTAGCCTTCATTTTCTACTCACCCCCCTGCTGAACAACACTCTGGAGTACTTTTTTGATATTTCAAATGCATCTGGAGATCTGGGAGGCTTCTTGCTGTCTGCTGACATTCAAATAATGGAGGTCTATGGCACCCGAGGCAGAAAGGTCCATAAAAGTCCACAAAAAACGTGTCAATATTCCTCCATACTGCTCGTCGAATGCATTCCAAGTGTCCTGAGTGGGTAGCGTCCATAATTTACTCGAAACGAAGTCATTTAGAATGTTTTTAGAGCATAAACAGTAGTGTATAGGATTTCCTAAAAGCGCGCGCCTGCGCGACCACGAGTCTACGGAAACCGCGGCAGACCAAACCAGGATGAAAGTGCGCATTCAGCATCTGCTCTGCCGATAATACAAGCGTAGAAGAAGAAATGTGCTGTTTACCTGTGCAAAGAAAGAAACAACGAAAGAAAAATGTCTGAGGACTTCAGTGTTGAGGAAGAGCATGAGTTCTTTGCCGAGCTGAATGCGCACTTTCATCTGGTTTGGTCTGCCGCGGTTTCCGTAGACTCGTGAACGCGCTTTTAGGAAATCCTATACACTACTGTTTATGCTCTAAAAACATTCTAAATGACTTTGTTTCGAGTAAATTATGGACGCTACCCACTCAGGACACTTGGAATACATTGGACGAGCAGTATGGAGGAATATTGACACGTTTTTTGTGGACTTTTATGGACCTTTCTGCCTCGGGCACCATAGACCTCCATTATTTGAATGTCAGCAGACAGCAAGAAGCCCCCAGATCTCCAGATGCATTTGAGATATCAAAAAAGTACTCCAGGGTGTTGTGCAGCATGGGGGTGAGTAGAAAATGAAGGCTAATCATGTTTTGGGTGTACTATTCCTTTAACTTAGGAAGTAGGCAGAAAATATGGAATTGTATAAGCAGTAACAAAGAGACTCATACAGTAAAATTAGATCAATCCAAAATGAAAATGAATTCCTTCATAATCACATACCTTGGTTTGCTCAACAGAACCACACACCTAAGCTGCTGGCATGGACTGCAGCCTATCTGCTCTCACACTTGCCTGTTTACAACCTAAAAGTGTTTATGAGGAAGAGATGCTGGCCTGGATATGTTTGGAAAGTATACATTTTCTCACATAAATTTCCTGCTTTGACTAGCTGCAACTGGCTGCTGTTTCTTTTCTTTCCTGAGACAGATGGATAAACATTATTGTTGGAGCCCAGGCTGGTTGGTTGTACAATACAAGCTAGCGACTTGTCAGCTGTGGGTGTGCTCAGAAAAAAGCACAAAGAGTGCAGAATTTCAAAATACAAAAAAGGCTGGTAAAAGAAATAGCTCCTGATTACGGCGTCTCTAAAGCTCAAACTATGGGTATGGATTTTCTTTTTTTTTTTTTTTTTGAGGCAAACAGGTTAAAATATAACAAAAAGTGAAAACAAAGAATAATTTCGAGTTTGCATTCAACACCAGTCTGCTATTGTAGTGTGGAATGCAAAAAACTTGCACTAGAGTAAACATATAGGTTTGGGCCAATTTCTAACGAGTAAATGGAAATTGCAGACTAAAATCATTTTAAAGTGTGGTAATTATTTCCTTGGTGGTGCAATTCCTCTCAAATTGCCACAGATTGTCATAATTATGATTGGAGCTATTTATTTAAGTTTCATATTCAAAAACAAAAAAACAATCTGGGTCTTTATGTTTTCGAATAACGTCTGGGTATGTCTGAGTGCAACAGATTCGTGAAAGATAGAAGGTCATGGAAATAACAGTCAAGTGAAAATAAACTCCATATGTACTTCACAACCTTTAAGTTTGATTTATATAGCAAATCATGTACAGCCTATTTCATGTTAAAAGATCTATAAAATAAAAATACATCTGATGATGTCATCTGCAAACCACAGGGACTCTTTATTTGAATTGGGTTTATGTGTTTGGTGTGTCCCTCTTTTTGTATTATAGCCTCATAAAGTTTGGCTATTCTATCTCGAAAAGATATTAGTCTCTTTTGCAGGGATTTTGAGCATATTGGCGGATTAGTGCAGGACAGCTTCATTTTTTAATATTAAACATTTTCTGATAAAATTAATTTTGTTTTTTATTATTTGTAAGTATTGAAATGACAATAAATTTAAGGGAGATATAATTTAGAGAACGTCTAATGAATCTATATATTATACGAGTTCGATCCGCTGAAATAAGTGACAAGGTATTGAAATTTGTAACAATATCAGCATTTTGTTACAACAACAAAAAATCTTATTTAGGGGTTTTAGAGTATACAGATTTCCTTATGTGACAAAATATAGAAAAGTATTTCTTCACTTTAAACTTTGAGATGACTTTGTTAGACACTTAATTAGAGAAATGCCAGATTCCAGCAAACCCTTTTTCTACTGTTCCCTTGCTATGGTTTTTCACCCACTTCTTGAGCATCCATTCTCTACATATTCTTCTCGATGTGTGTTTGAAAGACTGAGCCTTCAACCCGCTCATAGGCTGTGGTCCCCTCCTTAACCATTCACATGGAACTGGTTAGGAAGACATTCCTTCCATGGAGGGAATGTCTGGAACCAAGCGCCTGTATTACAGAAATCATAAACATGAGGTCCAGGCTAATCGCATCTCATGGCACTCTCACCCTCTTTTCCTCATCCTCCTTTGTCTTTCTCTCCTCCTGAGTGAGAAGATATTAGGAATGGTTGAAAAAACATAAGCAGGTCCATTCTTCTGTTGTTGAATTCTCTTTATTTTGTGATCATGTAGTTTAACTTTAACAAGATAATCAAGAATATATTCGTATTATGACCTGCTGTAAGTCCAGCTTGTGGAGAGAAACATCAACCATTAAAACTACAGGTTTGCCAAAAACAAAACCTGAGGTTGGCCAAACTGATATGGCTCCTAAATGATCAAATTAGCAAGAACCACCTATTCAAATTGTATTCATATGTTGTTGATGGGAGCAAAAATCCAAGTTACTTAAGAAAAGAAGGACGAACCTCACATTTCTGAAGCTAAATGGAAGATACCATTAGGCCATATGAAAGAAAGCTACAACATTTCTTAAAGAGACATTAAGCAACTTTTTACTGAAAAGTTAATTAAAAATACCTTCTTATTTGACCCTTTATGACTAAAACAACAGTTGATGAGCAGACTGAAACTTCAGTGGTTAAGCGCTGATTTATCTATAAGCCTCTAGACTATTTTACTGAATTAACTTTGGGTCGGACATTCCCGCGCCGTTTGGCAGATATGACAAGACGCACATCCATGTTAAATGATCCCAACCTTGCAAACAAATAAAGGGTATATTCAAGATGGATTCTATGAATACTCAGAAGTGACCGGCGTCCTGCTCAACTCATTACACTAATGATAACTCCAGGTAAAGTGGAAAAAATAAAAATAAAACTTTGTTCAGTACAAGAGTGAGCTATGGGAATGAGCAGAACAGGTACTACAGTGCTGTCTCTTTTAAGCACTGTGTTTTGACAAAACTACAAAGGCATGTTTGAGATTGGACTTTTTTAAGACATGCAGTTTGAAACTGGTCCTGCTCAGATTAGCAAATAGCTCAGTGTATTCTCATTATGAGTTTGTATGAAATCGTACGAAAAGTTATGCACCGTAATTTCGTACGTTTTGGACGTTTTTTTTCGTCGTATGCGCATGCGCAACTTACGCACCATTCAAGAACATAGAATTTAAAAAACAATTAGCCCTAACCCTGACCCTACACCTAACCCTAAGATATAAAACAGCAAGCAACGTAGTTAGAGACATGAATAAGTGATGATTGCACTGTTTTTCCCAGTTTTACGTCCGTCCCATATCTGCTTTTTTTGTCTGTCTGCCCGCGCATGTGCACTGACCGGGTTTTTTGAGGAAAAACGTCCAAAACGTACGAAATAGTATGCATAACTCTTCGTACGATTTCATACGAACTGATAATGAGAATATGTTGAATAGCTTTAGTCTCAAGGACAAACTAATTTCAATCTAGCCTAAATTGAATCTGCATGCAAGTTATTACCTGCCCATGTTCAACCTATAAAGAGAGCCTTGCTTCAAAATTCTGAATCTCTAATTCCACCCTGATGTTGAACTAAAGGTAATTGTAGTGTTTACTGTAAGATTAAAACCCCTCATGGCCAGTGTAGCCCTAGTTTACATAGGTAATTTTATAAATAATAATGAATTATTCTGTGTAGAATTGTTTAAAGGCCTAATTTGTTGCAGTCCCATTCAAGCATAATGCAGATCTCTATAGTCACTAGTATGTCACCTTTGCAATGCCGTAGCGCAAAAGATGTCTTCTTCCACAAATGCAAACCCGCTCCTATGTATTTATAAATAGCTATTTCTATGGCAAGGCAAACAAAGTTTGAGACTTTCAGTTTATAGGTGATAATAAATAACATACATATAGATTAATTTATTAATGTAATTATTACACACTGTACCTTTAAGAATAAATCCAAAGACTCTCTCAGAGAGTTTCTCAACACTTACTATAAAAGCATTTGATCTTGTTGGTGGCTTTTGTTACTTGATTGATATGGATAACTTTGAAAGCTTTATTATCAGTGTAAGCCAATATATTCCACTAAAGCTTAAAGCATCAGAAACAAAAAAGCACAGATGCAGAACACATGTCTGTGGCTATACGCCATCTAGAAATATATGACAAGCCAATCTTTGTGTAATTAATACAATACTTCCTAAGTATGGTCTAGAAAACTCTATCAATCTACCATCCTCTTGCTCTGTCTCGAAGGTTATTTTTGGTCATTATGTTCTCTTAGTGCATAATAAAGAAGTTACTTCCTCACATATAGTAATAGGACTGTGTTTGTAAATGTTTGGCACTAGTACAAGGAAAAAGGGTGGTAAACGGTAGAGTCCCTGTCTAAATCTGCTTGTCTAATTATGGTTAATTTAACTTTTTTCCCTGTGTCACAGATCAAATATATGCTGTGAGTAGCTGTATTATTCTTTTCTTTGTATTTGTCTGATTTTGTGTATTTATTTATGCTTTTGTGGCACCTCCATATCCCTCTCGGTTTGGGTTCATAAAAGGAAAAACCCCATTATTGGTGTCTTGAGAAACTGTCTGGGTGAGGAACAATGGTGCCCTTGAATTTCTGCTGCTCGTTTTGCATGTAACGATATCTAGATTAAACCCAATGTTATTGTTGGCCAAAACTTGCGTATCTGAGTGTGCTATTGTGCAGAAATGGTCCCTTCAGATGGCATTTTTGAGGAGAGGGTAATTACAACACAGAGAAGGAATAATTGTACCGTGAGGGAGCAAGTAGGCAAAGATTGGCTGCTACACAGGAAATAGAAAACAAGCCTTTGATTAAGGCTGATTCAACTTGATATACAGTTTGAAAGCTTCAGCAAGACTGGCAAAAAACATGAAATTAAAATGACCAAAACTTTAGAGTAGAATTAAATAATTTTGCTGTATGTTAAGTAATGTCTTGGTTTAAAAAATATTAATATTAATGCACCCCAGATACAGTATAACATTTTGATTCCTAGGGCTGCTTTTTAAGCTCCATCTTTGCAAGAAAATCACATGCCTCTCTTATAATTTAGCATTAGATCTTTATATCAGCAGTTTGATCAAAGCATTGTCATGTATACTTCATAAAGTCTAATATATTTTACAGTAGTAGTCATTCAAAATTTCCCCACTTTCCTTGATGGGCCCTTGGCTGGTCCCCTACAATTCCTTTTTAAACATCAATCTTTGTACTAGCATATTCTTTCTGTCATGATTTGTGGACATTAAGATCTAAACAGAAAAGCCATCTCCTGGTCAGATCCTGTGATATAGTGAAAGGGTGGAGTCAGAGTAAAAAAATGCACACCCAGGAGAAGGCCAGTGGCTGGAAGCTGGAGGGGATTTTGCTGGAAGCTGCAAGGAAGTGGACTGCCATTCGGCTGGCTTTTGACTGGGAAGAACCATTTTGAATGGCTACTACTGTATCTGGATTTTATAAAATAGGCTAAGTAGAAAAATGTTGTGATGTGGTAGTAGGAGGATACATGGATACAATTTTTTACATAATCACAAAAAGTGTAGCATGCATTTATATTCAACTCAATTAACTTTCATTTCCCTAAATGAAATTCAGTTAAACCAAACCTGTAATTAGCAAATCCACCTCCAGCTGTTATGTGACGGCTTGAGCGATTTACTTGTGAGCTAACAGCCTCAAGACCAAGAATGTAGCAGAAGGGTCAGTTTGTCACGCTTCTGTCTGCCACTGATTGTGATATACTCTAAGCTGAGTTTATATGAAAGAGTGGCTCCACCTGTGTCAAGCTCACTGACCTGTACCAGTAACACATGGTAATCTGCCTATTTATAGATGCCCTTCACAGCCAGCCTCTCCCAGATTCTTGAAAGCCTTAAGACGGATTTACTCATACTACTTCACAAGTTTCCTTAATCAACCAGGGCAATGCAGAAGTATATGCAGAAGTCCACACTCATTCTGTTTAGGACGTGTCCATGCATTGCCTCTGTAATGCATCTGCTTTACTTTCCCCTTGTCTGACTTCCTGTCTAGCTGATTTGATTTTTAAGAATCCGACTCATTTTGTTCTGTCATGTGTCAAAAATAGACTTGATCTGTAAATCTGATGGATGACAGAGGGGAGCTGTCTCATGCAGCAGACCGAGAGAGTCGGTAGGTTTTTTTTTTTTTGTTTTTTTTTTTACCACATTCAAAAGGCATGGGTTAACTTTGAAGGGGATGGGGTATAGAAATTTTAGGAGAACTTCACAAAGCTGATTATTTAAATGTGAGGGATATTGTGTGGAAGTCAGTGCTTTCAGCAGAAGAAATAAACAATCTTTTCAGCCTACGTGGAAATCATTGTTTTTTGGTGTGAAAAACTAAAATAATATATCACCTTGAAAACTCCATCAAAACTGTGAAACACAATGAATGAGAGCACGAGAAAACATTCCTTCTGGAGGGATGAGGAAGAGTTGATTGACAATGTGACTAAATGCAGGGTTCACTTTTCACCTAGAAAACAAAAATACATCGCAATACATTAACCTGCTTGAATGTTGAAGACAGTCTGCTTCCTCTCCCTGTTTAAAATTATGCATTTTATATGTACATTTTGTAGTTCACTGAAATAAAAAGGAAAAATAGTAATGTTGTTTTTTCTCATGTATTTCTATGTGCCCTGTGAGGTGATGTATCACTGAATGATCCAGGATTACTCCACCTCTCCCTCCTTGGCTGCTGGAATAGCCTTCAGCCCTCTCACGACCCTGAAGGAGGAGCTACATTAAATGCATGGATGGAATGTAATAATCCTGTGGGCTGAGGATTATTATTCATATTACTTACATTGAAATATGTGTAGCTTCAGCTTGAATAGTAATACTGTTGTAAATTAGTAGCATAAAGCAGCATTTAGAGACACAGCAGGTTTAGAATTAATGTCTATGAAAGAGATTTGCAATTTATTTTATGACTAATTTGTTCTCGCCAAGTTTCTCCTCCCTAATTTTGGCATTGAAAGATCTAACAGGGGAGGAAAGTTGCTTTCTGTAAGACTTACAATTTCACTGGTTTCAGGTCATGAAGTAATAAACATTAATGTTAGTGCATTAAGTTGAATAATTCACAGTCATTCACAAAAGAGTAAGAAATACATGTGCTTTCATTGAGAGTCCTGCTACAGAAGACTACTGCTGTAAGATGTTATTGGCTTATTGTAAATTTTCATCTGACCCTCTTTGATGATCTAAAGCAAGATTCTCAAACTGTAAAGCTTAGTCTATGAGCTTGGAGGTTTTTCTAAGCATGCAGATGCATACACTTTATTACAATCAATTTAACAGTAGGGGTAAAGATCATTTAAACTCTAAATGACTTAGACTTTTTGTCATTTTGTACACACAGAGTGTATACAAAACAAAATTTAATTCAATACAACTCTCAAGACATTTACATTTCTAAAGTGCAGCAATGATAAAATCCAAACAGTCCATGTTGGGGGTGTGAGGGGTGTTGTCGGCAAACTTCCCGATGTGACTGGTGGTGAACCTGGGGACGCAGTCATGTGTCATCAGGGTGAACAGCAGATGGCTCAGGGCACAGCCTACACCCTACAGGCTCAGCCGTCTGCTGCAGGTCGATGACATCAGGTGTTCAGTCTGACCTGGACTGACTGAGGTCTGTGTGTTGAAGCCCAGATGTTCTATAAGATGTTGTAGGATGATGGTGTTGACAACTGAACTGAAGTCCAGGAACAGCATCCGCATGTGGGTGTTCTTCCCCTCCAGGTGTACCAGTGTTGTGTCCAGGTTGTGTGCCTCCTTCCCCTGGTGAGGAACAGCTTTCACTGCTGGAGTGCTGTTTAGTGCGTCAAACCTTCCAAAAAATGTGTTCAGTTTATTTAGGAAGTCAGTGTTTACTGCATCTATCGGGGGGGAGGGCGTGTTGTATTGTGTGATCACCCATATGCCTTGCCACATCCTCCTGGTGTTGCTGGTGTCATGGAAACGATTCTGAATTTTCTGGCTGTGGTTCGGATTCGCTGATCTGATGACACGGCTTAAGATGGCACACGCTGTTCTCAGTGGCTCTTCATCACCGAACTTGAAAGCTGAGTTCCGTGCTTTTAGCGATTTCAGCGCCTCAGACAAGAAGAAGGTGAGAAGAGTAGTAAGAACAGCAGAGAAAATCATCGGGGCTCCTCTTTCCTCCATTAAAGACATTTCATCCCAGCGCTGCGTTTCCCGAGCCCGTTACATCATAAATGACCCCTCACACCCCCACCATGGACTGTTCTCCCTGCCGTCCTCTGGGAAAAGGCTTCAAAGCATCCGTTGCAGGTTCAGCATATTCCATTACAGTTTCTTCCCCACTGCCATTAGACTGCTGAATGTTATGTAAAGTGGGTTATTTATTAAAAAAAAAAAGTCAGTCATATGTTTATATTGCTATTTTTTTATAAATGTATTACCGTTTTAAAGGCTGCACTTTAAAAATGAAATTGTCTAGAGCTGTTTTTACACTTGTGTATACAAAATGACAAAATAAATCTGTCTAAGTCTAAGAATCTTCAGTTTTAGTTGACTTCGTTGACTCATTTGGTTTAGTTGACTCCGCACCGGGGGACAAAAGCTGGATTCTTTGGCATGAGGGAAGACAGCATTTCCCATGAGGACCAGCGTATAGCATAGTAAAATCCTGATCTCTTGGTCGCCTGCAGTTTGATTGAATATTACAATTAGAATCTCCACTAGTGACTTGTCTGATAGATAGTTCTTTTCCTTGGTCCACTAAGTCTACATCAGTGAGAAAACCCTAAAACATTTACTCTATGTGAAGGGACTGCAAAGAAAAGCTGTTGAATCTTCAGTAATTCTGAGTAATGTGTTTTTTTTTTTACCTTCTTCAAATACTTGGTCTACTCTTGTTGAACCTTAAGGCTTTTTAGAGGTGTTACAGCAAACTTTGTCACCTCATACGGTCTCTCTATATTTTTCTTTCTCCATTTATGCCAGCTTTGCACACTAAGAACTCTACCACCCATTTGTCTGTATTGTGACTGTATGGGAAAATGTCTTCAGCAGCAGTGCTATTAGAACTGCCCTACCATCTAGAAAAAGAACCACCCACACAGCAGTAGCCGATGATGGTGTCACACAAATGGAAGACTTCCATATGAGCAGGGATTCAGGTGATCTGATTAGATTGAAGAAGCAACCAGAAAAAACAGCAATTAATATCTCAAACTTCTTTCCCTGTTTTTTTTAATCGTCCTTTTCACTGTCACCATGCCACCCATACTCTTCTATGAATTTCTAGCTTTTTATTATTCTTTACTGGATACATTAAGTGAGAGCGATCCTCTTATAATTGGGAATGTCTGGGTCAATGCACCAGGCTATGCAGAGGCTCATGTAAAGGTCAGAATAATCACCTTTCAGATCAGCATTGAGAGAGAAGGCTGCACCTTTTATCCCAAACCAAAGACAACAAGGGCAGGATTCTTTGGAGGCATTGCTGAGATTCTTGAAAGCAAAAAAGCAGGCAGTGAAAGAAAAAGACTCTTAGCTCTTTCTCCCAAAATTAAGAGGTAAAGGTTGATCATTATGATGAAACATTATCATCCTTTATTTTGAGTTTTTAAAAGATTTTGAAATTCTTTAACTGATATTTAGGAACATACCTTAGATTATCATGTGCTGCCTTTTTGCCATCTTCTGTTTGTTTTTTTTCAGTCTCTTTCTTCTTCCACCTCACACGCAGATGAGCGAGGGTAATTATTAACTCCCTTAATAGATTCTGTTTGCACAGATGTACGTTCTTCCCCAGCTCGTTTTGCAGATGCTATTTCCCCTGTGCTGTCCGCCTGAGATATCTCATGCTGTCTAAACACTAATGCTCGCAGAACATGCCAAGCCCTGCAGCGCTTCTCAATGAGTCTGAATGTCTTGTGAATAGGTTTCCCCTTTTTTTTCAGTAGAACACTGTTCAAAAATATATACTAAGGATGTAAATTAGATTTTAGCTTAAAGAAACTTAGCTTAAAAAAAACAAAAAACAAAGATGAGGCTGAGCAGGAAAGAGAAAACTAAAAGTGGTGGCAGAAGGAGGGTGGGATTGGAGAAGTTTTGGGCAGGGATGTCAGAAAGGAATCAGTGAATAACTTGGCTTGTTTCTTTGCGGTGAGAACAGCATGGGCTGGAGGCTGAAGCCAGAGCCCACAATGTCTAGCCTGGAAGGTTCTCTCATTAGTGAAGATGGAGTGTGCAACCTCCTGGGAACTGCAGAGCTCATGAGAGCCCTGGGAACACTCAAAGCAATTCATCTCAGGTATAAATTTAAGGTACATTTTAGCTGATTTCTTTCTCATAATTTTTAATCGCTGGGGTTTGTGGTGATATTCTTACTGAACATCCTTTGCCCCTGTCTTTTTCCTTTATGTGTCAGGAGACATCTCATAAGATACAAGAAGGGGCCTGTTCACTGCCTCCAATACAAGAAAAGCCGCCTTTGAAGAAATGCAAAAGTATGGCAGTGCTTTTTGTTTAAACATTGCTTTTATAACTCTGTAAGAGTGGAGCTGAGCCGGCTGGCAACAGTATGACAAAATACAGAGGCGGGAGTACCAGAAGAAAGTGAAAAAAAGGCTC
This sequence comes from Cyprinodon tularosa, assembly GCF_016077235.1. Lineage (NCBI taxonomy): Eukaryota > Metazoa > Chordata > Actinopteri > Cyprinodontiformes > Cyprinodontidae > Cyprinodon > Cyprinodon tularosa. Next base: position 1,326,526 of record NW_024038320.1, read on the forward strand.
AGCGTCTATTGCAGCAGTGTGGGGTCGCCCCATCATACAGCTCTCCTATTATCTGTGGAAAGCCCTCAGAGGCAGCCTTAAATGTCCCCCCATAAAGGAGAAGAAAAAGAAATATTTGAACCTGTGTACTCAGCCGTAAACTATAAAGCATCAGGAGACTTAACAAGAGCCATGCACATGTAATTGTAACAATCAAAAAGTCATTTGGATATGCTTGCAAAAAGGGTTTTTCCTAGACCTCCCTTGTCAAACACTTCCAATAGCAGGCCGTATATTTAACTCTGTATTTGATTTTAAAGAATTATATGAGGCGTTTCTTGATGTGATTCCCATTTATTTAAGGATAACAAGAAAATGTAAGAATTAGCTGGTGAGTTTAACTTGTTGAATGATTTGAGGTTGAGTGCTTGAATGAAAATGATGAGATGATATCTGTAAAACACTGTGTCTCAGTCTTCCCAGAAGCTGTGCTCCAGCATGTGTGAGGATTTTCAGTGGTTATGGTGAAAAAATGTGCTCAAAAATACTTTTGTACAATTAGTGCACGCCTATGAACTTAGCTTAAAATTTTATTCATAGCAGAGATCGACATGTTTTCTGGTCAAAATATCACTCGTGTTTCATGAGAGCTTAATCAGATGTCACTATAGCAGCTTAAAAAATATACTTTAGAAAACAGAACTTTGATGAGGAGTTGCACAGCAAGAAAAACACGAGAACTTAGAAAGCTTTGCATCAGGATGATCAGGAATATTTCCATAACATCAGTTACGACAGTGGACAATAGCAAGTGCCTACACTGCTTCATTTAAACTAACAAACGTATTATCATTTCAATACTTTAAGAGCTTTCTCCAATTTATCACTATTCTAACATATGTCCCTAATGCTGCACTCACTCCTTTTCAAGCAATGGTCCCAGCTGTTGTACATTAGTTTTTGATTTAACTTCACATATCGTCAGCGTTAAAAAGTCAAACATTTTAATGCAACGATTTTTTCACACTCCTGTGAAAGCATTATGGGATATACTGTCTACTGACCATGGGTGATCAACACTTTCAAGGTGCATTTTGGTGTTGGGATCTGGAGATCTGCTACCTTTCTCCAGCAGAGAGCGCCCTGGGTCTCCTGAGATGAAGCCGCCTACACACCTGAGGCTGATCCACCTGATTAGGAGACCCACTACTTAAGCAGTGGCCAGACCTGTCTTCAGCGCCGGAGTGTTGACCAGTTTTGGTTAGCGGAACCTGAGCCTCAGCTTGTACTAAGAATCTCTGTCTGCTCTAGAGAGCAACCTGATCCTAACCAGTCTCTGTCTTCTCTGCTCATAGGAAAACCCGACTGAACTCTGTAGCTCTGGAGGAGCTCATGTTTGGAAACCTGCCTGCCTGCCCAGAGAAGCCAAACCTGAAGATCCACAGTCTGAATCTCCCAGCTAGTTCTCAGGAGAGAACTAGGAGAACAACTCAAGGTCTGAATCTCGCTAGCCTGAAGCTAAGCTCTGCCGCTGCAAAGCTCTCTGTTGAATCCACAGTCTCTGGACCCAACCGGTTCCCTCCCTCTACCGATCAGTCTGAACCTCTTCAGGTACAAATCAGAATCAAAACTCTGTTAAGACATCGCTGTTACCTGGCTAACCAAACTATCCCTCTCTGCAGATTACTCTGTGAAACCAAGTCCCGGACCAGTACCAGAAACAGTGCTATCCTTTACTCTGTGTGTGCATATCTTAATAAACTGTTAAACTTTTACTCTGCTTTGTGTGGTGTTCTGCATGTGGGTTTGATCACAGAGACCCATCATGACATTTGGGAAATTTCTAGTGCACTACTTTCTCTATTCACTATTCACTCAAACACCAACGCACACAAGACAGGCAACAGAACATAACGGCAGGGAGATTAAACGCAAAAACATCGCCATACCATATGAAGCTGGTGTCTTTGAAAAACTCAAGAGGATTTTCTCCAAACAACAAATCAGAGTACAACATACAGAGACCCTTAGACAGAGGCTGGTGCATCCTAAGGACAAAACCCCCAAACCTAAGATGAGCGGAGTGATGTATGCGGTTCAGTGCAGTGAGGAATGCTCTGATCTTTATATTGGAAAAACCAAACAACCTCTCCACAGATACATGTCTCAACTCAGACAGGCTACCCCCTGCGGACAAGAATCAGGTGTCTACCTACACCTTAAGGACAAAGGAAACTTGTTTGAGAACCAGAATGTTCACATTTTGGGCAAAGAAGACAGGTTGTTTGAAAGGGATGTGAAGGAAGCCATCCATGCTAAGAGAGAAAAACCAACCTTAAACAGAGGGGGTGGACTCACGTTACAGCTCTCGAAAACCTATAAAACAGCGTTTGAGTTGATTCCTTCCCGCAATCATCTTAATCCTCAATGGAAGTGATCAAAACATTGCACCTGTTTAGCCAGGCCAACAATGACCCTAACAACTCCCCTTTACAGAGGCATGGTCCAGTTTCAGGTCATTTTACAGGCCAACAACAACCTCAATGATTCCTCATTACTAAGGGTAAACATGCATACTAACATAAAGCCTGGAACTCAATGCTGCTTTCAGATATTTTGAATTGAGAAAGCTTTCTGGATGGGAAGCGAAAGGTCTTCAAACTTGGAAAACAAAGTCCAGCGGTTTGTTTTTTTAACTTTTTTTTTTAATGATTATGACCTAGATGACTGAGAATCTTCACCAGCAAACACCAGAAATGCATTAAACATATTGAATACATCACGTGATGTTATACATACAGCCACTCCCTAATGTTACTGCGGGTGGCTTATGGCCTGGGGCTGATGTCATCAGACGGTGCCCAACCTGTTCCAACCTTTAACCGCAACACCCTCCAGCTGACGGGTCAGCAGTGGTGGCCGAGTCACTCCAGGAGATACTTTCATGAAGAAGAGTATGGCAACTGGCAAACTACATTGCAAAAAATTCAAAAACTATAGGGCCAAAGCAGAAGGTGTTATTTTTACATTGTAACATAGACAAAAGAAAACCTTGAAAAGACCTGGACCTCCTACCAATAGGGTATCTTACTTTTTAGTAGACTATATGAACCACTTCACCTTGGGGCTTTAAACCAAGGACCAAGAAGCAAACAATCTCAGATATGGTGGCTGAGCCTTTGCACCATTACAACCTACATTTTCTCCATATTATTTACCCAGTTAAAATATAGACAGTCTGAACACACGTTATGGTCTTGGCACTGATGACATGATTATTAGTTTAAGCTTCCCTTAACATTCTATAAACAGTTGATTATGATGGGAATAAAATGAAGCTAAGGAATGAGAATAAGAGCAAAAACTGTCATTATTATCTAGATATGAAAGAGGAATGTGTGTTTTATTTTTTAACAACCTCTGAAATATTCAAAGATCTATCATGATGCTGAGAAATAGACGTTTATGTGGTTGTTCAGGAGGGGCTCCATTCTTC